>NC_045148.1:7478662-8109883 GCF_008831285.2 Nymphaea colorata | reverse complement strand
GATCTTGACCCCTAGTCAAATCCCAATACAATCATTTCTGGATCAGAAAAGACCACTGATCGAGGCACATACGAAGATCTAAATCCAACTATTTTCGGATCAGATAAGACCACTGATCTACACCCATTACGAGATCGACGTCCTACAATTCTTCAAGCCAGACCCATGGCCATATCCAATTCAATAGCCTCTGGATGAGATAAGACTAGTCATCCAGAGCAACAATAGGATCATGCGTTTTGTGAAGTTCCTGAAAGGGAGGTGTTGAATGCCAAGAGAAATTAGAGTGTCGTTGGAGGTTCTTTCTGCCTCATCATGGAAGCGTTTTTGAAGAAAACCATTGGTGGACGATTGAAATGAGGAAGTGAGGAAATGAAGATGCCCATATTAGAATTCTTGGCTGGTATTTTGTGCATTCTAGACTCTTGGATTTGGAAACCCATGCAGGAGCTGCTCAACATGAAATTAAATCATCAGTTAGACGACTACAACCATTATGGACGTTTTCAACAAAGCCCTTACTGTCGTTTTGATGAACTTTTTGAAATAAGCAAATTCGAATCCAACAATTTTAGGATCGGGTAAGACCACTGATCCAAGCCCACTACTAGTTGCAGACTCCACAAAGTTCGGATCAAATAAGACAATGATCGTGGCCCCTTCTATTTTCAAATACAACGATTTTTATCAGATGAGACCACTGATCTAGACTCCTAGCCAAATCCCAATACAACAATTTCAGGATCAGATAAGACAACTGATCGAGGCACATGCGAAAATCTAAATCCAACGATTTTCGGATCAGATAAGACCACTGATCTACACCCGTTTTGAGATCGACGTCGAACAATTTTGTGACCACTCCCACAACGATTTTTCGATCAGGTGAGACCACCGATCTTGACCCCTAGTCAGATCCCAATACAATAATTTCTGGATCAGATAAGACCACATATCGAGGCACATGCGGAGATCTAAAGCCAACGATTTTCAGATCAGATAAGACCACTGATCTACACCCATTACGAGATTGACGTCCATCAATTTTTCAAACCAGACCCATAGCCATATCCAATTCAATAGCTCTGGATGAGATAAGACTAGTCATCCAGAGGTACAATAGGATCATGCGTTTTGTGAAGTTCCTGAAAAGGAGGTGTTGAATGCCAAGAGAAATTAGAGTGTTGTTGGAGGATCTTTCGGCCTCATCTTAGAAGCGTTTTTGAAGAAAACCAATGGTGTTCGACTGAAATGGGAAAGTGGGAGGCAATGAAGATGCCCTTGTTAGAATTCTTGGGTGGTATTTTGTGCATTCAAGACTCTTGGATTTGGAAACGCATGCAGGAGCTGCTCACGTGAAATTAAATCATCAGTTAGACAACTACACCATTATGGATGTCGTCAAGAAAGCCTTACTGTCATTTTGATGAACTTTTTGAAACAAGCAAATTCGAATGCAACAATCTTAGGATCAGGTAAGACCACTGATCTACACCCGTTACCAGATCGACGTCCTACAATTCTTCAAGCCAGACCCATGGCCATATCCAATTCATAGCCTCTGGATGAGATAAGACTAGTCATCCAGAGCAACAATAGGATCATGCGTTTTGTGAAGTTCCTGAAAGGGAGGTGTTGAATGCCAAGAGAATTAGAGTGTTGTTGGAGGATCTTTCACCCTCATCTTAGAAGCGTTTTTGAAGAAAATCAATGGTGATTGAATGAAATGGGGAAGTGAGAGGCAATGAAGATGCCCATGTTAGAATTCTTGGGTGGTATTTTGTGCATTCAAGACTCTTGGATTTGGAAACCCATGCAGGAGCTGCTCAACATGAAATTAAATAATCAGTTAGACGACTACAACCATTATGGACGTTTTCAACAAAGCCCTTACTGTCATTTTGATGAACTTTTTGAAATAAGCAAATTCGAATCCAACAATTTTAGGATCGGGTAAGACCACTGATCCAAGCCCACTACTAGTTGCAGACTCAACAAAGTTCGGATCAAATAAGACAATTGATCGTGGCCCCCTTCTATTTTCAAATACAACGATTTTGCTATCAGATGAGACCACCGATCTAGACTCCTAGCCAAATCCCAATACAACAATTTCAGGATCAGATAAGACAACTGATCGAGGCACATGCGGAGATCTAAATCCAACAATTTTCGGATCAGATAAGACCACTGATCTACACTCGTTACCAGATCAACGTCCTACAATTCTTCAGGCCAGACCCATGGCCATATCCAATTCAATAGCCTCTGGATGAGGTAAGACTAGTCATTCAGAGCAACAATAGGATCATGCGTTTTGTGAAGTGCATGAAATGGAGGTGTTGAATGCCAACAAAAATTAGAGTGTTGTTGGAGGATCTTTCTGCCTCATCTTAGAAGCGTTTTTGATGAAAACCAATGGTGATCGAATGAAATGGGGAAGTGAGAGCAATGAAGATGCCCATGTTAGAATTCTTGGGTGGTATTTTGTGCATTCAAGACTCTTGGATTTGGAAACGCATGCAGGAACTGCTCAACATGAAATTAAATCATCAGTTAGACGACTACAACCATTATGGACGTTGTCAAGAAAGCCGTTACTGTCATTTTGATGAACTTTTTGAAATAAGCAAATTCGAATTCAACAATTTTAGGATCGGGTAAGACCACTGATCCAAGCCCACTACTAGTTGCAGACTCAACAAAGTTTCGATCAAATAAGACCATTGATCGTGGCCCACAACTAGTTTCAAATACAACGATTTTTCGATCAGGTGAGACCACCGATCTTGACCCTAGTCAGATCCCAATACAATAATTTCTGGATCAGATAAGACCACTGATCGAGGCACATACGAAGATCTAAATCCAACGATTTTCGGATCAGATAAGAGCACTGATCTACACTCGTTACCAGATCAACGTCCTACAATTCTTCAGGCCAGACCCATGGCCATATCCAAGTCAATAGCCTCTGGATGAGGTAAGACTAGTCATTCAGAGCAACAATAGGATCATGCGTTTTGTGAAGTGCATGAAAGGAAGGTGTTGAATGACAAGAGAAATTACAGTGTTGTAGGAGGATCTTTCAGCCTCATCTTAGAAGCGTTTTTGAAGAAAATCAATGGTGATTGAATGAAATGGGGAAGTGAGAGGCAATGAAGATGCCCATATTAGAATTCTTGGCTGGTATTTTGTGCATTCTAGACTCTTGGATTTGGAAACCCATGGAGGAGCTGCTCATCATGAAATTAATCATCACTTAGACAACTACGACCATTATGGACGTTGTCAAGAAAGCCCTTATTGTCATTTTGATGAACTTTTTGAAATAAGCAATTTGAATCCAACAATTTGAGGATCGGGTAAGACCACTGATCGAAGCCCACTACTAGTTGCAGACTCAACAAAGTTTCGATCAAATAAGACCATTGATCGTGCCTCACTACTAGTTTCAATACAACGATTGTTCGATCAGGTGAGACCACCGATCTTGACCCCTAGTCAAATCCCAATACAATCATTTCTGGATCAGAAAAGACCACTGATCGAGGCACATACGAAGATCTAAATCCAACTATTTTCGGATCAGATAAGACCACTGATCTACACCCATTACGAGATCGACGTCCTACAATTCTTCAAGCCAGACCCATGGCCATATCCAATTCAATAGCCTCTGGATGAGATAAGACTAGTCATCCAGAGCAACAATAGGATCATGCGTTTTGTGAAGTTCCTGAAAGGGAGGTGTTGAATGCCAAGAGAAATTAGAGTGTCGTTGGAGGTTCTTTCTGCCTCATCATGGAAGCGTTTTTGAAGAAAACCATTGGTGGACGATTGAAATGAGGAAGTGAGGAAATGAAGATGCCCATATTAGAATTCTTGGCTGGTATTTTGTGCATTCTAGACTCTTGGATTTGGAAACCCATGCAGGAGCTGCTCAACATGAAATTAAATCATCAGTTAGACGACTACAACCATTATGGACGTTTTCAACAAAGCCCTTACTGTCGTTTTGATGAACTTTTGAAATAAGCAAATTCGAATCCAACAATTTTAGGATCGGGTAAGACCACTGATCCAAGCCCACTACTAGTTGCAGACTCCACAAGTTCGGATCAAATAAGACAATTGATCGTGGCCCCCTTCTATTTTCAAATACAACGATTTTTCTATCAGATGAGACCACTGATCTAGACTCCTAGCCAAATCCCAATACAACAATTTCAGGATCAGATAAGACAACTGATCGAGGCACATGCGAAAATCTAAATCCAACGATTTTCGGATCAGATAAGACCACTGATCTACACCCGTTTTGAGATCGACGTCGAACAATTTTTGTGACCACTCCCACAACGATTTTTCGATCAGGTGAGACCACCGATCTTGACCCCTAGTCAGATCCCAATACAATAATTTCTGGATCAGATAAGACCACATATCGAGGCACATGCGGAGATCTAAAGCCAACGATTTTCAGATCAGATAAGACCACTGATCTACACCCATTACGAGATTGACGTCCATCAATTTTTCAAACCAGACCCATAGCCATATCCAATTCAATAGGCTCTGGATGAGATAAGACTAGTCATCCAGAGGTACAATAGGATCATGCGTTTTGTGAAGTTCCTGAAAAGGAGGTGTTGAATGCCAAGAGAAATTAGAGTGTTGTTGGAGGATCTTTCGGCCTCATCTTAGAAGCGTTTTTGAAGAAAACCAATGGTGTTCGACTGAAATGGGAAAGTGGGAGGCAATGAAGATGCCCTTGTTAGAATTCTTGGGTGGTATTTTGTGCATTCAAGACTCTTGGATTTGGAAACGCATGCAGGAGCTGCTCAACGTGAAATTAAATCATCAGTTAGACAACTACAACCATTATGGATGTCGTCAAGAAAGCCCTTACTGTCATTTTGATGAACTTTTTGAAACAAGCAAATTCGAATGCAACAATCTTAGGATCAGGTAAGACCACTGATCCAGGCCCTCAACTAGTTGCAGACTCAACAAAGTACAGATCAAATAAGATAATTGATCGTGGCCCCCTACTATTTTCAAATACAACGATTTTTCGATCAGATGAGACCACTGATCTAGACTCCTAGCCAAATCCCAATACAACAATTTCATGATCAGATAAGACAACTGATCGAGGCACATGCGGAGATCTAAATCCAACGATTTTCGGATCAGTTAAGACCACTGATATACACCCGTTTCGAGATCGACGTCGAACAATTTTTGTGACCAGTCCCACAACCATATCCAATTCCATAACCTCTGAATGAGATAAGACTAGTCAACCAGACCTACAATAGGATCATGCGTTTTGTGAAGTGCATGAAAGGGAGGTGTTGAATGCCAAGAGAAATTAGAGTGTTGTTGGAGGATCTTTCTGTCTCATCTTTGAAGCCTTTTTTAAGAAAACCAATGGTGATCGAATGAAATGGGGAAGTGAGAGGCAATGAAGATGCCCATGTTGGAGTTCTTGGGTGGTATTTTGTGCATTCAAGACTCTTGGATTTGGAAACCATGCAGGAGCTGCTCAACATGAAATTAAATCATCAGTTAGACGACTACAACCATTATGGACGTTGTCAAGAAAGCCCTTATTGTCATTTTGATGAACTTTTTGAAATAAGCAAACTCGAATCCAACAATTTTTGGATCGGGTAAGACCACTGATCCAAGCCCACTACTAGTTGCAGACTCAACAAAGTTTCGATCAAATAAGACCACTGATCGTGGCCCACTACTAGTTTCAAATACAACGATTTTTCGATCAGGTGAGACCACTGATCTTGACCCCTAGTCAGATCCCAATACAATAATTTTTGGATCCGATAAGACCACTGATCGAGGCACATACAAAGATCTAAATCCAACGATTTTCGGATCAGATAAGACCACTGATCTACACCCGTTACCAGATCAACATCCTACAATTCTTCAAGCCAGACCCATGGCCATATCCAATTCAATAGCCTCCGGATGAGGTAAGACTAGTCATTCAGAGCAACAATAGGATCATGTGTTTTGTGAAGTTACTGAAAGGGAGGTGTTGAATGCCAAGAGAAATTAGAGTGTTGTTGGATGATCTTTCAGCCTCATCTTAGAAACGTTTTTGAAGAAAACCAATGGTGAACGAATGAAATGGGGAAGTGAGAGGCAATGAAGATGCCCATGTTAGAATTCTTGGGTGGTATTTTGTGCATTCAAGACTCTTGCATTTGGAAACCCATGCAGGAGCTGCTCGACATGAAATTAAATCATCAGTTAGACGACTACAGCCATTATGGACGTTGTCAAGAAAGCCCTTACTGTCATTTTGATGAACTTTTTGAAACAAGCAAATTCGAATGCAACAATTTTAGGATCAGGTAAGACCACTGATCCAAGCCCTCCACTAGTTGCAGACTCAACAAAGTTCGGATCAAATACAACGATTTTTCGATCAGATGAGACCACTGATCTAGACTCCTAGCCAAATCCCAGTACAACAAATTCATGATCAGATAAGAGAACTGATCGAGGCACGTACGGAGATCTAAATCCAACGATTTTCGGATCAGATAAGACCACTGATCTACACCCGTTTCGAGATCAACGTCGAACAATTTTTGTGACCAGTCCCACAACCATATCCAATTCCATAACCTCTGGATGAGATAATACTAGTCATCCAGACCTACAATAGGATCATGCGTTTTGTGAAGTGCATGAAATGGAGGTGTTGAATGCCAACAAAAATTAGAGTGTTGTTGGAGGATCTTTCAGCCTCATCTTAGAAGCGTTTTTGATGAAAACCAATGGTGATCGAATGAAATGGGGAAGTGAGAGGCAATGAAGATGCCCATGTTAGAATTCTTGGGTGGTATTTTGTGCATTCAAGACTCTTGGATTTGGAAACGCATGCAGGAGCTGCTCAACATGAAATTAAATCATCAGTTAGACGACTACAACCATTATGGACGTTGTCAAGAAAGCCCTTACTGTCATTTTGATGAACTTTTTGAAATAAGCAAATTCGAATTCAACAATTTTAGGATCGGGTAAGACCACTGATCCAAGCCCACTACTAGTTGCAGACTCAACAAAGTTTCGATCAAATAAGACCATTGATCGTGGCCCACAACAAGTTTCAAATACAACGATTTTTCGATCAGGTGAGACCACCGATCTTGACCCCTAGTCAGATCCCAATACAATAATTTCTGGATCAGATAAGACCACTGATCGAGGCACATACGAAGATCTAAATCCAACGATTTTCGGATCAGATAAGACCACTGATCTACACTCGTTACCAGATCAACGTCCTACAATTCTTCAGGCCAGACCCATGGCCATATCCAATTCAATAGCCTCTGGATGAGGTAAGACTAGTCATTCAGAGCAACAATAGGATCATGCGTTTTGTGAAGTGCATGAAAGGAAGGTGTTGAATGACAAGAGAAATTACAGTGTTGTTGGAGGATCTTTCACTCTCATCTTAGAAGCGTTTTTGAAGAAAATCAATGGTGATTGAATGAAATGGGGAAGTGAGAGGCAATGAAGATGCCCATGTTAGAATTCTTGGGTGGTATTTTGTGCATTCAAGACTCTTGGATTTGGAAACCCATGCAGGAGCTGCTCAACATGAAATTAAATCATCAGTTAGACGACTACAACCATTATGGACGTTTTCAACAAAGCCCTTACTGTCATTTTGATGAACTTTTTGAAATAAGCAAATTCGAATCCAACAATTTTAGGATCGGGTAAGACCACTGATCCAGGCCCACTACTAGTTGCAGACTCAACAAAGTTCGGATCAAATAAGACAATTGATCGTGGCCCCCTTCTATTTTCAAATACAACGATTTTGCTATCAGATGAGACCACCGATCTAGACTCCTAGCCAAATCCCAATACAACAATTTCAGGATCAGATAAGACAACTGATCGAGGCACATGCGGAGATCTAAATCCAACGATTTTCGGATCAGATAAGACCACTGATCTACACCCGTTTCGAGATCAACGTCGAACAATTTTTGTGACCAGTCCCACAACCATATCCAATTCCATAACCTCTGGATGAGATAGGACTAGTCATCCAGACCTACAATAGGATCATGCGTTTTATGAAGTGCATGAAATGGAGGTGTTGAATGCCAAGAGAAATTAGAGTGTTGTTGGAGGATCTTTCAGCCTCATCTTAGAAGCGTTTTTGAAGAAAACCAATGGTGATCGAATGAAATGGGGAAGTGAGAGGCAATGAAGATGCCCATTTTAGAATTCTTGGGTGCTATTTTGTGCTTTCAAGACTCTTGGATTTGGAAACCCATGCAAGAGCTGCTCAACGTGAAATTAAATCATCAGTTAGACGACTACAACCATTATGGGCGTTGTCAAGAAAGCCCTTACTGTCATTTTGATGAACTTTTTGAAATATGCAAATTCGAATACAACAATTTTAGGATCGAGTAAGACCACTGATCCAAGCCCACTACTAGTTGCAGACTCAGCAAAGTTTCGATCAAATAGGATCTTTCTGCCTCCTCATGGAAGCGTTTTTGAAGAAAACCAATGGTGATCGAATGAAATGGGGAAGTGAGACAATGAAGATGCCCATGTTAGAATTCTTGGGTGGTATTTTGTGCATTCAAGACTCTTGGATTTGGAAACGCATGCAGGAGCTGCTCAACACAAAATTAAATCATCAGTTAGACAACTACAAACATTATGGATGTTGTCAAGAAAGCCCTTATTGCCATTTTGATGAACTTTTTGAAACAAGCAAATTCGAATGCAACAATCTTAGGATCAGGTAAGACCACTGATCCAGGCCCTCCACTAGTTGCAGACTCAACAAAGTTCGGATCAAATAAGACAATTGATCGTGGCCCCCTACTATTTTCAAATACAACGATTTTTCGATCAGATGAGACCACTGATCTAAACTCCTAGTTAGATCCCAATACAACAATTTTTGGATCAGATAAGACAACTGATCGAGGCACATGCGGATATCTAAATCCAACGATTTTCGGATCAGATAAGACCACTGATCTACACCCATTTCGAGATCAATGTCGAACAATTTTTGTGACCAGTCCCACAAACATATCCAATTCCATAACGTCTAGATGAGATAAGACAAGTCATCCAGACCTACAATAGGATCATGCGTTTTGTGAAGTGCTTGAAAGGGAGGTGTTGAATGCCAAGAGAAATTAGAGTGTTGTTGGAGGATCTTTCTGCCTCATCATGGAAGCATTTTTGAAGAAAACCAATGGTGATCGAATGAAATGGGGAAGTGAGACAATGAAGATGCCCATGTTAGAATTCTTGGGTGATATTTTGTGCATTCTAGAGTCTTGGATTTGGAAACCCATGGAGGAGCTGCTCAACATGAAATTAAATCATCAGTTGGACGACTACAACCATTGTGGACGTTGTCAAGAAAGCCCTTATTGTCATTTTGATAAACTTTTTGAAGTAAGCAAATTTGAATCCAACAATTTTAGGATCGGGTAAGACCACTGATCGAAGCCCACTACTAGTTGCAGACTCAACAAAGTTTCGATCAAATAAGACCATTGATCGTGGCCCACTACTAGTTTCAAATACAACGATTGTTCGATCAGGTGAGACCACCGATCTTGACCCCTAGTCAAATGCCAATACAATCATTTCTGGATCAGAAAAGACCACTGATCGAGGCACATACGAAGATCTAAATCCAACTATTTTCGGATCAGATAAGACCACTGATCTACACCCATTACGAGATCGACGTCCTACAATTCTTCAAGCCAGACCCATGGCCATATCCAATTCAATAGCCTCTGGATGAGATAAGACTAGTCATCCAGAGCAACAATAGGATCATGCGTTTTGTGAAGTTCCTGAAAGGGAGGTGTTGAATGCCAAGAGAAATTAGAGTGTTGTTGGAGGATCTTTCTGCCTCATCATGGAAGCGTTTTTGAAGAAAACCAATGGTTAACGATTGAAATGAGGAAGTGAGGAAATGAAGATGCCCATATTAGAATTCTTGGGTGGTATTTTGTGCATTCTAGACTCTTGGATTTGGAAACCCATGCAGGAGCTGCTCAACATGAAATTAAATCATCAGTTAGACGACTACAACCATTATGGACGTTTTCAACAAAGCCCTTACTGTCGTTTTGATGAACTTTTTGAAATAAGCAAATTCGAATCCAACAATTTTAGGATCGGGTAAGACCACTGATCCAAGCCCACTACTAGTTGCAGACTCAACAAAGTTCGGATCAAATAAGACAATTGATCGTGGCCCCCTTCTATTTTCAAATACAACGATTTTTCTATCAGATGAGACCACTGATCTAGACTCCTAGCCAAATCCCAATACAACAATTTCAGGATCAGATAAGACAACTGATCGAGGCACATGCGAAAATCTAAATCCAACGATTTTCATATCAGATAAGACCACTGATCTACACCCGTTTTGAGATCGACGTCGAACAATTTTTGTGACCACTCCCACAACGATTTTTCGATCAGGTGAGACCACCGATCTTGACCCCTAGTCAGATCCCAATACAATAATTTTTGGATCAGATAAGACCACATATCGAGGCACATGCGGAGATCTAAAGCCAACGATTTTCGGATCAGATAAGACCACTGATCTACACCCATTACGAGATCGACGTCCATCAATTTTTCAAACCAGACCCATAGCCATATCCAATTCAATAGGCTCTGGTTGAGATAAGACTAGTCATCCAGAGGTACAATAGGATCATGCGTTTTGTGAAGTTCCTGAAAGGGAGGTGTTGAATGCCTAGAGAAATTAGAGTGTTGTTGGAGGATCTTTCGGCCTCATCTTAGAAGCGTTTTTGAAGAAAACCAATGGTGTTCGACTGAAATGGGAAAGTGGGAGGCAATGAAGATGCCCTTGTTAGAATTCTTGGGTGGTATTTTGTGCATTCAAGACTCTTGGATTTGGAAACGCATGCAGGAGCTGCTCAACATGAAATTAAATCATCAGTTAGACAACTACAACCATTATGGACGTTGTCAAGAAAGCCCTTACTGTCATTTTGATGAACTTTTTGAAACAAGCAAATTCGAATGCAACAATCTTAGGATCAGGTAAGACCACTGATCCAGGCCCTCAACTAGTTGCAGACTCAACAAAGTACGGATCAAATAAGATAATTGATCGTGGCCCCCTACTATTTTCCAATACAACGATTTTTCGATCAGATGAGACCACTGATCTAGACTCCTAGCCAAATCCCAATACAACAATTTCATGATCAGATAAGACAACTGATCGAGGCACATGCGGAGATCTAAATCCGACGATTTTTGGATCAGTTAAGACCACTGATATACACCCGTTTCGAGATCGACGTCGAACAATTTTTGTGGCCAGTCATACAACCATATCCAATTCCATAACCTCTGGATGAGATAAGACTAGTCAACCAGACCTACAATAGGATCATGTGTTTTGTGAAGTGCATGAAAGGGAGGTGTTGAATGCCAAGAGAAATTAGAGTGTTGTTGGAGGATCTTTCAGCCTCATCTTAGAAGCGTTTTTGAAGAAAACCAATGGTGATCGAATGAAATGGGGAAGTGAGAGGCAATGAAGATGACCATGTTAGAATTCTTGGGTGGTATTTTGTGCATTCAAGACTCTTGAATTTGGAAACCCATGCAGGAGCTGCTCAACATGAAATTAAATCATCAGTTAGACGACTACAACCATTATGGACGTTGTCAAGAAAGCCCTTGCTGTCATTTTGATGAACTTTTTGAAATAAGCAAATTCGAATCCAACAATTTTAGGATCGGGTAAGACCACTGATCCAAGCCCACTACTAGTTGCAGACTCAACAATGTTCGGATCAAATAAGACAGTTGATGGTGGCCCCCTTCTATTTTCAAATACAACGATTTTTCGATCAGGTGAGACCACTGATCTAGACTCCTAGCCAAATCCCCATACAACAATTTTTGGATCAGATAAGACAACCTCCAAAATTTCGTAGGCTTCGAACCATGGTTCTCTAACAATGTCATGGTCATCGTGCCGAGCAACAGAAATCCCCGTGGGCACTCACGGGCAGAACAGAACATCTCTTCACCAGGTGATCCAACAGATCGAGGGTACCTTCAGTGAGGCCTCCTGAGATATCCCAGATCGCCGCTGCAGCAGCATGGTCTCTCTAGGAACCCGGGTGGAGAGACCAGGAGTCTCGCTCCCAAACAGAAACAGAACAGAATCCCGGGGCCTTGTGCCGCCCAATACCCTGTGGGCCCTCCAGTACAGCCAGAGGAGTGAGCGTCAACAGTGAGCTCAGGCACACCACTACCTTCCGGAACGAAACCAAACACTGGGCAAAACAGAAAGCTCGCACTCGCATAAATCATCGCACAAAGTCCACGTTTCGCCTTCGAATTTCAAAAGTGAGGGTTTGCCAATGCTAGACATCATCTAGTACCTCTCACAGAAACCGCCCTCAGGCTCGGTTTCCCAAACAGAAACAATAAACCTTTTTTTTTTATAATGGCCTCAAAACATAGTCGAATATAGAAACAACATACGGACTATCACGCCAAGAATTCTCAAATAAAATAACCACTCAAAAGTAAGAGAATTTATACTTTAAATTCTTAAAACGTGACTTTCCTCATCAACTTTTCGAAATTGATTTCAGGACCATCTTTCTGAAATTTTAAACACAATTAGGAGCATCAAAGAGCAATAACACATAACTTTTCATCTTTAATTTATAAAACTACCTTTTGGCAATTTATAAAAACTTAAAGGGTACCGAAACATAATTTCATATTAAATATCTGTTTCCTGCTGAAAAACACTTTCGCAAACCTCTTTTTGAAGAGGTTTTTAGCAAAAATGTTGCGGCATGAAAGTTATAGAATGTATAACAGCCTTTTTGTAAATTTTGCTTAAGAGGTGGACCCGCTTTGAAATTTTTGAGTTTTGATATAAAAACGAACCCACTCGTTTTTTTTTTCATTTCCTTCGCCCGTTTTCTCTCTCCTCACGGTGCCTTACTCGTCTCGCTCGACCGCCGGTGGGTGATGGCTTCCTCTTCTCATCTTCAACAACCCAAAACCAGCACGGGAGAGAGAGAGATCGTCTTCTTCCGGTGAGCACCAACGCGAAGATTCCTCGCCACCAACCGATCGACGCCGTCAGCCACCGCCGTCGCTCCCATCTCTGTTTCCCCCCCTTTTTTTTTCTTTTCTTTCTTCCCACGACCATCGTGAGGAAGAAAATCTCCCGAACCAGGAGCTTCCAATGTGTCCTTCCCAGTCTCCTTCTCGCTGCAGCAGGGAGGAACCAGCAAGGAAAAGGGAACGGCAGGAGGAACTCCTTACAGCGCCGTGTCCTATTTTCCCCAACTCACCTCTGCTACCCCCACAAGGAAACGACCGGTTTCCAGTCGATCGGCGACAGGTTCTGCTCGTCGATGGAGTTGGGGTATTTCCTCCCCTCTTTCCTTGTATCATAGTAGGCTCGGGAAGACAATAGAGTCTTTCCAAATTCATTTTGTATCGCACGTCCTAAGGCCAGACCCTCTATGAGGGTTGATAAACACATTTTTTTTTTTGTAGTTAGCTTGAAATCTCTATCGCAACTCTTCTGATCTCATATATGTATGCTCGGTTCTAAGGTTGGCCCTAGTCTTAGTTTTTCACAGATTGAATAACAAACGGAAACAAGGAGAACAACTTTAACAATCTACGCCACAGAGTTTCAACATCCATCTTATACTAACACGCACCATGATGCTTATTTCTAAGAAACCAGAGATTACTAGATCTAAAAACATCACATATCATCTCCATATATGGCATTTTATTCATGGATTCATCCCTTACATAGATTCACTTGTATATGTATATGCAAGAACTCAAAATACGCATGCTTCATGATACATGCATAATTGAAACTTCCCTACATGGATTCATTTTCTAAGTGTATATGTATCCATAAGAGATCAAAATACATGGCTTCATGCTTCAATCATGGCTGAAAATCCCCATACTACAACTCATGCATAGATTCATATTCATGCACCAAGATACATAGATCTACATAGATATAGCTTCTATAAGAAATCATAAATTCACGGCTTCATGCTCTATTCATAGTTGAACATTCCCATACCTTTTTTTTGATTCCGAAATGACTTCCCCTTTTGTTTCTCGTCCCTTTCTAGCAGCCAACCACTTCAATCTTCAACTAGAAAGAGGGCAAAGATGAGGACGTCCCTCTCTCTCTCTTCCTTTCTTTCTTTCTCTTGTCGTTGGAGTCTCCCGTTGAGGGCTGCAGCAATAAGAGATGACTAATTTTCAATCTTTCACAAGGAAATCAGTCACTCGTCAGTTGTTTCTTTCCCCTTCTTTTCTTTCCAAAACTGCTTCCTCTATGATTTAATTGTCAGTTTTCATTTTACGTAACCCTCAATTAAATCTGCCGTTTATAATTCTTCCCCCTATTAATGTTTTCCATAAATAAAGAAAAAGGAAAGAGATCATGGGTGTTACATCCTCCCCCCCTAAAAAGAAATTTCGTCCTCGAAATTTAAGCGTACCTTATTGAAACAGTTGAGGGTAATTCTTTCTCATGTCTTCTTCTGGCTCCCACGTGCATTCTTTGATGCCATGATGCTGCCATTCCACTTGAACTAGTGGGATTGTCTTCTTTCGCAATACATGCTCCTTTCGGTCTATGATGTACATACTTCCTTAACATCGACACGTGAAATACTGGATGAACATGACTGTACTGCGGTGGAAGCGCAATTCGATATGCAACCTCTCCAACTTTTTCCAAAATCTCGAATGGACCAATGTATCTTGGGCTCAATTTTCCCTTCTTTCCGAATTGAAAAACACTCTTGGTGGGTGATACCTTGAGAAATACATGATCTCCCGCTTCAAAAGCTAGCTCTCTTCTTCGTTGGTCTCCATAACTCTTTTGTCGACTCTGAGCTGCCAAAAGTTTCTTTCTAATCATATTGACCTGATCAGTGTAGTGTTGGATCACCAAAGGATCCTCAATCTTGTTGTCTCCTATATCTGTCCAACATGATGGTGATCTACAAGGTCGGCCATAAAGAGCTTCAAACGGAGCCATTCCAATGCTAGAGTGATAGCTGTTGTTGTAGGCAAACTCAGCCAACTTCACATGTTTATCTCATTCACCCTTCCATTATCATCTCACAATGGATGCCATTTTTCCACGTCTTCCACCAAACTCCATGTCTGCATTAATAGTCCACTAGCTTTAGCAGTCGTCTTCCTGCTAAGTGCATCGGCTACCACATTGGCCTTTCCTGGATGATACTTTATTTCAAAGTCGTAATCTTTGAGATATTCCAGCCATCTTCTTTGTCTTAGGTTTAATTCCTTCTGCGAGAACAAATATTTGAGGGATTTATGGTCAGAAAATACTTCAAATTCCACACCATAGAGGTAATGTCTCCATATTTTTAGTGCAAATACCACAACTCCTAATTCCAAATCATGTGTTGGATAGTTCTTGATTGTAACCTGATTCAACATTCGATAGTCAATACACAACCGCATTGACCCATCTTTTTTCTTCACAAACAAGACCGGTGCTCCCCAAGGTGACACACTTGGACGAATGAATCCCTTGCTGGCCAAATCTTGGATCTGTTTCTTTCATTCCTCTAGTTCTGCTGGTGCCATTTTATATGGAGCCTTAGAAATAGGTGCAGTTCCTGGTATCAATTCGATGCCAAACTCCACCTCTCGTACAGGAGGTAATCCAGGTAAATCTTCAGGAAACACGTCTGCGTAGTCGTTCACCGTACGCACCTCACTAATGGGTTTTAATTTCTGCTCGATTGCGTCCATGCTAACCAAATATGCAGTGCACCCATTTTCCATGTATTTCCTTGCCATAACTGCTGAGACAACTAACTTTCTTTGATCTTGGGGCGTTTTTACTCTAAATTCGATCTTTTGACTATTCTCCAACTAAATCTTCAGCTTTTTTTTTTCTGCAATCAATCGTTGCGTAGTGATGATATAACCAATCCATTCCTAGGTTTACGTCATACCCCATCATATTCATTACCACCAACTGTGCTGGCAATAAATGTTCATGTATTTCTATTTTCACATTTTCTAGATACGTCCTGCATGTGTCTTTGTTTCCCATAGGTGTAGCAACTAACAATTGATAAGGCATATTCTTTCTTTCTAACTTTAAAAGTTCAGCAAAACTCTTAGAAACAAAAGAATGCGATGCTCCAGAATCAAACAAAACATGAGCCCAATGAGATTGTATAAGAAGGGTACCTTCAATCACGTCAGTAGGTTTCAACTCCTCAACCGTGGTCGCGTAAACTCTGCCAGGTACCTTCTTTTCTGCTGGCTGATTGGTTGCACCACGCCTCTGCTCTACCTCTTTCTTCTTTGGGCACTCACGAATAAAATGACCTTGTGCTCCACAGTAAAGACGCACTTCGATGGCCTCTGTCTCTTGAATCTGTCCCCTTGGTTTCCCCTGTCACTGCGCCTTCTCTTGAACATGTCGGGTCTCGACTTGGATCGCAGAGATTCATTCTTCCTATCTGTCCCTTGCATCCTGTTCCAGCCCTCCTCAAGACGTGTGGCCATGTCGATAGCGTCGTCTAGATCTCTCGGACGACTACTAATTACTTGGTTCTGCAACCCGTCTTTAAGGCCTCTGACGAACTTATTTGCTCGGTCCGCATCAATAGTATACACATGGGGGCAATATTTTTCCAAATGTCTGAATTTGATGACATATTCTTGCAGACTCAACTCCCTTGCTGAAGATCCAAGCATTCTTGCATGCGTTTCTCCCGTGTAAAGGTTGGGATGTAGGCATGTGTGAAGGCTTCCTTGAATTCTCCCCAGGTCGCTTCGTGATTTGCAAACTTCACTTGACGTTGCGTCCGCCACCATTCCTTAGCATCTCCTTTTAGCATAAAGGTTCCATACCGAACCTTCTTGTTGTCATGCACTTCCAGAGTGGTAAAGATCTCCTCAGTTTCTATTATCCACTGTTCAGCATCGTCAGCAGTGCCTTTCCCATGAAACTTCGGAGGGTGCAAGCTCATAAACTGTTGGTGAGTTACTCCTCTTGCCTCACCATTTGTCGTTCTGTTTGTATCCGTACTTGTTCCTCCTGAAGAAGTATTCTGCGTCCAGCCATACATCAATCCTGTCATCATCTCCAAAGTGTTCATGATGAACGTTTGTTGTTGTTGGATGTTTCTACCAGGCGTCCAAGGTCCAGTAGGATGAGCCTCCGTGTTCCGGTTCTTGTTGTTGCGAGGAGTTCTCCCTCCTCCGTGTTACGGTTCCGGTTCCTGTTGTTGTGAAGTTCCTGAAAGGGAGGTGTTGAATGCCAAGAGAAATTAGAGTGTTGTTGGAGGATCTTTCAGCCTCATCTTAGAAACGTTTTTTAAGAAAACCAATGGTGAACGAACGAAATGGGGAAGTGAGAGGCAATGAAGATGCCCATGTTAGAATTCTTGGGTGGTATTTTGTACATTCAAGACTCTTGGATTTGGAAACCCATGCAGGAGCTTCTCAACATGAAATTAAATCATCAATTAGACGACTACAACCATTATGGACGTTGTCAAGAAAGCCCTTACTGTCATTTTGATGAACTTTTTGAAACAAGCAAATTTGAATGCAACAATTTTAGATTCAGGTAAGACCACTGATCCAAGCCCTCCACTAGTTGCAGACTCAACAAAATTCGGATCAAATAAGACCATTGATCGTGGCCCCTACTATTTTCAAATACAACGATTTTTCGATCAGATGAGACCACTGATCTAAACTCCTAGCCAAATCCGAATACAACAATTTCTGGATCAGATAAGACCACTTATCGTGGCACATGCGGATATCTAAAGCCAACGATTTTTGGATAAGATAAGACCACTGATCTGCACCCATTACGAGATCGACGTCCATCAATTTTTCAAACCAGACCCATAGCCATATCCAATTCAATAGGCTCTTGATGAGATAAGACTAGTCATCCACAACTACAATAGGATCATGCGTTTTGTGAAGTGCATGAAAGGGAGGTGTTGAATGCCAACAGAAATTAGTGTGTTGTTGGAGGATCTTTCAGCCTCATCTTTGAAGCGTTTTTGAAGAAAACCAATGGTGATCGAATGAAATGGTGAGGTGAGAGGCAATGAAGATGCCCATCTTAGAATTCTTGGGTGGAATTTTGTGCATTCAAGACTCTTGGATTTGGAAACCCATGCAGGAGCTGCTCAACATGAAATTAAATCATCAGTTAGATGACTACAACCATTATGGACGTTGTCAAGAAAGCCCTTACTGTCATTTTGATGAACTGTTTGAAATAAGCAAATTCGAATCCAACAATTTTAGGATCGGGTAAGACCACTGATCCAAGCCCACTACTAGTTGCAGACTCAACAAAGTTTCGATCAAATAAGACCATTGATCGTGCCCCACTACTCGTTTCAAATACAGCGATTTTTCAATCAGGTGAGACCACCCATCTTTAACCCTAGTCAGATCGCAATACAATAATTTCTGGATCAGATAAGACCACTGATCGAGGCACATACGAAGATCTAAATCCAACGATTTTCGGATCAGATAAGACCACTGATCTACACCTGTTACCAGATCGACGTCCTAAAATTCTTCAAGCCAAACCCATGGCCATATCCAATTCAATAGCCTCTGGATGAGATAAGACTAGTCATCCAGAGCAACAATAGGATCATGCGTTTTGTGAAGTTCCTGAAAGGGAGGTGTTGAATGCCAAGAGAAATTAGAGTGTTGTTGGAGGATCTTTCAGCCTCATCTTAGAAGCGTTTTTGAAGAAAACCAATGGTGATCGAATGAAATGGGGAAGTGAGAGGCAATGAAGATGCCCATGTTAGAATTCTTGGGTGGTATTTTGTGCATTCAAGACTCTTGGATTTGGAAAGCCATGCAGGTGCTGCTCAACATGAAATTAAATCATCAGTTAGACGACTACAACCATTATGGACGTTGTCAAGAAAGCCCTTACTGTCATTTTGATGAACTTTTTGAAACAAGCAAATTCGAATGCAACAATTTTAAGATCAGGTAAGACCACTGATCCAAGCCCTGCACTAGTTGCAGACTCAACAAAGTTCGGATCAAATAAGACCATTGATCGTGGCCCCCTACTATTTTCAAATACAACGATTTTTCGATCATATGAGACCACTGATCTAGACTCCTAGCCAAATCCCAATACAACAATTTCAGGATCAGATAAGACAACTGGTCGAGGCACAAGCGGAGATCTAAATCCAACGATTTTCGGATCAGATAAGACCACTGATCTACACCCGTTTCGAGATCAACGTCGAACAATTTTTGTGACCAGTCCCACAACCATATCCAATTCCATAACCTCTGGATGAGATAAGACTAGTCTTCCAGACCTACAATAGGATCATGCGTTTTGTGTAGTGCATGAAAGGGAGGTGTTGAATGACAACAGAAATTAGTGTGTTGTTGGAGGATCTTTCAGCCTCATCTTTGAAGCGTTTTTGAAGAAAACCAATGGTGATCGAATGAAATGGTGAGGTGAGAGGCAATGAAGATGCCCATCTTAGAATTCTTGGGTGGAATTTTGTGCATTCAAGACTCTTGGATTTGGAAACCCATGCAGGAGCTGCTCAACATGAAATTAAATCATCAGTTAGATGACTACAACCATTATGGACGTTGTCAAGAAAGCCCTTACTGTCATTTTGATGAACTGTTTGAAATAAGCAAATTCGAATCCAACAATTTTAGGATCGGGTAAGACCATTGATCCAGGCCCACTACTAGTTGCAGACTCAACAAAGTTTCGATCAAATAAGACCATTGATCGTGTCCCACTACTCGTTTCAAATACAGCGATTTTTCAATCAGGTGAGACCACCCATCTTGAACCCTAGTCAGATCGCAATACAATAATTTCTGGATCAGATAAGACCACTGATCGAGGCACATACGAAGATCTAAATCCAACGATTTTCGGATCAGATAAGACCACTGATCTACACCCGTTACCAGATCGACGTCCTACAATTCTTCAAGCCAGACCCATGGCCATATCCAATTCAATAGCCTCTGGATGAGATAAGACTAGTCATCCAGAGCAACAATAGGATCATGCGTTTTGTGAAGTTCCTGAAAGGGAGGTGTTGAATGCCAAGAGAAATTAGAGTGTTGTTGGAGGATCTTTCAGCCTCATCTTAGAAGCGTTTTTGAAGAAAACCAATGGTGATCGAATGAAATGGGGAAGTGAGAGGCAATGAAGATGCCCATGTTAGAATTCTTGGGTGGTATTTTGTGCATTCAAGACTCTTGGATTTGGAAAGCCATGCAGGTGCTGCTCAACATGAAATTAAATCATCAGTTAGACGACTACAACCATTATGGACGTTGTCAAGAAAGCCCTTACTGTCATTTTGATGAACTTTTTGAAACAAGCAAATTCGAATGCAACAATTTTAAGATCAGGTAAGACCACTGATCCAAGCCCTGCACTAGTTGCAGACTCAACAAAGTTCGGATCAAATAAGACCATTGATCGTGGCCCCCTACTATTTTCAAATACAACGATTTTTCGATCATATGAGACCACTGATCTAGACTCCTAGCCAAATCCCAATACAACAATTTCAGGATCAGATAAGACAACTGGTCGAGGCACAAGCGGAGATCTAAATCCAACGATTTTCGGATCAGATAAGACCACTGATCTACACCCGTTTCGAGATCAACGTCGAACAATTTTTGTGACCAGTCCCACAACCATATCCAATTCCATAACCTCTGGATGAGATAAGACTAGTCTTCCAGACCTACAATAGGATCATGCGTTTTGTGTAGTGCATGAAAGGGAGGTGTTGAATGCCAACAGAAATTAGTGTGTTGTTGGAGGATCTTTCAGCCTCATCTTTGAATCGTTTTTGAAGAAAACCAATGGTGATCGAATGAAATGGTGAGGTGAGAGGCAATGAAGATGCCCATCTTAGAATTCTTGGGTGGAATTTTGTGCCTTCAAGACTCTTGGATTTGGAAACCCATGCAGGAGCTGCTCAACATGAAATTAAATCATCAGTTAGATGACTACAACCATTATGGACGTTGTCAAGAAAGCCCTTACTGTCATTTTGATGAACTGTTTGAAATAAGCAAATTCGAATCCAACAATTTTAGGATCGGGTAAGACCATTGATCCAGGCCCACTACTAGTTGCAGACTCAACAAAGTTTCGATCAAATAAGACCATTGATCGTGTCCCACTACTCGTTTCAAATACAGCGATTTTTCAATCAGGTGAGACCACCCATCTTGAACCCTAGTCAGATCGCAATACAATAATTTCTGGATCAGATAAGACCACTGATCGAGGCACATACGAAGATCTAAATCCAACGATTTTCGGATCAGATAAGACCACTGATCTACACCCGTTACCAGATCGACGTCCTACAATTCTTCAAGCCAGACCCATGGCCATATCCAATTCAATAGCCTCTGGATGAGATAAGACTAGTCATCCAGAGCAACAATAGGATCATGCGTTTTGTGAAGTTCCTGAAAGGGAGGTGTTGAATGCCAAGAGAAATTAGAGTGTTGTTGGAGGATCTTTCAGCCTCATCTTAGAAGCGTTTTTGAAGAAAACCAATGGTGATCGAATGAAATGGGGAAGTGAGAGGCAATGAAGATGCCCATGTTAGAATTCTTGGGTGGTATTTTGTGCATTCAAGACTCTTGGATTTGGAAAGCCATGCAGGTGCTGCTCAACATGAAATTAAATCATCAGTTAGACGACTACAACCATTATGGACGTTGTCAAGAAAGCCCTTACTGTCATTTTGATGAACTTTTTGAAACAAGCAAATTCGAATGCAACAATTTTAAGATCAGGTAAGACCACTGATCCAAGCCCTGCACTAGTTGCAGACTCAACAAAGTTCGGATCAAATAAGACCATTGATCGTGGCCCCCTACTATTTTCAAATACAACGATTTTTCGATCATATGAGACCACTGATCTAGACTCCTAGCCAAATCCCAATACAACAATTTCAGGATCAGATAAGACAACTGGTCGAGGCACAAGCGGAGATCTAAATCCAACGATTTTCGGATCAGATAAGACCACTGATCTACACCCGTTTCGAGATCAACGTCGAACAATTTTTGTGACCAGTCCCACAACCATATCCAATTCCATAACCTCTGGATGAGATAAGACTAGTCTTCCAGACCTACAATAGGATCATGCGTTTTGTGTAGTGCATGAAAGGGAGGTGTTGAATGCCAACAGAAATTAGTGTGTTGTTGGAGGATCTTTCAGCCTCATCTTTGAAGCGCTTTTGAAGAAAACCAATGGTGATCGAATGAAATGGTGAGGTGAGAGGCAATGAAGATGCCCATCTTAGAATTCTTGGGTGCTATTTTGTGCCTTCAAGACTCTTGGATTTGGAAACCCATGCAGGAGCTGCTCAACATGAAATTAAATCATCAGTTAGATGACTACAACCATTATGGACGTTGTCAAGAAAGCCCTTACTGTCATTTTGATGAACTGTTTGAAATAAGCAAATTCGAATCCAACAATTTTAGGATCGGGTAAGACCATTGATCCAGGCCCACTACTAGTTGCAGACTCAACAAAGTTTCGATCAAATAAGACCATTGATCGTGTCCCACTACTCGTTTCAAATACAGCGATTTTTCAATCAGGTGAGACCACCCATCTTGAACCCTAGTCAGATCGCAATACAATAATTTCTGGATCAGATAAGACCACTGATCGAGGCACATACGAAGATCTAAATCCAACGATTTTCGGATCAGATAAGACCACTGATCTACACCCGTTACCAGATCGACGTCCTACAATTCTTCAAGCCAGACCCATGGCCATATCCAATTCAATAGCCTCTGGATGAGATAAGACTAGTCATCCAGAGCAACAATAGGATCATGCGTTTTGTGAAGTTCCTGAAAGGGAGGTGTTGAATGCCAAGAGAAATTAGAGTGTTGTTGGAGGATCTTTCAGCCTCATCTTAGAAGCGTTTTTGAAGAAAACCAATGGTGATCGAATGAAATGGGGAAGTGAGAGGCAATGAAGATGCCCATGTTAGAATTCTTGGGTGGTATTTTGTGCATTCAAGACTCTTGGATTTGGAAACCCATGCAGGTGCTGCTCAACATGAAATTAAATCATCAGTTAGACGACTACAACCATTATGGACGTTGTCAAGAAAGCCCTTACTGTCATTTTGATGAACTTTTTGAAACAAGCAAATTCGAATGCAACAATTTTAAGATCAGGTAAGACCACTGATCCAAGCCCTCCACTAGTTGCAGACTCAATAAAGTTCGGATCAAATAAGACCATTGATCGTGGCCCCCTACTATTTCAAATACAACGATTTTTCGATCATATGAGACCACTGATCTAGATTCCTAGCCAAATCCCAATACAACAATTTCAAGATCAGATAAGACAACTGATCGAGGCACATGCGGAGATCTAAATCCAACGATTTTCGGATCAGATAAGACCACTGATCTACACCCGTTTCGAGATCAACGTCGAACAATTTTTGTGACCAGTCCCACAACCATATCCAATTCCATAACCTCTGGATGAGATAAGACTAGTCATCCAGACCTACAATAGGATCATGCGTTTTGTGAAGTGCATGAAATGGAGGTGTTGAATGCCAAGAGAAATTAGAGTGTTGTTGGATGATCTTTCAGCCTCATCTTAGAAGCGCTTTTGAAGAAAACCAATGGTGATCGAATGAAATGGGGAAGTGAGAGGCAATGAAGATGCCCATTTTAGAATTCTTGGGTGCTATTTTGTGCATTCAAGACTCTTGGATTTGGAAACCCATGCAGGAGCTGCTCAACAAGAGGACACACATAATGGAGGACCCGGTAGTTGCAGCATGCATTGCAATGACTTATCTGCTTTGGAAGGCTTATAAATTGTTGGGCTAATTAAGGTAGAAAAAAAAAGGATTGAAGTAAGCGTACAAGGCTAACAGGAACAAACCAAAGAGTGAAGTATAGATAAAAGACGATGAGCACGTGTAAGATCAACCGAAGTGCAAACATTAACCTGAGCAAGTAATGGGTGAAAGGGAGAAATGAGTAGGAATGGTGGCTTACCTGTCGCCGGAAGAAGGTAGGGTGCCTGCATTGGTGCCAGAAATGAGTAGGTGGGTGGATGGCTGGATGCTTGAAAGTTACATCATGGGTATGGAACAAAGGAGCAAAGAGGGGAAAGGGCAACTGGCGGCAGAAGAAGGTAAAGTCGGGGAAAAAAAACCTAGGAAATGGATGGAAGAGGACTTGGTCAGTGCTGATCGAGTTTTAATCTGGACGGACATGGCCTCGAGTATAGTCAATGAACCTGACACCGCATGTAGCCGTGTCGAGAGCATTTTCTGTACCCGAAACTGTGTCCAGCCGAGTTGACAC
The DNA here is from genome assembly GCF_008831285.2 of Nymphaea colorata. Classification (NCBI taxonomy): domain Eukaryota; kingdom Viridiplantae; phylum Streptophyta; class Magnoliopsida; order Nymphaeales; family Nymphaeaceae; genus Nymphaea; species Nymphaea colorata. The sequence goes on along the minus strand of NC_045148.1, from coordinate 8,085,319 downwards.
GGACACGTGTGCTCCTGTTCTGCACCTGTCTTTCATAGCTAACAGATATGGATATGGATGTGCACTGGACCTCTCTCTAAATATCTCGATATTTATCAGCTTGGCAAAAATCTTGAAGAATGAAAGGATAAGGATGTTGATAAGGGCAAGGAGATCTTACCTATCTCAAGGAGGACCGTTGCAGATATTGTTAATCTAGATCATCAAAATTAGGATTGCAATTGTTCTTAGTTGGGATACCCAAAATCTATAAAGTGATTGTAATGAGAAACTCTTTAAGGAAGATGGCTAGCCTAAGGCTGAACAAAGTTAGGCCATGGATGTAGGTCATATTTCATACCGAACCTTGAAAACCTGCATGTGTTCTGAAAGAGTGGTGAGCTGAATGTTTTTTCATTCTTCTTCAAATCGTGTTATGGTATCATAGCCTTGCAGAGGTTGTCACAATTGCTGCCTATATTCTGCCACTTCTCCTCATTCTTTGTGTGTTGCAGCGTGTTGGCATTGTCTGAAGTTCATCCGTGCTATCATCGATTTTCTCATGGCTTAATCAATGTCCATGTTGCTTGAAGCTCCCTCAATCAGGCGTGGTCTCTTCTGATCTCACTCAATCCCCTAATACATTTACAAAAACACAACTGAAAATTATTTGTTGTGGGAATTGCAATTTATTCGCATTATCAGTTTGTACAGTTTAACAGCCTTTGTTGATACGTCTAACCCATTCCAGAAGAAAATGATAAAGGGTCTATAGAGAATATCCATTCAGATTTCATCTCATGGGCTCAACAAGGTGAAGCCCTCTTAAGTTGGATCCTGTCTTCTTTAACAGAATAAGTTCATAGCCAAATCATTGGACTTAGGACTTCACTTGAAGTTTGAAAAGCTCTAAAAGATGTTTATGTCACCCAATCTAGGGCCAAAATTCTGCTACTTAAAATGCGTAGCTACTTAAAATGCATCTTCGGGAACTTAGGAAAGGGGACAGAGGCATTGACGGATACTTCAAACATGCTAAGGTTATTGCACATGAATTGATCATGGCGGCTAAACTGATTGATGAGGATGGCCTAGTCATGCATATCCTTCACAGATAATCTAATATGGCATTTTAAGACATCTGTGAGCACGCGTGTAGAACCAGTCTCTGTAGATATCTACTTCAGGCATCTAGTGATCAGCCAACGGAGTCTCTTACTGTCAGCCAACTTTGCTTAAAATCAGCAAATAACAGTTCTGATCAGCAAAACGGAAACTACAGAGGAAAGAATTGTAGAGGAATAAGAAAAAGTTGGTGGAACAACAAGAACCAAAGTCAAAATCAAGAGGGCAGTAAGGTGGTCTGTGAAATGTGACAAGCCAGGCCACACAGCTAAACAATGCAAGCAGATATCTCATTTATTGAATTTAGATGGGGGTGCCAAGGCTTTCTCTACTTCAACACATCCTCTGGTGATGAGAACTGATACCCGGATTGCGGCCTCTCTCATCACATCACAAACAGTCATAGCAACATGTCTCTACAGTCTTCCTATCAAGGTGTGGGTGGGATTCAAGTAGGTAACGGTTCCTCTTTACCTATTGTTGATGTTGCATTAGCTCTTATTAGTCATTATATAAATTTTTTCAAGCTGAATGACGTCATACATATTCCACAAATTTTCTAGAAATCTTATAAATATTTTTTCAAGCTGAATGATCCTACTTGTTCCACAAATATCAAAAAATCTGCTTTAGGTCCAAAAGGTTTGTTGAATGATAATGTGGTATTTGAGTTCATACCCTCTTCTTGTTAAGGGTCGGACAATGGGGAATGTTCTTCGTGGATCAGCTGAAGAGGGACTATACAAATGACCTGATGTGGAGGCGCAGCGGCAAAAAGAGGCTCATGTTGGTGAAAGGCACCGGTTTCAGTGTGGCATGAAAGATTAAGATACCCTGCATTGAAAGTTGTGCATTCTATTTTAGAGATGAACTTCCTTTCATTTTTAGAAACTATTAATTTGTGATGTCTGTTTTCGAACTGACGATGTTGCTAGACCTTTAACTTGCGGTTTCTGATGCCGAGGGACCTCGTTTCTGACGTGTATAAATTCTCTTGTTCTGTGCTTAGCGTTGATGCTTTCTCACGGTTTTCTTGGATATATATATTGAACCACAAATCTGACGTTCTAAATGCTTTCCAGAGATTCAATGCTCATGCCGAAAATATTTTGCAATGCAAAATTATCTTCATACTTATGGTGGAGGAAAGTATATACTGCATCGACCTGTAGTCTTAAGTCACCTCGATCCTCCTCTGAAAGAGTTGACTCAAGTGTTGTTCTGTAATAGAGAACGTAGTAATGGGTTAGACCCATGTATCTCCACTAAATATCTGTATCTATTATAGGGCATTGGGCCTAGTCAAGTGATAAAACGATACTGGATCAGTCCAAACTAGGTTTGGACCAACACCACTTGTAAATTGTAAGCCAAATCCAGACATGGGTGACCTAGTTTTCTTTTTTCCACCATGTTTGTAAACTATTTTCTAACCCCTGGACATTATTGTTGTATGCCTATTAGAAGAGAAACTAAGAAAGCGTCGCATCTTTGTGGCCCCCTAGACCTAGATGCCTCAAGGACGATGGAGAGCTCACTACATGTCATTTGCCCATTTTGTGGGGACCTTTTGATCATTTGTATGCCTTGAGTGCTCATTTAAGGATATATACTTTGAACGATTATATGCTCTCTTTTTTTCATAACTTTGGCAAATGTTTGCCAAATTATTGATTGTTTTATTGCTATTAAGTTCCAAGAAATTGAAATAGTTATATTGTTGAAATATTTTCTTGACTGTCATGGAGATATACATATTTTGTTTGAGTTTATTTAATTTTTTTTGTTCTACATTCAACATTGTCTACGGTACAAGGGACTATCCCATTTATTCGTAAATAATTTTCAGGAACTGACCAAGGGCGACAGGATAAGCGCCACCCGTCGCATGTGGCTTGCCAGGGTCGAAGTCTTATTGATCTTGACCCAATTTGAACCAATTTAAAGCTAGGATTTCTTATTCTGCATGTCTCTCACTTGAGACCAAGTGTTTATATGTAGTACCCTTGACTCAAAGGTTGTTTGCGAATTAGCTGGATGTTGAAAGTTGGTTTTATATATTATATCGGGGGATGCAATGCTATCAAAATGCCAGTTTGATTTTCTATCCAGTACTGTATTTAGAAAAGAATGTTTAGTTTAGAAGTTATCTTCGGGCATGACATCATGTACATTGATTATGTCTCGTTAAAAATGGTTCTCAAGGTGCCTCATATAAACTTGCCTTTTCAAAAAGGTAAATGATAATTAGTACTTTAATTATTTTGGGAAAAAGTATTTCCCCACGATACCTCATGAAACATAAATGAAAATTAATTAAATAATATGCAATCACTCTACTTAGCTCTCATACTTAGTTCATTACACTTGATGCACATAATCCTCCTACTAGCTAGATGTGATTCATGAATCCTAGCATCGTCACTTCTGAGATTTTGATCATAATCATTAAATAATCAACAGTGCACATAACGAGTGATTAATATAAATTTCTTAACAATTAGTGCATAAATGACGTTGATTTCTCTACATATTAAAGACCTAGCTTAACTTCAATCTCTATCACTCTCTTCATTTTCTAATCCCTATTTAATCACATCTAGTGAAGAGAGAAGCCACGGAGACGTATGATAAAATTGGAACGAAGAGAGAATTAGAGTGATAAAGACATGAAAGAGCTACATGGGGCAGGGCCGGTCCTTAGAAATAGGGCCTTGGGCGCTCCAACAACCTTTCGGGCATATATATATATATATATATATATAAAGGAGCTGCTTAATGAAATTATGAGCTGCTGAGTGCCATGTTCAGACACGCTTGCATCTCGTCTGGCTTTCCACCGGTGTCATGGATTTGACATTGCATCTTGGTTGTCAATTTTGCAGCTGACTACATATATACCTTACACTCGCTTTCTCTCTTCCTTTTTTATATGCGGTTTATATTTTTCTTATATCATTACTTATTACTTTAAATTAGTACCCTAACTATTCATAGGTCTCTACTTCAAAACGCGGAGACACCAACTTAACGGATTCGAATATCTTTGTAATTCATGATATACTTGTTAAGATGGTTAAGTATTCGATCGGATATTTACTTAAAACCGAATCTGTATTCGATCGGATAAGATGGTTAAATATCCAGATATTTACTTAAATCTGTATCCGATCTGATGTTACTTCTTATATTCGAATCGGATTCGATTTCTCAATCAGATGTCAAATTGCTAACCATATCCGATTTTTTACAAGTGATTCAGATCGGATATGCGATCTGTTGACATTCCTATTTGGGGCTTAGCTTAACTGACCAAGTTGATGGGAATGTAGAAGGTATTGAGTCCAATTTCTGTGGTCATTATACATTGTACCTCTACCTCTCAAGGTAAGTTTCTCTCCTCTTTCCCCCACCTCTCTCTCTTCTTCTCGAAGTATCTTAGTCCAATTAACACAAATGATGCATAGTTGATGTAAGATCACCGTAAACACAAGTCTATAGCAGATACCATACTTTCATATTATTGCAATGATAAATTGATAACGGGGCATATGTTCAGTCAAATTAAGTTTGCTGAAGTAGGAAATCTGGTTGGACATCAAGCTTGTCCAACCTGCTACTACAGAAGTGGCCACATGTTATTTGCTCTTTTTGCTTGTTCACGGGATCCAGAGTACCAATACAGGCTGCCGATTAGGGACCTCTTAATACCTGATTTAGTTTTTTATCACATTGACATCTACTGCTCCCAATTCCTGCTCCAATCTCCCTTGGAATCTAATTAATTCGAGCAATATCGATCAAGTGGGCTTACACAGTTAGCAACTTCATGAACTGAATTTTGCTGTACTGGATTTTGTTTATCCATTGAACACAATTTACATATGAAATAAACTTATAAACTGAATTTCATGAACTTGGTCAACCATCACAAGGGGAGAAATCATATGCTTTACTGCATTTCGACTCCCATTTCCCATTAGATACAAGCCACATCGTGAACGTCATAGACTGAATTGATCCCACTCCGTGTGATATTGATTATAAAGAAGGCAGCGGAAGAGGATAAAAGAGCGATAATTATGTTTTACCTTGACTGATGGGAGTGATGGGAGCCAATTTTCTAAGGGGAAATTGCTTCAAGAATATTATAGTTTAATTGCACATATTTGTAGTGACGTGCAGACAGCTACAGCCATGAAAGTTCCAGCTGTCTTTATACGTCGTTGAATTGGCATTTTATGGCACGCAACGAATGCCCATGAATATATTTGTTTTCTCCTTTTTCTAAAAGGACGGATCTAGATGTGAACATAGCGTCTTTTAAGTGCAGAATCTAGAGAATAAGAAACAGAACCCTTTAATCTCGCAAATCTCTAAAAATAATCATACAACACAATCTTGAGAGCTTGAATGTACAAGATAGCCTAAAAAATTTAGGCGCCCACCAACAACCTTCAACCAAGAGATAATGAGAAAAAATAAGATGTTACAGAGGAACTTAGAGGTTAAGAGGCAAATGAAACTGTTGACAACCAAAAATTTGCAGTGAAGAGTTCTGTATGAAAACCACGATACCACATTTCCCACTGTTGAATCCCTCCCACAGTGTGAAGTTCACTGTCCCTGATATCGTCTTCTTTGCTGAAACATCACGCACACTGCACAGTTTCTCCAGCTTCCTCACGACGAAATCATTTTTTACTATCCGACCTTTATTATCTCCCCTGGAAATCTCAGTCACGAGGCCACTCTCATGAAGAGCGACCATAACGTCCACGCCCTTCTCATCCACTTTCGTCCTCAGAGCACCACGCAAGGAAACTTCTAAAGTGTCGGGTGTTCGTCTTTGGAAAGTCGCCTGTTGAGCTTTTTTATAATCATTAGTTCAATTGATCCATAACTTAGGAAATAGGCATCCACTACACATGTTTATAGAACAAGCATCGAATGTGCTCTCAACTTGATCAGAACAACAGCACCTGCTTTTTCTTTTTAACTATGTTACAAGCAAGCAACTTAAAGACATGGAAGCACATACTTTTCATGTAACATACTGCCAACTATTTTACACAAGCACAGTATGACACGAGCAGATGACATAGCTCGTAAAACACAAATCAGACACTACAGGAGAAATTGAAGTTCATACCGTTCCTGTATTCAACCTGATGACAGTCTAAGAATAATATACATACAGGCACCAAGGATATGATTCTTACATTTTTCAATTTAAAGAATATCTCCAATATGCTAGAGGGGACAAGTAGGGGAACAGAACTGGAGTTTTTGTAGAAGGCATTTTAGCTACCCAAAATAGTTTACGCCAAAGAGGCAACTTCTCTTTAAAACATTGCAGACACGAAGAATGCAATCACATGTCCTCTTTACATTTTGGGGATTTCAGATTTCCAGATTCAAGTGAAATAAAACTTCAGATCGCATCTGAGCAAGAAATCTCAATGGCCATTTGACTAACTTATAGATGGAGGAGTGATAAACTTGTTCTACCTTGTCTTTAGATTAGATCTAACTGCTAAATCAGCAGGTCACTCCGTGTTTAAAGACGCTCTACCTAATCAGACACAGACAGCTGATGGCGGTTGGCACAGCTAATCTATTTCATGAGTTCATAATTTGAATAATTGGTTAACCATCCTAGTAGGTTCAACCAATTTCACTACATAATAAGAAATGAAATTTGAGATGGTGAGAATTAACTTGGTAAAGCCATTTACAAGAACGGGATAGACAAATAATGTCCAAAAATTCATGTCAAATCTAAGTTTACTACATAAAAATAGTAAATATATCACATATATCTTGATTCAAACAATATTGGTGGTTAGATTTATGTAGGTAAAAGGTGTATCACCACAAGTGATAACGGGACAATATCGTCTCAGCCAAGCAAACCATGTAATTGCTTTTAGATACCATCCTTCTGATATAGATATGACCAACATTGAAATTTAATGGTCCGAATTTCTTTCAAAATACATAGTACGATAAATTATCACAAATTATAATTAAAGGAGAACAGAAATGACCTCATCGAATCAATCCGTTTTCGTAATTTCCGCTATGTTATTTCAGTTTCCTACACAATTTTTAACGTCTTCTGAATTTCTTTCTTAGCTGAATTCCTTTTTTCAGAGACCAGATCTCCTGTCTTTGAGTCTTGCATCGTTTCTAATCTTTGAAATTTTACCTATGCCAAGAAATCTTTTAGACATCCATTTTGGAAATTTCAGACATCTTTTACAGAAATTTTTGGACCCATGGATCTGGTGCTGGAGCTTAACAAATTGAGGGTCTCAGATCTGAATTACAGGTATCACAGAATAGTGCCTATACGGCTAAACCAACAAAAAACTACCACCACAAGAAACGAAAATTAAGTTCATCATGCAACAAGATTCATCGAGAGAGGGAGAGAGAGATGACCTGCATTGTGGGGCCGGGGAAAGTGGTGGCTTTGCCGATCTCCGCCAAGACGGCCGCCTCGCCGGTGGCGAGGCACTGTGACCGGCCCTGCACCACCGACTGCGGCGTGTAGATGGAGTCCTCTCCCAAAGCCTCCACCAGCGCCTTCTGCCTCGCGCTCCACAGGCTCGACGCCAGCACGTCCTTCCAGCCAAGGTGGTCCCAGTACTCCACGTGGTACGCCAGTACGATCACCGGCGGGCCTTCTGCCGGCCGGTCTTCTTCGCTGCCCAGACGCGAGAGGAACAACTCGGCCTCCGGGGAGGTGGCACACCCCTGGGCGGTGAAGAACTCCACTAGGACCGCCCCACCCTTCCCCTGCTCCTCTGCCCCGCCCCCACCGCCGGCAGTATGGACCCTCCCCCCATTCGCAGACGACTCCTTTGCACCGCCGACGCCCCCACGACGGAAACACGCAAAGAAATTCGGTGCCATCGATGGGAAACCGCTCTGGATCTCGTCGAACACTCGCCACAGAGAGAAGAAGACAAGGAAAAAGTAGTGGGGGTTAGGGAGGGGGCGAAGCAGAGACTTCTTTTTTGGTAGAATGGTAGCAGCTAAAAGATGAAGTTGCTGCTCCGATCGAAGCCGTAAACGTGTACGGTTGAGAAGGTCACGTCAGCCGGATTCGGTGGCGGGAGCACCGGAATTACTGACGGCCCTGCCACCCAACCAATCCAACCCCCTCTTATTCAGGGCCCAGACGGCCTCTGTCTGCCTGACGAGGGTGCCCAGCTGCACAATTTTTAAATTTTAATACGGCTGTCGGCTAGTTGGTAAAGATTTTAAGAACACAATTGCGTCGGCCATGAAGGTGACTGATTTTTTAGTTGAGATCGAGAAAAAACAAAAAAGAGTTATAGAAAACCTAAAAGTGGTCTGTTTTCTTCACATCAGATCTGACAATTGAGATGCAGTACCGCAGTCATAAATGATAAATGTTGATCAACGCGAGCAAAAATTTAGAGAAACAAAAGGAAAAGACAAGAAACTCAGTCTTAAATTGTTCACGAGAGTAAAGGTGAGAAAAAGAAAGAAACGAACCGCGTGTTGGTTCCACCAAAATTACTCATTTCTTCTGGTTGCCATTTTATTCATATATTTTTCAATCTTGTAATCACATTTTCATGTGTTCCATAAGGTTTTTTTCAGACTTTCTTGGTCATCCAAGCATCAAAACAATAGATGTAATGGAAAAAAAATTACGAAGCTTTCTATAGCTTATGAAGCACCACTTAGAGAGCTTTGAAAGGAAGGGCTGAGACACATGTGGGCTTGTGCAGGCAGTTGCCCACACATGCCCATAAAATATTTATTTATTTACATATTTTTTGGTCAGATTATTTTGTTTATTCATATAGTGGTGCCATTCAATCATTTGTCTAACATTTTTTCTATTCCCACGGCTATAATTTTTGGCTGCACCATTGGTCGCAAGCATGTTGGGCTGAAAATAAACAAAAAGAAAAGGTCTATAATTCGGTGAGTTTGCCAAAGATAAAAACAAAACATTTTTATATTCTCAGGACAACTTCAATAATAATCGATAGATATCACAAATTTCTCAAACCTAACAAGTTCGAAAACGTTTAATATGTATCCCATTTTTTTCTTGTACCTTCAACATTTTTTACTCATCAATGTATGTTGCAAAATTTTCTGAAAATGATCAAAGTATCGAGGACTTGGCATTGTCAAAGTTTTCTCAATCAATTCTCTGACTAACAGAGTTCAAAAACTGCTTTTCGGCATAAACTAGATGAGAAATGCATTCGCTCTGTCTCCGCAATCAAGTTTCTGACTAACAGAGCCTTAGCATAATCTGATTCAGTTTTAGTCTTTTTTTCTTAAAATCTTGTGATAAAATAACAACGATATAAGAGAAAAATGTTCTTTTATGCAGTTATTTTTACAGAATCAGTCTTTATGCTTTTACTTGGATCTTTATAAAAATGACATATGAGGGGAGCCAGAAAAATTTTGGGTAAGGAGCACTAGTTATAAAATTTTTTAAAATGTTAAAATGCACTAATATGCAAATGAGAAAAAATGCTCTAAAGTATTAATATAAAAATAAGCATATTTTTATTGGACTATGTGGACAATTGCCCACACAGTGCCCACTCCTCCGCCCCTGGTGGGTTTACAGTCAGAATGGGGTCTACATTGACAACAATGTTACAAGAACCGCACCAATTAAAGGAAACAAAGGCGCATACTTTCCTTGCTATTATTCTTCTACTAATATATTGAGGCTGTTTTTTTTTTTTTTTTTTAAATGAAAGCGAAAATACAAACATGAAAAGATATTGAGGATGCGCACCATCCTTTATCAAAGTAGATTTGGCACGTGCTCATCTTTGGAGTAGAAGCTAAGTTAGCCCAACTACCAGGGCTCTCAGTCGCCATGGATTTGGTACACCTGATCATCCAATCCATTTCAAATCTCTTTATTTATATTTGGTAAAGAAATTTGAGTCTAATTACTAACTGGATTCAGATCAGATATGAAATTTCCATAGTTGAATTCAAATCTGATCTGAAATTACACAAGTGATAGATCATATGGTAGTTGGGTCTGAATTTGGGCTCTCAGTCGCCATGGATTTGGTACACCTGATCATCCAATCCATTTCAAATCTCTTTATTCATATTTGGTAAAGAAATTTGAGTCTAATTACTAAATGGGTTCAGATCCGGTATGAAATTTCCATAGTTGAATTCAAATCTGATCATCATATGGTAGTTGGATCTGAATTTGGTTTTAAAAAATATGACTCCAAACCTAATTGATATATGCATAAACCCGAGTTTCAAGCTCTAGATTTTCCAAGAAGGGACTCTAGTTGGATCCAGACAGTGTTGAGAGGCGAAGTCATGATAGAGAATGCTTATCTGTCTGGATCGGATGAGTTGGTCGCCGAAATTTGATTTGTAAAACGTCTTAGCAGTAGTTCTTTTGTTCTTGCTTTTCTTTCTCTATTTCCATGCTGCTTTTCTTTATGTCTCTCACGCCCTTTAGCCAATGACCACAAAGAAAAAATCCCTTTGCTTAGAAGAAACTGAGATGCTTAATTTTTTTGCATCTTGACCAGGCCGAATAAATGTAGTTGCCATTCTCTTTTCATTTAAATGGCGAATATTTGAGAGCTTTTAGTTTGCAAAGGCTTTTAGGCCCTTTATTTTACGTGAAGAAGGCCTATGACTATCTTTGAGATGGGTTTCACGATCATATTAATCACATAAACAGAGCCAGAAAGCGATTATTTTTTTTTCGTTAGGTGGTTTAGGTTTGGCCTTACCGGCCTCTATTTGAATATGCAAAGGTCGTATTGCCTTTTTTTAGTAGTTTTAAATCTTTTTTGTCATATTTAAATGTCTAGTTGCATGGATTTGAAAATGCCCAAAACTGTAAGATTCGATAATAAAATAATATTCAAGAAAACTGTTGCAAATCATACCCTAAAGGGATCTAAGACTAGCAACCTTAGTTTTGAATATTTAAGAGATGACATCCAATCAGATTCAGATTCAAATAAATATCTGGTCAGATTTATATTCATACTTAGCTTCCATTTAGTTTTAAATAAATATCCTACATTCAATATCCAGACATTTGGAAAGCAGTTATTAATACATTGCAATGGAGTCTGCGTTTGGTCTAAAAGTTCGATTTGGATTTGAATGTAGATTTAAAAATTGGTTAATTCGAATCAAATATGAATTACGAATTCATGTTGAGACTTGGCTATGATATGGTCTTTCTTAATTTGTATTTGAATCAGAATATATAAACATCCAAAAAACACATGCATGGTTAAGAATATATCTGATTCCGTTTACATCCCTGTCTCGAAGTTGCTTATAATTAACAGGAGTGCTTTCTTTTCCCACTTTCCACGTCTTCAAGGAAAAACTTTTTCATGCATAAACAATTTTTGGCAGCTCCCAAATCTAAGGAAAACCTTCTCGTTTTATTTTAAAATTGTCAAAAATTAGCTTATGGATTTCTGAAAATTTTGGCTGTGTTGGACCTTCCTTCTGAATCTACAATTTCCACCATTAGGGTAAGAAAGAGACATTAAGGAACACGCCGGAGCAACTTATAGATTGAGCAATATGGCGTTATATGCAAACTATTTCCTAAATTTCATACATAATCGTGAAAGGATACATGGCGAAAGAAGTAACCTGAAGAAAATTAAGTGCAACAGCAGCAACCAATGATGATGACCGAGTCTTTTGATTCAATAATCAAATGTTTTTTCATTAGACATACACACGCTAGGCTTTTGATACTTAAAGTACATATCAAATAAAAATCTTGTTCGAGTGCATGTTTGTTAACAGTATCTACAAGGCAGATTAATTGAGTTTGAATATATTGCACCTGAAGGCCAATGTAAACCTAGATGACAATCAATTTCAATGTGCTTGGTTCTGTCATTAAAGATTAGATTGGCGATGACAAGAGTCATCTGAATATAAAAATGTAATATCGTTGATTACCATTAATGTTCAATTACACGATTTGAAAGAAGTTAATAGACCCATGTAAGCGCATCATAACCAGCTAACCCATGGACCAAGACTCAGACTTGGCAAAGAATCATGACATCTTGGGTTTTCTCTTGGTCTTCAAAAGGTAGCAAATGTGTGTCGTTGAACCTTAGGTTAACAAGAAACTCTTGGTTTACGTTTGAACAACAGCTTTTTCATTGAGACCCTTGTTGGAAGGCTCAATCAACATTTGGAAGCAAGGAAAGAATGGAAGCAATGCAACCAAGTTTTGCATACATCTGTTGATAGCATTTGAGCTGAAAAGGGATCTGCTGTTGTTGAACAATCTTGTCAAAGATCATTGGAAAGCTACTGCAGATGTTTTTTGTGCAGTTTTTGCAGACTAACTGCTAATTCATACTCTCTTTCTTTTCTTTCTTTGCTTTTGAAGGATGGAGTCAACTCTTGGTTTATCTTTATTGTGAAGACCAGGTTTATGCCTTGACTGATCTTTCCTTGATGTTCAAATCCAGGCCTTTCCCCCAGCAATCTGTTACTGCAACTGGCAAGTCGTGGGACACAATGCCTAGTTGAAGTCGCTATATATGTCCAACTTCATCGCAAGGCAGTTGAGGAGGATATGCAGGACACCATTGCTGCTGGAAGTTCCTTTCATTATAAACAAGATCAAATGTCCCAGTCACAAGAAGTTGTTGGCAATTCACTATTCTAGTAGTGTTGTTTCAAATAAATCAAGGTCGCAACATCCGTGGGCATACATATATACATACAAAAGCGTTTGATGGTTTGAACCTAAAATGTCTTAACATTATCAATCATGTAAAGAATATACCATGGCTTCCTAAAAGAAGAATGTCTTCCTGTGATGGAGCAACTTCAACACCAAGGAACGCATTACTGAAACATATTAATTAATACAAATTATAATAGTAGTAAATTGCTGTTATAGTAAGAAGGCATTATCATTATTATATCATCGGCTAAAGCATATGTATCATGCTAGTCTAGGCCACATAATTGAGTGAATTCATTATGTTTTTCCATTGAGCCATTAGATTGTAATGTCTAGTTGAGTTTTTTGTTGCATGATAAAGGGCTATAATCATAGTCTAATTCTCCTCCCATGCAATTTTTACGATCGTTGCATCTTGCCAGTATTTGTGTTTCATGGGCGATCAGATTTTGAGAATTTATAGGAACTCAGAAACATGATATTGGACGTCAATTGCGCCTTTGGTGTTGTTGTCCACTTGAAGTTCTTGATTGATGCTCAAGTGCCACAATGTTAAATTAAATGTTATGGCAGATTACAACCATAGTCACAAATACCATTAATGGGTTTAAAACGGTGAGGTTTTTCTTAGGTATATTTTGGCAAGGCTGAAAATCTCAAAAACATTTGGAAATTAAAAAAAAACTTAAAAAATAAGGAAAAAGTAGAATAATTGAAAAACTAATAAGAAAACATAAAATAACTTGATAAAAAAATTGACGTTTCGGTGTTGATAGCAATAAATGATTAAAAGTTTAACTTAAGTTTTAAGCTTCAAAATAAAAAATAAAGCAAAAAATAATGAGAAAACAATAAAAACATGAAAAGTTCATTTTGGAATTTTTTTTAAAAAAAAACAAGAACAAGACGGTTTTCCATTTTTATTGTTTTCAATGTTTTTATCGCTTCTTTAAAAAAAAAAAGGTTTTCTGTGGCTATGATTGAAACTTTAGGGTGCGATTTTGGTGAAAGTTGATCAATGATAGATGTCTCAGTGGAAGCTTTTGGATGTGGTTGAAAAGCATGCGTTTGGATACGCTTGTGCTTCAACTTGTTCCTTGACTCCAGATTCCATTTCAATTGGTGCTCGCGTAGGAGTGGATTTGGACCCCCCTTGCCACTATCATTATCATGATTCTTTTGAAAAGGAAAAATGATAAGTGAAACATTACTTTGGGATTCCAAAAGCACTATATAATATATGTTACCATAATTAATATCACGTAATTTGCAGTCTCTGCAAGAGCGCCAATGCCAATACATTGACAGACATATCAACTAAAAATTTGCAATAACAGAGACACCAACATAATTTTATACGGTTATACATTAGGAATCCTTTTTCCTATATAATTAATGTTATGGTCTCTTTTCATTAAGAGGCTGGAATGAAAGTTTCTATTCCTCTATACTGAAATTTATCTGAAATGAAGAACAAAAAACGTTTAATGAAACAAGGATTTTCATGAAATATATAACGCATCAAAGAGAATATATACGTACTTCGGATCCAATGAAAATTACGAAGAAATGATGCATTTACAGCAAAAAAGTGAGGGATGCAAAGCATCTGAAAAGTATGCAACGAGTCACTGCAACAAATGAAGACAATACCTTTGCTTGAAAAAAACAGAAAACAAAAAGAATGAAGAAATCTGTCAGTGGCCTTCACCAAAATCCATATCTCCCATCGCTCCCTCTCTACATTTTTCGAAGAGTCTACGTATACAATTGGACTGCCTTTATCAGCCACTTTTATATTCAACTGTCTCTCCATAATTGAGTGCCATTTCTGCATCCACTGACTTTGCCCAAATAAAGCTCTTTTTTAATCTACGAATCGAACTTTTATTGTTCAAAACCACGTCGAATATATCATTTGGAATTTGGCCACATATAGTGGGAAGAATCCTACTTGAAAACACCAATATTGGAATTACTTGCCACATACATTGCAAATGGAACAATGGTTACTCACATGTTTACAAAGTTATAAACATTTGAATTCAATAAAAGGTTAGGTCTTCAGAGAGAGAGAGAGAGAGAGAGTATATATATATAATAGAGCCAAGTACATGCAAAGAGTTGCCCCCCTCTAAAGAATTGAGTGGTTGGTTCAATCTTCGGATGCACCCGTTCAACTAGCATGAAGCCTGCAGAAAAACGAATGGATGCGAGGTACCATTCCTCGCACGTGATCACCCTTGACGATCACCATATTTTTGTGGTTCTTTCTTTACGTTTATTATACACGTTTTCGTCTTGATCATCGGTGGAGCCAAGGAGGGGGCTGCATGGCCCCGACCCCACCTCAATTTTTTTTTTTAATTTACATGTAAATTTTAAGAAAGTTTTACTTGTCTTATATAAAAATTTTGAAAAATGATATTTCAGACTCTGTCAAAATTTAAAAACTTTAATTCGGTCTCCTTCATGAAAAATTTATGCCTCTGTTTGATGATCATGAACAAAATGAAAAAGACCAGGCAGGGTTGCACCACAAAAATCTTCTCAAGTGTATATACTGCAAGTTACAGTGATCAATGCTTGACAATCGTAACAATGAATCGTCTTTCTTCTAGAGTTGGATCGAACTAAATGTTGGAAATTTCACCAATAACATGTATGAAACAGTTGCCTTTAGTACTTGGGAAAATATAGCTGTTGCAACTAGGAAGAATACATTGGGATGTGACAGTGACAACAGACATCTTAACTTAAACCCTTTTGTTTGTATAGAGATTGCTTCCTAGTCCCTAGGGGCTGAAACTCACCGGTTTTAATTTCTCAAGGTAGTTCTTTGTAAAAGCTTAGGTGTTCATTTACTATAATAGGGGAAAAAGTTGTGTGTGTCCAATATTAAGTGCGTTTTTGTAGTTTTTCTTAAATTTGTTGCCAAATTTCTTCAAGAAAATTGAGATAAAAGAGATCTATCATCAAAGATCTTATGAGATCCAAATTCATGGCCAGTCTAGGGTAGGTGCCTTTTGATGAGCCCATAAAGAAAGTTGGCAGGTTGTGATGTTTGTTGCCTCGCTTTTCTCTGTCACTAAAAAAGTGTGACACGATAAAACCTTTTTGCCAATTTATACATTCCGCAAGATCTCACTACTTGGGCAACTTTACAACATGTGAATATATTTGAACCCGATCTAAAAAGCTCTTTCCTTTTCATGCTCCTTTTGGGAGTTGCTTTGTCTCTGTGGTGAAACATATGGAGAACCTGATCATTCCCGTGAAACTGAATTCTAAATTAACCTCAAAAGTTTGTTGAATTGGATATTATAGTATGACTAGGAGTGGCTCTCAATGGATTACATTTACCCTGAACCCTGTAGGATTAGTTCATAATTTGCTCGAAATATGTTCGAAGGCCCCAGGGTTCAGGGCCGTGTTGGAGCTTGGGTGGGATATAATACACCCATCAACTACAGTGACGCGATCTATTTGCAGTTCAAGTGAATAGCACTCATGGGAATCAACAGCACACCTTCTATGTTGTTGCTCGACCAGCTATATTACCTTCCCTGGTCATTTGATTATGTCTAATTGAACTTGATTTTATACGTTAAGAGTCTAACAATTATGAATTCGATATAATAAGATCCTTAATTAGGTCCTTAATTCTCCCATTCATACTAGTATTAATGAACAAATTAAAGGAGACCCTAAAATCTTTCGTTTAATAAACTATGGGTTTTGGTGGCAGATCTTTCGCCGCATTCGTTAACATATTAAAGCAAGATCCACATATTAGATCCACGAAATTTAAGATTCAAACACCTTCTTACTCATAACCATGGTGTGATCCAAATCTAATCCATTCTATGCACCTAGGGGTGAACAATGAGCTCGAGCTCGGCTCGTGAACGAGTTTGAGCCGAGTCATTTGCTTAACAAGTCGAGCTCGAGTTCACGAGCCGACTCGTTCAAATAATCGAGTTGAGTTCGAGTTCACTGAACTCGAACTGTTAAAGATAGACTTGTTTTGAAAATGATGTGTAGTGATTTTTTAAATATCCAACTCATTTTTTAAATAAAAAAAAAGGTGTTATATTAACATTAATTAATTATGTAAGTTTTTACAAAAACTCATTCAAGTTTGTCGATCCTTAATCGAGTCAAGCTCGATTATGGCAAATTAATAGCTCATATATTCAAACGAATTTGTCGAGCCTTAATCGAGTCGAGCTCAAGCTCAACTAATAACTACTGAGTCGAGCTCGAGCTGCTTCTGTCAAGTTATTTTTGAGCTCGAGATCGATGTTTCATTAGTCAAGGCAAGCTCGAGCTGGCTGAACTCGAACTCGACTCGGCTCTTATTCCCCCCTATACGCACCCCTAGAGACTTCCAAAACACGAAGACATGGACGGCACTAGCACATTTTCCCCACATTACGCAATATAGCTTCTAGTTTCTTCTAAAGAAAAAATATGCATAAGGAGATCTTCTGCTTTATCATCTTTGTCATGGCTTGTTGTAAATCATCTTGTGGTTCCAGACAAAGAATAAATTGTGTGGTATCCATATGATCTACTCAAATTATGGAGGTCCGCAAAGCAGGGCACTTTGGGGACAGCTGCTAGTGCAACTCCCACCTTCTCTCATAAATGTGTACTTTTAAGACACTGTCCTCTTTGGTTCGCTGGCTCCACCTGCGTGGATCGTTTCAAATCTTGAACCGGTGCTAATCAATTCTTATTAAGCTCTCTCTTATTAAAAGATCATAGAAGAAAAGTTGTTTTGCTTTAGTGAGAGACCAACACAGGCTAAGATTGGGAAATTCTGAACCAATTTTGTTAATTTCATAAAGGAATGTCTAACCTTAGAATTTGCCTAGAAGAACCTTGTGCAAATAATCCTTTATTATTTTTTTTAGTTTATATATATATATATATATATATATATATATATATATATATATATATATATATTTATTTATTTGGTTTTTACTTTTTTCGAAAATTACACATAATATTATTTTTCTGAAAGTTTTATGGTTAGATAGGGCATGCTGCTGGTCAATGGGAGGCTTTGAAGCGACCAATGATTAGGATGGAAGGAGGACCCATGCAGAGTCAGCCCCCTGAAACTGCTGCATCAAAGACTACTGTCATATTATGATTCTCATGACTTCCTTCTCTAATCACGGAGCTGAACCATTCCTTTATTAAATTATTTCTTCATGAATCATATCATGGTTCATTAAGTTGGTGGTTCTTCATGTATGAAGACTCAAGTAAGGCTGAGAAACGTCAGGCCCCCACCAACAAGGCCTTTTTGATACATTGCACGTGAGAACAGAAGTTAGCGAAGTTTGTTCTATATATTTTGCTTATTAACAAGGAAAATTTTTGAAATAGCATGAAAAGAAACAGACCGAGACGGCTACTTTTGTCATTTAAGCTAAAGGCTTATCTATCTATGACTATCTCATTACTATGGGACATGCTCCCGAAAACATTGAATAATAAAGAACTGAGGAGGATGGGATTTGAAATGTTCATTGACAACGTGTATTATGCATCATTTATCATTAAAATCGTGGCCATCTACGCTGAGGTCTTCGGCTTCTGCATCTCGACCATCTCGTCGTCGGCCGGCAGGACCTTGCCCCAGAACCAGTGCTTCCTCCAAACAAGGATCATCTCTTCGATAGGGACGTTCTTGGTCTCGGGGAGGAAGAAGTAGATGAACGTCGTCATGATGAGGACCCACCCGGCGAAGAAGAAGAAGAGGCCGAACTTGAAGTGGCAGAGCATGGCCAAGAAGGCCTGGGCAATGGCGAAGGTGAAGAGCAGGTTCGTGGAGACGTTGATGCTCTGACCAGCCGAACGGATCTCCAGGGGGAAGATTTCGCTGGGCACCAGCCATCCGAGGGGACCCCAGGACCAGGCGAAGGCGGAAACGTAGGCGCAGATGAAGAAGACCACCAGGTTGGCCTCGCTCTTGGTCAGACTGCCTGTGCCGGAGAGTCCGAACTTCTGCCCAAGGATGATTCCAATCACCACCTGCATGAAACACAGAGGGGGACAAGAACAGAGGGCCGTCATTAGCCTAATTGAGGATTAAGTATACTGTCCATTCGTCCAACTGAATCAACAGTCCACTACCAGTATGTGATTAAATTAATATCTATCCTACCAGCGTTAGTGACAAGGTAGATTGGTTGAGATGGGTTTTTATAATCTTAGCAGGTCCTCTGTTTCTCTCTTCTTCTTCTCTTTCTCTCTGTCCCCTCTCTCCCACACACACACATACCTAAGTTGATTAGCAATCTAGATGGCAGTAAAGCAGACATTCAAGTTGGTGAATGATGGATAGCCCAGAACCATGTACTAATGCAGAGTATAAGTCTAGAACATTGAAGCTTTAGATGACCTCATAAATGAAAAGCAAGAATATGACCATATGCACTTACTGACATCATCAGAGAAGCAAATAACAGAAAATCCGTCGACCACATTATTATCCATACCACACAAAATTGTAGCTTTTTATTAGAGGATGAGAAAGGTGTACCTGGCACAAGAACATCTGGATCCCCCCTTCGAGGAAAAGGAACCGACGCCCATACTTGTCCACGCAGTAAACGGAGACGAGCGTGGCCACGACATTCACCACCCCTGTGATGACGGCGGACATAAGGGAGGCGTTGTTGCCGAAGCCGATGGTCTTGAAGAGGACGGGAGCGTAGAACATGATGACGTTGATGCCGGTGAGCTGCTGGAAGAAGGGGATGACGAGGGCCATGACAAATTGAGGCCGGTACTTGCGTGACACGATGTTGGCCCACGGGTGCTTCACCTGCTTGGACGACTCGCTGGCCTCGATGAGATCCTGGAACTCCTCGTCCACCTCGGTGGTTCCGCGGATGCGCTGGAGCATCTGCTTGGCCCGCTCTTGGTGGCCACGCTCGATCAGTGAGTTGGGGGTGTCGGGGAGGAAGAGCGCCCCGACGGTCATGATCACGGCAGGCACGGCGGCCAGGGCCAGACTCACGCGCCAGCCCCATCCGCCCTTGATCTTATTGGTGCCGTAGTTGACGAGGTTAGCGGCCAGGATGCCTATCGTGATGAACAGTTGGAAGCCAATGTTGAGGGCTCCCCTCAGATTCGCCGGTGCCATTTCAGAAAGATAGACTGGTACAGACTGCAAATTGTACGATTAAACCACTGTCAGTCTCATAAGCACTAGATAGTAAGGCGGGTTTCCAGAAAAGATTCTGCGGTGATGAATCAGGGATGCATAAGGTGAAAAATCGATCCGCAATTTGAAATATAATTTTAAGCATTTATGAACAATGTTCATCGTATTTCCTAATTCAATGAACCAATTATTCTAACGGGAAACATTTGGTATTCATGACATTGAAAAGAAGAATAGTTAAGTTTCAGGCTCAGAAGGCCAAGGTAGATGGCGGCAAGTTTTTAACTCTGCGGGCAAGTAATAGAAAAGAGAGTGGAATATGCGCAACGGACTCTCGGTTTCAGAAAATGACAACTAACTTGACATAAATGAGTTGACAAGGATACCGTGGTCGTTCAAGGAGAAAGATGCCTAAATATTAAATGTATTGTTTGTCTTTTACCATGAGTTGGAAGCCGCTGCAAAAGGCGTTTCATCAATCATCTTTTTGATGGATTGTTCTGTTGTTCTTGCTTGGGGTTGCAAATGAACGATATAGACATATCACAAGCGTAATTTAAGAGTAGAATGTCCGGACATGTGTATAGGATGACAAATCTGGTTTCCTCACTGTGACAACTGGCGGAAGTATTTTACAATTATAATGACTTGTCTGCAAAGAAAGTAGAAAACTCAAAATATCAGCGTCTGCGAAACCAATTGCGTCGTTCCGGAAACTATGTCCAGAATATTTTTGTGCTTAAAATAATGGGATATTGTTTGTGTCTCTCCAAGAAGGCCCAATTGTAGGGAAAAAAAAAAGTAGCATAATTTGAACGTTTCCCTAGACCCAAGGCCCACGGAATTGGCAAAAATGGACACAGGACCATAGGACGCAAATGTAGATCTATGACAAAGAGAACAATTATGTTATGTATGAAAGGAACTGGGACTAATTTCAAACTTTGGCAACGTCAAGACGGGAAAGATAAAGACAGGCCTCGTCAAGGTGTCCCACGGTAGCTGCTCTGTGACCACCAAAAGATAAGGAACGCTAAAGGAGGAGCGCAGAAAGCCAGGCCATCACCGTGTGTTAGGAGAGAATTTGTAAAGGGCAAAATTTTTACAGTTAAGCTTCAGAAAATAATTTTTTTCAAATCTGTAAATCATGCAAATGTTATTGCGGCGATTTAAACTTACAGGTCCACGAAAATCGGCTTTTTTGAATGTACAAAACTATAAATAGCACCTGAAACAACAGATGACTATACGAATTAACATTTGTATAAATGTATAGTTGAGTAAAATTTTATCTGCGCATACAAATAAACTTGTATGACATTACGTGTCTACGTTCTAAAAACATAGTGATAAATACGTACCTCAGAATTTTTCTTGGGAAAAAGCTAAAAAAGGAAACTTTAATAGGTAACTATCTAAAATAGGCAACATCGATCTCGCCGGATGCTGGTTCCGTTACAAGTGAAAGCCAAAAAGCAAGCAAACCATTGGTGGCAGTTTTTTATTCAATACGTAGGCAGGAAAGGACGCTAGAAAGGGCAACCAGTTAGCCATCGGACTCGATAACTGCTGACGTGGATGAAATAATCGACGATGTCAAAATGCCATTGCCATGACAACCGATCACAGGGCCGATTCGATGAACTCCCTCGGCTCTATGCTGAGAGATGTTGCACTAGGCTCGTGTACCTTCCCCTCCGTGAAGTGACTCGTTCTTCAGTCCAACCATCAAAAAGGACGCGTGGATTCGGATAAGAACCCGGTCGTATGCCTGCAAGAGCTGGCTATCTGTTTCTTTTTCCTACTTTATAATTTTTACCGGCACAGAAAGATAAGTCTTTATTGTGCTCTTAATCAACCGTCCGTTCCCAGCATGAACGGCGGAGGGCAGGAGAAGAGAATCGTCTGCCACGCTGTGACTCACGGGATGGATGAGGCGATTTAGGAAATTAGGTGGGCTTATCCACTATGGATAGAGGTTCATGGAAAGAATGATAAGGTCACGCTCATGAGTACGCTTAATTCGGAAATAGAAAGACGGTTAAATAGAAATTTCCAAGCTTGAGCTTTTTTTGTTATATCATCTGGAGTAAATGGCAACTTGTATAATTTTCAATGAAAAGCCAGCATGTCAGCATCCAGGAAAAATGAAGGGTAGAGAAACAGAACTATAATAATCCAAACTGAAGAGGAAGCATCCGAGTAACAGCACTTTGAAGGGCTGACCAGTGCTCTGAGACGAGAAGTGTCAGAATTCGGTATTTGACAGTCGAGCTCAGAAAGAAAAGGACAAACCCGTCATCACGAAAAGGTTGAGAGGAACGAACTTTTGGGAGAATTGCAGGGAAGATGAAGGAACACAAAAGCGAAAATGTGAATAAAAGTAAATGATGGCGGAATCTTCTGAAATAACACGGAAAATCAGAAAGAAGAATAAAAAAGAAAGAAAAGGAGATCCCATCTTTACCTGATTGGCGAACCCGACGCCGATACCGAGCAGAATGCGACCGATGATGAGCATGGCCACGTTCTTGGCCGCGCCGTTGACGGCCGCACCGACAAGGAAGGTAAGACCGCCGAAGAGCATGGACGGCTTTCTCCCGAACATTCGAGTCACCGTCGATGCAAAGAACGAGGCAATGAGTCCGGCGACATAGAGGGACGATGTAAACGTCGTTAGAAGCTGGCTGTCGAATTTGCAGTACTGATTCTGGCTCCTATCGGCTTCCATCTTCCGGTACACCGACGGAAAGAAGCGCACCAGGAATGGGTCCATGGACGTCACTCCACCTAACATCATAAAAAATTCGGACAATTAGAAATGGAATCTCTTGGTGAGGAGATGCACAAAAAGTAAACTGCTGGTCCAGACAAAGGGCAAAATTTTTTGTCGAAAAAGGATGCCCATAATCTGTCCATAAAATGCTAACGAAAGAAACGGAAAATCGTATAGTAGTTTTTGCATGCATAACTTGAAAATAATCTCGAAAAATAAGTTCCTCAATTTACATTTAATCCGATTTTTCAGGAAGAGATCTCTGAGCACATTTGACCTTCATACCTAATGAAGTCATCTAGAAAGCCAGAGAGATCTAACATTGAGAAATAAAATTATTAGAAAACGCTTATAGAAACCGAGCAAGATTGCTGAAATTCGTCTCATTGTTCAGGGAAATATCACAGTCCAGAACTTAAAAAAAATTCCTCGAAAATGAAAATCTGCAAGTCGTCTCCTGTCCATCCCGGATCTCGATGCGAAGTTCGACTCCACGCATCAGAAAAAAAAAAATATATCCTAAAAGGAAAACCATCAACACTCATCGAAAGCAAAAGTAACAAGGAAATAGAAATCAAGATCGTTCCAGATCTCGACCTGAAATCCCGATATCGTATCCGAAGATGAGACCGCCGGTAGCAGCGACTATACAGGTAAAGACGACGAACAGCGTGACCTTCCCTGCGTAGTTCTTCATTTCACGGGTCTCAACAAACCCACCGCCGGCCATTTTCCCGACACTTCCGAAACCTTTCCAACCAGAGAGAAAAGAAAAGGAAGAAGCACTAAGGAGAAGTAAGAACGCAGCGCAAAGCCGGACGGCGGTGCGGAAGAGCTCTGAAGACGAAGGAGGGAGTGAAACGGAGTGGTGGTATTTATAGGGAATGCTGGGAGGCTCGCCCAGGGGTAAACCGAGTAATTTTCTCACCAGCCGACCCGGATATTACAAGAGCGGCCAAATAAGCAAGAAGTTAATTGCCCACGGGAAGTCCAGAGAGCGTGATTACGGCCCTCTCAGAAAAGGACCTAACCTTCTCCTTATTAACGTGATTGCCACCATTCGTCACCGGAAGCGCTGGCAACGGATCGAACCGGATTCGTTCGGACCACGCTCGATTCCAGAAGGTCAGAACTAATAACTCTGCTCGATCCAAACGAACCGAACCGAGCCAAGTGGAGCGTGCAGGAATACATTGAAGGCACCCGCTGCCGGTGAGTGGCATGGTTGTTATTTCGGAGGAAGCGAGGGGCGGTTCGGTTCTGGCGCGAAGGCAGCAGACGTGGAGGCATCGACGGGTCCACGCCCGATCTCCGTCCGAAGCGATATCGCCGGCTTTCCGTTACCTCACGAGCTGCAGAGACACACGATCGGGGAGACTGGAGACTGAGGTCCGCAATTACGTAAATGTCCTTACCTTTTCGGGAGGTACTGCTAGTTGAATAAAAGTTAATCCGATAATCGTAAATTTAATTTGAGTTTTCTTACCGTGAGAAGTAGTTGGATAAAAGTTAATCCCATAATAGTAAATTTAATTTGAGTTTTCTTACCATGAGAAGTCGTAGCTTAATGGTCGGCTTTCTTAATAACCCATGTTTGAATCTTCCAGTGGTCATTGTCACGTTTTAGTGTGCACTACTTTTATACCGTAAAAGGTTTTGATGTCAGTACCTTCTCTTAAAGGTAGCCAAACAAACGAACCATTCACCGTTAAAAGAAAAAAAAAGAATTTGAGCTTTTCACCATTACGCCTTACCTAACCTGGAATTTCCTAATTTTTTCTAAGGCCTCTCATTCTTATCCTTATAGCTTTCATATCCAAGATAACATTACTATATTGTTCAACTTAGATAATAAGCCTCAAGACAGGACACGAAAGCATAGTTTCCATAAAAATATGAACTAAGAATAGAGCCAAGCATGGGCCTTTTCTCTCTCATCCAAAAAAAAAATACATATAAATTTTGAAGAAAATCATTATCCTGTATAAAAATTTGGAAAATGATATTTGGGTTCCTATGAAACTACAATTGAGTATAAGAAAAAAAAAGTCTTAACTTTTAGGGGGGAGTTGATAGCTTTGGATCTGAGATCCAAACCATAGATTTAAGCTCATGTTCTCCCTCATCCTATCTTAAATCCAACTTTTTTTCAATGCAGAGAAGTAAAGTAATGATCTTAAATCTAGATCTTAAGTTTGATGAACTACTGATGAACTATAGATCAATAGATTTCAAATTTCCGGGTAATGAAATGCCACCTTAGTAGTATAAACAAAAGATTACCAAATTGCACTTTAAAAAAAAAAAAAAATTATTTAACTGGTTCTTCTTGTGTCTAATTCTGATCGCTAAACGTTAAACCCCAAAAAAATAACAACAAAGATGAGCACGCGTTTTTATCCCTTGAGAAGCTAAATAAGTTATTATAAAATATTATATCAATTCTTGCTTTGGCTAAATCTGCGTCCCCTTTTCCCACTAGAGCTGGTTTCGATGGTTGAACATTACTTTAGTTAGGTAATGTCAATATTGCGTCATTGGCAGCTACATTCAACTGTATGTTTTATATTAAAATATTTTTTAAATATAAAGCATCCTGTTGAATGTGGCTGCTAACCGTTTTGAATGTCTGGTGCTTCAAATTTTTTATACTCTAAAAAGAGATTCTTGAAGCACAAGTTAAATTTTAGAATGCTTAAAGTAGTGTTTGCACTTTTTGTTGATGATGGGTTAGATAAAAGCTTCGGCTCTCATTTAGGCAGTAGGATAAAATACTTTTTTTACTCACTAGAACAAGATATTTTACATTGTACTTTTTATAACATTTTTACTCGTTTGAATATACCTTAAGGTCTTAAAGATATAAAAACAAAAGACGATAGCAACAAATTAAAGGAAGAAAGCGACTTACCAAGTAATAATTATGATCCAAAACAGTTATGTTTATGGTTGATTAGGCTAAATCGGCTCAAATAAGTACGGGATTAGTTTGATTCTTGTGGGCACTAATTTTTTGCGCTAGTCAGAACAACATAGAAGTTAGGTGCATGGGTCGACGTCCCGGAGTTTTATATTTTGAGTGAGCAAACAGAAGTACATTTCCTGTTAAGTCATAAACAATAAAAATTAGGGTGGAGTTTTACTCAACATTTTAGATCAGATAAATGAAGATAAAGGCCTTGACTTGATAGGAGTTATGTGAAAAATTGTGACTCTGGTTTATGTTCTTCTCAATACTCTACCCAAAGTTTGGATCCATTTAATCGGACTTAGTAACAGTATCTTAATCCAATCACTATCAGTTTATAGCCAAATTTGAAGCTACCACTGATGTCTTACAAGAATCCAATAAAGAGTTTTTACTAAGCCTGGGCACCGGGCCTGACCGCTGCTGGGTACTCGGTACTCTATCGGACTTAGGAAAACGTGACCAGGGCCGATGGGCCTAATAATGATTTTTTTTTATTTTTTTATTATTTGTATATATTTATAATATTTTATTACCATTAATTATTTTTATGCATTATTTTATATTAAAAAATATTTTTTTAATATAATCGGTTCAGATTCGAGCTCGAGTTTTCGAGTTGGGCTAGGCCCAAGTCCGAGTTTTATATGTGGGACTGGACCGGTCTCATTATCAAGCTGGGCTGGCCTAATGCCGAGTCTTAGTTTTTACCGAAATTAGATATAAGTGTTGGATGTCATACTAATCGGATTTGGAATCTGTTTTAAAAGAAGGGCTATCGATCTAGTTTGCAAAGTCAAACCCAATTTACGTATAATCCGATAGCCCGAAAGTTGATAACTGGAGTGGCTTTGGTCCCATGCGTTTTTTAAATTTTTTATTGCACTTTTTCAAAGCTAAAAAAATTCAAAAGTGGACTTATTCGTGCCAATTTGATACGACTAAAATGGAGCTAAAAAAATAT
Source organism: Nymphaea colorata (assembly GCF_008831285.2). Classification (NCBI taxonomy): domain Eukaryota; kingdom Viridiplantae; phylum Streptophyta; class Magnoliopsida; order Nymphaeales; family Nymphaeaceae; genus Nymphaea; species Nymphaea colorata. The sequence goes on along the minus strand of NC_045148.1, from coordinate 8,058,578 downwards.
ATGAGCCCATGCATTCATTTTTTTTTTCTTTAATAAAATATTTTGGCAAGTTTGACGGTGCATCAAGGTTGCTCAGTCAACGCGGTTGACTCACTTAATGTTTGCGCCATATATAATTCAACTCAGGGACGACCTTCCGAGGTGTCGTCCTCATAAAGAGAAACCGCGTCCATTAATAATTCACCTTAAAGCAGAAGAGCCTTGACTTGACCCAGACCGACCCAGCCAGCCTTCTTCTGGTCCCAATCTGCGTTCTTCCTCCGACTTTACACCAACTCATTCTCCCAAAAATATTAAGATATTCTTTGCCTTTAAAAATCATCATGAGATGTGTAAAAGAATTTCTTGAAATAAAAAAAAACTAGTACGCAGGTTGGACGAATATTTTATTTTACCAACTAATATTTTATTTTACCCGTATTGCCGAAACTCTCACCCTTCCCTCAATCTCCTCACGATTCGGTCTCTTCTTGAAGTGATGCCCTGTGGCTGTGTAAATTGCAGGTTGATATCTCGAAAATTCGAAACAAACAACGACAGGGCCAGGGGGAAGGGGGGCCACAGACGCCATGGCCCTGCTTCAATTAACTGGAAAACAAAAAATAAAATTAAAAAATTTTAATTATGTAATGTATTTTTTAGATTCGAGTTCAATTTGGCTCTAGCCGAATCCGAGATTGGTATGTTTGGCCCCCTCGAAAAAAATCATATCTCTGCTCTTAAAATTAATGCACTTGTGAAGTATATGAAATCTAGGTCATAAATATTCTGGATGTTGACGTAGTACAAATCATTTTAGACTTTAGGAATAGGTGGAGGCATTCTAGTTAAATGAAATTATATTTATTAATAACATGAGACTGAAGTCTAGGGATGATATATATATATATATATATATAAAGCAGTATGAGTCAAATTTACGAATATAAGGAGGGTAAGTAGTGGGTTGCTTGTTTTTGAGTTTGTCCTTGTTTGAGTGGGGATGCCTCTCAACACCTGTATCGGGCGAGCGTATCGGCCGCAAATCGAAAAGGTTTTGGCATATACCTTGGTTGTTTTCAAACGGGAAAGCGCATGATAAACGGATGCGATTCGATTCATGTCCATGTCAATGGCAAACCGAGACGGTATGGAAACATGACTCGGTTTATCTAGAGACTTTTGGAAAAGAAATTAACTAGACACATGGAAGAGGGTGGTGGTGGCAAGGGGAGAGAGGGGGATGGTACAAGCTCACATGGCTGGATGAAAATGAAAGATCAAGATGGGGATGCAATCAGTCTGGATTCAATTCAAATTTAGGTCCAAATCCACATCAGAAGTGGAAACTGATGTCTCGGTCCGATTAGAACAAATATATATATATATATATATATATATATATATATATATATATATATATATATATATATGTGTGTGTGTGTAGCAACAATGAAAACCGTTGTGCGTCTAATATGGCCATCACTGTTTCCTTGCTAAAATAAAGTTTCTAAATTTTGACAAGACTCGAAATATCATTTTTTGAATCTTTTATATAGAACAAGTAAAATTTTGTAAATTTATATGCAAATTATTTATAAAAAAAATTGAGGTGAGACGAGGGCACCATGCAAGCACCCCTTGGCTCTGCCCCTGAGTAGCTACTTGGAGTAGTTCAGAATGTTCCATCGCCTAATATTGTTAATTAGCAATGGCTACAGCCGTCGGATAATATGTTACATGGAGGGCAATGGAGTTGGCCATCACAGAAAAGGTCTTCAGTGATGGAAAGCGCCCATCACTTGAAAATAATCATTAGTGACAACCTACTGGACTGTTACTAAACACAGTGTCGGTTTGCGAGTCAAGTCGAGCTTTTGAAACTCGAACTCGGCTCGTTTATAAAAGAGGAGGGCACAAGCTAAGTTGTTTAAAGCGAGTTCTACTCAGCTCGAGTTGGCTCAGCTAGTTGTGCTGTCCTATCGGCAACACACAGCCCGTGCAACATTCTTCTTCTTCTCTACGTACCAACTGTTAGAATTAGCTAGTTTTAACTCAACATTTCCAAACCAAACTTCCAATATTGTACCCTCAAATTGATACATGTGCTTCTCATCAAGTCAGCCCCTTTCAATGCAATATGGTAATGTTCAGCAAGCAGAAAAGATTGGAAAACCTGAACACTTATGGCGAGACCCCTAGTTGGGGCGTCAAACTTCTCACTACTCTTCTCTTTGAATAAGTTCTGATACCACGAGAAAGAAAGCGTGAGGGAAAAAAGAGAGAAACTAGAGAGATGATGAGTCAAAAAGTGATAATACATTTCAAACACGTTTTGAGTATTTATACACGTTAACAAATCGTGAGATATGTACAGATCCAAAATCTTGAGATAGAAATGTTACAAATCTGTGCGTTACAACAAGAAAATGAAAGATTATCATGATCTTATCTTTTCTGAAAATTAGTTTGCTGGGATTATCATGATCTTATCTTTCCTGAAAATTAGTTTGCTGATTTTCCCCAACAATACAGAGTCGGCTTCTGCTATCTGTAAATCCAAGGCCTCTTCAAGCGCATCACTAGGGAGAGGCAACCTCCTCCGTTTCATCAACGGCGACAAATTTTGGGGTTTCCCAAATGTCTTGCCAATCAAGGGTAGAGACAGAAATTTTTCATGAGGCAAGCCGAATTAAAGTTTCTAAATTTTGAATAAGGCTTAAATATCATTTTTCAAAATTTGTATATAAACAAATAAATTTTTTTAAAATTTACATGTAAATTTAAAAAGAAAAATTGAGGTGGAGCCAGGACCTAAGCGGGCCCTACCTTGACTCTGCCCCTGTCCTCAATCACAACGGAGGATAGTGAATGCGGCAACGGGGTATTCAGTCGCCGCACTTTGTACTATCTGATTGTAGATTGCTCTAACTAAAACAGGCCCAGTACTTTTTGTTCAGCATGTTGGTCTTGGATCCAAACTGCAGTAATGTCAAAATGTGACACAAATGTGATGAAGATGATAACTGGGGAACCAAATGGATGTGGTAGATCTGATTATGGTTCAAATTTTAGAGCATGTTTAGTTGGATCTGGTTAAGAAATCGGGATACTTATTGCTAATTAATCTGATTAGCTGAGTTAAGTCTGCAGCTTCACAAGTATGGAATCCAAATTACGAAATCTGATATCCAACTGAAATCTAATACGTATCAAACGCAATGTCAGACCTTATGCTGGTCAAATCCAAATTCGATTAAAAAATAATGTCCAAATATGGTAGAAATCTGAATCAAATTACATAAATTGTAGGGTTTAACAAGGTCCAGGGACTTGTATGGTTTGGAAATTTTGGGGTTTTTGTTTTGAATTTGTGACAAGATTAATTTGGAAAAGGAAAACAGGATCAATTATGAAGGAAAAAGTTACTTTCAGCATGATTTGAAATAAATTATTTTCTTTTTCTTTGTAGAAGGGCTATGATTGTACACGGTCTACCTTTGGGGGCCTTAATTAGAATTATTTTTTTTAAGTAAATTCAATTTAATAACCTAGCAGTAGATTAATATCATAGTCACTAATAACGTTTCGAAGTTTTAAGCAGTGAGGTTTTTCTCAAGTATAATATGATGAGCTTGAAAAAAAAATAAATGCGGTAAATTTTTAAAAAATTTAAAAAACTTAAAATGATGGTAAGATAAAATAAATGAGAAGCTAATAACACAAACATCAAAAGATAAGTACATCTGAAACAAATAAAAAATGAAAAATGAAAAAAAAAATGTTGACATTAAAAAATTGAAAAAAAGTGAAAAAAAAAACTGAAGTTAAGGAGTATGTTTAATATGCCATAATTCTTACTTATAATTGTTTGAGATTGCTTTATATTAATTGGTTGTGGATATGCCTCAATCATGTGAATGTTATTTAGAGTTTATAATGAGAGGCCATGTCTATTTCATTCCCTTAATTATGAATATGTTGATTCTAGAAAGATCAAATCCTCCTGAATATGACATGGTTTAGGATTATTCCATATTATGTTATTTAGCAACTACCATTTAAAATAGAAATACATGTTCAATGACTGCCATAAATTTATCAACAATTTTCTACTTGAATCGTTGATTGGGTATTTGATGTAAGATTAAAGACATATGAATGTTATACCTGAATCTGCCTCAAAATTAAAATAAATTCATGAAACACTCGAACAAGTATTCCATGTAGATTCATGAAATACTCACATGATACCAAACAACCGGTCAGATGCCCACCCTCAATATCAATTTCTTTGTGTTTAGAAAGAATTCTTAGCTAAAATAGATTGTAATTGTCAGATTTTATAAGATTCAATATTTAGCCAATCAATAGTAGGAAGCATCATATTCACTGCTTCAATAGTTAAGGAAAATAAGTTTAAAAATTTGAAGTTATCCCTTCCTCTTACTCATTTTCCTCAAATGCATAGTTTTATTTACACAAAGTGCAAAAAGAAATTAACTTATAAAAGGAAACTGTTCTGCCAAAAAGTAAAGCGCATGAAGTTTTTGATTTTTTATGTTTATAGTTGCTTCATTCGCTATAGTTTCACTTTAATTCCTTGGAATCTGTAGTTACCTTATAAAATTGATGCTTTGGCTATAAAACGCATGCCTCAAGTTCTTCTTGGTGCAATACAATACAATTATCTCTTCTTCTCATTGTATAGTATGAAGAAGTTGTTGATAATGCCATGAAGCGCTAATTTCTTGGTATGTTGTTCATATGTTTCTCATTGCTTTTCTTTTTATATTTTCTTAAAGCTTTTGTAAGCAAGTTTTCCTTTGGCTTTTCAAGAGAGACCAAATCCTTTTCTACATTGAGAAAAACTTTTTAAACTAGATTTGTATGTCTAATAGATCAATATGTGGGTGTTTGCTTGTAACTCTTTTATTGGAGAATATGTCTATTTGACAAATATTTTTATTCAAATAGACATCATTTATTCCATTGTTTTCATTGGATTCAGACTCATATCTGCTGCCTCCCGGAATTGTCATTAACTAAAGAATGAAAGAATCAAATAAATCAAAAAATAAATAAACCATATGTACAAAATCCTCAGCTAGGAAGTTGGCTTAAGTTGAAGAACTTCGGGGTTAAAGAGCTGCTTATCGGGGCGGAATCTGTTTAGGAATAAGCTTGGAGAAGCTAGGTCTACCTAACCCCAGCTTGCTTGTAAAGGAAACCATAAACGACAGCGGAGCTAGGTCAAGAAGATGCTTCGTCGTTATGAAAATGACAGTGGAGCTCAGTAGCGGAGCTACTTGTTGGCCAGCCCATCAAAAATTTCATTATAATGCATTAACCTTACATTGTCACGACTTTAAATTTACATTATAATGAAATTTTTTATGGGTCGGCGTGGACAGTGGACCACCCCAGCCAACAAGTAGCTCCGTTACTGAGCTCCACTGTCATTTTCATCACTAGGATGCAGCGACAAAGCATCTTCTTGACTTAGCTCTGCCGTCTGTTTATGGTTTCCTTTACAAGCAAGGTGTGGTTAGATAGACCCAGTTTCTACCAGTTTGTTCCAGTGGCGCAGCCACATTGTCGCTGGTGTGGGCAGTTGCCCACACCAGCCTCTTAAAAGTTTTTTTTTTAATAAAAAATCTTAAAAATTTATTTTTATATGTATATAAGTGTCACACCAGATTTAAGTTTGTTTAAACAAATGCCCCTCCAACCAATTTTTTTGGCTTCACCGTAAACAGATTGAGCTCAGGTAAACAGCTCTTGACCTTGAAGTTCTTCAACAAGAATAGATGTTATAATAGGCTAAGTTTTTTTTTTTTTTTTTTTTTTCTTTGCCCCCAAAAAGATGCGCAGTTGAGTTTGCATTTTCCAGTTATAAAACGACACCATTTTACAAAATCAAGCTTAGTTTTTTACTAAATAATAACAAATACAAATACCTAATGTTACTACTGTGCACTCTTTTTTTTCTCTTTTTTAAAAAAAATCCAATTATTTAAAATGTAAGAGAGGGAAAAAGAAAAAGATTTCAGATCTTTGAAATGACCTTATTACCACTGACTACTGGTGCTGTTGACAAAAACAGGCCTGCTGAACGAGTCTCGTAGCTTTTTCTTTTTTATTTTTTTGGAACTTTGGCCTTTATTCTAACAAATGACCAATTCGTCCCCAATTACTGGTTTGGATTAGGACCTACATCTGTTGGACCTGCTTTTCAATGGGAACTGGGATTCTGTGCTTTCGGATCCTGGATCAGGTGGTAGAACGGCCGTTTTCACATGCGTATGAGAAATCTGGATCCAATGATGGGGCTGAGTGCCAATTTTTAAATGTTATTTTCAAACTTGGTATTATTTAGGAAACTACAATTATCAATAATTTCACACTTAGATGATTAGAAATTATGAGCTCAAGCATCGCTATGACTTCCTTTAAAGTGGGAGAATTTTATGGATCTAGATCTGGACTTAAAGACCTGCCTCGTTGGACCCTTTATTTTGATACACGGATGTGGATCTACATTTTGGTTTCATCTCCGCACAAATCAGATACCCACAGCTTCACTACAAGTTTTCATACCCGAACCCGACCCGAACTCGAGGACACGTTAGTAATTAAGGTGGCTCTTTTGCGAAGTGACGAGAGTAGTCCTCACGCTTTGGTGACGTCCAGGTAGGAGCAAAAACAGTCTTATCGCCTGTGGCTTTATTTTAAGTTTTCAACTGTGGAGTAAAATGTAAATTTAGCTTATTTCGTGTGAAATGACAGTAACGCCCTTTTTTGTGGACACATAGACGGAATAATCCAAGCGAAAGCTTCGTGTAAGGCCAAAAAATATTTCCTCCAGCACATGAAGCAGCGAAGCAGGGAATGCTCCCTCATCCGCTTCATGATCTGGATAAAATATTTTCTTGGCTTCACAGGAAGCTCGCTTGGGTTGTTCCGTCTACGTATTTGTAGATAAGGGCAATACTGTCATTTCACACAAAATAAGCTAGATTTACATTTTACGCCACAGTTGAAAACTTAAAATAAAGCCACAGGCGATAAGACTGTTTTGCTCCTAGCTGGACATCAGCAAATTGTAAGGGCTACTCTAGTCATTTCACAAGAGAGCCACCTTAATTACTGACGTGCCCTCCGTTTCGGGTCCCGGACATCAAAACTTATGGTAAAGCTGTCTAACCTTTTTCTTTCCGATTTGTGCGGGATGGAACCAAAATATAGATCCATATCCATATGTCAAACTAAGGGGTCCAACGAGGCTGGTCTTTGAAACCAAATATAGATCCATAAAAGTCTGCCACTTAGGAAGTCATAGTCATGTGCTTGAACTCCGTAATTTCTAATCATATGAGCGGCAATATAATTGGTACTTATAGTTTTGTAAATATTACCATGTTTAAGGATAGCATTTAAATATTTGCATTGAGGCCCATCATTGGATCGAGATTTCTCATCTGTATGTGGATATGGCCGTACTGCCCACCTGATCCAAGATCCAAAACAAATTTGGAAATCGGGTTCACCAGATGTAAGTCCAGATCCAAACCAGTAATTGTGGGGACGAATTGGTCATTTGTGAGAAAAAAAGGGGAAAGTTCAGCAAATTATTCTGTTTCCCCCCACATGAGATTCGTTTATCAAGCACAGCCTGTTTTCGTCCATAGAACCAGAAATGAGTGGCAATTAAGTCATTTTAAAAATCTGAAATCTCTTTGCTTTTCGTTTTATTTCATTAAAATAATTTGATTTGCGGTCGTGCGTGTGTGTGTGGGCGTGCACGCGTGTGAAGAGTGCCATGAATGGCATACAATTTATAAGGTGTTGAGCATTTTTCAGGATTTGTCTGATCTGAATCCACGACTTTCAGTATCAAGAACCATGTCAAAGTCATTCGTGGTTGGCCCTCCTCAAATTAAAAATATATATATATAAAATTTTATAGTGTAAATTTTGAAATTTTTTGTTTATTTTATATAAAAAATTTTAAATTGGTTTTTATTGAATTTTTGAAACTATAATTTGATTCCTGCAATAAAAAATTCCTAGCATTGCTCATGTAGTCCATCTTTTGTGGCGCAATGGAAATATATGGAGTGAGCAGTCGATTTTCATGTGATGGTTCTTGAAGCCTCGATAAAATTCTCGAAAATACTAGTTGTTCTAAACTCTGATATTTTCGAGAAATTGTTGCTTTCATTTGATTAACCTGTTAACATCATCTCTCTTTCGGTGATTAAAGTTATTTGTATGTTGAAACACCATGTGAGTGTCCCACGAATCTACATAAAAAAAAAATTAAAGCAGATTCATGAAACTCTAAAACTAGGTGCCTATAAATTTCTCCAAATTTAAGAGTAAGTTTATGCAACAATGACAAAGTGTTTCGTTTACCAAACAACCACAAAAGGATCACATATCTGTGAGCGAGTAAGAGTAAAAGGTTCACAACCCACCATTTCAACATCATCGATAGTAATAATGTGTATCTTTTACCTAAATTACCTAACTCCAAGACATAAAACATAGAGGCATAACGCTTCACAGAAATCAAACTACGTACATATTTTATTTATTTTATTACAACACTATGTTCCTTGAATCATCCATCATATCTCTCATGAATAGAAATTTTCCCGAGACTTTGCATTCGAGATCAGGGGCCAGGACACTCAAGACTTGGTCCAGGTCTCCCTTGACTCAAGGTGCCCCACCGCTCGCTCAAAGACAAAACATGGCTCGGCGCGCACACCTACTGGGTCCGGAAAATTAGCCGACCCCAATGTGATCCCTCGTCGTCAAGCGCTTTAGTCACTTAAATTAAGTTCATTTAGTTTTTGTCTGTATAAACTCGTCATTATATTGTATTTTTTATACACAAATATAATACACATTTATAGTACAGGAACCAACTTGTTTGCATTAGATCCGCTAGCTTATGATTTTGTTGATGGATACGTTGTCGTATTTAATAACTAATAGCGATTCGGGTCGAGTACTCGAACGATTTTTTCTTTCTACGTCCATCAGACTCGATTTTTTTGAAAATGTAACATTGGTACATATGGTTAGGCCTTGATTAGTGGTTATTATGCCTATGCTTGATATATTTATCCAGTTAGGTCAGGATGATTTGTTATATAAAATACTTTTTAAACAAAATATGTACGTTGTTTATAAAAACTAAGTTGACGTAAAGTAAGTCTTAATTCAAGTTATTTCTATGGAAAATATTGATTTCTTTAGTATGAAAGTTTGATGTTGTAAGAGTTATTTATTTTTCTATTGCTACAAAAACAGTATTAGACTAAAAGATTATTAACTTAATATCTGTTTACTACAATAGTATTCTTAAGATCAATAAGGACAAGTGGGTGGTAAACAAATTAAATGATATCATAAAAACTCTGCAACGATATTATGAAAGAGTTCATGGTAGTAATAGCGATGTTAACAATCAATCGACCATAAGAAGCTTCGTGGATTTATGGAGCAAGAAAAAGTGAAACGTTCCTTGGGTTTTAATGTATATGAAGTTATGAAAAGTGAAGCTCACCTAACTTGAAAGTGGGTACCAAAGAGTGTTGGCTCATTAAAACTTGAGCGGTGTTTGATTGTAGGAGAAAAAGTTACCAAAACTAACAACCACTCCCTTAATAACTTAACTGAAGTTGACATATCAATCGCATTTACTAGACCCCTTGTTGGTTTGGTTTGCAAGCTCCGGTTTCCCCTATGAAGGCTAAAGTTTTCTTTTTATTTTTTTCACCCAAACAGATTAGTTACTAAATCTATGTGAAGAAATCTATTGGTTCCTTGGGTAGAGTGCTAAAAAGCGGGTAAATATTTTACTTACAATTAGGAGAACACCAGTCGAGTGGTTCAGTCAGCTCGAGCTTGACTCGACTAATGAAACCTCAAGCTCAACTCGATTTAAGTTTGAAAATAGTTAGACAAAAGCAGCTCGGACTCAAATCAATTAGCGGTCTCATACTCAACTCAACTGTTACGTGTTGAGCTCGAATCAATTAGCGGTCAGACAAAATCTTAAATTTGTTTCAATATATCGACTTCATTAAATCTCGACAAACTCGATTAAAACTCAATTAAATCTCAACTCAACTCAACAGTTACGTGATGAGTTTGAACTATTTGAACGAGGAACTCGAGCGAATTAGTTAAGTAAATAACTGACTCAAACTCAACTCGTTCTTTCAGCATGAAATGTGAAATATATAAAGCCTTAAAGCAACACAAAATTCAGAAATTTCAAGAAAAGATAACAGCAAAAGTCTTTACAAGGTCAGGATTTATGATCTCCAGATGACGCCAAGGATCTTTCGAAATTTTCCACCAGAAATTCGCCGGACAATCCGCTTTGCCTCGGGGACGTCGCCCTCGGCCAGCCGCTCGATGGCGCGGATGGAACCGGACAACGAGATCTTCCGTCTGCCGATCGGGGAATTCGATACCCAAATGAGAGTGAGGAGGAGAAACTGCCGTGCTCGGGTGCCCGTGTCGGCGTCGAGCGTTTGGAGGACGCGAAGGATGTTGCGATCTTCCTGAACAAACCTGTTCCTGTTTTTCGGGACACCGAGAATCTCGGATATTGCCTCGGAGGCCATCTCTCTCGCGGTAGCCGACTTCGCATCGAGAAGCTTGAGCAACTCCGGCACCACTCCGACGTCTCCGGCAGCGCGTTTTGCGTCATCGGAAACCTTAACGAGGTCTCGCACAGTCCGCACCACCGGCTCTTGCATTCTAAACTCTCCTCCCTTAAGGATCGCGGGGATCCAGCCGAGGAAGCCGGAAAGAACGACCACCTTTGCAAAGGTCGGCGAGGATGCGAAGTTTCCGATCGCCCTCAAGGCGAATTCTCGACACTCCGACGACTTGGAGATCAAGGAAGACACGAGGGACTGGATCCCTTTCTCTCTAACGATTGAACTCCTAATAAATACGTCGCCAGTCGACATTATTCGTAAGCAATCTGCCGCACAAATTTGAGTCTCTTCATCGTCTGACCTTAGGAGGCCGATGACGACGGAGACAGCGCCCTCGTCGACCATGAACCGCCGGATCTCCTCCACTCCAGCCACGTTCCTCAGGATTCCAGCAGCCTCCCGCCGGAGGATGCCGTCCGTTGTCTGACAGACGGCCAACGACACCGTCACCCCTCCTTGAGATGAAACTGACCATGCGTTCTCTGAGTAAGCAGTGAGTCGGTTAAGCATCACGGCGGCGGCTTCTCTCCCATGGCCTCTGCCCTTCTCCAAAAGCCCGATTGCAGGGGATATGACTCCCGCTGAGACGAGCTCAGCTTTGTGCTCTTCGTTGCGAGCGATTGCTGCCAGAATTCTTGCCGCTCTCTTGCTTATCTCCACGTCGCCCGACTCCAAAACCCTCACCAGTTGAGCCACCTCGCCGGTTTCCATGACGATCCTCCGATGCTTCTCCTCCTCGCAGACGATCTCCTCGAGTGCCCGGAGCGCGTCCACCTTCATGGCTGTGGTTCCGATTTGAACACGCGTGAAGAGGTCGCTCACGAAGAACCGAACGTCCTCCCGAGGCGCACCAGCGGGTGGTCGGGAGACGACGATCGCCATGGCATGCGCGGCGAGTTCTCCCGTTCGGTAGGCGCCGTCTATGAGCCGGAGATGCCCGTCCAGGCGACCGCAGAGCTTGTCGAGGTCGCTCTGCATCAGAAGCTTCCCGCTGTAGGTCAGCTCTGTGCAGCTGCGCGACATGGCAGAACATTCGGACAACGTTGCGATGATCGAGGGGATCCCAACGGCGTGGCCGCCGTTGTGGGAGGCAGAAGCGGAGTCTAGAAGGAGCAGGATGTTGGAGAGATCCGAATGGAGCCGGTCGAGCCTGGCACGGATGGACTGCCACTTCACAGGGAAAACTCGTGTTGAGTGTGTGAGGACCGTCACCGACGTGATCAGGTCCAGAGCTCGCCGTAGACCACACTCCGACTGCCGGGATCCAACCTTCACCTCCAACCCTCCTCCTTCCTTCGCTCTGCCCGGCCATCGCTCGCTTACTTGCTTCCCCATTTCAGGTTTCACAACTCCACCGCCTTCGTGCCCCATGGAGAAGCATCCATTAGACACGAAAATCCAGGCCGGATCTCACGGAACTGCAGCCGGAATCAGAAAGAGAGAGAAAGATGGGTCTCTGACGGTGGCGGGAGGGGGCGGGTGGAGAATTTAGTACTATGGCGGGACGGGATTCTCAAAAAGATGATGTTGACATTTTTGCCTATACCGTTGTTACTAAATAACATGAATGTCACTCTGGCGGTGGACTAGATTCTGTTGACGCCTGTTGTAGGGGTAACAAGACCGTTAAGGGTAATTCGGTAATTTGACACGTAGTGGTTCCAGCCACCCACGGCGTTCCTTCCTTCCTGTTAGAAATACAGCGAACATCTTGGGACTTTACACCTGACAGAAGCATCTGAAGCATGCACACAGTGAGAAGAACGGAAGTGATTTTGTAACCAAAGGAACTTTAATCGGAGAGAGAGTTAGATCTAGCTAGTTTGAGGGCGTTTGACTGCTTCGGATTTAAAATCCCAGGATTTAAGAATCCTGGATTTAAGATCAGACCTTTGATTTTAAATCCTACCTTCTCTCTCGATACAAAAAAAAAAAAAAAAAAAAAAAACAAAAGTATTAGGTGGATGAAAGATTTACTGTTGATATTTCGACAGTATCAGCGAAACCTATCACATCAGATTCATATCATGCGCTTGATCTTTCTCAAATCCAAGTGGCAGAAGAATGAGAATCCATTCCTCAGCTAAGTTTTTATGAGATTCCCAGCAGGCAGTGGTTGAATCCTCTCTTTTTCCATCTCTTTTTTGGAAAAGACGCACCACCAAACAGTTAGAACGATCGTACGGAAATAAATGCTTGATAACCTTTTTTTTTTAAAAAAAAACCTTTTTTTAATATCAGGATAGATTCTAAAATTCGGACAAACTCAAACATTTCGTTCTCAAGTACATATAATCTTTCATTACGTTGTGTGGCACTGACGTACACGTTATTACATATATATATATATATATATATATATATATATATATAAAATTGAATGGTAATTTTATTTTTTTGGAGTTATCCAACCATTAAGTTATCGATAATTTTGTCATTTAATAATATTAATTTACATCCTTTTTTTATTATTTTTCTTTGAATAATTCTAGGGTCATTGTTCACTCATTATATATTGTCATTTAATATTAGATTATATTTTTTTTAACCATTTATTTGTTTCGTATGAACGTCCTTGGTTAGATAACTAGCTTACTTTAGAGTCATCCTCCACTTATTTTATATGTATATATATATATATATAAAAGTTTGAAGCTCCATCTTTTATCCAGTCTAGCTCTTGCTTCAACGGGTGGATAACAGAAAGCGAAACAAGAGCTTCTCGTTTATATATAAATATAAGTTACTGCGACTGTAAGTTTAATTTTCTAGTCATGTTTGTAGTAATCTGGACGCGAGCAGGCACGGGTTCATTTTATAATAGGAACTTCTATATCATGTTTTTTCTGCCTGTAGAAGAGCGTTTCGGGATCATGAAATTTTGGGATTTTCGTAGTTGTTGATTCTTTTCACGCTATAGAATTCCACATGAATTTTTCAATTCCCGTTCGATCACGCCCACATTGTCGAGTTTGACTGTAGAAACTTTCAAAAACTTAGACCAAAAGGAATGGGTAAGTTCATAGGCCAGTCGGAACTGGATCCCTGCCCTCCATCCGTGGTTCCCAAATCTTAGACCCGCTCGACCCATGTGTCTATGCCAGCACATTGCAGTTTAGGATCACACCTGGGCCGATACTTGGTGGATCCAATAAAGATCCGACCCGTTGACACAGATACGCATATCATCGTAAAAGGCCATGCAAAACGCGGATGTAATGACACGAGCCGCGAAATTTCCCGAATTATCCTACTTTATCTAGAAAACAAGAGAACCGGGGACAAATGCAGATTTCTGCCCTCAAATGGATCCCAATATAAGCTCATCGTCTCGTAGTCTCGGGCAGGGCGAAGCCAGAATTTTTTTCAGGGGCGATTCAAATGGAGGTTGGGTTTTGTGGGTTAGATTTGGGTAGAGCTAAACTGAACTCACATTCAAAAAATACATGAACGTTAAAAAAAAAAATCAATTTTTATACTGTATTTTTTTTTTTTCATTTGGTTGGGCAGGGCCATGGCCTAGGCCGGCTTCCCCCTCCCTCCGCCCTCTTGGATCGACGAGACTGATAACATGCCAACATGTACATGTCCCACCTTTCGTGGCTTTTGAGCCAAGGGTGAGTCCCACCCAGCCTGAGTGGCACTGGCGTCGTGCTAGTTTGGTGACTGCATGGAAGTTGAGTGAGTCGGGGCGGCTGATTTTTTGGTTTGATTTTTCAGGCTCATATCTTTATCTTAAACTTAGAGCTAAAATATTATTTTTTTAAATGTTTATATAAAACAAGTGAAATTCTTTAAAATTTATAAGTAATTTTTTATTTTTTTTTTCTTTAAGGCAAAGCCAAGGCTCATGTAGGCCTAGCTCTGCCCTTAAAATTTGGTGATGATTAAGTGGCAAAAAGATTTAGTGCTATTTGGAGACTTAGGTGGTTCTATAATATATCCGATTTGAGTCCGTTTCATATAATATATCCAATTTGGAGACTTATGTTACGCTCTTAAACTCGGTTGTTATGGACATACTACTATTCTTCTATGTCATGTTTTATTTTTTATATGCTTTATGTGTTTATAAGCGGGATGTAAAACTATTTAATGACTATCCTCTTGATAGAAGAGACCTATATAATAAGGTGTGCCGATAAAATGAGAATGTATATCAAAATTGAGAGACAAGACGTCCCTTAGATACAAAAATTGAGGACAAGAAGTCCTCTAACTATAGTAACAAACCGCAAGACAAAAGCAAAAGAGGAAGTATAAATACAACGTAACATGTATAACAAGGTGTGGACTCTCTAAAAAAATCAAAACTAATTAGAATTGTATGTCATTAGTACTTTAAAAAAAAAACAATCTACCAATATTTTGAGCATGAGATAAATGCATGTCAAGAACATGATGTTCATATAGATCAATAATTTCAGCATGTTAAGAACAGGATGTTCATATAGTTTTACAATTTTTTATTTCTTTTAGATTTATATGTATTTATAAAATATGTTGAAAATAAAAACATGTGAATGTTGAAGATGTCGAGGCGTTCACTCGCCGGAATTTCATTTTCCGATACTTTGGCACCCACATGCGACGCCGACGGCGTGGATGGGGGGCCACCCCAACGTGGGACCCGCAAACGGCGCTACGCCAACAGACAAAATAGGGGACGGCGCGCACATGCAGGGGGCGGCACATGCAGCCGGCAGGCGCCAAAATCATCCTTCGTCCGATCGAACCAACCTTACTTTGTTCATATATTTTATAGACATCCTATGTGCAGTCTCTTCATTAAATATTTTGTTACAGATTTGTAATATAAAACATGTTTATGTAATATATAAATACTATCACTGTAGGTAAGTCAAAATCATATCTTTTAGAAGATGAGCATTCATCTGACACTTTCAAACTATTCTTTTATCAAGATATCTACAACACTTTTTTAAGATATGAAACATTTCTAGCTGCCGAGTGGTGAAACTTTTTTTCCTTTTGATAAGTTAAGCAGATTCAATTTGAATGTCCTTGGAAGAAAAAAGAAGCTTCCCATTAAAGGATTGAAGGAAATCGGCAAAATTAATCCGGCCTCTTTCTTGGGCAGTGAGCAGTGAGTTGACAACCTCTCGCTCACTCAAAACAAATATTATGATGCATGTTTATGTTTAGGAAGACTTAATTTTTTCTTGTCATCTACATTGAAAAGACGAATTTGGGAAACTTCTTGAAATACTAATTTTTTAAATGTACCAATTAAATGCTACCTAAGTTTTAATAAAACAATGCTCCCCATGTTATTTATGAAAACTTCCTTTTCTCTTGCCACCCAAATACAAACCAGTTGTTTAAAATTAGTTAAAAAACCAAGTTATCACAGAACTTAGGCTTCAGAAACAAATGGTAGTACACAACCTAAATTCTTGAAAAGTTTGTCCTCTTATATATACATAAATATCACAAAAATGTTGATCGTCTTTGTTATTTCAATCTACATCATGAGCTTGCTTGATTCATTTCCGTTTGTCTTTTTAGATGTTGGAAGTCAGGATAAAAACTGGTTGATTGCATAAAATTATTCTAAATTAACTGCAAAAAAAAGTTCCAAAAATGAAAAAACACTTATATATCATATGGTTACTGGTTATGTATAAGTGGCGACATTGGGTGCCAGGCAGGAACTAATGTGCTCATTCAAACAAATGTGCGTGAAATGTGAGATGTCACAACATAGAAAAACACGATCCAGAAATTGGAAAAATGGGAAGTTCAAAAGTCTTTACAAGGTCATGATCTCCAAATGCCGCCAAGGATCTGTTTGAATTTGCTGCCGGCTATGCGCCGGAGAATGCGCCTCGCCTCCGGGTCATCAGCCGCTGCGAGCCGCTCGACGGCGTGCGCCTTGTCGGACGACGCGATCTTCCGTCTGCCCGTCGGGGAACCTGATACCGAAATGAGACCAAGAAGGAGAAAATGTCGCACCCCGGTGCCGGTGTCTGAGTCGAGCACTTGGAGGACGCGAACGATGTTGTGATCTTCTTGAACAAACTTGTTCCTGCTTTTGGGGACGGTGAGGATCTCCGATATTGCCTCCGCGGCCATCTCTCTCACTGCGACGGACTTTGCGTCGAGAAGCTTGAGCAACTCCGGCATGATTCCCGCGTCTCCGGCAGCACGTTTTGCCTCATCGGATAGCTTCACAAGGTCTCTCACGGCCCGCACCGCAGGCTGCTGCTTTCCAAACTCTCCGAATCTAAGGATCAAAGGGATCCAGCCGAGGAAGCCGGAAAGAACGACGATCTTTGCCGAGTTTGGTGACGATACCAAGTTTCCGATGGCCTGCAATGCCAACTCCCGGCACTCCGGCGACTTCGAACCCAAAGTAGACACCAGCGACTGGACACCACCCTCCTTAACAATTAAGTTCTTAGAAAATCCGTCGCCGGATGACATCATTCGTAAGCAATCAGTCGCATAAATCTTTGTGTCGTCATCGCCTGCATTTAGAAGGCGGATGACGACCGAGGCAACGCCCTCGTCCACCATGAACCGCCGGATCTCCTCCACTCCTGCCAGGTTCCTCAGTATCCCGGCTGCCTCTCGCCGAAGGACGCTCTCCGTGGTGTGGCAGGCGGCTAACGACGCCGTTACTCCTCCTAGAGATGAAACTGACCATGCGTTCTCTGAGTAAGCAGTGAGTCGGTTAAGCACCACGGCGGCGGCTTCCCTCCCTTGGCCTCTGCCCTTCTCCAAAAGCCTGATTGCCGGGGGGATGACTCCGGCGGAGACGAGCTCAGCCTTGTGCTCTTCGTTCCGAGCGATTGCTGCTAGAATTCTTGCCGCTTTATTGCTGAGCTCGACGTCGTCCGACTCCAAAACCACCACCAGTTGAGCTACCTCGCCGGTCTGGACGACGATCCTCTGGTACTTCTCCTCGCAGACGATCTCCTCAAGTGCCCGGAGTGCCTCGACCTTCATGGCTCTGGTTCCGATCTGCACACGAGTGAAGAGGTCGCGCACGAAAAACTGAACGTCCTCTCGAGGTGCACCGGCGGGAGGCCGGGAGACGACGATCGCCAGAGCATGGGCAGCAAGGGCTCCCGACTGATACGCAGCGTCTATGCGCCGGAGATGCTCGTCGAGGCGACCGCAGATCTTGTCAAGGTCGCTCTGCATCAGAAGCTTCCCACTGTAGGTCAGCTCCGTGCAGATGTGCGCCATGGCGGCACATTTATGCAGCGTTGCAATGATCGACCGGACACCAAGGGCGGAGAGCTCGCCGGCATGGCCGCCGTTGTCGGAGGCCGACGCGGAGTCTAGAAGGAGCAACGCCTTGGAGAGGTCGGAGTGGAGCCGATCGAGCTTAGCGCGGATGGATTGCCACTTCACCGGGAAAGTCCGCGTCGAGTGTGTGCCGACCGTCACCGACGCAATCAACTCCACTGCTCGACGCAATCCATACTCCTGCTGTCGGGATTCCACATGCTTCCCCAACTCCTCCGCCGCCTTCTCCTTCTCCGGCTTCAGCTGATCATCCTGCTTCCACATTTCCAGTTTCACTATTCCTTCAACCAGTGGACGCATTGGGAGATGCCCATTTCAGGCAAAAAGGACACCTAGTTCTCCAACGTGTTGCTGGATGTTCTAGAGAGAGAGAGAGAGAGAGAGAGAGAGAGAGAGAGAGCTCGTTGGCAATGGCGGAAAGAGTTAGTGTTGGCAAGACCAATACGATGGCACGACCGGAGCCTTGAGGAAAGCTGACGTTTTTGTCGACCCACGAAGCTGGTTGGAAGGAGTGTTGCTTATAACAGCAAACAAGCTCTTGTCTTCTTCAAAGAACACACTGTTGTCCATTGTGCGGTTGCGATCCCAGTGGGCCATCTTTTAGATCTCAAATTTAGGAACAGTTATTTTACTATTTGATTGCAGGAGAGAGATCACTCCTGTCTTCCTGAGATTAGCAGAAGCAGATAACTCAGTAGAACAGACACCATTTTTACCTACTGGTATGGTTCATTGGCCACTTGCTTTGCGGTTTTGCAATGAAAAATAATGGAGGTTTGTGATTTCCCAAATATTTTGCAGAGCAGCTGATTCTAGAATGGTTCTCGAAAGCTGATGTCTGCATCCAATTGGATCCACAAGTTGGAAAAAGAAACAAGAAATGTCATCTTCATTATCAATTTTATAAAAGATATCAGTTGATTACAAGAGATCATAAAGAATTCGGAATACAACTATTCCTGCACTTTTAGAGCCCTTGCAAATACTATCATATTTCCACAGCAATTTGATTTATCCCATTCAAAACTAATACTCTGAAAAGACAATCCATCTCGAATCTTAAGTGTTTGCTTCATTCGATTAATCGGACAATGGACAATGGCCGCTCAGAAATGTAGTGAGATAAAAACGAACAAGTTCCGTATCGACCAACGACCAGACATAAAATATCATTTTCCAAATCTTGTTTTATTTTTTGCCATTATGGTTGGGTTCAATGTGCGTCGTCTTTTGTGACTACGCCTAAACAGTCGCTATAAGCTAGCCAACGAAGAAACGGAAATGTCATCTTTACATTGTTCTATTTGTGCCATTATGGCTGGATTGAGTGTGCACCTCTTCTTTCCTATGCTTAAACAAACAGATGACTTGATGTGCTGGTAGAAGCAGGCCAGCTTGGGCCATTCATGGAGTTATGTGATGAGCTTAGATGTCACCCAGGGGTTGGCGCCACGGATGGGGAGGGGTGAATCCTTTGTCGACTCTGACTCTTCCACTCCAGTCGTTACTTTTCTTTCTGTTACTTCTAAAGTTTTAGAAAGTTCAGACTCCAATTTTCGATATTCCTTTCTATAGAACCTCGAACAAATGGCATCTTCTTCCGAAAATCCTTACTATGCTTTGCATGATATTGGTTTCATTACTTTCACTCAAACAATCATGAAAATTATGCTTGTATATTAGTCCATAGGTCATCAAATTGGATATGTAATTATTGGAATTCCATTATGAGACCCAAATGATGGTTTATTTTTTCTTTTCAATTCTCTATGTTGTAAAAGGAAATCCACTAATGTACAATTTAAACACATTAGGGACGGTGCTGCACTAAAAGCAAGCTTTATACCCTATGAAAGACAAGGGTCAGGTGGAGGTTTTGGCCCTCAGCCGGACCGGCGGTGGTACTATCTAAAGATGAGGAACACCCTAGATTCGAAACTGAGCTCACTTGTTCCTTTGTGTGTAGCTGGAGTTTGGAAACAATCTGTTGCAGTTAATTTCCACACGCATGAAGTAAATTTTATTAGACCATGTTGTACTTAATTTTATGATCAGCATTCACAAGATCCTTGGACCCAATTAAGCACATTATAGATTCATCAGTCTCATCCATGAAAGGTTACAAGAATTGAACTTTTAGGACATACTGGCCCCTTATTCTGTGGTCTACGACTCATGATTTCATGGGGAACTGCAAATTTTTCACCAGAGGCAAACAAGAAAGAACAATAATTGAACAAGTCATCACACTGTCTTTGCATGAAACACCACTCCTTCAAAATGACTAGTTTAATGAGTTTATGGCCCCTACGAAAAGGCAAGATGATCAGCTTTTTCCCCCCTTGGTGGGTCTCTAATGGATTCCAAGTTCAAACCCTGTCAGTACCAACAATGATTTATGACTTTGATTATGTTCTTGAGAGGTCCCTAGTACTACTGGACAGCAGTCATGTAGTTAGGGTGCACGGAGTCCCAGCCGGGCTGGCAATAACGAACTCAGTGATCTAATTTGATCTGTTAGAGGATTCAAACAGACGGGGCAACATGGCTGACCCACTGACAGACGGAATGGGCCTTGCTCTGTCTAGTTGGTATGGAAACGAAACGAATCGGGGACCCATCTTTGTGGTCGGACCAGCTAGGCTCGAGCCACTTGAGGATGGGGCAGTACCACTTATATGTATAATACTTTTGCAGAAATAATTGTGCACGCCATGATCAGACCCAATAGCTGAACCATTAAAATATTTTATATGACATGTTGGTTCACATATATATATATATATATATATATATATATATATATATATATATATATAAAAACACACACACAGAGAGAGAGAGAGAGAGAGAGAGAGAGAGAGAGAGCCTGAGTAATACAACCCAGTAAAGGATTAGCATAAGGGTTGCACAATGAGCTGAGCCAACTCGGCCTCGACTCGAATTCGCAAGAAAAAACTCAGCTCGTGCTTGACTCGTTTATAACAAACTGAGTTTGAGCTTACAAATATACTCGAAATGATAAACGAGTTGAGTTCAAGTTTCAAGAACTCGACTCGGTTATACTTGACTCCCTTCACACTTGTACTCCATATAATATTCTAAAGCCGGTTCACCCAATCAATGGTTTCAACTTTGAGGGTAGAACATATTTTCACAAGTTACACGAGTTAACTCTAACACTAGTTAAACAAATTACACTAGTTAAATGAGTTAATGCTTACATGAGTTACCGCCTAAATGAGTTAAATGGGTTAGACGAGTCGAGTTTAAGCTCAATTTTGTGTAGTCGAGTCAAGCTCGAGTTTGCTATAAGGAGCTTGACTCGAGTTCGAGCTAGCTAAGCTCGGGCTCGACTTGGCTTGTGTGTACCGCTAATTAGCATAGAAACTCTCTTCCAGTTTTTTGGGAATTCACCATATGGATATTGATTTAGCCTACTTGACTTTTAAACTCAACTTCTTCCATGAGATCTTCCCCCCTTTCAGTTTATCAACAAGCTTTAAAAAATTTTGCCTGTTACTTCAAAAATCAAATTAACATACTTGTCATTCTTGTTAGTCAATAGCCGTATTGAATGTTTAAAGCTTACTACATAATAGGTTTCAAGGCGAATAAAATATAAAGTAATAACAAATGAACAATGAACTTACAAATCAATTTGCAACAAATGACTAACTTCTAACATGAAAGGTCATTCAGTAACCTATCAAACTCATATATGAAATGAGTGAAATAAGAAACCACTTGCACAACATTGACAAAAGTTCCATATCGTGGTGTCCTTTTCATAAAAAAATATCAAATGGGAGTAGGAAACATCTTAATGATAAAGCAGAGAAAAGAAGCACGAAAATGCACAAAGGGGAGTTTTTACAGGTAGCGACCAAATGGTAAATCGAAATCTGCCGGCCGCCTCTATTGAATGCATCTTTTCCGACGAATTTTGGCAATGAAAAAAAAAATAAATAAATAAATAAATAAATAAATTGACCCGGCAACTAGAGGTTGCCGCAGATCTCTCTCTCTTTAATATATATATATATATATATATATATATATATATATATATAAAGATTTGAGACGTTCTTGCATTTCTTAAGATTGACATCTGCATAGATGCCCATGAAATGGATTACGTGTTGACAAAACTCTGATTGGTGAAAGGGGGTGATTGATCAAGAGATTATGTTGTTATTCTTTTCTTCGACTATCAGAAGAATATGCAAATAAGGACCAAAAGTTTCAGAGAAGAGGTCGGCAAGAAATTAAAATGCCCACCCGAAAAAATTTTACGCATCGTCTTGCTTTCTATACCCAAAACATGGGGTGAATTGCCATGTATAATCCAACTATCTGGTTCTGAGAAGATGGACAGGAACAGCAAACGACATTCTGATCTTGTGTTCTCTTTAGCATCTGAAGTTTGCATATGTTTGGTGAGTCTGAATTTTTAATCCGGTAATGTTATGTGATATTTACTGATTTGAAGCAGAAAGCAAACGAGATGAATAAAAAGTCCTACAAAACTCAGGCTCCTTCCAAACCAGACACCCTTAAAGATGAAGTTTTCCCTTTTTGTTACTTTGTCTTGGATCATTGCAGGAAAGATGCTAACCTGAGTAGACAATGTGGTTAGGACAGATGCGTACGTTCTCAATGCTAAAACAACGTAAAGCTTAGTTCCTAGCTACAGAAGAGACAGAGGATTAATTTTCAAAAGGATCCAAGAAGCAGAGCTCCCGCTTCGTTTGTTTTCTTCGGCTGCCATGTGCAGATGACGCCATGAAAGAAGATGACAAAGCTTTGAGATACCAATCATGGTTCACGAGAAGTGTTGATTGTTGATTGCTTTGAACGGCGCCGTGAGACTCACAGGATCCTTCTTAATTCTTGAAGCCGGAACTGCTTTGGGGAGCTCAGTCGGTGGAAATATTAAATCTGTTTGCTTTATAACCAAACATGGCATGCAGCAAACAATATACCAAGATCTTTTATGGTTTCTGGAACTTTTAGTCTGTGGAAATTTTTTCTTGGGTGTGTGTGTGCCCGCGTGTAGGGAAAGAGAAAGAAAGATCCTCCCATATTCATCACGAGATCCCTGTGAAAAGCTCTACGGGGTAGTTGGTGCAGGATGCTATGTAGCTCCTATATATGGCAGGACAGATTGATCTAGTGAGCAGCAAGTACTCTTTTGGTCTTTTATTATCAAGCAAATGGTTCTACCATTGATAAAGAAGAGTCCCTTATAAGGTAAGACATAAGCTACTTGGTCCACAAATAATGACAGGAAATGTTCTTTCTCACTTAAACAGCATCAACAAATAGCTTGTTTGTAAGATATGAGAATGAAAAATTAACATGGAAGGAGAATCAGTGATCCACTGGCAAAACCAGAACAATTTCTTGGAGTACTCATTCACAGATTTTCGTATTCGAAAGGGACTCATTCACAGATTTTCGTATCCGAAAGGGCATTGTTCATGTATATAACAGAACAGATATTTCAATATGCTAATGTGAACATAAAGAAACATTAAGGAACTGGTGTGGGCAATGATCCCCACCAACTAGCTAGAATCTGATCCATTGTGTCAGTTGTCTATTAGTCAGGGGCGGAGGGAGGGGAGGGCCCGCCTAGGCCATGGCCCCACCATGAATTAAAAAAAAAAAAAATACATCGTAAAAGATAAAAAAATTTTGTTGCCCTATGTATTTTTTGGTTGTGAGTTTAATTTGGCCCCACCCAAATCAAACCCAAAAAACCCAACCTCCGTTTGGCCCGCCCTTGAAAAAAATACTGGCTCCACCCCTGTATATAGTATATGTATTGCTGGCCCAATCCTAACCATTGGCATGCATTTCTAATAAATTGAGAAACCAGCATATGTAATTGTTCATCTTCCAAGAGATCCAAAAGCATATGATGACTACCAATTGGTGAAGCCATTATGGCCATTTTGAAGATAACTTAATTAAAGTAATCTATAGGCTATCATGAAAATAAGACAAAATTATAGACGAGATCATAAAGAGTGCCAGCTAAGTTTGCTTTGGCTCCACACTGAAAATCATATATGATTAAATATGAAGTCAGTGAGCACTTGTTTTCAGCCTGAGTGCAGCGAGATGCCAACATACTCATGAGTTTTGAGGTTATGGGGACAGATACATATGACGAACTCTTAAGACATGAGTTTTACTATTATCTTAATAAGAAGTCTATACATAACTGCCCAAATTTGGACATACAATAACTGCATGACGTTTCAAAATTACAAACAACCCGCTTACTTTATAAGATAATTCACAAACAGATGCTTTACAAATGGAAACAATACTAAATTTGAAAAAAAAAAAACTACTTTATCCATAGCATAGGAGACAATTTACTCCAAAAATGAAAATTTCACAAACCATACTTTTCAAGTAAATTTCTTCATAATTTTGCATCTCTCTCTCTCTCTCTCACCAAATGATGGGTAGCACAACCAGTTAGGTTGCTTGGTGTGTTATAGTCATGTCCTCAGTTCAAATCTTGAAGGGTGCTATCTTAATGATATTGAAGAATGTTGAGCTTAGGACCCATCGGTTCTTGTCCATTCCTCTCTCTCTCTCTCTCTCTCTCTCTCTCTCTCTCTCTCTCTCTCTCTCTCTCTAGCCTTTTATCTCTATACTCACAGAAAGAGGGCAAAATCACAGGCGAATAGCCAAAAATGTAAGATGTACAGAACTTTTCATTTAAGGATAGTTTCTTGTCTATTAGGAATGGTATTCTTAAATAAAGTTTAACGTTCTTGCGATGAAGTATGCGTTTTTGAATTATTCTACAGTCATGTATTTACTTGTATTTCTCAGACGTTAGGCAGTTATTTATAAGTGATGATGAAGGAGGTTTCAGCTCATCAGGGGTGAGCAACATGGCAAGGGGTTCAGCTTCTTCCAAGTCCAACCATCTCAAGCCAGTTTTCTCCCTGTTGAATAACCCAAGTTTCTATCTTTAAAACTGCATGTATTTAGATATTTCAAGTCAACAAGATATTCATAATGCAAAGTGAACCGAAGATCTTCTATGTTACTAAGAAAAAAAAACCTGTAAAAGAAATTAGTCAAGGATGAAACAATATCTTCTAACGAGCTAATTGCTTTTTCAATACCCAAGGAAGCTGCAGCTCGGGATGCATTTAAAAAAACATCCCTTCACGAATCACGCCCAAAAGAATGCAAATTATGCTTCCAATAGCCTTTTTCCAAGATGGTCTTCCAATGCTTTCATCTTGTGAGATCCTTTACTTTGGAACCTTGTATACCTAACCAGGAGAGTGAAGAACCTTTTGGGACTTGCAGCTACATTCTAGCTTACTTTTGAACGAATGACCTATTAGATAGATTTCTTAATTCCCATCTCTTGCTTCTTATCCAACTCTATGTCCAGTTTAATTATATTTTACAGAATCGGAGACCACAATCCAAATTCGAGAACTACTGTATCACCACCTTGAGTAGCCCCCAAAATTTCGAGTCTTACATCTAAAGCTCCCATTCACACTCACAGGCACCATTCGAGGGTGATTGCCGGGTGAATCAACGGCATTGGATCTGCTCATGCGAAAATACCATGCACATTAATTATTCGTCCAGATATTCGGTCATAAGCATGCATTAATAGATGATAAGCAGTGGCGGAGGCACTTGGGAGATTAGAATCCACAAAAAACTTGTGTATTTCTACATTCATTTCATTATTTGTCCCTTAAAAGTTCTTTGAAGTATTAATGGTGCCTCTCAGCCAGAAATTTCTAACTTGGCTGCTGATTACAAGGTAGAAGCAAAAGCAATTCTTAAATGAACCAGTCTCGTAGCTACATATAGGCTGACGTGGGCAGTTTCCCAGCCAACAACAAAATTTTTATTTATTTATACATAGATTTCTTACAGTTATTTACATATGTATATATGTTGTGCCTTTTTAGAAATTAGAATTTCTATAACAGTGCCCCATTAGCAAAAATTAGAATTTCTATAACAATGCCCCATTAGCAAAAATTTCTTGCTCCACCACGAATGAACTCAGTTTGAGTGAAAACGAGCCCCGGATGCAGCCACTAGCTAAACATATGAATGTAAACCTTTTTCGAACACCATGCATCTTACACTCTTAGGTATACACTGACTCAGGAAAGAGACTGCAAAGCAGCTCTGTAGATAACCGTATCATCGAACATGCAGATGCAGCAACTCCCCCTCAATCAAAAAGTGAAGGAAATTTTTTTTTATATATAATTTTCTTATAATTTAACATGAAGACGCATTTTGTAATTTTTTAGTAGAAGCCTCACTTTTCATGAAAATTTTCAAATAAAAATTTGAGCTGAAACTCACGTTACCATTTTCTTTAAACTATACATTTATCGACCAAGCTAACAATATTTCCTTTTTGACCTTTTTTGTTTCTCAGGTTAATGGAAGTAAATTCTCATTTCACAATTTTTATGAAAACAGTAGCTCGTGTTAAAAAAAGTTATAACATCCCTAAGTAAATTCTCATTTCACAATTTTTATGAAAACAGTAGCTCGTGTTAAAAAAAAGTTATAAGAAACATCCCTTTCTAAAATTATAGGCAAAAGGTAGGTCCGAAAAAAGAAAAAATCCCCAAGAAAAACTGTAGCACAATGCCATCAAGATGAAAACTTTGATATGTTGACAATGGGTATCTGCATTTGATATGGAGTCCAAGAAATTGAACACATAATTGCTCAGAAGGTTACACCAATCGGGTTCCTATCAAACAAGCAGATCCGCATTCCCACAAGTCATCAGCCTCCCTACAAACTTCATTCAGAACCAAACTACTAAAAGGGAACAGGATGAAAGGCAGTCTGCTACGTTTGGTGCACACACTCCCAGGTTGGACCTCACTCTCTCCGCACCTCTCGTCTCTCCCCAACCTTAACTGAAATGTCTCAAGCACAACGCCATTTGTCTGATGTGAAATGACTCCCTTGCAGACCGACTACATGGAATGGTAAGCTAACTTGAATACAGAAAAATCACAATAATAACAGAACGTTCGATCCCAGTTGCACAACATGAACGAACGTGAGAGCTCCAGAGAAAAGTAAGGGAAACAGTGAGAAAACAAAGTCGTGATAGGAGAGAGGGTCCAGCCCTGCAGTAGGACGCAGTCAAGCTCACTCTTGCAGTCCTTGAATTTCTTTGGAACGCTTGTTTCGTAGGGAGATTGAACATTAAAATGTTAATGTTGCTACCACTAACACTACTACCAAAGTTTTCCTTACTGCCACAGATATCATTCCCACAAATAAGAGATCTGAAAAGTAGGGAATTTAGTCCAGGGGTTTGACAGGAATTACAGCTTGTTCTGGAGGTATGGCGAGAATTCAGGTCCTTAACACCCATTGTTGTAGCCGCACCTTTTTAGTAGCCTGGCCAGCTCTCCTCCTTTTTTGGAAGCCCTTGAAGTAAATCTGCAACCGGGCGAGCCTTGTAGTATGCCGTTTATAATAGCTGTAACAGTAGATTTACAAACTGAGTGCTTCAAATTATTCTCGATGACTATCAGCAACACATGTAGGGTCACAAGTCTAGATGCTTTTTTTCGGCCATAGGATTCTTCCATCACAAGTTTGCCTCATGTATACCCACCCCCGCCACCCCCTCTTAAAACCAAGGTATAACTATTTTTCTTTTCACATAAAATATCACTAGCATGTGTAGTTAAAACTTAACCAAAACACTACAATGAAGACCCTGTCAAGGGGTGTGTGGTGAGAGGAGAGTATCAAAGACGTCAAGTTGAAGATTCTGAATCAGCCTCAGGTTCTACCCTGCATCCTGTTGCAATCTTCCCTATGATATCCTCCTTGTAAGGTTCGGTGGTTTATGGCTCACCCCAATTCAGACAAACACATGCAAAATGAAGAGATCAAAAAGAGGCATAACTTTTCTCTCTGGATTTTCAGCTGCTTTTCTTTCTTTTTTCCTATTACAAAGGAGATCATTGAAGGTCAACCTAGAACCATAGACCCAAAGCATAATTTCCAAACATATACAAAAACTTTGCTCATCATGCACTAGAAAAACACTTCTTAATGTATACGCATATGAAAAATAAAATTTCAGTGACTGGTGGTTAGAACCATGCTGTTGAAGAGTTTCACGATCAGGTATAAAAAGTTTCTCACAGAGAGTACAACGGCAAGAAAGCTGTAATGTAATCAAACAAAAAAAAGATAATCTGTTTCTAGTTCCTGAAACAATGAAAATTACCTGGAGAAAAAGATAATAACATAAATCCTTTTGCACAAACTTGCTACAAACTATGATGAATAATCTAAACTTTTAGTTTTAAGATAGCAGAATCAGAGAGAAACATACCAGAAGGACATCATTCAGAGGGTAAGAACAAAAGGTGGTGCATCTGTTCTGGGGCCGGCCACCGTCCTGTATACATACACTTTCTCTGCCTGCATCTCATCACTCTCACCTTCCTTGATTACCTCTACATTGAGCCTAGGCATCTGCCGTGCCAGTATCTTGCAGGCATTGATTGTCACCTTGCAAGCAGACATCCACAATGACCGCATAGATTCATAGCGTTCCAGTCCCGATAGTAAGGCTGCATTGCCAAATGGACAATCTCTGATCTCTAGTTTCCGCAACTTTGGACATCCCTGCAACACATACTGCATTCCCTGGTCACTGCTGCCTGCAAATGCCACGGAAAGTGTCTCCAAGTTCTTGGCATATCTGCCAATGTACTCAAATGTGCGGTCAGTGAGAAGCCCAGATACAGCAAGCCTCTGAATTTTGCTGCAATGTTTAACCACAGCACCAAAGCCTTCATCCATGGGCTCATTTGTGAGATAATCTGGTTCCCATGGGTTCATGATACAGAGACGAAAGTGAGTGAAATTTGGACAGTTTTGAGCAACTTTCTCAACAGCAGCATTTGTCATCCGCTTGCAGAAGTATAGCACATAGCTCAACTTTGGGCAACCGGATGAGACAGCAACAAACCCAGATTCAGTGACACCACCAAGATCAGGCTCGAAAGGATCAGCAGGAAAAACACGTAGTTCTTCCAACTCTGGACATGAAG
Source organism: Nymphaea colorata (assembly GCF_008831285.2). Lineage (NCBI taxonomy): Eukaryota > Viridiplantae > Streptophyta > Magnoliopsida > Nymphaeales > Nymphaeaceae > Nymphaea > Nymphaea colorata. Next base: position 8,029,450 of record NC_045148.1, on the reverse strand, counting down.
ATGCTACTGCTTCCAATCCTTTATCTTCAACAGTGTCCAAGACCTGAAGGTTGGTCAAATAAGGAGGAACAAGTCAGAAGAACACAAGAGAACTCAAGCTCAGAAAAGTGAAGGTGTAATGTGAGTTGAAACATATTAAAGAAGCACAACAGAGAAGACCAATTAACATTGAGAAGGGTTAATAGACAACTGGTTAGACTATGAACAAAGACAAGTTCCTAGACCTAGGGTTTTCAGTGACGGCTGATACAAATGTGGCTAAAAGGTTGTATTTCAATAAGGGAGCATATGATGGTTTGGAATTTTGATTCAAGAATGAAAATTCCAGAATCATAATTCCTCTTCAAACTGGAATGGAATCAAAATTTCAGGTTTTGGTTTCCTAATTTCAGTAACAAAATACCTCGTTTGTTTAATAATTCCAATTTCTTAAAAAATGAGCATTTTGATTCTCAAATTCAATGATTCTAGGTATATCAAACGCCCTCTAAAATAACACTGTAAAATCTTCTACTTGCCAGCTCTTTAAAATCTGTAACCAACTCAGGAACCAGCTTAGTTGAAAATCCCAAAACCAAACAAGTCAACTGGCAAAGCTTCCAAACGCAAAGATCTTTTAAACCACTCAAAGCAAGTTACCATAAGCAGGGCAAGATCAGAACCAACTCCAAATCAGATGCTGAATGGTAGCATGTCATATATTGTCAAATACCAGAGAGGAATAATAAAAAGCTAGACAAGATCAAAACCAATTCTCCATCAGACACTCAAAGGCAGCATACTATTTATTGGTCAATGCTGAAAAGGAAAATAAAAGCCAAAAGACAAAGCAACAAGGACTGCTAAGACAGAAACCCAAGTTCTATGTGGAAACCATGCTCCAAACCAGACGCCGAATGGTAACATGTCATCAATTGTCAAATACCAGAAGAAATAATAAAAAATAGGCAATATCACAACCAATTCTCAATCAGACACTCAAAGGCTGCATATTATTTATTGGTCAATGCTGAAAAAGAAAATAAAAGCCAGACAGAGCGACAAGGACCACTAAAGACAGAAACCCAACTTACATGCAGAAACCATGCTCCTAATAATCTGGAAACCAGGAAAGCACAAAATACTTTTGCAACCATGCAAAATTTTCACAACAATATACACATAAATTGCAAACCTCCATCGCGTATCACATACCCATAAGCGTCGAAGTTGAGTGCAGCCAGCAAGCAGCTGAACCAACTCGGTACTTTGAAGGACTGAATAACTCAAATTCAAAAATGTAAGGTTTGCACAGGCTAGAGATAGTGCAGGAATATACAACGGTGTCACGTCCCATAAACCTGACAAAGTGTGTAATTTTTTGCAATTGCTGAATGCATTGCTGAGCTCGGCAGTTAGCCTTGGGGTGGGCTCTTGGAAAAAGGATCCCGTTCCAAGCTCAGCCAGATGTGGAATTTTCACAAGAAGCCTCTGCAATTGTTCTGGTGTGACACACTTGTTTACTTTCAGGACTTTCAGAAACCTGCATCTAGATACAAGCCTTTCTAGAGCATCGAAGTTGACTTCACTGTTCAAACTTGCAAAGTTTAGAGCTTCAAGTGATGTAAAATTTTCAGGGAAGCAACTTAACCAGCTCCCTCCAAGATCAAGTATGTCATTTTCCTGTATGTCCAGCTCCGTTAAGTTCCTGAAAATGTAATAGTTTTAAGAACGAGTTTGAAATAATCAATCAGCATGATATTTCAGACAAACAGAAGGCATAAAATTGAATTTTGCAGGCATTGAGAACAGCATATATTTGAAGAACATACCACAGGGGTTTGAGTCTTCTGACAATCAAGAACCAGCATATTTCACAATTACGTCTTACCAATCAATTGCATAACTGTCAAGGTCATACTGACCATGAATAGGAAGTACAAAACATTTGGCTCAGACATCTTAACAAGAACAAGGCATAGGGTGATTACTTTTGGCTCGGGTCTCAAGGGCTCAGATCCAATAGGCATTAAAAAGCTTTGCCATGAACAGATGGATTATCAAATGATTGAAGATGGCCATACATATGTATGATGGCTATATAGCTTGCACACTTCACCACTTCAGAGGAGATGAGCAATCCAATATTAAGAAATGCTCAGTCTTAAAGAAAGTGCACAAAACAAAGTGGAAAGTTGCCCCCCAGGCCATGCCAAGAAACCTCAAAGTCATACTCCATCAGCTCAATCATTCATAACCACAACAGGATAAAGTTCACCCACTAAAAAAGGCATGTAATGCCTACACTAAACACATCGCTACAGTTTTGAGAGCATTCAACAGAAGTTGCATTTGCAATGTTTGAGAAACCCAAGTAAGTGTTATGAGAGAAGCAAGGAAACGTTAATACGAAAATGCATACGGAAAGGCAAAAGTTGCTTGGAGTAGAAAGGTATGATAGCCATCACTAAACAACAACAATATATATATATATATAAAGGTAAAAAAAATCTAAGCACATTTTCTTCAAAAAACCATCAAGCATAAAACCAGAAATACAAACCAATATATGGAAATATATCTGGTGGCAACCAAAAAAAGAAGAAAAGACGGTATCCCATAGACATGCAACAAAAAATTACTAAGAGGGTTCATGTCACTAACGTATAATACCACACTTCCACCAAATAATGAAGAAATGGCAGTAGACAAAGAAAAATTATAAAAAATAGGAAAATATAATAAGAGAGTGCTTGACACTTAACACATATAGCATACTTGGAATTCAATAAACCATCAAATCCAATAACCAAGGCACCAACAGATGATAGAAAAGGAAATATACGTCGCAAAAAACCCTCCGGAAGCAAATCAACATCAGCAGGCAAACGGAGACAAGGAAGAATCAGAAGAACAGCCACCTGCAATGTGTAGCAATTGAGGCAAGGCCGTCGGTGCTAAATCCATCGCAGCTAACAAGCGAGAGCGCCCGGAAATTGGGGAACGATTGCGCCAGGTAATCTAGGCTCTCATCGGTCACGGCCATTCTCTTGAGCCTCAGCTCCTCGAGGAAGGGATAGGCCTTCGCCAGGACAACCAACCACGACCCGATGTCAGCGCCCCAGTTGGCTGGAACGAGGTTGAAATCGGAGAACCGTGGCTTCCCCTTGAGCGTGATGCTCCGGATGTTTGGAAACCGCCGGACGAGGATCTCCGGCGAGACGGAGTAGCAGTTCCCAATGAACACATGGGATCGGGTCCACCTCTCCGCCGCGTACCAATCCTTGCAGACGAGCGAAACCGCGCTGCGGTCCTTGTGAGATCTCACGAACGCGAGGACATGCTCCAGAACTTCATCCGGGAAGGAGGGAACTCCAGCGCCCTGCCCACCGCCGGCGACGTCCTTCTTCTTCCTCGTCAGCATCCTCACAAATTGTCAGTAGCTGATGTAGGCAACACTACTGATTTTACAGATCAAAGCAAGAGGGCAGCTCCAATTCCTAACCCCGAACCTACACCAGCTCAAAAACCACCATTTTACCAGATAAGAACATTGCTTCTCGGCTGCAGACCATCCACACACGTCCTCCCCCAAGAGTCAACACAGAAAGAGGTTTTCTGAGTTCCGAAATCTCAGAAAATTCCGAAATTTGTCCCGATTTCGTGACCGGAGGTCTTCGGTAGCCCCAGAAAATTCAGAAAAGGCCACGATTTCGAGCGCTCGAGGACCTCTGACCTTCTGAGTTCGGAATCAGGGCTAGAATGAAGAAACTACAAAGTGGTAGTCCTAGCGCGGAGTTTTCGGGAACCATAGACGAAATTCCCGCCTTGGATCAGAGGCGAGAACCGCCATCATCATGGTTCAAGAGAGAGGTGGGATTCAGCTCACATCCTTCAAAAACCGAAGAAAGGAACTCCCCAAACGGGAAAGTAAAGACTGAAGACCTAGAAAGGTGTACCAGAGAATCCACTGCGAGAGGGAGAAAGCCCTACATCTCAACACGAATCACGAATCGTTGCCATTGACAGAAAACTAGACTTAAAAATATATAATTTTATATATTTATACACACATAAGATACCGAGAGAGAGAGAGTTCTCTCTGTAATCTACCGGACGCCCTCCTGCTTCAGTGCCGTTTACCGCGCCCAATTACGTCACGGTACTACACTTTCTTTTCAAATTACATAAATGCCATCCTCTGAGAAAAGACACTTTTAACCCCACTTGTCATGCTTGGTTTGCCTACCACATTCCGTTGCCGCGATACCACGTGAGGGCATAAATGTAATTTGGATCGAGTAAAGAAACGACACGGATCGGATCTACTTCAAATTTGGATCTGATTGAACCTTTCGCCATTGGACATGGAATTATGATCTTCTGGAATTCGGAACCGAGATCGATGGGAAAAGCTTTCATAAGATCCATCCACAACGTTAAATAGTTGATGGGTCGTGCTTTTGGTAAGTATCTTTGGCTCGAGTATGAATTGGATTTGGGCTTTGGTTTGCAAGTCCTGCCTATTTGGATCATACTGCTCATTATATTTGCTTTGTTTGCTAAATTCCACCGATGCATTTTGGTTGATCATATCTTAGATCCCTGTTCGGGTCGCAAATTCCCCATCATTGGGTTCAGTTTCAGATTTAGATTTGGACAATAATTTAAGGTTCAATTCTTTTAAACCATAGTATTAAGGTCTGACCATTACACCTAATTCGTCCCCAAAATAAATCGAATTTCAATTCGACAACAAAGTCGAAAATATTTTGGAACTGCATATCAAATCCTAAATCAATCTGTAACTGAATTTGGATAATCGAAATAGTAATCAACCGGAATGCCCAAATTAAATAGGGCATAAGGTTGTTTTAAAGGCCATAGCTCAAAAGTAGGGGTGAATACAAGTCGAGTCGGGCTCGAGTTCAGTCAGCTCAAACTCGGCTTGACTAATGAAACTTTTCCCTCAAGAATAGCTCGACGAAAATAGCTCAAACTCGACTTGGCAATTACGTGTTGAGCTTGACTCGTTTAAGGCTCGACAAACACGTTTGAATAGAATTGACATTCATCGTTGCATGTTGAGCTCGAGCTCGACTCGATTAAGACTTGACAAAACTTGTTTGAATAGAATTGATATTCCTCGTTACGTGTTGAGCTCAAGCTCGACTCAATTAAGGCACGACAAACTTGTAAACTCATTTGAATATATCGACTTGATTAATGCTCGACAAACTCGATTAAAGCTCGAGCTCGGCAATTACATGTTGATCTCGAGCTCAACTCGATTATTTGAACGAGTCGACTCATGATCTCGAGCTCGACTCGTTCAGCAAATGACTAAGCTCGAACTCATTTACAAGCCGAGTTTTAATAAGTATTAGCTCGACTCGTTGAAAATGGGATGCGTCATACAACATGATTTTAAAAGACCTATATGGGGTTGTGTTCGTGTATTGTAAAAGTGAAGTACGTGGACATCTCACCACTTGGTATTTACATGGTTCCGAACAATGAGACAGGAGGAAGGAGATAGGGGGTTTCGCTCAGGGCTGTGACATTATTGCTCCTCCTCACTCACCCTACTAGAACATCTCGACACAATAAATGTCTCTATGCCCTACTTCTATTTAAGTTAGTTGGATCCATATCCGCATTTAAATCTGGGGCCGTCGGTGTCTTCATCATTGTTTGATCTTATCTCAATTGCATGGATCGGTTTCACGTATCTTTTTTTTTTTCTATTTCTCAGAATTTAAGGCTGAAAAATAATAGATGAATTAAGTTTTAATTTAAAAAATGATAGAATTAAATCATAATGCCCTTTTTCGATCATATTGTCCTTGATTTTTCTCGTGTTTAAGACCACAAAAGTAGCGTAGTTTCGTTTACGTCGTTGTCAGTCTCCTCGTCCCATGTCGACTCCTTCGATTCAATAATGGCATATCATTGTCAAAACTGACAGCCAACAAAATTTATGCAATTCCAAATTAAGACATGAAAGGAAAGTTCTATTATCTTCTTTTTTTTTTCTTTCTTTAAATGTGTAATGTAGGTTTGAGCTAACATTACTTGTGAAATTGCCGTGAGGGCATAGCTTAAACACCTTTTGTTGGTTTATTAATATTTTTCCTATTAACGCCAAAGAAAACATTGTCATTCACATGGTCTTGTATTCAACTATATAACTTCATAGAAGTTTAGAATCAAAATATGTTTATACATAACCAATCTTTTTTTTCTTTATGATTTTGGCTTTAGTGCAATTATGGAAATGATAGAAGAAGTTGGTGTATAACTTCATACAAACTTTAGGTACTTGTATTCAACTATATAACTTCATAGAAGTTTTGAATCAAAATCTGTTTATACATAACCAAGTTTTTTTTTATGATTTTGGCTTTAGTGCAATTATGAAAATGATAGAAGAAGTTGGTATATTCAATAACAATGAATCTAAGGAGACTCTAATCAATCTTAGATAAAGTGATCTATGGTGGAGACCTAGAGTAATCTAAGAAGGGCTAGTATTGTGGCCTCTGTAACTGGAAATGTGATGATATAAAGGTGCAAAATATCGAAAGCTACTTGGTTATACTCAATTATCTTGGGATAATTTTTAGGATCTTTGCTCAAGATGTGGATTGTTAGGATTCATCTCTAATTGGGCAATTGGCTGCTGGTAAGCCGAAATTATACTGGAACTAAATAAGAGTTTTTTTAATAGATTGCAGACTTGATTTAATTGATTTGGTTGACCATAAACTTTTGGAATGGAAATATTTTTGAAATTGTTCATGCTGAAATTAATTCAACTTGATCTTTAGATGTCCAAGAAGATTGTTGCTGGATTTGAATCAGGTCATTATGGCCAAGGAGTGGTACGTTTTACAATTGGTGATTCTAGTGATGTATCTAGATTTGAAAGAAGTAATGATATGATTGAGAAGCTTTAACATTCAAGAATTTTAGCGTTGATCCTAGGCTGCACAAAGTTTTTGATGAACATCATGAATTTACATAGTCAATACAGACATATACCATTTTTTGTATGCAAAGTTTGATCGAGCGTTGCATCATTAGAGTTTGACAGGTGCCAAAAGAAAGAACTGGTGCACGCTATTCATTCGATCAAGCCAACTTGCGGAACAATCTTCGTGTGATCTGGGAAGGAACATATGGGCCATTGTGGGCAATTGCGAACACCAGTCCACATAAATTTCTTTATTTTTATATTAATATCTTACGGCCATTTAATTATTTATATATCAGTTACCCCTTAAAGTTAGAATTTGATGTATTAGTGTCCCTCGGCCAAAAATTTCTGATTCTGCCACTGATAACTTTTTGAATGCAGAGAGTTCATGCATTAGGTGGACATGGGACCTGCTGCGCCCTCGGTTGCAGCTATGGGCAGTCGGTGACTTGAGATAAGAGAAGAAACTTTTGGTGGCTTGATAAGGACGCCGAACTCAATGGGTGGGAAAGTCTCGCAGTATGGCCCAAGCCCCGGCCAAGGCGAAGTCTGCTTGCTAAGGCCAAACTTGTGGTTTTGTTCCTTAGATCCGCGGTGATTTGAGATCATTAGAATCTTAGATTCACAGATTTAAGGTCGGGCCTTCCTATCTGACCTTAAATCCACAGCTTTTTTTACCTTACTAAGATTAGGATCTTTCAAAGCACTCTTTTTAATGCAGCATCGAATCTGAGATCCGAGGCTATCATACGCAACCTTGCCATCTAATGCGCGCCACAACCATCTCTATCTCAGAATGGGGCCAATTGCAGATATATGTGTTGGTTGTTGTTGCCAACTTGCCAAGGGTGGTCTTTGGTTATTTGCATTGTTAGTTTAGTTGATGATGATTTTGTTTCTTTGGAACTCTGAGACAAAAATCAATCAGTTAGATATAGAAAAGGATTTTTGCATGGGTGCAAGTCAAAAGAAGACCCGTGTTGTGGAGGAAGGAAATATCGTATGAAATGTATCATGCTAGGGCACCATGGTGTTTGTTCATTGCTTTTGTTGGGAGGATTCAAACTTGTCGTAAACTTCAAAGTCTGTGACTATTATCTAATCAATATATGAATATATCATGTAATTTTCTTCAAGGGGAAAACAAACTTGTCACAACATTTGCTCAAAGTTTAAAGGGTGGGGATTCAAGAAACTTTGTTGGTAGGGAAATCAACATCCGTTTTTTTGTTGTGATTTTGGAAGTTTGAAGATCAAAATGCAACAGTTCATAGACACATATGAAAGCGAAACTCCTATTTCTAGAGAAAGAGCTTTGGCAATATTGTTCTAAAATCTTCCTTAGACAAGTTGCAAGAAGAAAGTTTAAAGACGAAACAATTTCGTTTTGTTCAAGAGTTCTTTGTAATAAGATTATTGCTGAATATGGAGAATAATGGAAGATTAGAAGATTGAAATAGTTGTTATGAAACTATAATTTGAACTTATATAATTTTGGTTGGAAAATCATGATAGGGACCAATACAGAGTGATATCCCAAGGATCTTTATGTTGTGTTGTAATTTCCCGTCGAGTAATCGTCCTATTATTTTGTTTATATGAACTAAAAAAATAGGATGAACGTACAACCTCTCCCCCGGTAGGAATTCATCATATTCATAAAAAAGCAATAGGACAGATAAAAGCAGTTGAATACTTAGCAATTAATTAGCACATCGAACTAATTAAACATTGGGACTAATGAACCATATTCAAGTTTTTTTATCAGATCATATTTAGATGCAAACAAGGGGAACAACGTACCATATATGCCTGCAATATCATATACTTGATTATGAGCCAATCAGTCAACTTAATTGATGGTTTAGAATGTATAATTAACGCGGAAAGTTATTTTTTAAGAAAGTAAATAACTGTTAGTACATAATTGACTTAAAAAGAGTTACATATGATACCACATGCAAAGCATCTAGTAACTTGATAAGATGGTTCATAAATCATATAGTATATTATACAAACTCTTTGCCAGACTTTATTACATTTGTCTTGCAAAGGAGCAAATTAATCAAGTAGAAAAAGGGTGGAGCCGGAACCGCAGATCTCCAGGCAATGGAGTGAACGGGAGAGAACCCACTGCCAAGTGAGAAGCCGAAACTCTTCCTCCTCTTTTTACTCCTACGGTCCAGAGCTGCATCGGGATTAGGATGTAGGCTAACTTATGGTTACACCCTTCCATTCGAGAGCATCACCGTTTAAAGTATAAGCATACCGAAACATGACAGTGACTACAAGGATTAGAAACTTAAACCCTTTTTTAATGAGTCGCCTATACTAAGGCATCCCGAGTGATCAAAGTAACAAAGTTCATGAGATGAGGCCAAGAGCATGTGAAGAGCACGTTAGGTGCACTTCATTTACTACCTTCACCAGTTGAGATGATAATGGAAAGGCCTTAACTCGAGGGCCAACTTTGTACTAATATTCTTCTTTGTGATTAATTTAATTAATTTTTGGAGATTAGCAAGAAACATCGAATTACTGATTGGTTGAGAATACGTGTCAATGCATAGAGATGAGCGCCATGGCTCTTTATATATTTTTCAGAGAGAGAGAGAGAAAGTGAATGATCGATATATTGGTATGGCACGTGGGTTTACGTAGGATGTCGGCTTTTTCTTTAAATAAAACACAATTAAGCAATCCTAATTTAATTCACTCACATGGTGTGGCAGGAGTTCTTTTATTCCACTCACTTCTGTATACTTGAAACTATTCTGGGTGTTTGATTTTCAGTTTATTCATCACTTTTTTCATTTGACAAAAAATATTATATATATACAGGGCTTTGTTTTTGTTCTTTTTTTCTGAAATCATATCGTCACATGTGATCTGTAAGATCTGTTTGCTAGAAATCAATTTTTAAATTATTGGTGTCTGACTTGTATTAAGGATGCTTCCCTGACATATATATATATATATATATATATATAAAATTAAGATCATCCATCTAAAACAGATAGATGCTTTAAAGAAAAACAAAAAGAAAAAAGTATAAACAAATATTAGATTATGAAAATACCCTTCACTTTTTTCTTTTGTTTTTCTTTAACTATCCATCATGATGGATTGAATGGTCCTTGTTAGATGGTTGTGTGATTATGAAAAGCTGAAGTTACCATTCCATTTTCTTATATATATATGAGAAAATTGAATAGTGAATTTAGCTTTTTAGAGTCACCAAACCTCCTAATATCTGATCTTATTAAATAAATGGTTTAGAAAAAAACAATGAGAAAAAAATGATTGACATATTTGTTAGGTAGGATTAGTTCATACATTTTTCTTCAAATATATTTACTTAAGATGAATGACCTTAATTAGATGTCTAGGTGATTTTGGATAATCACTCAATCACTTATTATATGAATATATATGAAAAATTGGTATATACCATAGCCTTATATGCTAAAACTTATAATGAATAATTTTGGTCATCCATTTTCAATGATAAAAGGTTAGATAAAGGTTAGAGAGAGAGAGAGAGAGAGAGAGAGAGAGAGGGATGATTTATAAGTTCGAGAGAGATTATTTATAAGTTTTCTATTATGCTGGATACATGGCGTTGAATTATTGGATCAAAATGACATGGATAGCAAATCCATGCAAATGACTAGCACTTGCGGGTGGTGGATAATTTTATTTGCCACTTGTCATGGTGCGCGCGCCCCTCCGCCAAAGGAGGCATGTTCACTCGTTTGAGCTTCTTATGCAGACAGACAAATGGGCCCTGTCTCAACTTTTCCCTCATACAAATGAGTGAGTGAAGCTTCATTTACTTAAACCCAGCTTTTTTTTTTCTTCAGAAAAGAATCCTAAGCGAGAGAGAGAGAGAGAGAGAGTCCCAATTGAAGATGATTTATAGAGAGAGAGGGAGAGAGAGATCCACAGTTGGATATGGTTTCTGAAGAAACTTAAACTGCCACATATGATTATAGAGTTCTTGAGAGAGACTGTAGCCAACAGAAAGGAAGACCATTTTTCTTAAAAAAAGAAAGTTTGTATTTATCGACAAAATAAAAGAAATAGCGGTACATAACAATGGTGCCCCATTATGGATGAAAAAAAGGCTGCATCCTTTTGTCTATTTGTGAACATGCCTTGGCCAATATTGGATGGATACGGCATTGCAGAAAAGGCTAAAAGGCCTCTCTCTCTCTCTCACCTTCAATAAAATATACGCCAATTGCCATGCCATGGATGAAGTGATCATGCTGCAACAGCGTTGGAGAAATTAAGCTACAGACGACAAAGATTTCCCTACTCTTTCTCTCTCACAGAAGCAAAACTAACTGATAATGGCTTATGGTATCTGCTTGATATTCAGATTACTGTCTCTACTGGCACGATGGTTCAATTAACGAAGATGGCAGCAGAGAACTCAACTTAAAAAATTACTTTTTAAAACCTCCATGACTATGAGCTGGCTGCCGCTTGCCAAAAACTACAGGTGAAAAAGAATAAGGTAACACGAAAGCCTTCAGAAATGCCACCACCATCACCCTTCTTACAACGATCAGAAATTCTTCCTGCTGGTTTTCAGGTATGAGGCTCGCTTTTCAAGTGCTCGTCGCTCTAACATCATCATCTCTCTTTCTCACACATACACATGCACACACACATCTGCAAGAATAACTTAACTTGGTTTTAAATTTAGGCCCACATGATCCACTGCTTTCAATTTACAACGACAGTCGGTCAGATGATGGGGAAGATGATTGCTGCTGAGTGCCCCACATGCACATGGGGATGAAATCTTGACGCCATGTGGCGGAAGCCACAGGTTCCGGATCCATTTGATCAATCGAATGTGCCCTTTGGAATTAAATTTCTTTACTGATAAAATTTCATTGCGCAGTGGATCTTAAGTTCCAACTCCCCCAATTACGACCAGACACCGAGTCCACACGGATTTATGATAAAATTAGTGCTTTTGGTTCTTCATAAATCCTCAACGTTGGGATTCCTGGAATGAATTGATGAATCAATCTTATCATTGGATCCGAAGCAATAACTGTCTGCAGTAGTTTGAAGGAAGTACAAAACAGTTGTTCGATGGACTAGAGTGCTCCTTGATGACATATAGCTCAATCATGAGCGGTTCTTGTCTCCCATTCAAGAACTCCCCATGTTCAAGCAAGCTATCTTTTCTTTGTCCCGTCATTTTCTATGACACCAAATTGTTTATTTCAATCACCTTGCAGCCCTACGTGCTTGTTGCCTACAAAATGCCCGTACCTTATGTGAAGGATTGTACTGCAGTTTTCAACCTACAGAAGAACATATTTTAGACGAACAAATATCAACGGCATCAATGAAGTTAAATACATACGCAGATGGACGCCACATATTGTTATGACAAGATAGTTTGGGTTTTGTGTCATTTTTAATGTGTCATGACGTTTTCTGAGTTCCTTAGAAGGTGATCAAGGCACCTTATGAAACTGAAAATCTTGTAAAAATATCATAGCGTATTTCCAGCGGTTGCAAGATTATCATTTGAAAGTGTGGTCTTTCTATAATTCTATCTTTTTTTTATTTGTGTATCTTGTATATATGCATCATCCGTAGTAGTTCATGAACCATCCCGGAAGCTGGAAGGTGTAGGCCGGAAAATCTGTGAATTGCATGTAAGTAGATCGCTAAATCCATACTCTCTCTTTTTCTCAATATATATATATATAGGAAAATTGAATGGTGACTTTGGTTTTCTAGAATCACCCTACCATCTAATAAGACTCGCCGGATCCATCATGATGGATGGTTAAAAGAAAAACGATAACAAAAAAATGATATGTATTTTCATCATCTAATATTAATTCCTACCTTTTTCTTCAAATTCCTACCTTTTTCTTCATGTTTTTTTCTCAAACCGTCCATGTGCATCAAATGAACAGTCCTGATCTAGGTGACTATATATATATATATGGTTGACTAATCATGGTTGAAGAATAACTGACTCCCATTTCCCAACCAGGAGGGGAAACCGATCGAGTTTCACCAGGCCTCTCAACACTTGCAGACAGGTCACTTGTGAGATCAACAATCGGATTCATGTATACACATCTGCAACACTTTAAGATTCACTTTTAACAGGGCTAAGACGGACGCCTCTAGCAGAATCAAGAGCCATGCTTCGTGTAGATCCATCTTTTAACCTCACTCACCTAAATGGGCTTTATGGATCATGTCTCTTCTTTCCTCTCTGCAGTTAACTTATATTCCTTCATTGCACTTGTCTTTCTCTCAAACTTCTCCAGAGAACTTGGCAACCTCATCCAATTTCTGCCAATCGAAAGTGCAAAAACTGAATTACATCCCCAAATCCTTGTTACACCTCACTTTTTGCAACTCACCTGCTTCAAGTCTAGATAAGATGGCTGGACGGTTACATCATGCTATCTTAGGTTTGGATTGATGGGTATCGTTCCCTGAGTTCAACTATTAGCGAAGCTCACAGTGTGGATCCAGCGAAAAGTTTCATCTCATCACAAATGGGCTACACCATAAGCAAAAATAGTCGCAATTGGTCTTGTAAAGAAGCTACAGTGGACGGAAAACTTTAATTTTCACGTAGCAAATACAGTGATAGGCTTATTGATATGTCATATGCCGAAATTTGGGAAGAATTTTAAAGCACAAGATGCTTCCTACACTCACAACTGCCATCAGGAATTATTTCTGTGTGACGAAAACGACGGACACCTATTCCAACTGCCATGCAAATAATGTGAATAAGAAGTGAATAACCTGGATGGACACAAAGTAAAGAGATCAGCAAGTGGTAGAGAAAGAAGACATTCCAGGGCCAACATTTTATATTAGTGTGCGTACTATAGTTCAAGTTTGTTTGTTAACCGTAAAGGTTTCCTCAGATCCTTTACTTATGCCAAAATTTGTTATGGTACAATGAATAATTTATGTAGTTTCTCCAGGCAAAAGAAGAGGAAACAGAAAACAACTCTGATGGAGAAACCAGGATTTAGCAATCTTTAAAAAAAAAAAAAAAAAAACCCAGTAACCATACTACTCTGTAAATCATCTGACAAGGCCTGCACATGACGTGAACTATATAAGCACCTTAAGTATGAGTATGCTAATCTGCAATGTGAAACCTGCCCAAGAAACAAAATGGAAAAAACAACTTAAGACAGACGCTGGTTGATCTAATAAAAGAGAACATTTGACATGTGAAATTTGTTATACGTGGGACAAACTCATCCAAAAAACTTAATCTTCCTCACACTGTGCTGAAAAGTAGATTTAGGATCCCCTGAGCAGACAAACTACCCAAAGCGCATGTCCATCGGCTCCTAATTGTTTTAGATCTGACTGGAGTCTCTGCCAAAAACAAATCTTTTTGTCCAGTCGAACAAGACCAGTACTCTTGTGCGCCAGCTAACTTGCTTACTGAGGATAAAACAGGAAAAAGTGTTAGAATCTTTAGCATCGAGATTTGGGAGTCACAGAAATATACTTCCAGCATATAATAGGAACAACCAATCTACATAAAAATAGCGAAAAAATAAAATTTTGAAAGATGTGAGACTGCCTTTTTGCATGATTTCTCACTCTCATGACAGTACAACACATTGATGACACATGATGCGTGATACAAAAACCAACACGGTGCAATTTCTCATCAGAAAGGGTCCAATTCTGTCGGCAGAAAAGGCAATCTCCAATAGAAAATCACCTGGAAGACCTATAAATAATCTCTATCTTTCAAGTTTTAAAAGCTAAAGAGAAAGGCATATCTAAAACCAACAATTTTTTGCATTCCTCAACTAAAACTCAAACTCAAAAATCTTCAAGATTCTCTAGTTTCTACCGTCCTCCATTTGAGATCAACCTGTCATTAGTTATCCCTTCACCATAACATCAAAATAACCAAAAAAATCCACTGAAATGGACTATCACATCTGCCAAAAAAGAGGTTAAATACTAAATTTCTAGTAGACCTCTCATGTTTTGCAGTCCCCATATGAATGAAACATATCATAGGACCATACTTTACCTTGCATAAACAGAATACCATAGCCATTGGCTGCTTTGCCCTATCGAAACCCAATCTCCTGGCAGTTCTGCAGCAGCTTGTTCACCTCCAAGTGGAGCAAATTGCCCAAAATGCTTATACCTAGGTTATCAAAGGTCACTACACATCAGAAATGTGCACACACACACAAACACATCTACACACGAGCACCCGCACACATATATGCATTCAGTGAGAATGTATACATCTTCAAAAATAGAAAGTAGATCGTACATGAATCAAGTTTGGATTCTCAGTTTTCATGAAAGGAAAAGCTAAATTCAGTTTCAAAGTTAGGCTGACATCCAACAAATACCAAGTTTAACACACAATTATTCTTAAAGTCATAAAAGATGATTTTCTTCCCGCTTGAGTACTCAAAGTGGGAAAGAAGATGTCCAAAGCATTCAAAGTAGCTAAAATACGATGAACATATTTACAAGTTAAAATGTCCAAAATAAGGCTTTTGTGGTTGATATCCGCACTGGTATTATCTGTGCTCCCATGCAAGATTGTGCTGATGCGTCTCTTCTCATCCAATTTGCATTGATGAGACGAGTAGGAAACTGAAGGTGGTTTCTCCTCTAGAGAGGAAATAATCATCTTGGTAGGAGAGGAAGTGGTAGCAGATTATACGGTATTCCCATGTCTGTACTGATTTATAAGGCCACAGTCCAATTTCATAATTAGATCTGCTAATGTAAGGTGGAGAGGATGGTGAAAGAGATCATCCATAGTTCTCTTTTATTAACCAGATAATCTACAGGCTTTCCTGTGCAACAACTTATGTTTCCTTTGTGATAGGCTGTCTGCTTCTGCATCCAATCAGGTTGAGCCCTAAGTGTGAATGGGTTAATAAAACTCTAGATTCAATACGATACTTTTCTGTTTGGGGTTGATGTAATATTATTTTCCGTGCATAAAGTTCCTCTTTACATATTCTAATCATATGGGTACCCCAGCATCACTCATTGAATATCATAAAAGCCTTTCCTGTGCAGCTATAAGATAGAACAATCCAAAACTTTCCTACAAGGAATTCAAGTTTGAGTTGCCTAAAAAATGAAAATAATGTGTTTTCCATCTTTCAATTGTTGATCTTTTCTTAAAGATGGCCCAAATTACTTCATTGAAGAAAATGAGCGGCCTCTCATACTGCCAATTCCAATAACTAGGAAGCTGATTAAGGTCGGGTAGAGGTTGATGAATCTTATCTAATAGAGACATTCTTGACCAGTATAACTCTCAAAAAGAAAAATCTGGTTTCACATTGAATCCAAACATTTCTTGGTAGGTATCTCTGGTTCTCATTCATCGCTCAAAATGTTAAACCTGACATAGAGTTTTGGGTATTAAAGACAAAGCAGTACATATAACTTATATAGTTTTGATCTATTCAAATAATTGTATCCACCAATCAATCATTTGTGAAATACCCATATGAAGTTTCATAAGGTTTTACTTTCATTTGCAAAGTACCCATATGAATTTCATAAGGTTTTACCTTCAGTAGTTACCTTATTCCATTTATGTTAACACTTAATGGCACTGCCAAGAACCTGGTATGAATTCATGCAAGAGTTATGGACATGCCTTGGAATCATTGAGCCACAATCTGCAAAGCACACCCTTGAAGTGAGCTGCACTACCATTTCTGAAAGATCAGGAACACCTCGAGAGGTGACACATCTGTGTCAACACTTCAAAACATGGATGTGGCCCTGACAAGGACTGGACATGGTCAAACTGTATCAGGAGCAAATAACTATGTCATTGTATGTCTAATTTTGTACTGAATCAGTCATGGAAGGGTTCAATTTGTCTTTTCTTCTGAAGTCCTCTTATTATTTCTTTGATTCATAGTCACACCAATGTGACAAGGTAGAGTTATTCATGTATAGCTAGATAGTTTTTAACAGCAAGAGTTTTAGTAATGGGAGAGGATACATATACTATTTGTGAGTTCAGAAGAGGGAACCATTGACTGCTAAAGTTGAGGGCCTGTTTGGTTGACCAATGCCAAATAATGATGTAGGAGACACTTCCAGCCCATTTTCTATTGGGAATATGGCCAAACAGTCAGCTGCAATTTAAATGATCAAAGATATAAAAAGTCTCCAGTGGCACACTTTCCTGCCATCTGACACGTTTTCTGGATCAGAAAATGAGCCAAAATGTTGAGAAATAAACACTAAAATTTAAAAGGGAAAAAAATGAATCAAACAGATTTTCTTAGGTAGTTTACCTAAAAGGATGAAAGCGATGGCGACCTGGTTCTGTAATTCTGCGAGGACCTTCAGGTTTTGTTTCAGAATCATGCATATGATTGAAGCATTTTGCAAGATAGGCACCTTGTTGAGCAGCAACCTGAAAGCAATCAGCATGGCAGTAGGTTGCATCAGATCATAGACTGAAGGAAAAGAATTATGAAGCATACAAAATCCAGAGGACAGTACTTCTAAGTGAGGATGACTGGGGAGGTTTAACTTTTCTATTAGCCTGTTGGGCATATTCCTTAGATTCTTTCAAGTTTGATTCGTCCCACCAAGTAGCCTATTGGTGCTAACTGACCTCCATATGTTCTTTCACACATTATTTTTCATCAAGTAAATAAGAAAACTAGGTGGAAACTGAATTTATCAGTTCTGCTTCTTTTCCTCTTCTTCACTCATGTGATGTTGTGTATATTACCAGTAGAAGTGCAGATGTAAGACGGAAAGCGCCAATGACAAAGAATAAGCAATGCATGCATTGTTATCAAAGCCATGTTGACACTCCATCGACTAGTCCATCGTGCTAATAGCTGGGGCCAAAATCAGCTAGTTGATCAACTTGATGGACTAGTCAAGACTTGTCGGTGACTAACTAATACTTATGTTACGTATTGGTTATATTTTGTATTTATATGCTTTCATTAAAATATATCTGAAACAAAAAAACCTGGTAGAACCCCACGTCATTTGACCATGCTGACTTGCCGTAGACCTAAGTCAGGTGGTCACAGAATGCTGAAGAAATATGTCCCGGTGTGACTGACCACATCTAACACACTTGACTCCAATGGACCAATATTACTTCATTGGAGTTGCACCTGAACCAGCTTCACATTAACGCAGTTGTGACAACCCCATAAATGCAACCATTTGTTCGGCAACATTAATGCTGTGGGTTGAAAATTTCTTTCACTTAATTCATAGTAATATTTTATTTCTTCTGTTATCTTTGGCACTTTAACTATTGTGTTTCAATAATTTTCTTTTGATTTTACTTTCAGAGACTGACTAGGACCAGCTAGTCCTGACTAGTCCTATTTTTCGGGTTGATTGACTAGCTTGTCAGATTTCCAATCTTGACTGCTTGTTCGGGCTTTTGGCCAGCCCAATGAAGCTACATAAACTCTATTAAGAATCATTAACCTAAGCAATGTATTAAAATAAAATTACCCTTAAACTCTTATAAATGCTTATATAAGATAACTCATTTCTTTACCAAGCTGTTGCTGAAGCAACTTTAACCCATTTTCAGCACAGATTGCTTAAATAGATGAGCCTGAAATGACCTTTTACACATCCAGCTAATCTTATTCTCAAAGAATATTGAGAAAGCGCATGTTTGCATTGTGAATGCAGATGTATATTTTCATATGCATGTTTTGGGTGGGGAGGCATTTGACATAACCTCAAGTCTTGGAAGGTTTTAAAAGACAAGCAGAAAAGGAAAAGAGAATGCAAAATGGCGAGAAAGAAACGTGCGGTGATTGGCAACTGTTGTAACAATATGATCAGGTCTGGATTGACGTTAGCAGCATACTTCAAGTGTGCGTTGGCCTGCACTTACCTGAGCAGTAGCAGGAAGACTTTTCATCTGTGAATCTACCTCTGCAAGAGCTAGCTTGAACTCTTCAATGTTTAGTGCCTTGGATTCGGTTTGATTGCTCTCTTTGTTGCCCAGTAAGAGATCTGCAACATTTCGCATGTGCTTTTTCTTCATGTAGAGTTCTAATTGTGGATACCTTTCACAAAGTTCTCCAATAACATCCTGGAATTCTTGAACAGTCAAAGTGCCCGAGTTGTCCTTGTCCGCAACTTTGAAAATGTTAAAAATATCTTCCTGTCACAGTTGTACAGCATAGAATATGTATTAATAGAGACAAGATCAATGCAACTATCAATCCCAATAAGCACAACACGATCTTATGACATGGAATGAACGTTGATTTTGATCTATTAGACTGTTATACATCAATTCAGATTCTATGGCATCTGAGCTTACTTGCATGCACTGTTCTATTAAACAGCCCAAATAATGCTGATATTATTGGATCTATAAATTCACTTAGTGTTTAAACTTTAAAGAACCAGCAGAAAGAACTGAAGACAGCAGCAAGATATACTACACTTTTGTATGATGGAGGTATTTTAAGTTGACAAAATACAAAGATTTTCAATCCACCGTAGGCTCTATAGCATCATTAAATCGTGGAGCTAGACCAACAATTTTTGTCCTTTTTTTTTAACAACATGAGCAGACACAGCAGCATTTTTTATCCTTTTTTTTAATACTATGAGCAGCCAAGGAGGAGTTGGCCATTAGAAATGCCACTGTGTGAGATCAATGTAAGCATGCACTACTACCACTTTTTTATCCGATGACTGAGAGAAGTAATAAATTACTTGCACAATCTCAATGATTTCAGTGTCTGCAGACTGCAGCATCCCAACAGTAATACGGGAAATTGAATGATCTACCCATAGGATCAATGGTTTCCACAGGATGCTTAGTAGATATTTTCGTATTTATATGTTTCATCTGGAAATTTCGTGCAGATTTCTTGTTTGGAGGAATTTTTCTGAAAAGGATAGTCAAGAGACAATGTTACTGAGAAAAAAGAAAACATTTTTTTGTCATAAATCACATCTATGCATTTCAAATTTTAAAAAGTAGAAAATATTTGATTGCTAGCTTCAAGAGACGAGCTAAGGATATGTTGCAACTGAAATAGTTAACTAACCATTTTATGTCCATAAGGGCATGTTGAGAAAGGAAATAAGGGCACCATGCATTTTCTGTTGTAACCCCCAAGAGTGTGAAAGACATAAGGGAATAAACATACGAAAACAAGGGTTTTTGGTGGAGGATGCCACAAGACACATGGCTCAGCTCGGACAGTTTTCTCCACCACTTAAAAACGTGCCCTAAAGGACACATCTTACAAAAAAAGCACCTGTGCATTTTGGCTCCAGAATTGCATGCTAAGACTGTTAGTGTAGTTTAAAGATAAAAAAGAACTAAATTTCCAACCCAAACTAAAGCTATCATATCCATAGGTAGTCTATACCATGATTTTACGCTGTTCTATAGTGGCACAGTCCCCAATTGCAAATACATTGTCACATCCTCGAACATTCAACCATTCATTAGTAGCCAAAGCCCGCCTGTCATGCTGCAAACTTCAGACAGACAGTTTAGTATAAAATTTATTTCTTATACAGAAAAGGCTAGAATACTAAGAACATACATTCAAATATTAGACAGATACATCCTTATGACTGTACCTGACCAATTTGATCCATGAAATCATTTATGACTGGACGGGTTCCAATGCCTGTTGACCAGACAATCATTCCATATGGATTGGACGATGACTCATTGGTGTCCTTACGCTTCATATTTATAGATTTGTCAGTTACTTCAACAACTCTGTATCCCATTTTTACATCAATACCATCTCTTTGGAATTTCTGTTCTGCAAATGTGCTGATTCTTTCATCAAACCTACAAAAGCAAATTTTGAAGATATAAGAAGTGATTTATGCAGATAACGGTCTAACTATTTATCAGGTTGGAATCTGAGCAAGAAAAAAGTGATGGATCGTGGATGATGGGACAAGTGCTATGGAATATTAGAAACATTGTGTCCACATAAAGTATTTGAGCTCTTCTTGTGGATAATATTGTTAAAGTTGTGTATCTGGCAAACATTATGGAAGTGACTTGCAATGATGTATTCACTCATTTAAAGGTTCATAAAGTTGATGTCAAGTCATAATTACTACCAATGGGTACATTCAAGCTATGCATGTTGGAACTATATGATGAATGTAGAAAGATTCTGTGTATCCGAGCACCCTGTTAAGTGCTAGGCTCCATTACCTAAATTTCCTGCGGAAACAAGAAATCTAGCCACTTGATGGCTATGCCACATGGGTGCAGGGACACACACAAACATGCACAAACACACACACACACACACACAAAAAATTAGATTAACAATATCCTTTAAAATTTTTAAGCAAACAAATTAACGAAAAAATACATTCATGAATCATAAATTCATAATCACCAGCTGACAAACAAATTAACAAATATTCAAAAATTGACATAAATTAGTTTAATCTAAACCTAAGTAAGATGGAAACAGACCTGGTCAAAGTTGACCTGGTCTATTTTTGGATAATTCTAACCATGGGCGTAGTCCTCACACCCGAAATGGCATTCGCTGTAGCCATGGTGAAACCGGACCTGCACTCATGTCAGGCTGTGATAACATGGGTGCATGCCTTTCTAGCAATGCCAACTTTACATAGGCAGCAAGAAATTATGTATGTTAGTTGAATGACAAGGTTTTCATAGATCTTTACAATTGTAGATGGTTAGCTGAAAAGATAGGAATATCCAGTCCAAAGGGCTGTAGAGAAAGATTGACTATGAATGAAATATGACCCATGAAGTACAAACCAAAATATTTAAAACCTTATGGTTGTCACATCTGAGACGAAGGTAATCTTGCCAGTCAAGCTTACAGATGATATGTTGAATAAATAGTTCATCTGGTTCATCTTACAGAACTGATGTTTACATGGTTAGACTACCAAAATCACTTTCAGTGGGATATAAAAGTTTATTTTCATCCCTTTTTTTCTCCTTAATGTCAAAAGAGTTGTCAGTAATAGTGAAAATCAAGTTATGATAGGGCAATAACCAAAGATAAAGAAGAAAAAAAGCAAGAAGTCTATATAAAGAATCTGTTCTCATTTCCACTTCTCTTCTTATTTATATCCTTTTGCCTTGCCCTTCTTGAGAACATATCCAGCTAAAAGATTATCAGCTACTTATGAGTGATGACAGCTCCATGTAAATGTTTTCAAAGAACAACACTTAGTCCTTTTTTGCCGGCTGATACTTCCATGTCTTGTCAAAAAAAAATTGAGCAAGTTAGTAACCTCAACATTTCATGTCTCTGAAAACCTTCTCATATTCAAGACTATTCCTTGATTGAACAGAACCATTTTCAAACTTAGGATATCTGTAAACTGTTTGAACCAAGAATGATGTTTGTAAGCGACTCAATATTCAGAGAACAGTGTTCACGGGTTTCGGTAATAGAAGCCAACAATGAATTAACATAAGCAAAAAAATTCTGGTACATAAAATTGTTGTCCTTACATATTCAGAATATGATCTCCAGACTGGACAAGTGTTATCTTAACCAGGTTTTGGACGGCTGGGTATAGCCTCACCAAATCCTCACAGACAAAGTCATGCAGTTCGGCAGCAAACTCCACACCAGTAGGTCCTCCACCGACAACAACAAAATGAAGAATGACTTTCCTTTCTTCTTCACTTAGATTTGGAAGGTTTGCCTTCTCAAAGCAGTCTAAAACACTTCTACGAATTCTCTGTGCATCCTCTACTTCCTGACAAGAACAGCCAAGTTCATGCTTTAACAACAGTTCAAAGGAGAAAAGCAGAGTGTTGGAACCAGAAATAGTTTCAGCAGTTTTAGGCTTTAGCTAATAGGACTCTGGTATAGAAATTCTTTGTCACCTCATTCATCTAGCCAACACATTAAAAACAGGTACCTTTAGAAAATGACAATGCTCCAAGACCCCTGGTGTATTGAAAGTGTTTGACTGTGCTCCGACAGCTATCACCAGAAAGTCATAGTCCAAAAGAAATTCCTCTTTCCCTTCCATACTTTTATCATGCTTAGAAAGACAGTGCACTTGTTTATTTGCTGCATCAATCTTAATGCACTCTGCTTCCCAATAATGGATTTCATCATTTTTCTGCCAACAAGGAAAAGTTCATTGTCATTTATAAAATTAAAAAGCATATCAATCAGAAGCTGAAATACAATTTAGCAAGACTTTCTTTCATGGTGATTTTTGAGATAAGTTGACTTATGTTTTAACTTTTAGCATGGCTAGCCAAATTCCGTCATTAGCTTTTAGTGCACGACAGCTCTTAAAATGTCCAATAGAAACATCTTTGTGCATAGAAAAGCAAAAACTAGATGAGCACCAAAATCCAAAAATTTAGAAACATAACACAAAGGGAGCTGTCAAAGCCTAAGCTGCACACCAACAACTTGAGAACAAAATTCTCTTATGGCAGTTTTCTCATTGTAAATTATGGTCATTAGATTTTCATTTCTGACAACAGGAAAAGTTTACACCAAATACTATTTGATTTTTTGGCATCAAAATTTTATCAGAGTCAGTATTTTGCATTTGGAAAACTTGACCAAGTAGCTAGCATGCATTAGTTTATATTCAAGTGAACATGTTTAGCACATTTATATTCATCTGAAATATCCAAGAAAAGCAAATCCTTGCTTACCCGTTTAATTAACTTACGAATTGGCTCAACAATGCTTCTTGCTTCTACTGTCCCACAAGTCACACTTGGCAACAGTGGTGTAAAAGCAAAATAGTTACGTGGTGAAACAACTTGAACATCATATAAAGAACTATCCAAATCCTTCAGGAAACTTGTGGCTGCCCAGCCTGTACCAAGTACCACCAACCTTTTCTTCCCTTGGGTCCTTGGAATGCTAGAATCAGTCACACTTGGATCAGATTTAACCTCAGAATATGAAACAAGGCCTCCACCACTGCAATAAAAACCGAGCAAAACTCAGAATAATGTGATATGAGCATCAGTTCAAATCAAATAATATCAAGCAAACCCTTGGGAATTACCATGGTGCCTGATTATCTTAATTAAAGAGCACGGAACCTAGAAGTTTTAAGGGAATGATTAGATACATGTTATGGTCCAGAAAAAAGGGATAAAGATGAACATTTTAATGAACAGTTCAGTGTGCAGCAAAGAGCGACAAGTTGTGAAATCTAGGAAACTAAGACAAGGTGGGAAGACTCATCCTACATTTATCTGTACTTCTCATTGACAATATGTTTGTAAATCTAATATTGCAAATGGGCCTGCAGAAATTTCCTTAAACCAAAGTGTTGGAACGTTCTGTTACCACCAACACGCCCAGAAAAGGTAAAAGGTTCGTCCAGAGGAAAGAAGGACCAGCAGACGAAAATGAAAGTCCAGCATTAGGAACTTAAGAAAACTTGTCCATGGAACCACCGCTCTATTCACCAGTCAGAGATAAGTTGTCGATTAAACGGCTATCTATATTACATGGAAACTCCCATTCTTGTAAATTACTAATTTCAATTCCTCAGGAAAACAAAACTGAGAAACATAGAGCACTCAACTACCAGAAAAGTGGGATATGCATACTAGCAAATTTCAGTGCAATTCAAACTTCAAAGCACTCAGAAGAGCTTTTTCCGTACTTATCTACACACTTGGGAGCTTCCAACCGCCATATCTGTAAAGCCAGGATTTAGGAAACAGTTCTCATAAAGACCTGTCTATCTTGCTGACGCACTCATTCCGAATTTTCCAAGTTAATCATACATTTTTTTTATGGTAATAAATCACATACCAGAAAGTAAAATTTCTGGAAGTTTTCTTGTCTAACTTTCAATCAACAGAAAGAAACCAAACCACCGATGATTCGGAATCCGTTATGAAAAGACATGTTGTCTGGATTGTCAAATTACTAAACTATTCCACCTACCACTACTATCGTTGGAGCTAATCTCCGCCCTTCAACTTGAAAGCCTTAAGCGGATATAATTTACACATCCTCCACTGGAGCAGAAAGGTGCTTAACTAGCCGTGTCCCTGTTTCGGCGTTTGCAATCTAAAATTCATCAGTACCCTTTCCACTAACTGGATATAGCTTTTAAATTCTCTACCACACATCGTGAACTCGAGCTACCGGCTCCCAATCAACTTGGAGCCTTGAAAGTCTGAAAAATCTGCAAATGCTCTTCCTACCAACTGAAGATAGTTTGCAGTTGGCTGCAGAATTGAATTCTGTCCGTCCAAACTACAACTTGGGAGCGATGATGGGGGCTCCTCGTGTTGCAGTAAAATTGTTCCTCGAAAAGGATCCCTACCTAAAGAAAGTGAAAAGAAAAAAAAAAAAAAAGATTCTCATACCTGATACCCAGGAGGAGAACCAGACGTGGGATCCGATGACGATCTCGGAAACCAACAATGAACTTATCCAACAATGGCAGAAAACGCATTCTGTGTGAATCTGAAAGAACGTCACAGACAAGAAAGCTTGGCACTTCCCCTGTTCCCGGAAAACTCGGACACCCTCCTGTCAATCAAGGCCTTCACATTTTACCGGAAGGTGGGGTAGAAATATGCGCAGCCTATCCGGCGACTTGTGATGTACATTAAGACTGGCATCTGCTCCCGGTGGGTCCCTGCTACAGAAGAACAAGAATTGGTGACGTTTAAAAGGTATCCTTTTTCCTTCTGTCCTCGTTGATCGTAGGTGCGTTCCAAACTCCAAAATATCTGTTCAAGCCAGCGACCTCTGCTTCGTTAGTAACACCAAGGACAACGTTTGCAACAAAATGCATATAGCGGACCGTGACAGCGATCGAAACCATGTGTATTTACTGGGAGTCGAAGCAGATTTGATTGAAGATCTTTTGAAATGTTGCTGAAAATTTACTGCAGTGAGTCTCACAGGGTGTGGATTTCTGCGGATTGTAAAAGTTTCGAAACTTTTACAAAGGACATCCAAAAGTTTCAAAGAAACTTTTACAGAGGACATACACATTAATGTGTTAAAATTTTTAAAAGGTGCTAATATGTGAATAAGAAAAATCAATAAAAAAAATAAAAAGTGTTTTGGGGTCTGTGTTAACAATTACCCACACATAGCCCACATCAGCATCCACCCCGATTTGGATTTAAGTTTGAAAGTTGGAAAATAAAGAGAAAGAAAAGGAAGTTCATCATTCTCTCAGATGAAGTATATGAGGAAACAAGAGTTTAGGCAGGTGGGTCTCCGTGGGGCGTATGCTCAATGCAACCCACTCTTTGAAACTTTTATTCAATGTTGAAACTTAGTAAATTTGAGCTGTTATAGTCTTCCCCCTTCAAAAACCGTGAGCTCTTAGCATGAAATCTCCTTGAACTCCAAGAACTTTAAATTTTAAGTTCCAAGAAGACGCTTATAATGTTGTCGTGCAGGAAACGATGGTAAAGCTTCGGTTCATCCACTGCCCAACTTTCTCCTTATTCTTATTCATGATTGTGTTAACTCCTCTGGTTTAATTTTGGTAATTATATTATTTTATACACACATGAAACGGTAATATATGTGTTTATATGTTGTTCTAGTGCATAGACATGACAGTGGAGACTTATGAAATAAAGTTGATCCATTTCAAAGAGTGATTTGAATTTAACGTTCTGATTTGGCACTAAATTTGAACCTCAAGTCCCCGAAAGATGGGTGTGGCGGTGGCCCATTTGGCTACACCCAACGTACATTGCAAAGGAATATTTATTAAAACTTGGGGAGACTATCATTTAGCTCCGGCTATTAGCCATAATGCAAAACAAGTGCCTCACAGCTTTCCTTTCCCATAATAGTACTCCTTCTACTGAAAAATGTCCTTTTTTAATTAACATAATCGAAGCATTCGTCATGAATCATGATAAAAGAAATGTCAAGACAATGCCTTTTTTTGTTGTGAACAAGTATTAGGAGTGTATCGATTTATACCAATCGATTTGTATTGATTTTTGTTTCTAAGGTATTGGGCATGCTTTGGTATTTTGAGATACAATCTCTGTCGTATTTGAACTTGAACATCAATGACCTCCTGTTTGCAACATAGAGAGTTGGTGCTTTGAAAATTTGAAACCAAAACCGATCACCTACCAGTCTCTACTCAATCCTGTTTCACCAACTTTCTTGGAGATAACTGATTTGTATTGATTTTTGTTTCTAAGGTATTGGGCATGCTTTCGTGTTTTGAGATACAATCTCTGTCATGTTTGAACTTGAACATAAGTGGCCTCCTATTTGCAACATAGAGAGTTGGTGCTTTGAAAATTTAAAACAAAAACCAGCCGTCTACCAGTCTCTACTCGATCATGTTGCACCAACTTTCTTGGAGATAACCGATTTGTATCGTTTGTAGTTATAGTTTGCAACTATGATAACCTGTAGCTTGATATTGGTGGACACACGTGTACTTGGTCGCGCTAGCATCAATTATTGTTGTCACGAAGGTTTTCCATATTTGTCGTAATTGGCCTAACAAGTCCCATGAATTTGAAATACATAAAATCAGTTGGACCTAATTTTTAAGGAAGAAGGACCTAACTGCCACGTATGCAATAGACAATTAAAAATATTCAGCCGCGCTGTGGAATTAGCCTCTCACTCACCCCAAAAACTATCTCAAAATTAAGATGCCGAGCCAATAAAGGTTCCTCCAAATATTGTGTCTCACATGGGTCAATTATGTACTTAAATTTGTTTTTTTTTTCATGCAACTAGCAAAATGAAAGCCTCATAAGGTTGAAAACTAAATTTAGAAATGCTTAAACTGGTTGAAATGTGGTTTTTCCTTGTGTAAGATAAATGTATGTGTACAGCTTCAAATTGGAGAGACACTCTCTAAGAGGCTGAAGACTTTTCCCTTATTCTTGCTCTTGAGGTTCAAGGTTGTTTCAGGACATGTGTGAACTTATGGTTATGCTATTCAATTCGAAAGTAATGTATGTCACTGTCTGCAGTTTGAAGAAGTAGCGTCAATAGAAATCGAAACTAATGACATGACTTTCACCTGCCCACTATATATATATATATATATATATATATATATATATATAACTGCGATCCAGAGATGTTAGGAGTTAAGGTTGGTTTTCCAGCTCCTGACTGCTAGCTTGCTTGAAAAATGATACGATATTTTTTCAATGAAAGACAAGCTAGCACTCGTAATTTGCGTCGAAGTCCGCAGCCAATCCCTTCTTCAGTTTGTTATGAAATCCCAACTGCAAAGTGCTTGTGTATCAGGAATCATGTTATCTGATTAATAAAAACACTTCGGGCAATATTTAAATGGTTTTGCTGCATTTTTTTGTTTGATTTGTAGAACTAATGAGGACCCAGTTCGGCAGTTCTGGTCCTCAAATATTCTAACGCACCCATTTGTGGCACTAATGTCCAATCAAATTTGGAATGAATCGAGTGACATGAAAAACTACGTGACTTGTGTAATTACACGATAGTGCATTTATTTATTTATTTTGAATAAACGGTAAAGAGAAAAGTTTCTTTTTTTGAGGACCACCTAACTGGTTCACAAAGATGGGAAAGTAAACTTTGAGGTTTAGTGTAACTCAAACTTTTGCAATTTTAGGATGTATATAAAAGGGACCGTTCATTTGAGTTAATTATGATACAACCTTGCACTCTGATCACATTTCTCTTCCTCTTGGTGGCGCATTTGAGAGGAGCACAACAGCAGGGTCTTCAGAAGCACATTCTCATTATCGGAGTCTGTGGCACGCCTTGTGCAGGAGGATGTCCACTTTGCTATTTGGCTACGACACGGTCCTTTGTCTACTGCTAGGTGACTCCACCCGTCTTATTTTGTTTTATTGTGCTGCTAACTTTTATATTTCATTCTTTTTATTTTGTTTTAGCAATTTGTTCTTATATGTAGGGGACTTCTTGTCTCTAAATTTTATTATATATTTTCATTTTATTGACTCTCTCTCTCTCTCCTTTTTTCCTGATCTTTACGATAACTTTAGTGTAGTAAGCAACAGACTTTGTCATTATAAAAGCTGGTCAAGAAGGCCCACAATGAAAGCTGTAGTTGGTCCTCCCTCTTTTTAGCTTTGTAAAACTTTAAACACGTTGAACTATAAGAGGTTGCTTGGATTCATAAAACATTTGTTTTAGTGCTCCTTGCATTTTGCCCCAATTTTTAAGGTAGATATATAAAATACTTATATAATATTCTTGTTGTCAAACGACCTCTAAATAAAACAGTTATATATTAATCCATAAGTATGCATGTTTCCAAAATTGAGGCAGATTCATAACTAGCTCTAGTTCTTCTTTTGGCACGAATTTTTGTGCATATTCATATATTGGTATGTAATAGTTTCATTAGCCAAACGACAACCCCTAAGATATTTCGACGCATTCACAAGTCCATCTGAATCGATTTTTGCAATAATTAAGATGAGATTCACAACCAAATACTATTAACTTGACCAAATCGAGACCAAGCCATCATGGGATCTAACATTTACATGTTTCTTGATCTGAATATCTCGTCATATTCAAATTCAGGGTTACATGTGAAACATTCCTAGAATTCAGTTGCCTAGTTTGAATTCTGATTGAGTTTAAATCAAAGACAAGAATCAAATACGTCCACCAAGTAGTTGTCATCCCTAGTGAGCACCAGATTGGCCTTCTTTATACATTTCTAAATTGACAGCACTCATGTTCCGTGTTTAGACCTCATCCTTAATACTGGCCTCATAAAATATGCCCGTATTGGAGAAGCTTCGTGCCTGTATAAGAAATATGAAGCATCTTGTTTCCTGAATATAGACTTAACCAACAAAGTGTGTACACAAAGTTAGCAGATGAAAATGAGAGGAGATAAAGCTGAACTGCATATGCAAAAGATTTCACAAACAGGTAGCAAAGAAAGCAAAAGAACATTTGAAATAAGAGAATAGTACCTTATTTACTAAAAGCAATGATAAAAGATGGTAAAGGTCAGATCTTGCGCTTTACTCACATTAGAACCACTAAGTGTTGTTCCCAATGGAGGTCATATATGGGGCGGAAGCCAAGGTAGGGCCCCGACCCCATCTCATTAAAAAAAAAAAAAAAAAAAAAAAAATTGGATGTAAATTTAAAAAATATATATTTATATAAAAATTTTAAAAATTGATATTTTGGCCCTAGTCAAAATTTAGAAACTTTAATTCGGCCTCCCTCATAAAAAATCTTTTGCTTTGCTCCTGGTTATATATATATATATGTCATTTGAATTTATACATGGTCAATGAGATCCACCTCCATAAGGCACCTATGATTTATGTATACACGCATTTGTTAGAGATGGAATGATAGGAATGCTTAAATGTCGTCAAATGAGTGACTCAAGTAGATATGAACTGCATTTAAATCAATCTAAATGCATGCATAAAAATAGGAATGTTAATAAAATATCCAATTGAAGTGCTTCAAAAGAATTGGATATGAAAAAAATTGAACGTACAGTTAAGAGATTGTACCAGATTTGGATTTAAGAAGTGACACCCAATTGGATTTGGATTCGAGTTTAAATAAATGTCTAGTCAGATTCAGATTAACATTTGATTTATTAAATAAATATTAACATTTGATTTAATTTTAAATAAATATACTATATTCAATGTCCATCTATCTTGCAAGTTGGTTCTTATACGATATGGTTCAGATTGAGTTTATAAGTCAAATTTAGAATTTGAATTTAAAATTTGAATTTAAAATTTGGATTCCGATCAAAATCAGATTGTAAATGCAGCATCGGATTCAGATATGGTATAGACTTTTCTTCATTGGCATTTGAGTACTAATTATAATTCAAATATATATGCGAAGATTTGAAAAACCGGGTATGGTAATGAATATGTCCAGTTCGAATCCTTTGGCATCCCTACATGAATTGCCTTGAATGCTGTATTAATGGACACCTACATGAATATGACAACTAACATGATTTTTTTTGTATGTTCCTCACACATATGGTTGTCCTCTTATATATTGTCCTTGGTCAACTTGCACTATGGAGATACTCATGTTCTTCCACCTTTCTCTCAACCTAGGGTATAGGACTGCTTTGGAGCATGAGTAGAAAGCGGGACAACTATCAAGTATTAAAGTATCCTGCATCCATTGTTTGCAATACAGATGAATTGTGCCTATGAAAATCGCACTGATGATTGTGCTTTCACCTGCCCTCATGCACAGGGTGTGTAATGACCAAAATATCCATGATAAAGTGAAAAACAAAGATTTTTAAAAGGATAAAAATGGGATTGTAAAAAAATTAAAGTCTAAAAGGTGCACTTTATTATCAAAATTTTTAAATACCCCAACCGTTTCTCTGTGTTCTTTGGATGTATATCTCTTGCTTGCATAGGGCTGTGCACGCAACTCTATCTCTAGACAATGAACTATACCTTAGCTAAATAGATGCACAAAGACTGCTCCCAATCCAGCTATAATCATATATGTGCATTTATATTCTAGAAATTCAAAAATCATTATGCATTTTTCATGATAAGTAAGAACATTTTCATTAGTTCTAATATGAGAGCACCGTACATTACTAATACGTGAGCTAGGAAATGGTTCTCCTTACAATCGCAACTAAAGGGAAGAAAAAATGGCAAAAGAACCAGATTGTGAAAAATCAAATTTAGGAACTTATTTTATTAGGGTAAGTCTGTTCCAATATTTTACTGTTTTTCATTTATAAATCGATTCTATGTGAATTGTTCTATGAGCATATCTGCAATGTTTAAATTAGGTGCATGGTGCTTCATAAATACATCAACACTTGAGCAATCTTGTAAATTTTCTCTTTTTTCTTCTTCTCTCTCTCTCTCTCATGCAGAAAAAAGGTCAAATATGGCAAAAACGTTAACGACAAGGAGGATGCAAAGGGGAGATCTCATAAATGAAGAATCAACGTACTAGGCTTAGCAAAATTTTCGGGTCTTCTATTGCCCATAAAACTTGTGGTGAGGGGTTCAATTCAACTTCAACGCTTGGTTTTACAAAGTCCCATAGCAAACCTATAAATACTCAACCCCACTGGTTACCTCAATCACCGCAATAATACACTGTCCTCTTTTCAATCTTCTTCTTCTTCTTCTTCCTATCCTTCCTTCCTTCTCCACGATGGATCTTCGGTTTGTTTTCTGGCTTTCCAGCTTTGCTCTTTCTTCATTCTCAGCCATTTCCCTAGCAGGTTCGAGCTCGGGGACTTACAGCGTCGATGATTATAGTGCCAAAGGTGATGGCAAGAGTGATGACACAAAGGTTCTCTTCGACTTTAACCATCTGTTCTCTCTCCAATATTATTTTTTTCTTTCTCCAAGGACCGACAAATTGTTAAGGGAGAGCCAACTTTCTCTTCACTTGTAGCCAATAATATATGTGGATACATTTTATTTTATATATTTTACTAATTCCGGTGAGGTGATCTTCTTTTGCATGGACGCTCTAGGCATTTAACGATGCCTGGGCTGCAGCCTGCGCGGATTCCGGCAGTCCGACTCTGATGATTCCCGGAAACAAATACGTGGTGGGGCCGCTCTTGTTTAAGGGCCCATGCCAAAATACTGGTCCGTTGACGGTGAAGGTGCAGGGCACCGTTTTGGCATCGACCAACCTCAACCTTTTCACGGGACAGGAGTGGGTTCTCTTCTACAAGGTCAATCAGCTCAGGTTGACAGGAACCGGAACCTTTGATGGGCAGGGGACTACGGCTTGGCCACAGAACCAGTGCCCTTTCAAGAAGCAATGCAAAGTCTTGCCTGTTGTAAGTTCGTTCTTCATTATACCAAACTTTCTTTTCTCTTTTTAAATTTTTCACATACAACATACATGCTTAATGCACAGTCGCATCGCAAAAAGGACTAACAAAGTTTTTCCTTCATAAAAATATGCCTGCAGTCACTCAAGTTTGCCTTCTTAAAAGACACAGTAGTTTCGGGGATTACCTCATTGAACCCCAAGATGTTCCACATTGCTCTGCTGAACAACGTAGGGATCAAGTTCCAAAACGTCCATATTAAAGCACCAGGCGACAGTCCAAACACTGATGGAATCCATATTGAGACTTCTACTGGCGTCAAGATATTGCAGTCTGACATCGCTACTGGGGATGACTGCATTTCTATTGGCCATGGCAACACCGATGTTTACGTTGAAGGTGTTAACTGCGGACCAGGACACGGAATCAGGTACTTACTTCCATTTACCACACCTCCTCCTGATTTCGCCCATTCCTATTCTTTGTTTTTCTTTCCTCTCCAATCCTTGATCACATGATCCATGTACTAACGTCGTCGTGTCATATATGTGGACTGCCAAAACTCCAGCGTCGGCAGCTTGGGCAGGTATTCCTATGAAAAGGATGTTACTGGGGTGATAGTAAAGGGATGCACCATTAGCGGCACCATGAACGGGGTGAGAATCAAGTCATGGCAAGCATCTCCTAGCTCCATCTCTGCAACCAACATGACCTTCGACAACATTATCCTCAAGGATGTTGGCAACCCAATCATCATCGATCAAAACTACTGCCCCTTTAAATCTGCTTGCGCTCAACAGGTAATTGAGCCAGCTAGCTCTCTATGTTATCTTCAATTCCTTCTTCTCATTCTGTGTTCGTGTTTCTTATTTAGAATATTAATGGCTTAGTTATGATGATGTGCAACTTTATGTAATTCGAGCAAAACAATTAACAATTGTATATTGTTTTTGTTGCAGGCACCATCGCGAGTTAAGATCAGTGGTATCACGTTCAGCAACATCAGAGGGACTTCGACGACACCTGTAGGAGTAACTATGCAGTGCAGCAAAGCGTATCCTTGCCAAAACATTAAGGTTCAAGAGATAAATCTGAGTTACAATGGACCTGGAGGGCCCATAACATCTTCATGTGCTAATGTCAAGGCCAGCTACAGCGGGAAACAGGTTCCTGATCCTTGCAACTGAAGAAACAACACTTAGAAAGCTTAACTATGAGTTAGCTTGCTCCTTCCTCAAGCAGTCAGGTGCTTGAGTGCATTGACTAGGGAACATGGCGCTCAAGCCCTGGGATTCATTCAATTTTTTTGTTGTTTTTTTCTTTCTTCATTTTTTTCTAGTTTCTTTTTGCATATAAGAGCCACCCTACCATCTGTTGGGTTCCCATGTATTTATAATTGATCATCAATTTTGTAATAATGAAAATGTAGTTCCTACATACATTAGGCATGATCTCTCTCTCTCTCTCTCTCTCTCTCTCTCTCTCTCTCTCTATATATATATATATATATATATATATATATATATATATATATATATATATATATATATCCGAATGGCTAAAATCTAAAAAAAAAATGTATATAGTGATGTATTTACATAAAAGGAGTATAATCCAAGTAATGAATGTTCCAAGCATCAATGGAGAATAGTTTTACTTTCGAAAGTAGGCAACGAAACGGTGCATGATTCTGCAACGGGGATATTTACTTAGCAATCCCTTCCATCTCATTTTTTGCTCTATTTCTTATTTTGTTTATCATATGCCCTTGATCAATCTCCTGGCCTTTGAATTCTCCTTTTGAGTTGGATTTGGATTAATTCCCTGGCGTTCACGTTTGGTCCAAAATCCAAATTTGTCATTTAATTAATTTCACTTCTGTGACTAACATTTCGTCCACCTTAATTTTTCCTTTGATTTTTTTTTTTATTTTGCCACATTTTCTCTCTTCCCATGCGTATTTCAAATATTCAAAAATTTTCGTAAATTCTCGTAAATTATATATGCATATATTGGTATGCATGTAGCTTGTTCATTTCTTTAATAGCTCGATTTCCAAGTCTTCTATTTAGTCTATTTTTTTTCTAAATGCATTTAAATCTTCATAATCTTTGATATTGAGACATCAACGAATATGTCATCAAGATAGGTCAAATTTCTCATTTATTGAGACATAATAGACTACCTTTAGGGGAAAATATTCAATGCAAACCCATATCATATGAGCAGTTTGACCAAATTTAGAATAAGATACACAGGCCAAACTAGGTCATTACTTAAGTGTGACACGCACTTACTACTTGCGTCACTTCACTTCTTTAGAAGCAGTGTTAGTGAGAGCCATTTCTTAAACCTTTTCTTAAAGGTTGATAGTGTGTTTGCACCTTGGGATTGATCACAAAAGCATCTTCCATAAAGAGTAAGTTGGAAGGTTATTTCATAATATCCCTTCAAGTAACCATTTTATAAATATTTGTTCTTGAAGGATATGTTAAAACATATTCTAAAACATTTCCAACTTATCAGAGCCTGCCAAATCCACTAGAGATCCACTAGAGAGTACCTCAGCCCATAGAAACATGACACAAACAATCTCTCACCGTGAGGCACCATTAGGGATGAGAAAATCATATGAGATGGTTTTAGTTTAGCTTGTGCTGATAAGGAGCATGTCTCGGGCCGGCCCGATACTCAAAACCTGGGCTTGGCCCGACAATTAAAACCCGACCTCAAGCCTGGCTTGGGCCTGCCCCCCATTAAATTAAAAATATATTTTTAATACAAAATAAATTGTAGTAAAATAATAAATTAATAAAAATAAGAGCCAAACCGGGCTTTAATCGAGCCCACCCGGGCTAGCCCGAGTCACGCCAGGTATAGGGTACCCGTCGGGTACCCAACCCGATGCCTAGCCTTAGTTTTAGTTTGAGATTAGAATGTTACTTACCTCTAAGGGGTTGACACAATGGTTTGGGGTAGGGGCTGGTAGTCCGTTAGTATATATCTACCTTATAGTCTGCGGAGGAGTTCACTGATATGCAAGTTGAAGCATAGTAGGGGTGTTACAATGAGACACCAAAGTAGGTTCTATATCATAAAGGAACATAGAGTTAGGTAGAAGCTTCAGCTCTGCCGGAAGGTGAGGTTCCCTTTCTCACCTGGAGATTAGAATGTGACTATAGACTATGACATTGTCTTTGCATGCAAATAGTTCTTTTTATGGTTGGACCAAAAAGACATAGCTAATCACTCCTGAGACCATATTGTTGCTCTCCACCAAAAGACTTAGTTTAACCAGATTGAACCACGTATGTGGTGGCAAACACAAATGATAGTCTAGAAAGTACTCATGTATTTATATTATTATGTTGGCCAAATTAATCCCCATACAATGAAGACTAGTACCTAGGTCTAGGGGCAAAACTAGGATTTTTTTTTTATTCTGAGCAGGAGCCGTTATATAGTTTCAAAATTTTCACCATAACCAAAGCTCACTGGGGCCAAGGCTCCTGCTGCCCCCTGGCTTCACCACTGCTTAGGTCCAAATGTGCCACCAAGGACTTTGGATTTCAACAAACCACAGGTGGGAGCTATTCAAACACACAACATGTCAGCCCACTTGATGAACACATCATGTTCTATGAGAATGTCCCTAGGTTACTCAACTGTGCATGACAATAAAACTTGGGAGATAGAACCCATTGACCATTAATCCTTGACTTCTTTATCTGGGATAATCAAACCAATTGCTTTTCTGTTTTCAAAAGAACCTATAACTTATGATGCATTGAAGACAAAGCAGTCAACATGACATGACTTTGGAAAGGAAGAAAATAGCTTTAAAAGAATGGTGTACATGGACTAGATTTTGGAAAATACATTTGAAAAATAACTTAACTGGCCCTTCATGGTTAAAGCACTTTGAAAACATTTTGATTAGTATGCCCATGCATGAATGCAACCTACAAGCTACATTTTACGACTTAAAATCATGAAAACTTGTTCCAAAACCAAGGTTGGAATAGGATTTTTTGAAATAGATTTTGAAAGAAGATTTTTGAAATCAAGGTGTATAGTAAAAAAACATTAGGTAGTGTTTGATGGTTAGGGATTTAGGAATTGGAAATATATTTTTGATATGGCCAATGGTGAAAATAAGGCTTAGTTCCCTTAATTTATAAAAAGAAATGTGCATGTGTGTTGATATGCATGATATTAAACCACAATATAAATCTTTTTAACGGATTTAGATCCAGCATCATCATGTAGACGCGGATTTAGATCCAGCATCTGCATCAAGATATTTACATTCGGATTCGGATAAAAAAATCTAACCCATATTCGACCCGTTTGTTCATCTTGGCTTCTAGAGCAAGCTTTTTCCCGGGAACTCCAGGTTGCTTCCAAAAGGAGCCCCCAAAAGAGGTTTGCCGCCATATCCGAGACTTGAAAAATCTCCTCACCCGATTCTTCGAGCCGGAAACTTTTTCCGGCAACCTTCTAAGACCCCAGCTCTTGCCAGGCCCCGTTCTTAGCTCCACCTTAGTGTTTCTTTCCACCTTCTCCTTTTACGTTTCGGACTTCGGCCCTTAGCGTTTGATTAGGGCTTGACGACTTCCCGTTGCATCGGTGACTCACTCCGTCGCACTTACCGGTTGTCTTTGTTTGGTTTGGTTCTTACATGGATCATGGTTCTCCTTTCTAGGCCTGGTTACTGATTCGTTGTTAATGGCGTCGATTACGTGACCAAACTCAGGGAAAATCCTAACTGCAACACTGTAACGTTGGTAATCCTTTTGGGGACCTCCTTGTCATCGACATATTACCGCGCGAAGGGTTGGTTTTAGTAACGATGATGGATTCTTCGAGGTACGCCATCTTTCCTCGTCGTCTTAGCCGTTTATTTGAAACTGTGAAAGCCTTTGGTACATTGAACTCCTTCGAGATTTTATTATGTGGACTTTTTATTCTTCCACGCGTTTGGTTCAATTGATTGCGCTTAATCCTTGTGTCTTATTTATATGACCCAGCGTTGGAAGAGTTTTCTGGTTTTATTCCGTACATTTTCTGTGAAATGGTATACTGGAATACTGTGTCTGATGCGGAACTGCATCCATTCTTTGCTAATTGGGTTTCCGATTTCCAGGGAAGATTACGAGAATACACTTCGAATACTAGTTGCGACGGATTGCCATCTTGGCTATATGGAGAAGGATGAAATACGTCGTCTCGATTCGTTTCAGGCCTTTGAGGAGATATGCTTAATAGCTGGGCAACAACAGGTGAGGAACATAGATTGGCTCTCGGTTCATCCATGGCCTTTTTCTTCATAAAGCAATTTTGGATGTCCCAGGGTTTGCCCTAAATGATTTAGTTAAGACTATCAAAATTCTGATATGCACTGAAATTTAATGAGCTCAACATTCATATACTCCTAACGTTAATCCTTTCTGCTACGTCAAGGTCGAGATGAAGACCTTGTTAAAAGTGAGAAGTCCAAAATCATCTAAGAGCAATATGATAGGTCTGTTATAAACAAAGAAAACTTTGAAAGTGCAAAAAGTGAAACTACAGGTGCTCCCCAGCTACATTCATCCCCATACACACTTTATTGCCTTGTAGAAAAAATATATTTACATTCACAGGAACATCAATTCTGGCTCAATGTACATAACACATTTAAATGCGATTGTCAAATAGATAGTATATCATTAGTTTAGGTGGAACAAAGTTGTTTTGTTTTGTTTTATTTTATTTTTTCTACTTGTCAAACTTGGGCTGTCATTTGGACGTACCTAACAAGTTCTTTATCATGACCGTTCCTTGGCTGCAGGTAGATTTTTTGCTTCTTGGGGGTGATCTATTTCATGAAAACAAGCCTTCTAGGACAACTCTGGTGAAGACCATTGAAATTCTTCGCCGTTACTGCCTCAATGATCGTCCTGTCCAATTCCAAGTTGTCAGTGATCAGACAGTCAATTTCATAAACACGTAAATTTCTTAGCATCCGTAGCTTTTGGCCAAGTGACACTGAGACCAGGGCCAATTGTCGAATAATTCATCATGCTTAGGGATCATATATTAGTTTTTGTCTTAGTTGTTTTTGGCTTATTAATCTGGTGTTCAGTTTTTTGCATCTGAAGCATCTAAATGCATTTCTGTCCCTAATACATTTCTGAAAAAGGAAAATTTTTCCATTGAAAGTGGTACATCTTCTAGGTCATTGTCACTAATCAATATGTTTTCTGCCAATGCAACACAGGCGGCCATCAAAGTTCAAAAACTTCTGATTTAAGATGTTTATATTTCTGAAACTTGATGTAAACCTCTTTTTCTTTGCTTTATGGCCAGTTTGCCACTTTGGAAGAACGAACCTTGTACTCATCAAAATGAAGGAAAATGGCTATCTATGTCAACTGAGAACTTGTCTCTGAGACAAATTGCAGTTGTTATTACCTTCTTGAAAAGCTCTAACCTTTTTCTCCTCAAGCAACTTTAGCAATTCTTAGTGAAGCACCACTTAATTAACCATATAATTGTTATTTCTATTAGTTTTATTGATTCGTGATGGTTAGGGTGAGAACGTGTCTTATATCATCAAATTGCAGAGAGACACTACGTGGAGGGATGCAAATGCTTAGTATAGTCGAATGTATCTAGGTTCAATTCAAAAGGCCAGTTCATACTTCATAGTTTGCCACGGAAAGGCTAGTTCATGGTTTAGTCACAACTCACAACTATATTAAGTTGCTAGTACAGTGAGATATTTACATGTTTCTAGATACAGATATCCACCAGATTCTAGCACAGTGCTTTGTCTTATGTCATTATCCCTATTATTAATCAGGCATTGCTTGTTCTATCAGCTCAAATTGGGCAGATTAAGATAGATCTGATGGCTGATTTGAATCTGAACACATTTAACTGTACTGAACCTGCAATATTTTCATATCTTTGGATTAGGCTAATGACCATTTTTCATAATATGGATTTCATTCCAAAAGAATTTTTTGTGAAATGGCACCTTCTACATTCTAACTTTTAACCATTGTCACAAATATCGTTTCGAGTTTTAAACAATGAGCTCTTTCTCGGGTATCTTTCAGCAAAGTCGTTTTTTATTGGGAAAATCTGGGAAATTTTTTGATAGTCCTTCAAGAAAAGAATTTTTTTTTTAAAATTTGGTAAAAGTAAAATAAGTGAGAAACTAATAAGAAAACATAAAAAAGCTAACTAGTTAAAATGATAAAAACGATGTTTTAGTAATGATAGAAATGAAGATAAATAATTTAACTTGACTTTTAAACTTTAAACTTTAAAGCAAAAATAACATGAATATAATCTGAAAATGCGATAAAAACACAAAAAAAGTGTTAAATTTATTTTGGCATTGTTCTCATTAAATACTTCTTTTTCTTTTTTGTTTTAATCAACATAAATATCGGGTCTTTTTTGATAAAGATGCGATATCTGTCACAATGGTTCTAACCTGGGCTCCTCCGCTCTCAGTGCAAGGTGATTTTGCTTATGAAAGTTGTGTATGGAGCTTAAGATGTCTTTGCTTCTGTTCTCCAGATTTGGGCATGTCAATTATGAGGATCCCCACTTTAATGTTGGCTTGCCAGTATTCAGTATTCATGGCAACCATGATGATCCAGCAGGAGTGGTATGGTTGTGCAACTTTCTCTATCTTTGTGCATGGGGAAATGGGAAGCTCTATGCTACAATCCTTTTTTCTACACATGTTCTCTCTTTTTTTTTTTGTTTCATAGGAAAATGGGGATCTCTATGCTAAAAATCTTTTCTGCTACACGAGTTCTGGTTTATGCATTCATTTTCATATCTGACCCTGCAGATGTGTTTTCCATGATCTGTGTGCTCTGTTTTGTGAATGAAAAAATACATTGATGAGGCTTGACCGTGTGAAAATTTTGATTGCTAATCTTCAGGCACTAGAGACATGCTTTCTTGTTGTAATGAGGTGGTTTAGGAGCCAGTTCTTCAAAATCAAGTGTAGAACATTTTTGTGGGGTCATTTTTCCAAAAAAATAAAAATAGGAAGGGACTTTAGGAATCTAACAGTGATGATAGCACAGGGGATCCACCCTTCCAGATGTCTGTTACATTTTTTGCAGATTATTGTACTATAGTTTAATCTTTGTCATGTGACTTCATTGATTTATTTTTTGGCATGAGATATAAATTTGCATGGTTCAGTCACTGAGTTGTTTGGTCTGCTATGACAGGACAATCTGTCAGCAATTGATATCCTTTCTGCATGCAACCTTGTAAATTATTTTGGCAAAATGGTTCTTGGAGGGTCTGGTGTTGGACAGATCACACTTTATCCAATACTTATTAAGAAGGTCAGCAAAGTGATGTTGTAGACTTAAGTTGGTTCTCAACTTATTGAAACAGTATCTCATTGTGTAATATTTATCCAGGGTTCTACCTCAGTTGCATTATATGGCCTCGGTAATATTCGTGATGAGCGGCTTAACAGAATGTTCCAGGTATTTTCAGAACAAGCATCAAAACATATCATGCATCCGTTTATGTTTTTTTTTATATGCATGCACAGGGACACTTGTGTGTTGTATGTGCATGAGTATGTGTCTGTCTTGTCCACATTCTAATCAATGATCCTTTGTGGGGACAAAAATATTCTTGACAACAGACACCACATGCCATACAATGGATGCG
Source organism: Nymphaea colorata (assembly GCF_008831285.2). NCBI lineage: Eukaryota > Viridiplantae > Streptophyta > Magnoliopsida > Nymphaeales > Nymphaeaceae > Nymphaea > Nymphaea colorata. Next base: position 7,987,950 of record NC_045148.1, on the reverse strand, counting down.
ACCTGAAAGTCAAGAAGAATGCTCCATTTCATCATGGTTTAACATCTTGGTGCTTCACCAAAATAGGTGGGTTTTGCTTTTTTTTTTTTTGGTTTTTGGAAGGCGGAAGGTGTTATTGCTTAAATGTCATTCATGATTCTAAGCTTTTTGATGGTTTACATATTTTCTCTTTATTTCAATGTGTTTTGCTAATTAAAAGATCTGTTTGAAGTTTGAACACTCACCTTGTGGTAAAAATTGCTTTTTGTAACCTAGGATCAAATCGAACCCAAAAAATGCTATTAATGAACATTTCCTACCAAGATTCTTGGACTTCATCATATGGGGCCATGAACATGAATGCTTAGTTGATCCACAGGTTGGAATGAATACTGTTATTATTGTTATTCTTCTTTGTTGGTAGTGCAACAGCCTAATGGGGTTCCTTGCCTGCAGGAAGTTCCTGGCATGGGCTTTCATATTACTCAACCAGGTTCTTCTGTTGCAACGTCTCTGATTGATGGAGAAGCAAAACCTAAACATGTGCTTCTTTTGGAGATCAAAGTAATGAGCTTGAAAAGGAAAAATGTCTACTATTTACAGACTTCTTGATGCACATTATTTCGTTTCTAGTTATATTGATAAACTTCTTCTTCCATTATTTTATGTACATCACTCTCTCTCTCTCTTGTTGATACCCTTCAGTTTGCCATTTAAAAATTTCAGGAAACTCAGTATCGTGCAACTAAAATACCATTGACATCAGTGCGGCCCTTTGAATATGCTGAGGTTAGCTTTGTATATATTTGATTATGTCCTAGACTCCTTTCATGAATGAAACGATGAGTTACATAATGGCAGGTTGTGTTGAAAGATGAGCCAGATATTGATCCAAACGATCAAACATCAGTGCTTGAACACCTTGATGAAGTTGTAGGTCATTTTTGCATTTAAACATAGAATCTTTAATCTCTATAAGAATATATCTAGGCCATTTATCTTAATAATCAGTGTCAGTCAATTGTATCCAGGTCCAAAAGATGATAGAGAAGGTAAGCAAATGCCATGACGGTCGATCAGAGCACAAACTTCCATTAGTTCGGATAAAGGTATTGATAGGAGATGGAGAACTTTTAATTGGCTTTCTTAATCGTGCCTTTCTGCATTTCCTGTTTCCTCATGAGAAGATGCTTTACGCTGAAAGCAATTTTGGACAGCCATGCAGTTTCATGTTATTGTTTCCTTGAAAAATTCGTGTTGAAGTCTTATCCTTTGTGGCCCTGAGACAAAAGGGAATATGGAGATATTCTGCTACTTTATCTGAAAATTTATTATGTTCCAGAAAAACTTAATGATTGATTCCACATGAGTGGAGAAAAGATTCCGCCATTGACTTGATGCTGAAGCATATTCACTTGTACGTTCCATATTGTTAGCTTGACTGGGGATTGGGAAGCTTTTAATGATAGCTTAGTAGAATACTAGCAGTAATTAAGGGGAGTTAATTGTATTTGTGAATTGTTTTGTATCATATTTCTTTAACAAGTTACATGACAACTTTTTCTGTTTTTACCTTATTTTCTTCTTCAAACCTTGTGCAGGTGGACTATACAGGTTTTATGACAATTAATCCTCAAAGATTTGGTCAAAAGTATGTGGGAAAGGTATCACAATTTTGCCAGTGTGTCACTCTTAGATCAGTTATCCTGGAACTCCAGTGTGCCAAGACTAGAAGATTCTTTATCCATGTCTGTCTGCTTATATAGGTAGCAAATCCACAGGATATTCTGATTTTCTCGAAGGCGGCAAAGAAACGCCAGTCTCATGAAGGTATCTTTTGTTATCCAAGTGACAGTTGATTTCTCATATCATCTTCCTTTGAACAAGACAATAGGACTAAAACAGAGAACAAAACCACTCTTTATGTAACTATTGATACTGATACCGACAAACTAATGTGTTTGGATAACTTGCAAGAGAGTAAAACAGATAAAAGTAGGGTGAACCTTTGAGAGGCAACTCATGCAAGTTACTAGCATGTGATTCTTGAAAGGAAAAGTGCCATGTTGACTTTCTAGTTACAGTAAGTTGCAATCGGCTAGTCACATGAAAGGCCTTTTATCTATAGTCCATCTCAAAGTATGCAGTCCTCTTTTAACATCATAAGAGGACTTCTCTCCCTTCCACACCATACTCTCAAAAAGAAATTTTTGACATAATTCTCCATTAATAGCTGGTTTCTGATGGATGCAGAAAAAGTAGAAGATTCAGAACGACTTCGTCCAGAAGAACTAAACCAACAAAATATAGAGGCTTTAGTTGCTGAAAGTAACTTGGTATAATATTACATTTTACTAGTTAATGTTTTGTGTTTCTTTTTCTTTTTTATTTTGCATTGAGATTGCTATGCTTGTTCTTAATGAGAAAAATTATGTGTTTAGTGATCTGCTTATGATACATACAATTACAATCTTTCTGAGTACCCATTTTATCCCCAAACAATGTCAGGGAAAGAATAACTTACTCCTTCGGGTTATCAGCCATCTTTAATAATGGTTTCATACTACCAAAGTCACCCTAGTTATTGATAATTGTGCTATATTGCTGAATATCTCCTAAGGGCTTTCTAGGTTTATAATTTTTGATAAAGTAGTGTAGAATGCACAAAGTATGTAGGACGTTTAGGGCTGCATCAGTAAAAAGATGACATGAATTGAAAGATAGTTAACATGTTATCTTTCATTTTCGATGGCTAACTGTCTCTTTAAATAGGAAAATAGAGCACAATATAACTTGGTTTCATCATTTTTTGTCATGTTCACACTTGCAAATAGCGGCCTTGCAAACACTTTGTGATAATGAAACTCTTTTGATTAATACTAGGAAAACCTTGAGAAAATCCCAGTACTAGAAAGGCTGAAATGGTAAAATAACAAACGATAAACAAGAAAGGAAATATTGAAATATTAGTCTTTTGTAAAAATCTAAAAGTCTTTTGTAGAAATCTAAATGACAATTAACATGATTATTGATATATAGAATACAAATGAAAAGAAACAAGATACTTAAATTTTATAAACTATATTTCTATAAGATAATTTCTAAAAATTTTTCATATTATTTATGATGCATAGAGATCTATATCTATGTCCATGGTGTATATCTGTACATTTCTTTTTATTTGAATTGGTATTGTGGCTTTCATTGAATATAATGGCTTTAAGATAAAAATATTCTTTAACCCGCATCATGGCCTCAGTATCATATGTCAGTGTTTTTTGTGTTCAAGATCATACAAGACTGCTTTGTTTGCAACATTGCTAATGCTTGTGATTTTCAAGATAGCATCATGGTGGAACCCATCTAAGCTGATGGATGGTCATTGGTCAATCATTGGATCAGACAAAGAATGAGACCTTTTAGGTTTATAGCTGAAGCAGATGAGTTTTCTTCTCTCTTCAATATGGACAAGTGCAGAAGTAGAAAATTTATGTAGGTGGGCCATTATACCTTATCATAGTTTCATATGGGGTTGGGGGAGAGGCATAGACTTCTTTTTCAGAAATCAATGCATTTCTTTTTCTTTTGAAATTTTTGATAGTGGAGGAACATGCCATCTCAAGAGGATGGTGTTCCCTTTGGGAACCTTCCAGCTAAACTGCATAGGGCTCGCAGATGAGTCATACAAGAGGGACTCAAATTCAGTTCTTGCTTGGTGAAATACAAAACTTTGTCATTTCCATAGTGGGGAAAGAGGATTCCAAATCAACGGTGAATGGACATTCATTAACTCATTGATGGATGCTGTACATTGGTCTCGATGAAAGAAGTGTGGTTTCAGTTTTGATGGGGGGTTGGGGGGAGGGGGGACCTTTTAATATGTGCGGGGAGAAGAATAATTTTTTTCATAAAAATTGTGCATCCATGTCATACATCCTTGTGGGGAGGGTGGACAACCTAACATGGAATTTTTATCTCATGAAATTCTTCTTGTCTTCCAGGATGAAATAAATCTTTGGTGTTAACCTTGGTCTCTATATTTGCTTTTGTTGTTTTTTGTTTGATGATAATCTGGTATAAATTGTAGTTTAATGCATAGAAATATTAAACTAGTCTTGCAAAGATCACTGCTTATACATCTTAAAGCAAGTGTTATATGGTACTTATTAGAGTTGATTAGGTGATTAAGAAAGATTGGAGTCGGGTACACATTTTGGATAATCTGTAAATATCAATTAGATTGTTTATGACTGGTGCTTTTAGCTGTTATCTTTGCCATAACCAAGCAACTTGGTTCTGAAAGCACCAGAATTTGTTTCAGGTGCATCATCTAATTGTATTTCGTAAATGGTTGCAGAAAATGGAAATTCTTCCAGTGAATGATTTGGATGTTGCATTGCATGAATTTGTTAACAAAGATGATAAAACAGCTTTTTACTCCTGTGTGCAATACAATCTTGAAGAAACACGTGTAAGTGTCTAACTGGAATTCTTTAGGACTGCAGAATTCAGTGGAAGATTCACCAAAGCAAAGGTTTAATACATACTTTGGTTGTCAATTTGCAGAGGAAGCTTGCCTTGGAGACAGATACTCTGAAAGTTGAGGAGGAGGATTTGTTTGTGAAAGTCGGTCAGTGCATGCAGGTAATGGATTTTGCCCTTAAACTATGCTTGAACTTGTAGGTGTGCAAATTTTTACTTTGCAATTTTATAGAGGTAATTTCATTAAAAATTACACCTGCAGGAACGTGTTAAAGAACGGGCAGTTCATCCAAGTGAAGTTCCATTTAGATCGAGCTCCCAAGCCTTGCTGGTAATCTTTAGAAGCTTTTAGTTCCTTTCCATCTATAAGCAATGCTATGTACCTTTTATCAGTTATTAGAGTTTAAATTTGATGTTTGTGTTACAGGATGCCAAAGGTAAAAGTAAAACAGACGTCGGAATCTCAAACACGTTCAGTGATGAAGAAGATGCCAACCAGATGCTCTCTGATTCAAAATCCAAAGGCCGTGGTAGGGGCACAGGTTTATCTAGAAGTAGGCCAACTTGTGATGCATCTGAACCTAGTAAAGGAGTTAGCAAGAGAGGCAGAGGCCGAGGCCGAGGTTCTAGCAGTCTCAAGCAGACTACTCTTGATTCCTCTATGGTATTCCGTCAATCACAAAGGTGGGTATTTGTTACTCTGTTTATTTACTTGGATATCATTAATAATATCCTCTATGAATCAATGAATTGAACAATTGTGTGGCCTAGTCGTTCTGACCTAAACACTAGTATCTAAAAATTAGTATATGCACGAGATAACTGACTTCAAACCTGGAAATGAGGAATGGAACAATGTAGAATGTCAATATAACAATGAAGAAACAGCAGATGGATGTCACCATGATGTATAAGATATTTAGGTTTGAAGATGCCATTTTAGCTATGGTACATGGATGTGGCATTTTGGGTAATGTGCCTGCATAGATGTCATGAGGATGCAGCCTGTGGGTGCTGGCGCTGTGTGGGTGCAGTCCTCAACAAAAACAAAGAAAAGGGAAAAAGAGAGTGATGAGGAGGGGGGGAGGGAGGGAGGGAGGAAGGGAAGAAATAGAGGAGGAGTGAAAGAAAACATACCTGGCAGTGGGAGAATGTAGATATCCATGAGATTGCAAACAGCCACACACAGCTGGATTAGGGTTTGTATAAATTGTTTTTTTGTTTTAATCCTCCATGTTATTATCATTTCCAAAAGGAGACCTGTTTTTTTTTGTCATCGTTTTACCTTCTTGCTTTTAGATTTTTTTTTTTGGTTATAAAAAGAGACTTATTGTAAAAAATTCTCTCTACTTCTAAGTTTTTGACACACATATTGCCACACCCACACCCTAGCTTTTTGAGAAGTGCTGCACTTGCATCCATGCGTGTTGCATTTTAGTATTTAAATAATGTTCTGGTAAGTATCTATACTGAAAATAGCAAGTTCCAAATGACCCAAAAAAAAACCTTTTTTTTTTATAGACTTCGAGTCCATTAACACGTTTGTGTTTGTGTATTTGTACTGTTTGGTTGCTTAAGTAGATGCTTTTTTACTTTATGTGTGTGTGCATGTGCATGCAAAAATATGGTGTCACTTTTTTTCTTATTTAGGTTATCGACCTTTTATGCGAAAGCTTCATGTTGTGTCACAGTTTGGATCATCTTGATCTTCATATTTAGTTGTTTTTGTTGTTGTATTCTTGTAAACTTAACCTCGTATTCCAGATCTGCTTCGATAGCTGCATCAGCTTCAGTTCATAGTATAGCAATTGATGAAGATGATGTAGATTCTGTTTCAAGTGATGAAGCTGAAAATGATGGAAGGAGTGATAATGTCTATAAGCTGGTAAGAATTACTGATTTACATTTTAGTAGAGTTCATACTGCAGTGGCTAGATCCGTATCACCAGGTTTAAGAGGTCAACATTGTTTGTAGCACCCTAGTACACAACTGGTGAAATTTTCAGTTGAAATGGGTTGACAATCTGCTTTAAAACTAAGTGTTTGTTGAGTAGACTTAGGATTAAAGTAGTGAATTAGTGTATGCATGTTTAGTTATATTATTAGTTTATCTAGTTCTGGGTGTTCCAAAAATGCATACTACAGCATATTGCCGAATAAATTTCAAAGGTTTAAGTTGTAATTGCAACTTGCATGTAATCACTGTCGTTCTGTCGCACTGTTGTCGAGATGACTCAAGTATGAACTTTTGCATGATCTGTTTTCTTTAATCTAGGACCATGGTGAGAGCTTCCAATCACCTAAAGGGCGCAAGAGAGCTGCTCCCAGGGGGAGGGGAAGAGGTTCTACAGCCACACATAAGAGGGGGAAAAAATCTGACGAGCCTTTGGCCCATAATATATTCATGAACAATGAAGATGAGGATGATGATGATTCACCAAGTAGGCAGAGAAAAGCTGCCCCGAAGGTGATGATTTTCTTTCCACCACCAACTTTGATATTATTGTGAGTTCATTATACAAAAATCATATGTTTTTTCTTGGTGTGGCTCAATTTCCATGAAAATTTTACATTTTTCTAGGTGGCTTGAATCTCATAGCGATGTTTGTCCCGGGTTGTCTACCATAAGAAAGTCGACTTCTTTCATTATTTCATGCAAAAGCTGAAAAAACTTTACCGTTATTGAAGGCCCCAGTGGCACAAACTCTTCAATTTTGGTCACTAGAGTACTTAAACTCGGTTAACTTCCTATAATAAAAGCAAATAAGTAAAAATGTGATGCCTGATCGATTTGTGCAAAATTCTTTCACTGTCCATGCTGTTATGCTTAAAACATTGGATCATTAAGTAAACTGGTACTTTGGTGTGCTGACAAAATGGAAAATGCATTAACCAAAAATTTTGCTGTGACCAGATGAGGGACATGATAAAAGATTTTTGGATGATTGATTGCTTTTGTTATTATGTCACTTTGACTCTGATTCAGTCCCTTATTTGAAACAGGAGACTAGTTTGTATTCTATCAATTCTTTGACTAGCCTCTTATATTTCCGGTTGCCTGTTTGGCATGTTACAATAGCTAATGCTTACCCTGTTTGCCAAATAACAGATTACACGAAATTGGGGAGCGCTGAGAAGAAACAGATGAATTTTAAGCTTATGCATATCTTTCCAAGATGTAGCTCTTATTTCCTTATATTTGTATTACTGCTTCCATATTCCTCATGAAAGTTTAGTAGGCCTTCATTCACAAACAAGCTGCTCTGTAAAATCAAAGCCCAAATTCAGAAAATCCTTTACATGGGTACAAGAAAATCCTTTGGTGTGCAACTATTTACAGGTTAAACATGAATTAGCCCACATATGAGTCATTTGTGCTTTCTTCCAAAGGCTGGAAGAGATCCTCCTTCTATGGTCAGGGTAATTGGGATGCTTCTCCCATGGACATGAATTACCGCAGATGAAATGTTCGACTGACAGCCTTCTGGTTCTTCCATTCAAACGTTTGGGTCTTGAGTTTTCCCTGAATCAAATGAAAAAAAAATGCTTTAGAACTATTCAAGCGTACATGATATTCTGCACATGACGCATACTATCTTTTTAGGAGTATTGAAGCAACAAACAGAAAACAAGACTATATGCTCAATCAAGCAGACATGATATTCTTTGCAGGCACACTATTTTTTGTTCTGGATGAACTCAGAGATTTGTCCTGTCGTGGGTCTTGGTCTTGAGGTTAGGAGCTACTCAGGTTCAAGGCTCGCTGGCTTTAGTTGGAAACTAAATTAAACACTCTCGTAAAGCAGTTACTTTAAACCTTCAGGCTCTAATTTGCTATTGGCGTGAAACAATATTTGAAGAACTAAAATGACAACTGGGAAATCCAAGCTTGATTTTAGCGACCTTGTTCAAAATATAATTTGAACTCTTCAACATTTATTTGCTTGCAAAGCAGGCAACTAGTTTCAGGTCAACTTTATTACATACACATGTTTAAATGTATAGTTAATAGCCGTCAAACTCATATCAGCTGAGTCAAGCTGTGCAGACCTGCTCATTCGACATGCTAAGCTCATATATATGCTTAAACAAGCTCACTGCCGAATGTGACCTGGGACACAAATGGCTTGGGTTGTCTGCTTGTCAGAGGCTTAAGAGAAAAAATCGTGTCATACAGGGTGTTTGGGACAAAGAGATCTCTAACCTGGCTCAAGCTGCAATAGTAAAAAAAACAACAACAATAGATCCCCAACATTGGAGGGCTTTGAGAAGTTGAGATCCTGGTATGAGCCTCACTCCAAATTTAACACACGGATCCCAGGATATTTAAAAGTACTAGAAGAGTTAGCATGCATCTGGAATTTTTATCTTCTATCTTCTTTTTCTTTGGGCTCCACGTGAAATCCTTCCTTGAACCTACGTTTGAATGTAGGTTATGACATAACTTTGGCATAGGAGTGGAGAGTTTGACACATATGAGGTCTACAATGAAAAGTGTGTTCTCTAGGGAAGCATCGTTTAGATAAGAGGAACATAATGTCACATAGAAAAGGAATATAGCAGCTGGAGATTGGAGAATTACCTTCACGAGAGGTGCTCCTTTTCCATCCTTCAACTTTGCACTGCATGCTGCGCCCTTCCTACTTTGTACAGAAAATTTGGTAGGATTTTCTTTCACAATCTTGGTTGATGTTGTCTTTTGAATTTTGAGCGTACTCATACTTTGTGTAGGTTTGGTTGCAGCTTTAAGTTTCGGAGCAGCTGTTGATTTAAGTGGCCGTAAAGGCTTTCTAGATGTAGTTGTCTGAAGGACCTGTTTGGACAAATAAATCAAATGTAGGTATGTATATATAACATAAATTTTGTGAGACCAAGTACCCTCTGAAAACCTTTATAATCTCAAGCTAGAACTCACCTTAAGACTCCCTGTAGCACAGGTCTTAACTTTTGAATTGAGCTTCCGCTCTGGAACTTGGGCTCTAGCCATGGCTGTATATTTTGAAGATCTTTTCAAGCCATTATCTGAACAAACAGTTGTGGTCCTTGTGGACGCCATCCTACTCTGTGGTGTTCTCTCTTTTCTTGACGTTCCCAAACCACCACTTCCAGAAGTACCTCCTGTAATTGTAGAAGATCCGATACTCGACTTACTACTAGATGATGTTTTTTGATCCCTCAACTGTCTTACATCCTTAATCTCTACTCTAGATGCATGTCCTGTAACATAACTTTTTCTAAGGCAGATTTTGACAGCAGATAGGAGTCCACTGCCAGAGGAAAAAGGTCGTGACGCTCTCGAGATTGCTGGCCTCGGACAGCTTTTATCTGCAATGTCTCTGCACGAACTTATTGTGATCTTCGTGCCTCCAGAGCTAATTTTTGATGCTTTGCCTGGTGTCTTCGTTGTGAAATCTCCCTTTGAAGTGCTGTGGTCATTACTTGAGATGGATGATATTGATTTTTTACCGCCTAACAGCCTGAAAGTTTAGCAACACACGAAGTGAGCACCCAGTTAACTGGATGGATGAAGAAGCCATGAAAACATTGTAATAAGAAAATTAGCGAAACCAACTTTATGGGATGTTGAAACAGGTCGCTCTCTGCGGGAGACTTTTGAAATCGGGAGGTGATGCCTGTGGCCTCTGCCCATGATTGCTTCTTGTAATGCTTACCTCTCGAACCAGAAACCGAACCAGGGAGATAGGGAGATGACATATTGGGCCTTTCTTGGTTATCTTTATCCAACAGATGAACGGAAGATATGAAATGATGCGACGAACACTGGTGAAACCTGATTGAACCACCCAAAATACTCAGTTTCCACCTTCGAAAACCCCAAGATCATGAACCAGAAAGCAGATAGAAGGATGAAGTCAAAACTTACGGATGGACAGTGTAAAACCAGGCATCGTCACTGCAGTGGACCAAATCCAGAGAAAACTGAATTATGATGGGATTCAATCTTGTCTCAAAAGGATAGCTTCAACAAAATAACTGACCTATCTTGTACCATGAGCTGAGCTTCGGCTTCCAAATCTACCCACATAGGAGCATCTATTTCTTCCTAAAAAGCATCAGAATATCCATACGACAGTTCAAAATCCATGAAAATCCAGAAATTTTATGTACCCAAAGTAAAGGAAAACCAAACATAAGCTAAATCGGACAACAGAACACTAGAAGACGCAGAAAGCACCTAGAAACTGAAGAGCTAATCAGAATGGTTAAACAGAGATAACAACCAAAGTTCTCTTTATGAAACCAGCAAAAGAGAACACAAAGCTTCTCGGTATTGGAAGAATTGAAAAACCGCAACCCTAAGTTTTTTAAAAAACACGCAGCAGATGAGAAGTGGAAAACAATCGGTTCCTGTAAGTGCAATTTTTACTGGAATAGTGAAATAGGTTTTCAAAGAAATAAAAAAGGGAACCAGAGCAAGAAAAAGACAAGCACCTAGAAAATTTGTAATGAAAAGAAATCTCAACAGATGAGAGATGGAAATGACCACCATGAAAACGAAGATTTTGAACAAAAGAAAGAAAACCAGGCATTTCTAAGTAAGGGGAAAAAAGAGATACCCACATCAATAAAAAAAGAGACCTAGAGAATATGATTACCAAGAATCTCCAATAGCCATCATCTACATCAGTTTCGACACTAGTTCTCGTAACTCTTCCATCAATGGTCGAACACTGCGGGTTTCTTTTGTGGGGAGCCATCCTTCTCTCCGCGCCCAATTCCGGAAAGATCCTTCAACACGTACACCTGGATGGTACCTCTACATTTTGACGATTGATGAGGTGAGGATCAAAAGAACAAGGAAGGGCAAGAGAAGAGCCTCCCATTATCTTGAGCGAAATCCAGGGTATCATTGCCGTTAGATTGGGGAATGTTGAAAGACCCGTGGCCGTCTATCTTTCAGACCGTTGGAGTTATTAAAAAAAAAAAAAAAACCTTACGGATGATGATTTTAAATTTTGAATGGCGATTTTACATAGAATGCCCCTCGTCTTAACCTGAGTGTCGGTTCTGTCCCTCGAACTAACTTCTTCGGGTATGGGTCTGTTTCGGACTTCGATGGCAGTTTATAGCTCCGAACCCGTCTAAGGTGTATGCTAATCAAAGACCATAGTTTTCAATATTGCACATTTCTCGTTGTAAGTAATTATTTCACATATACTAATCAAAGAACATAGTTTTCAATAATTTTCTTTTTTTTTTAAAGAATCACACGATCACTTTGCTCAGGGGCGTTTGATCCTTTGGAAACATGGATATAGAAAGAAGTTTTCAAAAACTTATTTTAAGAATTGATGAAATGGAACAAAGTTCAGATTTACAAAATTCCGTTTTATTTACTGACTTGGTTTTTTATGTTCCTGAAAGCAAATTTATGAATAGGCATGAGGGATGAAAATTAGAAGAATTGGAAATTAAGCATTGGCTTGCAATTTCAAAAAAAAAAAATATAGATGTTTAAGTAATTGCGTTCGAAGACACGGCGCCGTTTTAAAAATACATGGAAACTTTTTGGGGCCGAATTGAAAACTATCGATAGAAACACAAGGCCGTTGAGGAAGGTGAGCGAGTAGAGAGAGGGAGATATATATATATATATAGAGCGAGAGGGATGATAGTTGTCAATTATTTACATATATAGCATGCACGTAAACATAAAAGTAATTTTAAAATTTATATAGCTACGTAAGTTATTTTACTACATTTTTTCCCTTTTTATTTTTTTACAAACATTTTTAATTATTTTTTGGTTAATTAACAATCGATCTATAAATGTTCACAATTTGATTTTTTTTCCTATTAACACTGTTTAAACTCTGAGTCTGTGACTCTCTTGAAGCACCGAGCACGAGGCAAGGGACATCTTTTTCAGGTGATGAGTTGTTAACCTCTCGCTCACTTTGAAACTCTTGGAGGACCGAGCACGAGGCAAGGGACCTCTTCTTCTTCTTCTTCAGGTGATGAGTTGTTAACCTCTAGCTCACTCTGCAACTCTGAATTCAGAGTGACTCACTAACATTAACTTTTTGAAGATTTAGATGTTTTAGCTTCCTTCCTTCTCCCTGAGCACCAACCAATGCTCAACGAAATAGGGAAAAAAATCTGCCATTCTAGAAAGCGATGTATACTCTGGAAAAGAAATATAACTTTACAGCAAAATGGACCCACCGTCCGGCCGATGGCCTGTCCAAATTGTTGAGTATGTCTTCATTTGTCACCATCTGAAGCCAGAGCCTTCAAGAGCATCACCGGCGGCCATAACCTGAGAGAAATCAAAGCAACCTCCATTAGTTTTAGAGGTTTCTGTATTGTCCTTTTCTAAAATCCGGATGTGAAGAAGCTTCTTGTCTAAGCAGGTTACTCGGGGACCAAAATTACTTCGAAAGTGAGCCTTTGGGGGGCATTGGAATGGTTGGATGGATTCGATATTAGAAGTTTGTGGCTGAGGGACACTAATTTAAGAAATTTTAAGTTTGATGAGTACCGATATGTAATAAATTAAATTGTGTATACGAAATGATATGTAAATAACATAAATTATGTGGGTCTGTATGGTTGACTGCCCACACAGGCCCACACGTCGATCTACCACTATGAGATAGCTTTTAGAATGCATTGAACTTTTTTCTTTTATATATATATATATATATAGTCATCTAACTAAGGTCATTTGATGTACATGAGAGACTATTAAGAAAAAAACAAGAAAAATTAAGTGATAAACATTTTTGTCATCTACTATTAGTTCATACATTTTCCTTCTTGTTTTTTTTTTTTTGTTCAACTGTCCATTTGCTTCAAATGGATAGTATATATAAGATCCGTTTAGAAATGAGACTAAATTTTGAAGTCTCTTTCCCTTTCTTACAAGCACCAATCTTAACGTAGAGATTATGGTAACCCCCCCTTTTCCTCCCTGACCTGAGTAATGACTAAAAGCAAGAGAATGAAAAAGAATATGAATGCAAAAATGAGAAAAAAGAATTAAGGGACAACATTCTTTTCTTAAATCTTTCTACCTTTCTCGTCTTATTCATAATTTTCAGTCATCTTCCGTATCTTAACAAATAGATCGGACTTAGGGAGGGAAAAAGACTGGAAGTTTTCATTTCATCTTGAACTTTATTTTGCTGATATGGACTCAATCTTTTCTATTTTCCTGTCTTACTTTTTCATTTATCATTTTCAAAAAATTATGTATAAGAGCTAAAATCCTCCTGCTGTCCATAACTCCATTCAATCACGATTTCCGGATTGCATTTTGTGAAAGCCACGGGACTGCCAGATACAATGCATTGTGAAAGCCACAAGATTTTTTTTGTTCTTTTTTTTTCATCCAAACTCGGAGGAGGAAAACGATAGCAAGACAGTCCATTAAATGCTGAAAGATTAAATCCTGAAAAAGACGAACTGGTCATGTTGCTTCAAAGGCGAAAAAGTTTGCATCAAATAGAACATGGCCACCAGTTTTGCTGCAAGATTCAGCAACCTTGTAAATTGTGATCCAAATTCGAGACTTGATGTGATAACTCGGCATGTTGGTCTACCTAACCCCCACGTCCCTCACCAGCAAGCGCCAAAAGAAAGAATTCCACTTTCTTAGAATTGCTCATCGATTTCACATGCTGATTTTGTTTCTTTTTACGAACTTGGTATCTTCCTAGTTTTCACGGGCAATTCTGATATCTGAGCCACTCAGATCACACACAAATACGTGTTATGATCAACAAACATAAAATATTGACATGTAGATCTCGCAATTTGTTTGGAGATTACTGTTAAGAATAGCTTTGAGAGGAAAACATGATCGTTAAGAAGTGGACGTGGGTACAGCAGATTAGACTATTGCATTCTCAATTAATAGATTGCCGTTTTTTATTTTGAAAAGTTAGATGTTTTCATTCTGTTTCGGTTCTTCATACATAATTCCGATATGTTTCACATTTTCTGCTTGAAACATTGAAATTTTTGAAGTATAAACAAGAAATTCCCTTACTGCGAATGAGATCTGTCACTGCCCATCAACTAATACAATCTGGACTACGGACCTGACTTAACACTGAGCGGCAGCCTCGATCTTCGCCGGAAACCTTTGGCTCTTGACAACCGTCTGGTCGAAAAGATCGATCTCTATGAGATTATCATCGTCCACGAGGTAGAAATCCAACTCCTCGGCCGGCGATCGGCACGTGTCCTTTGCCTTGAAGATTGGTATCTCAATGAGGCCATCCTCATTGTCGTCCTCCCATCGAAAGCACCGGTTGTCGGGCCTCTCCCACATCGCCGGGAAACCGTCATCCGACGAGCTGTCCGAATCTGATTCCGGGTAGTAGCACTGCAGGGCGCACGTCTCCTTCCGCTCTCTCGCTGGAGAGGAGTAGTACTCCGGCCGACCACCATCCACCACTGCCTCTTCGTCGCCTCCCTCTCCTTCGTACTCATTCTCATATATCACCTCCAGCGGAGCTCGCCGGTTCCACTCCACCAGTACGTCGGAAAACCTCCGTCTCGGCCGAGGAACAACTTCCTTTTCATTTTCTTCCTCTTTCCCGCATTCCCCATCTTCTTCTACTGTGGTTGCCTGTGTCGAGGAGTGCTCGAGTTGCAATGGCTTCTTGGTCGATCCAAGATGAAGGATTCCGACTAGGAGGGCGCCCGCGGAGACGATAACCGGCGAGAGGAGAAGCCGGAGAAGGATGTGAGGGGCGTATAGCAGCAACAAGAGGCAGAAGGAGACGACAGCAGAGAGCAAGGGGTTGGAGTCGATAGGCACGAGGGTGGAAGCCATTTTTTGGCGAGAGCATATGGAGACAATCCAAACGACGATGATCAGTTATACTGCTCACAGGATGCATCCATTTTAGAGAGAGAGACGGAGAGAAAGCTAAAGATCAGAAGTCCCCACGAGTTCTGTTACTGAACTACCGTTCAGAGAATTGGAGAGAGAGTATAGGATGTCGATGGGTCACTCTTATCTGAATGCTCTCTGGTTGGTCAATGGTCAGGCTTGGTAGAAGCACATGATTTACTTTTTAAGAATTTGTATCTGTTCATCCGGTGGATGATAAACAGTCTGATATCCAGATCAGATTTTGAGGTACCCCACTTGGATTTCGAAGCAGCTGACCAGAGCCAGAAGCAATGTTCTCAAGGGAACCCGTTTTCAGAAGGATTCCTAGAGTTGATTCAATAGAATTTGAACCAGAATGGTTTTCTAACAGGATCAGATTAAAACTACGTTGTAGTCTCATAAAATTATTAAAAAGAGTACGAAATTAATTGATTTGTATCTCAACTTTTCATAATGCATCTTGATCTAAATTGTCTCCATGCCATTTGAATCGGCCGATTCAAGTGGACTCGGAGCGAGTTCAGCAGAAATATATATTTGTCAATGGCCCCTACTAAATTGGTCCAAGTAAAACCATACATAATAATCGAACATGGCGTTTGTTAAGAACCAAATTCCGCTCTTAAATTCATGAACATATGAAAGAAAGATAGTTGGTGGTTGGTCAAACATTGTTAGCAAAATCATGATTAGTTCGTAACTTACATCTTAAGGACTAAATCCAATTGATCTTGACCTTTCGAGGAAAGGTCAAAACTGCCACTCTTTCCCTCTATTCTCTCGGGTGCAGAGATGCTTTCTGACTTGAATGATCTGACTTGAATGAAAAGCAGGATACCTGTCAATTGGGGTGCAACATCTATCTTTTATACTTTTGTAGTACAAAAGTGATAGTCACATGAATCGAATTGATCATAAATTTTAAGTAATAGCCACAAGAATTGAATTGACAATAAGTTTTAAGTAATAGTCACATGAATCAAATTGACAATCAATTTTTATCAGTTTCTCAACTCAACTAACTACGCTATGGCCTTGAAGACATATTCGATCCATCTTGAACTTTGACATTAGATAACTTTGACATGTATCTAAGTACTGAGCAGTAGGTGCTGGATTTGCTCAATTCTCAAATGCCCATTAGTTAATATTTGAGTAATAGAGAATGGTAGATTTTTCATAGGTGATGACTCAACGTCTGTACATCACTGGACCTGATCCGTAAAAAGTGAAACTCTCTTAAAAGAGTCAGGTGATGTAACACTAATCAATATCCTTCTAGAGGGAGTAGTTTGAGGGAGGAAAAAGACAAAGGAGGGAACATGCACTTTATTTAAGGTGAAAACGGGTACAAGGAAGCAAAATCAATGCATGGAAAACTGCTGCTTTCATTGGGATGCCAAAGATGTATAATATCTCATGTTTTGGGAACCGATCAATTTCAAGTCACCTAACAATATGATGTAGTGATAAGCAATACAACTACATCTTTTCTAATCAACTTAAGGTCATGACAATGAAGGGGAGGTCTTTCATGCAAGTTTGATCATCAGTTTCAATCTAGCAAAAGTCTCTCTTGTCTTGGTCGGTGAGCAGGATGAGAATCCCACTGCCGGAATGAGACTCGAAGCTCCTTCTTTTCTTCTGTCCCCAGAGTCCAGGACGGTGTCGATGCTTTGTGAATGCGCTGTATGACATCTAATGCATAACTGTGTCTCCATTTGCAGCACAAAGGGCAAAACCCCGGCTTGAATCAGCAACCAGCCATCTACCAACCACCCAAAGGGCAAAACCCCGGCTTGAATCAGCAACCAACCATCTACCATCCACTGATCCCACCAGTGTGCTAACACCCCTCAGGGATAAATGCAAAAAGTTGAAGAGACTAGACATCAGGTTTTCTCTGTTGTTCAAAATGAAATAAAATAGCTTTTTACTAGTAACAAATTTACGTAGACTCAACATCTGGAACCGAGGGATACAAGTACGCATAGTTAATATCAGAGGTGTTTGATTCCTGTGCAAGAATTAGCAAGGAACTGAACACCCAGTTCATGGTTTCCAAATACAAGAAGGAAAAATGCAGCCCCAAGAGATGCTGTGTTTGACTCGGGATGAAAAGGACATGGAAAGAAATTGGGTGGCACAATTGCACGTTCATCTAGGTGTTTTTACTATTGTTAGTGCCAATGTTGTCCTTATTTATACACGACGATCAAATCAAGCAACCACTATAGGCTGATTTACACTATACCATGGTAGTCACATCCTCAAAATTAGGTGAACCAGCCTCAAAACCTTATGAACCTGGCGAAAAATGGAGTGAACCGGCTTGGAAATCCCTGAACCAGTCACAGATCTTTATGAACCGGCTTTGGAAAAAGAGGAAAACATATGAACCGGTCTGAAACTCTTGCACATGTTTCTTCCTCTGCCTGTGGTTTGCAAATCAAATGCCTCCAGATAGAACATATATTGATTAAGAGAGATCAAAAATTGATACTAGGCAGTAAAACATACGTCTGTTCCAGGTCGCATTTTGCTGCATAATTCTCATTGAGAGTTCAGGGCCCAAGAGATTTCATCAAAACGAATGCAGTTGGAATTTGTGAAAGGAGCTTACCTGAAACAACAATTTTCCGGTGCTAAGTATATTTTAATTTTCCCATATATTGGTAGCTACTAGACTGTTATAAACTATGTTTAATGAGAATTATATAGGCCGTCGATTTTAAGGAGATCCGCTAGTAGAGATTAAGATGTAAAAAATAGAAATCAACCTCTATTTTCAAAACACAAAAACACCCATCAAAAAACAGCAATCGATAAAAGTAAAAAAAAAAAAAAATTATGTGTTTCTTCTTATGAGAGATATTTTCCTCTCTTGAAAATAGAACTTGGTTTCGATTTTTTTTCCAACTTAATCATTACCATCCAATCTCTTTAAAATCGACAGTCCATATGATTCACATATGCCTTCAAAATCATGAATTTTTATCAGTAACCATTTTATTTTAAGATCATGATATAATACTTCAAGCATGCAGATCTGCCGATCCCGAACTATAATGGACACGCTGTCGATACCATGGACGAACTTTGCCTGTAGCTCCTAAATATGCGGTAAATGTTTGTACTTCTCACAGCCTAATTATGCACGATCACCGTAATCCCAAAGATAATCATCTGGATTCTCAACCTTTTCTTAGTCTTTCTGTTAATAAATTAGACAAACCATATCTAATTTCCCTTAAAAATTTTGGATCACGCGGATAAGATATTGTGTCACCTGAAAAGGATACCCCTAATCTAGTGAATCCCTTGGACGAAGACAGACATGAGTTCTTCGTGTCGGTGTTTGATTCGCTCGTTCTTTCTAGAAAGAACTAATGCCAAACTTTTCAATCGAGTAATGCCATGGAGGAGATCACTCGAAGAACGAAGATTTACGTGTCAAGTAGCTTGGTGGTTTTCAAGCTTCAAGTTAAAAAAGGGCTTTCAGGTAGGAATCAGGTAGGAATGTATAACTAGGAAGCCGAGCTCGAGATCAGCCAGTTCGGTCATCTCAAGTCACATATTGCTCGGATCGAGATTGAGTTGAGCTCAACTTGTTGAAGCTTGTGTCACTTGATTCATGTTTTTTTTTTCTCTCTTTAAATGAGAATATACACTTGAAGATTAACAAACACAGAAGACATAAGCCAAGTCAAGTTTAAATTACTATAGCTCGTGTAACTCGAACTTGGCTCACTTATAACTCGAGCTTCAACTTAAACCCGAGCACAAGTGTGCATAAGTCAAGCACATGTTAAAACTCAAGTTCGAACACAAGTCTGCGAGTTCGAGTCAAACACGAGTCAGCTCAATGTCTCACTAGGAACTTTTCTTTTTCTATTATTCTTTTCGGGGACTGACTAGCATGGGTGGAAGTGTAAGGACTCATTCGGCAAAGCTGGTTATATACGCCACCGCCGTGCACAGAAATCTCGAAAAATCTCGGTCTTCGTCTCGACAAGTTTCAACACATGTAGAAAGCCCATGGTTTTCTCTCCTCTCAAAAGAAGTGAAGTAAAGTTGGGCATCCTTTAACTCTTGTGGGTCTTCTGATGTACAGACAGTAGAGCAGCTTTTCACTTGATATCAGGGGAGGTGGGCTTGGGGGGAGCACTTTGAGCTGCCTTGATATTGGTTCTAGACTGTGAGCCAGAGCTGCTTCCTTTGGGGACCGACCGTTTATGAAGGGTCATGTCATGAACCAGACACAGTAAACACAAACAAGCTTGGCCAGCTAGTGTTCATGCATATGCTTTCTCAGGTTGCACTACTATATCAAGCAGGTGGCCCTTTGCCCACATGGGGGGACAAACTAAATTATAGTGAGACCTCATGGAAGCTAGCTACCCCAACTATGTTGATATATATACAATTCATAGGAGAGAAGAAAGTGGACATGGCAGTGGTGGAGCCAAAAAATGGTTGTGTAAGAGGCACTAATGGTTTAACTTTTGAAGTTTTTAAGAGGCACTCCAGTATAAATGAGTAAAAAGTTAGGAAAGTATCAATATATAATAAAGTAATTTTTGCGAACAAGCATGGGCAATTGCACACACCAGCCCACATTTGCCTCCGCCGCTAGTACATGATCCCGTGTATGTGGGCGCATGCACACATTACTTACAAGTGACAAAGGATTTCTGTTTCTGCATAGTTCTAAGATGATGTAGATGTTGAAGTGTTTTGTTTGCAAAATGCATTGGGACTTAAGGCTGCTTGTGGATTTCCCTTGCAGAACTAAACAGTGTGGGATTTCTTTTGCTAATCTGAAAGCTCTTCTGGTCACCTGGGCTGACAGTTGAGTTCCATAGTGTCGTAACAGACATGAAATAAGAAGATGGGAACAACAAATTGTGGCTTCTGCTTTTAAGGAATTATGCTTAAAGGCTATCAATAACCTGAAACAGGTCAGTACTTCAACTCCCATTGTGTGTCTTTTAATCATGTATAGCACAGGACACACTACTCTTGGCTCATGCATGCACACATGTCAGTATACACGCACACACATACACACATAGTGTATCTCAAAAAAAGTCATGACTGCAACTCGAAAAGCTCGACTGGACGTGCCAAGTCTTCCATTGAGGACACTTGGACCTTAAGTACAGCATTCGAAGATGGTAGAGCCCTCTATCAGTATGGTCAGTTGGGACCCAAAAGAAAAGTTGTGTGCCACCATGTGCCTCTTTCTGTATATGGATATTCTTCTCTTCTCTTGGTGCCTTTTGAAAAAGAAGAAACTGCCTTTTGAAAAAAGAAGAAACTGCACTGGACCCCAAGCCAATACACAGATCAAGACTACTGGTTCCACTTCTCAACCCATCGAAACTCTCTCCAATCAGGTCCTTATTTAATATCAGCACAGACTATACAGACAGTTGTGAGAGAAATTGAATGCCAATGATCGAACATTGAAGTTGACAGCCACGCATATCTCTGCCCGCCATGACATCATTTGTAAAAGTTAAATGCAAATTTGATAGGCATGGTCAGGGGCGGAGTCTGAAATTTTTTGCAACCAAAATAAAGTTTTTAAATTTTGATTGGGGTCAAAATATTATTTTTTAAAAATTTGTATATAGAACAAGTGAAATCTTTTAAAATTTATATGTAATTTTAAAAAAAAAAATTAAGGTAGGCATGGTAGCAAAATTGTCTCCAGACAGTTTTTAGTTTCTAGCCATAGAGTACTGTTAGACCAGTTCTTTTTTAGGGTGTTACCCTCAAGAGGCTGAAGACTCTCCCTCCTTCTCCTTGCTCTTCAGTTGTGCTTCGGAACCAGAGTGGACTTATGACTACTCTATTCAAATCGAGAGTAGCACTTGTTATCATTTGCAGTGCAAAGGAGTAGCACCCACGAGAATGGAACTAATGACTAGGTTTTTAATGGCCCATCAGCCTCGTCACTTAGTTTCATATATATATATATATATCTATATATAAAAGAAAAGCCTCGTGCTTTAGCAAATTTGGAACCCAATCATGTCAACTATATATCTATATATATATATACATGAAAGAAAAGCCTTGTTCTTTAGCGAATTTGGAACCCAATCATGTCAACTAAACCCTAGCCTCACAATCTGTCTTTATGTCTAAGTTCCACTAAGCTTGAGTTGCTTCTTGGGGTCTATATTTGCTACCATAGACGAAAAGCAAGGGGGACGACCATGCGTTGTCTGAGCTTGTTCAGACACGGTCTATCCTTGTCCTGAACCCGTCCTTCCAAACTCGGCACGGTTGATTCCAGCAGTAATTGTAAATGGTGTCTTCAAGAGCAGACACAAACCAGGTACTAATGTTCTAAATATATATGTTCATGAAAGTGTTCATTGAAATTTCACAAAAAGAACATGAGAAACAAATTTGATAGATAATGACACGAGCAATGAATAAAATATGTGCATTACATATACAATGGTTAGACAATATTGTGTATATTAAAAAAATGTAACTAATAAAACTATGCATTAATGGCACGATCATTTACTAATAAAACTCTAAAGTTAAAGAATTTGCAAGCTGGCAAACAAATTAATCATATATTAATGAAGAAGAATAAACATCGATCTACATAACTTTATCATTGTGGTGTGAGAACGAGTACAATAATAGAGCATTGAAAGGGAATAGTCGACATATATAGACAATTATTAGGTGAATTAATAGACTATTATTAGATATTCTTCATGTCTTATTATTTGTAATACGAAGGTTTGGCTTTAACTGACCCACTGCGCATACGACCGACTTGCGAAAGCATATGAAATCATTTAAGGTGCAACAAAAAGATGAGCGATTCACATGGAAAAAACTGCAAAAGGAAAAAGAGAGGAGATGGATCTCGAATCTTGATTGCGATGGACACATGGGTCCATGGACCACAATGTCCTCAAGATCGGAAACAAAAAGTTGAGGCTACACTTTGCTTTTGCCAAAAGCAAGAAGCCTTTCATTTTTGGTGCGTACAGACAAATGCTTCCTGTTTTTTAGATCAACCAAGCAAGCGGGGATAGCTCAGTTGGGAGAGCGTCAGACTGAAGATCTGAAGGTCGCGTGTTCGATCCACGCTCACCGCATTGTTAGATTTTCTTTTTCTTTTTTTAATATAAGTTAACCATTCTTTTTCTTTTTTTAATATAAGTTAACCATAAGAGAGAAGGGTGTAAAAGCCCATGTGCAAAAGCATTGAGCAAGGGGATATTTTAAAAAGAAATGTCCTTTATAGTTTTTTATTTTTTTTTATTTTCACCTTTGTCTTGACAAAAAGTTTTCTGTATTCTTCATTTGCCATATTGACACATGAAAATTTTGTGCAAATTTTATGCACAAATATGACACATATACACATTTAAGGGTTGTTAGGTTGCAAGGACAATCTGCGATTGTCTCATGAATTAAACCGAATGTCTAGTCTCTTGTACTTTTAAGGGTTGTTAGGTTGCAAGGACATGTCTCATGAATTAAATTGAATGTTTGGGTAGATTCATGTAATACTAATATAGTGTTCTTGAAGCTAAACAATCCTTTATGGTACAAAGCATATTTCTGGTACCAGTAGCTACTTGGTTTTAATTCCTAGTGCTGTTAGTAGAGAGAAAGAGAGAGAGAGTGGGCAAAGGGGAGGGACAACCAGCAACCATGTTCCATAACTATTGAATAATACTGTCAACCTAGCTTTTAGCGTGAAAGCATCACCGACAAGAATCGAACAAGAAAAATATTTACATGCATCCATATCATAGTATTAGTTGTTTCAGTTTATTGTAGAGTTGACAAACCCATCCATCCTACTCAGGAGTCACAAGAGTCGCATCATGATCATTCACTTATTGGGTCGCAGGTTAGGATCCAAGCAATCCACACCAAGACTCGGTCGAACTCAGTCAAGACTCGACTGACTCGGCCAAGTCAGGTCCAATTTGAGTTTTTGGCGATATATAAAACTAAATTAATGATAAAAATTGATTTTAATTCCATTTTTTTCTTCAATCAATATGAAAAGACCCAAAAGGCAAGGAGGAGGCTGAATTTTTTGGAGTTCTTTTTGTGAATCTTCTAACTTCTGAATTAGAAACCCCACGCAGCCTTTGTTCGGAACACCTTCTCTTAAAAAAAAAAAAAACAGATAAAAATTCTTCTTCTAATTGGAAAACAACAAATTTTAAAGAACTGAAATAACAAACTATATTAAAGCTTCAACACTTCTTTTCCAATTAAAAATTCTTGAAAAACTGAAGCCCTCATGCACCATTTTGAAAAACAAAAAAAGGCGTCATGGGTCACAATGTGAGAAGCGTGGACGTCCTCAGAATTTGAATGTTATGAGATGGGGTATTTTGTAAATAACAACATAAATTGAGGAGCTTTTGGTCAATGCATCTCCGACCCCGTTAGGGTTTTCTCCCTGCCAGGACGATTTATAAATCCTGTTTGTGCTTCAAAGACTCCAGAACAATCTCTCTCTCTCTCTCTCTCTCTCTCTCTCTGTTCTCTTCTTCTCCGCTGAACCTTTATTTTTCTCCCTCTTTCTCTGTTGAGATTGTTCTATACATGTGGGTTGTCGCCTTGTCGGTTTAGGGATACTCTCTCTCTCTCTCTCTCTCTCTCTCTCTCTCTCTCTCTCTCTCTCTCTCTCTGTGTGTGTGTGTCTGTTGAGACTGATCTCTAGGTGTGGGTTTTCGATTTAGGGATGTGCTATCTAAGGGGATGCTTTAAGATGCCTGGGGAACTAGGCAGCGAGACGAAGGAGCTTTCCCTTTGATCTTGGTATTTCGATTGCTTGGGACTGGACGTCTGCCCCTTTGGCTCATGCTGTTTGTAAATGCCTCAGGGATGAACTGGTCCCTTACATTGTTGCTCAATCCATCCTTTCTCTATGTCGGCTAAACTCTTTCTCTTCTTCTTCTGGTTTTAGCTGATAATGCGAGGGTGGAACATACTTTCTCATATCTCTAACTTGAACTCCTTTGGTCCTTTCATCTCTCCTTTTCTTCGGCCTTTCCCTTCTCTTTCAAAAATTAGTTTTAGTTTGTTTACTTGTAGTTAATTTCGTTTTTGTTTCTTGAGATTTCTTTTTGCTTGGCGTTTCTCGCTTTGGTGAAAGCGTCACAAAGAGGTCTTCTTTTCTTTCATGCTTTTCTTAGTTCATAGAACTAAGATTAGTTCGATACTCTGAGAGCTTGTCGGCGAATCTTTGTGAGTTATGTACAAGTTCCATCTTTTAGATATTCAATTGGGGGGCTTCTACCTCTATTCGCTCAAGGGTTTAGGGCCTTTGGATCAAATGGTGGTTGATTTTACATGAACCAAGCATCGAATAACACTTGAAAGAAATTCTTCTGCACACTGCAGAGACGATGGGATGTTCATTTGACTAATGTATTAACAAAAGACATAGTTGGCCAATTCATTTGGTTATGGTTGGTGTCCCAACTTTGTGTACCATGAACCTTTTCCAGTTTCCTCTGTCAAAACATTTCTCAAATGAAATCAAAATCAAGTTTATCATGCACTATGAGGAACATCTGAAGGGTAGGTACAAGCAGAATGATGTCCGAAGACATAATTGTTTGCTAAAATTCCCCTGATATCTTTCTCCCTCCTCTGTCAGCCTCTGTGAGAATCAGAAATAGTGATCCTTCGCCAATGCAGGAAAAAGGTTGATATATAAATATTCTGCAGATCGATGAAGACCCTATTTAAATCTATACCTTCTTTACATTCTAAGTTTTGGAGTTCTGTCATATGAGATTGGTGGAACTAGCAATAACAAAACTGGGGCGAACTGATGATCCGCGATCTCTTTGGCTGAATCCAACGGAATTTGAACGATTCCAGGTTGATTCGCGACGAATTGAAGAATGAAGCCCTACTCCTGAATTAACATAGACAATTGCTGGACACAAACCACAGTAAAAAACAACTGAATTCACAAAAAAATGATCCTGTTTGCACCAAGGACGACCGCCGTTTAAACGCCCGACGCATGAAACCGATGCTGACGAAAGCAAACCGGAAAATCACGGCTGCAATTTGTGGATGAGGCGTTTAAATTCCTGAAAGCTGGACACCCAGATGCTGTTTCTGCAGAAAACAGACTTCAACCTGCACCCAAAATTTAAAAATCAGTAAGGTGATCGATCTTACCTCGGTTTTGCCAGGAAGAACAACCAAGTAAATAATTTTATACATTGTTCTTCAATAATTTTAATTATTTGAGTGTACGTCTCTCTATCTTTCCCTTCAAAATTTTCTTTATTTGTTGCCGTAAACAAAGTTTGGCATTATGTTTCTATGCTATTCACCTGCCACTATCGAAAAATCAAAGTTCACATTTTCATGTAGAGTATCCATAGAATCAGAACCACGAACAAATATAATTCTGATTAACTAACAAAAGTTGAATCATGGACACTCAAATAAATGTCACCAGCCACCACAAATAAAAATTGTCTGATAATGAAAAATTCATATAAACAAAATAAAAACCAACGTTAAAAACTTAGACAACTCTAGCTTCACTAAGCATCTCAAGTAAGATCTCTTTTCGCACAGACGATGGACAACCAAAGAATGCTTCAATCCTTTTCTTTCTACTTGCAGTGGCAACCGATTCAATCATACAAGCATATCTGAAACCATCATCATTTCTCTGTCTTTTCTTTTGTGTACTCCGACGATGAGTTTCAAAACGCGATCAACTTAGTACATTTCACAATCAACTCCAAATTAATAAAGATTCTAATCTTGTTTGATTTCGAGAAATCATATCAGGCTCATTCGCTCTTAAGTCATTCTATGAAGCATTTCTTTTGCTGTCGATGGTCCTCCTCCTATTGCTCGCTTATGACAACAAAATCTGTGACCGACAGATTTGGAGAATTTTTAAAACCGGATCATCACTTGAAGCCGAATTTGGATCAAATATCAGATTATATTCTAAATCTGTGAATCACTGCTATACTTCATTATCAGCCAAAGGCATCTAGAATCCCATTGTTCTCCCTTTCTGCTCATCAGAAGTTGAGGAAGCAATAAACAGACGAAGAACACTAGAATCTCGTTGTTTGTGAGCATTACCATTGAAGAATCAATCTTAAGGTTCACAAAAGGCATCTGTGAAAACATCAATACATATGGAGAAATTTGTGACAGTTGCTTTAATATACTGCTATAGTAATTTCTGTGTTTGTTCAATCCATTTACGCCTATTATGTAGCCAACATTAATCTCAAAAGCATTGAAAACAATCAGGCTTATCAAAATGCTGCAAGCCAAGCAAAAACCTAGAACTAGAGAAATCTCCACCTGTTCGACCGCTCCTCAGGCCAACCCTTAACAGCTTTGCAGAAAAGAGCAAGGCAATGAACTTTCTGCATTCATAAATATAAGATTAGATAATTAATTATACAAACAAGGTTCTTGTTAGCTAAAAAAATTCGACCTATGCAACATATATTTGTGATTCTTTATTTTTACTTTTGTTGGCATTGAGGTGAACCCTTTAGTTGGATTTATAAAAGTTTGCAGACAACATAATTTAATAGATTATATAACAACGTTGGTTGCACTCAAGTTGCATTTGTAAAATAAGCAGTTTCATATATATATATATAGTGCAACTAGTGTACATAGGACTGCACACGAGCCGAGTCTAGATCGAACTCGACTCATGTTTAGTCAACTCGAGTGGGACTCCAGTTCGACACGATTTTCACAACTTCAACTTGAACTCGACTCTGTTTAAATTTGTTTAGACGCCGGTGAGGAGAGAGAAAAACTAAGGAAAAATGAAGGAAGAGCATGGGTAAGGAGAGAGAAAAATGAGAGGGAAAATAAAGAGATTGATGGATTGATGAGGAAGCTTAATGATGAAAATGGGTATATAATGAGGGTAGAACGGACAATGGCTGTGGGTGAAAAGAGACAAAAAAAAAGAGGAAAACTAAAAACCCAAAACAAAAACTCAAGATTAAAATCGAATCATTGGAGTTTAGTTGAGTTGAGTTTGATCAACTCGAATTCGGTCAGTTTATTTTTAAGCTCTAGCTTCACTTGAGTTTACTCGAGCGAGTTCTAGTCGAGCTTGGGTTGGCTCGACTCTGTAGCCCTACCTGCTGATGGCCACCATTTTTTCATGAGAAAAAAAATAGATTTGGGATAAAGAGAGAGAAAAAAAGATGAAAAGAGAGAAAAAGAAGAAAAAACAAAAAACACAAAACAAAAACCCGATATTAAAGTCAAGCAGAGTCGAATTTAGTTGAGTCGAGTTTCATCAACTCGAACTGGGTCGAGTTTATTTTAAGCTCGAGCCGAGTCGAATTTAGTTGAGTCGAGTTTCATCAACTCAAACTGGGTCGAGTTTCTTTTAAACTCGAGCTGCACTCCAATTTGCTCGAGTGAGTTCTAATCGACCCCAAGTTGGCTGGACTCATTGTCCAGCCTACCGAGCTGACGGCCACCACCATTTTTTCACGACAAAAAAAAAAAAAAAAAAAAGTTGCGGATCACAGTGTCGATGCGGAGCGGCGATGGCGGACTTGTAGTTGTCGAAATAATTGAGGAATTGTTCGTCAATTCACATTCCAGGCCGCTAGGGTTTTTTTTTTCTTGCCGGATCTATTTATAGACCTCTTACGCTCAGATATCTCATCCCATTTCTTGGGACTGGATGCCTCCCTTGGCTCATATTACAGTATAGCCATAGGGTTAACTGGTCCCTACATTATTTATCTAACCATCCTCAACTATGTCGGCTAAATTCTTCTTCTTCCTCCTCTTCCTCTCCTCCTTCTCCTCTTCCTTCTTCTGGTTTTAGCTGACATGCCTGCGGATGGGACATAACTTTTTATGTCTGTTGAACGAGCGCCGTCTCTCTTTCTATTTATATCCCTTTATTTCTTGAGGTCTTACTTGGTTTTTTCTCTGTCTTTCATTAGGGATGCCATTAAAAAAAATTGGGTTTACTTTGTTTACTTGTATTTGGTTTCGTCTGGGTTCTGCAGATTTCTTTTTTGCTGGTTGTTTCTCGCTTGGTGAAGAGTTGTAAGGGGGTAGGTCTCCTTTGGATGCTGCTTTTTTAGTTCATAAAATGAAGCTGGGTAGATCCATTGAAAGCTTGTCGACGAGTCGGTGGATTATGTACAACTACCTTCTAAAGTCCCTCTTTTTTCTAGATTCAATCGAGGGGTTCTCCCTCTGCTTTCTCAAAGGTTCAGGACCTCTGGACCAAATGGTTGTTGATTTTTGCAGGAATCAAACTTTGGGTACATCTTGGAAGAAAGTGAACGGATTGCCAACGCGATTTACTCAAGTTCCTGGGTATCTGTCTTTCTTCCTTTGGCAGTCTCTTTGAGATGCAGAAATAGTGATCCTCCATAAATTGCAGGCAATGGCGGTAGGATAATCACCGCAGGGTTGATATTTAGGATAGCTGCAAATCGATACAGACCGTCAGTGGTCGGAAAATCGATACCTTCTTTATATTCTAAGGCTTGGGGTTTCGTCGCATGAGGTTGGTGAAACTAGCGAGAAAGGAAGAGGAGTAGACCGATCGATGCTGTCTGCTTTGCAGAATCCGATGGCATTTGATTGAGTCCAGAATCCGCCTGATTTCCGACGGATTGAATCCCTGCTCCGTCCTGATCTAACCTAGAGAAGCGACAGAAACCACCGGAAAAAAATAAGAAAGTGAATTCACAAAATGATCCTGTTCTCTACCGATCTGAGCAGAACAAAATAGAAGCTTTCGTATATGGCCAAGAATTTTTCTGTACCTTAGGAAATAAAATTCAAATTTTGCAGGGATTTTTTGTTTATCAAACACAGTATTTTTTTTTAGAAACATATTTTTGGAAATATGGGGAAGGAGGGAGGTGGGAAGGAAGGATGGGGAGGTGGAAGAAGGCAGACAGAAATTTGTTTTTTAACAAACACTATATATATAGAATTTTATTTCTAAAAAACCAATTTGAAAAATAAATTTCTGAAAACTTCTTTTCAAAAACATATTTCTAATCATCAAAGCCCCCTAAAAGCTAAATCCACCTAACATTGAAAACAATCAAGCTTATCAAAATGCTGCAAGCCAAGCAAAAACCTAGAACTAGAGAAATCTCCACCTGCTCGACCGCTCCTCAGGCCAACCCTTAACAGCTTTGCAGAAAAGAGCAAGGCAATGAACTTTCTGCATTCATAAATATAAGATTAGAAAATTAATTATACAATCAAGGTTCTTGTTAGCTAAAAAAATTAGACCTATGCAACATATTTTTGTTATCCTTTATTTTTACTTTTGTTGGCATTGAGGTGAACCCTTTAGTTGGATTTATAAAAGTTTGCAGACAACATGATTTAATAGATTATATAACAACGTTGGTTGCACTCAGCACCACAGAGCAGTAACAGTTGTGAAAATGAAAGCATTAAACCAAAAGTTTTTGCGTAAGTTGCATTTGTAAAATAAGCAGTTTCTGGCTGCCAAGAGAATGAAATCCACATAAATGTTATTATGCTTTTGAGTGTCATATATAATTAATTAATTAATTAATTAAAAGTTAATTTTTTTGTGGCCTTCGTAAACTTCTTTTCCCGTGTTGAGGTTCAATAATTGAGGAATTATTTGTTATTTCCTATTCGAGGCCGCTAGGGTTTTCCTCCTCGCCGGATGTATTTATAGACCTCTTTATGAGTTTCAGAGGACATTCCTCTCTCTCCCTGGTTTTCTTCTTGCCTGAGGCAACAATGGAGCCGCCTCTCTCTCTCTCTCTCTCTCTCTCTCTCTCTCTCTCTCTCTCTCTCTGTCTGTTGCTATTGTCCTCTTTCCTGTTTGGTAGCTTGGGACTGCTTGTCAGCCTTTGGCTCATAATTGCCTTAGGATGAATTGGTCCCTACATTATTTCTCTAACCATCCTGTACGACGTCGGCTAAATTCTTCTTCTTCTTCTTCTTCCTTCTCCTCCTCCTCCTTCTCCTTCTTCTCGTTTTAGCTGACATATGTCGGATGGAACATAACTTTTTATGTCCGTAGAATGAGCGCCGTCTCTCTTTCTATTTGTATCCTTTTATTTCTTGAGGTCTTACTCGGTTTTTCCTTTGTCTTTTATTAGGGATGCCGTTAAAAAAATTGGGTTTGCTTTGTTTACTTGTATTTGGTTTCGTCTGGGTTCTGCAGATTTCTTTTTTGCTGGGTGTTTCTCGCTTGGTGAAGAATTATATAAAGGGGTCTCCTTTGGATGCTGCTTTTTTAGTGCATAAAATGAAAACTAGGTAGATCCATTGAGAGCTTATCGACGACTCGGTGGATCATGTATAACTACCTTCTAAAGTCCCTCTTTTTTCTAGATTCAGTCGAGGGGTTCTCCCTCTGCTTTCTCAAAGGTTCAGGACCTCTGGACCAAATGGTTGTTGATTTTGCAGGAATCAAACTTTGGGTACATCTTGGAAGAAAGTGGTCGGATTGAAAACGCGATTTGCTCATGTTCCTGGGTATCTGTCTTTCTTCCTTTGGCAGTCTCTTTGAGTTGCAGAAATAGTGATCCTCCATCAATTGCAGGCAATGGCGGTAGGATAATCACCGCAGGATTGATATTTAGGATAGCTGCAAATCGATACAGACCGTCAGTGGTCGGAAAATCGATACCTTCTTTATATTCTAAGGCTTGGGGTTTCTTCACATGAGGTTGGTGAAACTAGCGAGAAAGGAAGAGGAGTAGACCGATCGATGCTGTCTGCTTTACAGACTGCTTTACAGAATCCGATGGCATTTGATTGAGTCCAGAATCTGCCTGATTTCCGACAGATTGAAGCCTTTCTCCGTCCTGATCAAACCTAGAGAATCGACAGAAACCACAGTAAAAAAACAAGAAAGTGAATTCACAAAATGATCCTGTTCTCAACCAATCTGAGTAGAACAAAATAGAAACTTCGTTGGCAACCTATGGATAGCCATTCAAATGCCTAAAAGCTAAATCCACCGGTGCCGGATGCAGAAAACATACTTCAACCTACACACAACTAAAAAAAAAAGAAGGAAAACTCCCAACTTATTATTAGCTTTGCTAGCCATGATGAACAGGGCTTCATCTGGATCTAGGCTGGTACACGTCTTGAGGCAGTTGGTTTCGACTCAACTCAGATCTTGCTGCATCTCAGCTTGAGATCGAGGTGAGTTACACGGGTGAACTTGATTTGCATTCGATAGATTCAGTCCTATTTAAACTGGTTTGCTAACTCCCTATTTGATTTGATTTCTTTTCTTAGTTTTAAATTTGAAATTTTTAATAAAAAAGACAATTCCATTATGGCAACTTGATTGGTAAAGATTGCTAGCCATTAGTCGACTGCTTATTTTTAAGTTTCTAATGGAAAAATTGGATTGTATTTATAATGGTTAAATAAAAGAAGAAGATTCATTTCAGCCTGCCTGGCTCCGGCAATTGGGTAAATGGCACCATTGCTGATAACGGGAGATCTTTCACTTGATAAAGGAAAAAAAGGGAAAGAAGAAATGGAAGAAGATAAGCAAAGCAGAATAACAAACTCATGCTTTTAAGAGGGCGTTAGAAACAATAAAAAAGAAGACAAAGATAGATTTACGTGATTCGAAGCAATAATCTCTTACCACTATAGTTTAACAGATCTTTTACTATTCACTCACAGATACTCACATAAAAGAAAACAAAGAAATTGTAGACTTCCTCTCAACATAATGATTAGAGTGAAACCCGCGGTATTACATATGAGTGTATAAAAGAAAACAAAGAAACTGTAGCCTTCCTCTCAACATAATGATTAGAGTGAACAGTTTGGACTAGAGATGTGCAAGTCTGGATTTAGCTTTGGGTTTGAGTTGTGGATTTGTTTACGGGATCTCCGTGTGTGGTCTTGGTTTTAGTTATTTTCCTAACCTAAATCCGTTATAATGTGGTAGATTGATAGGTAATTGGCAGCATGAGAATCTGGGTTTCAAATGTTATGTGACTTCATAATCCGGTTTGGATGGTCTCAAGTTCAGATTCGCCTTAAGCTTTTGAATACATTGATGGCGTGGTTTGCAAAGGTATCTTATAATAATTATAAGAAAGAAAAACAAAACAACAGCAGTCGTTGTAGTATAGTGGTGAGTATTCCCGCCTGTCACGCGGGTGACCCGGGTTCGATCCCCGGCAACGGCGTTCTTTTTTTGTTCTTTTCGTGTATTCTTTTTCGAAGAAAAAACTCTATATCAAGAAGATTCTTTCAATGAGAAAAAAATAGACTCCCTCGGATCCCAATTCTGGGCCTAACAGGAAAGTACACCAGTTAGAATTGAGTGAATTGAGTACCCAATGCCACAGAGAGGATGGCCTGTGACGATCATTCTCCAGAAGAGAATGGAGATCCTGACCATGAACGGCCGGTAGAGTTTGCCCAAGCGATGGAGAATTCTCTTTACCCAACTGGGATAATCAAAAGACTATGTTCAAGACATTCAGAACCTTTTACGTGGGCAACCATCGCCTGTTTTGAAGGAGACACCTCAAGGGGGTATGGAATATGGCTACATCACCATGGGACTCAGACGACTTTGGATGGAAGTGAGAAATCCTCATTTCTCATTCACAGGGAAAGGATATTTTCTGGTAAGGATTGATTCTCAAGAGGAATTAGCAGGACTGATTCTCAGGAGGAATTAGTAAGGATTGATTCTAAAGAGGAATTAGCTGTCATATTCAGACTTAGGGCATGGCGTTTGGGGGTCCGAACTCTCATTGCTTTCTGCTAGATTCAGGGAACACAGATGAAGGAAGAGGGATCCAATATGGTTCCGCATGCCTAATTTCCCATCCAGTCTACGGAGTTGCAGGCTTTTCAGTGGCATTGTGCATGCTCTAGCGGCGGAGCTGGTTGAGTCCGACCCTTTCACAAAAACCCATTTAAGATGGAGTACGTTCGTTTCTCTTAACTTCCGCCCTCGCTTGATAGTTGATTTGGCGTTGGGGGGATTAAGGATTCTAAAATTTCTAGTCCTATATGGCAGTTCGACCGAGGGTGGTTGGAAGACAGAGAATCTGCTGTAAAGGTGAATACTCGGGCCTGTGCAGCTATCTTTTGAATTAATGGTGACATTTTCTATCAGATGGTGCTCAGTAGCAATAAGAATGTGATGTTTTCTGAAGCAAGACTTAGAAGATTGTCCTTCGAGGGCTCAGTGAACTATAATATTCTTGTTAGAACATTTTCTATCAGATGGTGCTTGGTAGCAATAAGGATGTGATGTTTTCTGAAGCAAGATGATTAGAAGATTGTCCTTTCTGGGCTCAGTGAACTATAATATTCTTGTCAGAACATTTTCTATCAGATGGTGCTTAGTAGCAATAAGATTGTCTTTTGAGGGCTCAGTGAACTATAATATTCTTGTTAGTTCTAAGTGCACTAAACGGAAGCGTTGGCTTCAGAGTTGCATAGTAAGATGGTCGACTCGTAGTCTCAAGTTTTCTTGGTTGAAAGACAATTTGAGGTACTTGATGGTTGTTGACATTTCTTTCTCTGGGGATGGTTTGCCTTTGCTAGCTGCTAATCTGTAAAAAGCAGTAGCAGCTGTAATTGTTATATTCTTTCATTCTTTCAATAAATGGTGGTACAGGAGGCTCTCCAGGCCGCTTGCAGCGAAAGAAGTTCTGACACAACAGAGCATGTTATCAAGAATCAATATTTGTGTATTGGGGTCCCAATATTTAACCTGCTCTGTGCAAACTAAGCGTTGTTCTTTTCATGCTTTCCTGTAAGATGCCGAGTCCAACACTGATAACAACGCCAGAAGTTTTAACATACGTTCTTTGCAGCCCATTTAGATGAATAGAAAGATCAAATAAAATTGAACAGAAAGCACACTTTCCAACATAAGAAATGCACATATAATACAACGAGAAACAAACGAGCCTACAGTGGATTATTTCTGAACCCAAAAAAGAAAAAAAAGAAAGGGCTCACCAGAGCTTGTAGATGCTGTTACTTCTTCCACTGCGCTTTACAGTACATACCGTGCCAACCATCAAGTGAGAAAATTGACGGAAGGTTTTACTTATGGCTAAAGAATTGACAAAGAATAGATATACCCAATATCATTGAGCCCAAAGAATTGAAAAAAAAAAATTATACCCAAACACCATTGTGCCCGCCTCCGTATCTATACATAATCTTCACAGGAGCAACATAAACAGAGGGTGAATAATGCTTCAATCTCAGAACTGTATATCAAAATTCCGAAGCCGATGGAAACAAATTCACTGAAATTTCAGCAAATTTCTTGCCTGCTCTGGTCTTCCAGTACTCACGTCGAATTGGAGCATTTGGTGCTTCAGTTTCATCCAACTTCAGTGAACTTGGGCTGAAACAGAAAGGATATTTAGCTCTTCGAACCACAAAAAACCACAAACTACTTCACCGTCAAGAGATCAAAGATCAGGCGACGCACCCAAATGAGTCAGATGAATTGGATCTTGTTGCACGTCGTTTTGGTTTGGGAGTGCTGAAAGCAAAATGACTTTCCTTAGCAATCAAGGCCTGCAGATGCATTGCAACAACAAGTGAGAACCGGAAAAAAAAATGTCGTGAATTGCAATCTGAAATATGAATGGACAAGGTCTGCCTCAATAGCAAGAGATCTTACAGCTTCCCTGATTCCCTTGGAGACTAGAAATAGCTGCATCAGATCATCATATTCGACTCCACACATAATCTGAACCTAGAAACATTGACACGTGAGAAAGACAAACATCAATCAGCATGGTTTCTTGGAGGATCAACCAAGGGAAACAAAATAACAAAAGGAGAGACCTGAACCCACCAAAACGTCCAGAGGCAGAGCTTCGAGATTCAAGCTTTCCTCACCACACCCTGAATTCGTTGATGCCATCGATTTCAGGCACTTGCTATCACAGCGGAGATCGACCGCCGCCATGCCCGACCGACTTGGAACGCGAATTCGTTTCCTGCCGATCCTTTGCAAGCATTCGATCAGCTCTGAACCATCATTATCCTGGCTACACGTTTCAGGCAAATCCGGCGAACATTCCGAATAATTCCCACCATCCTCTGCAAAACTCGAACTCCTTCCCAATGCCATCATCGTCTACTCACGCTTTCGTTCCACTGAATCCCAATTTCAAACCCTACAGAGCACAACCCAAAGAGCAATCAATTTTCCCTCCCTTTCACTCCCCAACCAGATGGCCGCTGTCCTTATATGTCGGTGTCCAGTCGGTGACCGGACTTCCTAATCTTTGCACAAGGTATCCAATATCTTAAATATTGTCGCATCACGACCTCAGATATTCTTAATTCATAAGCAAAATCCACTAGGCACTAGAACAAAAAATGAATACCGTTCTTTTATTCCCATGATTAAAAGTCCGGCTCTTATCAGAAAACCTTGAAAAATTGTACCCTTCTTGGAAATGAGAATAAAAGAGTGGGTCTAATGTGAAAGTTTTCAAAGAAGGAGAGTGAAGGGAACTCCCTTGTGGGGCCCGCAGTGGTAACTTTCCTGTTTCCAGACCGGGCAACTCGGTCCACGCAGGCGGCGCCACTCAAGAACTTTCCGATCTCCACCAGTAAAACTAGCCGTTGAGAGAATGTGGTTGACTGAGCTGGCGGTTTCTCTTTGGCGATAAGCACGCACTCCGCGGGAAGATGTGCGACGCCAGGTCGGCCGCCGGTCGGTGGTGCTCAGCCGCTCGGATCCAGCGATGCGGTCAATACACTTGACTGAATCCATAGAACCATTATTTTTTAAATATAAAAATATTAAATTTTCATTGATCTGAACTAACTAGATTATAAATCATAATGGGATGTTCTTTGCATCGATAGTAAATGATCCAATCACATCGAGATTGATGTTCAGCCTAGAAACTCTTTATAAACTGCTACTGTACTGAACAATTTACCCATCTAAGTCAAAAACAACTAAAATGGTGAGCATCTAATACTGTATAAAATACATAAAGATGGAAGAATAAGTGCAATTTCCGCGTGATGACTGCACACGCTGAGTTATCTATAGCTGTGATCTGTACCGTCGCCAGGGGATTCAATAGTTCAACATCTATACAAGCGTTTATTTTCACCGCTATAGTTGCTTTAGTTATTTTTCCGGGTTAAAAGAAGAAAGACCATTATATATATAACATCTCATAGTTTTAAACGACGAGATTTTTCTCAAATATAATATGACGAGTTAAATAAAATATAAGAAAAAAGGTAAATTTTTTAAAATTTAAAAAACTTAAAATATAAGAAAAATAAAATAAGTGAGAAACTAATAACGCAAACAACAAATAAAATTAAAAAATGAAAAAACTGTTTGACCTTAAACAAACTGGAAAAAATGAAAAAAGTGAGAAAAACACAAAAAAGTGCGTTAAAAACAAGTGTTTTTCGTTTTTTATGTTTTTTTTAAATTTTTAAACTGCCATTTAATTTTCACTTTTTTTTTTTGAAAAAAACACGTTTTCTATGATATATATATATATATATATATATATATATATATATATAAAACCAGATAGAACAGTCTGGACTGAAGAGATCCAGGACGGCAGAGAGAGAGAGTTAACAGTCTGGACTGAAGAGATGCAGGACGGCAGAGAGAGAGAGAGAGTTAAGCGCTCGATTATATGACTTAACGGGAAAAATGCCGGCGGCCCCGGTCGACTGCATCGCCCTTTTCCACTACCGACGGCCTTCGGTTCGTCGACGGTGCAGGATCTTGTTGTAGTGGTACTGGTTGTCATACCTGTGGCATGGCTCTCCAAAATGTGAAATTAAAAAATAATTACGACCTTTAAGCCCTAAGAACGTATTCGTTTTGACAACGATCAAGATTAATTTACAGGTGCATTTTTACATTTACACAATATATCCAACGGATGAACCTGCACGCCCCTATTTACACGTATATTCAAGTTTCACTTCCATTCAATGTTTCGAATTGACATGCAATGCATGATAGTTAAATGTTTTAGCAATATGATGGAAAACCTATGCGGTAAACTATCTATTTGTGTCAGCAATATGATGGAAAACCTATGAGATCAACTATCTATTTGTGTCTATGGAAGAAAAACATTTAGAGACCTAAAAGTTTGATGACTTTTCAGCCAGGGATTTTTGTATAATAAATAATACACATGGTGATTCTAGTAATTCAAATGTTCATCTTTACTAAATGAATTTTAACTGGTTTTCGACAACATGAACACTAATATATTGCTCTGTCTCAATGACTAAGGCTGATTCATGCAATACTAGTATTATGTAAATATGCTCAATCATTGTAACAAATTAATGAAACATTATGACAATGTTTCTGGGGCCGAAAACTCCAATAGATTTGCCAAGTTTGATTAAGACAAAAAAATAGAAACTATGGTTTGTAAATAAATTGTTCACACAAATTTCTGTAGCAACATTTTATATTAAAAAGGGATACACAAATGCATTTCTGTTTCTTTTACAATTTTCTCTTTCTCTCCAACCTGCCTAGCCTTTTTTTATTTATTCTTTTTCATTTGCCCTTTCCATCCACCAATTTCTCACTCTCTTTTAGAAGTAAAGTTATAAAAGCTGGTTATCTGCACCGACCTGTGCATACAAAATTGTGTACAAAAAAGGGAGTCGCCAAATACGAAAAAAAAAAGCATCAAAAGTTTAAAAATGACCTTTTTTTAAAAAAAAAATCAAAGTGCACTAAACTCACTCCCAGAAACTATACCCCTCTTTTGAAGCCAGCATTGGTTAGCTTCCTTATTATCACTTTTCTTATTTTATGACAAATCCTCATTCTTAAAACATTGCTAGTTTTTAGAACCTAATTGTATTTCATCATTACAAAATTGATTATCAATTACAAACACATGGCATCTCACTAGGTGGCTCTTCTATGTAAAAAAACAATAGAGAAAAAACTGAAGAAAAAAAAAGAACAAAAAGATTGAATGAATCCCAGGGCTTGAGCGCCATATTCCCCTAGTCAATGCACTCAAGCACCTGACTGCTTGAGGAAGGAGCAAGCTAACTCATAGTTAAGCTTTCTAAGTGCTGTTTCTTCAGTTGCAAGGATCAGGAACCTGTTTCCCGCTGTAGCTGGCCTTGACATTAGCACATGATGATGTTATGGGCCCTCCAGGTCCATTGTAACTCAGATTTATCTCTTGAACCTTAATGTTTTGGCAAGGATACGCTTTGCTGCACTGCATAGTTACTCCTACAGGTGTCGTCGAAGTCCCTCTGATGTTGCTGAACGTGATACCACTGATCTTAACTCGCGATGGTGCCTGCAACAAAAACAATATACAATTGTTAATTGTTTTGCTCGAATTACATAAAGTTGCACATCATCATAACTAAGCCATTAATATTCTAAATAAGAAACACGAACACAGAATGAGAAGAAGGAATTGAAGATAACATAGAGAGCTAGCTGGCTCAATTACCTGTTGAGCGCAAGCAGATTTAAAGGGGCAGTAGTTTTGATCGATGATGATTGGGTTGCCAACATCCTTGAGGATAATGTTGTCGAAGGTCATGTTGGTTGCAGAGATGGAGCTAGGAGATGCTTGCCATGACTTGATTCTCACCCCGTTCATGGTGCCGCTAATGGTGCCGGAATCCGCACAGACAGAGTCGGACTGCCGGAATCCGAGCAGGCTACAGCCCAGGCATCGTTAAATGCCTAGAGCGTCCATGCAAAAGAAGATCACCTCACCGGAATTAGTAAAATATATAAAATGTATCTACATATGTTATTGGCTACACGTGAAAAGAAAGTTGGCTCTCTTTTAACAATTGTTTGGTTCTTAGTCAAAGAAAAAGTCGTAACTACAGAGAGAACAGATGGTTAAAGTTGAAGAGAACCTTGGTGTCATCACTCTTGCCATCACCTTTGGCACTATAATCATCGACGCTCTAAGTCCCCGAGCTCGAACCTGCTAGGGAAATGGTTGAGAACGCACAAAGAGCAAAGCTGGAAAGCCAGAAAACAAACCGAAGATCCATTTGGAAGAAAGAAGAACCGAAAAAAGAAGATCAATAGAAAGAAGATAGAGTCGGATAGTTAGCCCTGCATCCACAATATTGTTTGCAGTGATGAAGGTGATCTTGGGGTTCGAGCTTCTATAGGCTTTCATATGGGGTTTGTACAACTAAATGTTGAGCAATTCACCACCAGTTTTATAGGCAATAGAGACCCGAAAGTTTTGTTGCGTCTAGTGTATTAATTTTGCCTCAAACAATTTTAGTCATGACGTTTTTGCCATGTTTGACCTTAATTTGCTGTATTTGAGAGAGAGATGTGTTAATTTTGCCTCATGCAATATTAGTCACGAGGCTTTTGCCATGTTTGACCTTAATTTGCTGTTTTTTATTTTGAGAGAGAGAGAGTCTACCAACTAAGAAAAGAAAGAAAGAGAACTTTAATGCAGAACCCTGCTCCAGGTTGACTGTGAGAATGATCTGTTGATCAACTCTGTCTATGCAGAAAAATTGTTTGTAGTGGAGCACCTTACTAATAGCGTCGAGAAAAACCACTGGTGGTCCTCGTGTCATTAAAAGTTTATGAGAACCCACAAACTCTTATCAACATAATTAAGGAACTGGTCGTTATTGACGCTATTCATTGATGCACTTTTGCCTCATTATTAGCAACATTCAATAATGCCGCTGCTACATCGTTGGTGCTTGTTTCTTTAATTGGTATTTTGACTTAAATTATATGAGCGGCATGACCTTAGGTGATGTTTCTTTCTTCTTCTTTTTTTTTTCTGCACAGCAAACTGCGTCACTAAGCAAGGAAGGAAACATTAATCTTTATGGTGGATATTAAAGGTCAGTACCAATTAAAGTGTCAAATTGATAAGCAGAGTGTCTCACCCGAATGGTCTTCCCCTTCTTTGGAATTTATAGGCTGCTGATCACATCTTGGATCATATGGAGGAAAAGAAATCGTGACATCAGTTACAAGGAAGGGAAGATTTACACAGCAATCTTCCGAGACGTTATCGCTATAGAACATGCATATGTTATGAAAATAAAGAGAGAGAGAGAGAGAGAGAGAGAGAGAAGAACAATGTACGTGGTTCGGGTAGGAACTCCTCCTACATCCATGACTCTCCCATAATTAGATCAATGGAGAGTAAATCCACTAAGAATTATTAATAGGGTATAAGGGCAAGATAAGAGGATCGGTTCCCCTTTTCACGGTTTACATCACATAATGGAGATCTATCAGAATCTTTATTGATATGGATGAAACAATCTCCATTGATATGAATGGAACAATCTCATTGAAATGGATTTAGCCCTTAGCTGATCCGTGCACATCTTCTCATCCTTATATGAGCCATGCACCAGCTGCTCCTTGCCTTATCAGTATGATTTCTAGAGACTCTTTCCGAGTCATGATCTCTATCAATATGATCTTGAGCGATTCTTTCCATAACAAAGCTATGATCGAGGTTACTCATTCCAACATCCAGCCGCAAACTCAACGGGGCTGGGAACACTGTGAGTTTAGATTGATGGCAAGTACAGTGTTCTTCAGCAACTGGTTTAGTAAGAGAATCAGCTGGGTGGTGGGACAACGGAACATGCTGAACCAAAAGTATTCCCTTTGTAACATGATCCCGTACAAAGTGGATTTGCTATCACATCAAATAACTGGAGTGGCACTTATGTTATCACACCAAATAACTGTAGCGGGAGAGATCGGAATGCCGAGCTCGCGAAGAAGGGACTGTAGCCATATAAATTCAGGAGCGATGCTGGCGATGACCCTGTATTCAGCTTTTATGGATGAACAAGCAACAGTGGGTTTCTTTTTGGAACTCCAAGAGATCAAATTTGGCCCAAGAAAAATGGCATAAGCTCCAATAGGTTTATGGTCATCAGGGCATCCGGCCTGGTCTCCATCAGTATAGACGTTTAACTATCAACATGAGCTGTGTTTAATGAGAAGCTCATAGTGCATTGTACTCTTGAGCCTGCACACTTTACATCGATTCAGTGATCAACATTTGGTGCTTCCATAAATTGACATGCCTTGTTAACAACATAAGCAAGATCAGGGTAAGAGGGAGATAGATATTGAACTGCACCCACTATCTGTCTATATAGTGTGTAGTCTTGAAATGGAGTTGCCACCTTAGTTAAGACTTTGGATGCGACATGGGAGTGGAGATAGGCTTAACCTCTTCCATTTTCACTCGCCACAAAATATCAAAAGAATACTTCTGTTGAGTTAAAAAAAGGCCTTGTGGCATTGAAATAGCTTGGACTCCAAAGAAATAATGAAGGTGTTCATTATCCTTGACAGCAAACCAATTGTGGAGGTTGTCAATCAAGTGTTGAATAAAGGAAGGATGTCCCTATAATTATGATGTCATCCACATAGATGATCATAGAGATCTTGAGCTACTCACGATTGAAAATGAATATGAGGTGTCAGATTGTTGCCATTTGAAATCCAAGTTTGATATGCATAGAACTCAACTGTTGATACCAAGCTCGTGGAGCCTGTTTGAGTCCATATAAAGCCTTTTGTAGATGGTAGAGTACCCTAGCCGATGCTTGTCCTCATAGCCTAGTGGTTGTGCCATGAAAACTTGT
Source organism: Nymphaea colorata (assembly GCF_008831285.2). Taxonomy (NCBI): domain Eukaryota; kingdom Viridiplantae; phylum Streptophyta; class Magnoliopsida; order Nymphaeales; family Nymphaeaceae; genus Nymphaea; species Nymphaea colorata. The sequence continues at coordinate 7,945,913 of NC_045148.1, read as the reverse complement.
TTTGTCAAGACACCATTCAAAAAAGCAATGTTAACGCCTAACTGTTGAATCATCCAACCATGAGAGATAGCAAGAGAAAACACAATGTGAATGGTGGCAGGCTTTACTCCTAGACTGAATGTGTCAAAGTGGTCAGCCCCCTCAGTTTGATCATAGCCCTTGGCAACTAGTTGCTCCTTAAACCTTTCGATGCTGCCATCAGCCTTGTGCTTCATCTTATAGATCCACTTTCACCCAATGATAGGATGATTTGGAGGAGTTATCACAAGAGTCCAAGTCCAATTGTGGTGAAGGGTCCCAAATCTCTTTATTCATAATGAGCATCTTGCGCAACTCCTTTATAGGTTTTCGTCTCTATATCATTAAGTTTGCCATTAAAGGCAAGAGGAATATGGTATAATGTGGGGTCGATACACCTTTGGCCAATGAGTCCCATCTTGTGATCAAGTGACCATTGAGTATGTTTGGAGAGATGGCATATCGGATTGTTCAAAATAGTCTAAAAGAGTCTCATTAGGTTCACGACATGAGCTTTCAAGACTTAGAGAAGTAGAGTCACAATGGATTTATTTTTCATTGGGAACAATGGTAATGGGATAGACATAGGCATGGAATCATGGATAGGTTCAGCTGGTTTAGTTTGAATGGGTAGTAGTGGAAATTGGGTTTCATTAACTACATTTTGACCAGTGAAGCATTTCTTATACTGGGTTTCAAAGCAGACATATCCTTTAGAAACATTAGAATACCCAAAGAATACATGTTAGTTGAATTTGAGATCTAACTTGTGTTTTCTTGTAGGTTGAAGACATGGGCATACATTACAACAAAAAATGCAAAGAGTTCTATAGTCAGGTGGCTGCCTAAACAACATTTCATACGGAGATTTGGATGTGAAGGCTAAGGTCGTACATTGATGTGATTGATCAAGTAGGCTGATGACCAAAACTGTGAAGAGAGCTCAACATGCTTCAAAAGAGCAAGCCATTTTTCCGTGAAATGTGCCTTTGGATCCCATTTTCCTTGAAGAGATGTTCGAGTGCAGCAGATTCTCCTCTTTCATCGGATTGAAAAATTTTAATTTTTTGTCCAAAAATATTCTCCGCTTTTGCTTTGGAAAATTTTAAGGCATACTGAAGATTTGATTTATTTGCATGCAGGTACAACCATATAAACTTTGAGCAATGATCAACAAACATTACAAAATATCAATATCTATCCACTCTCATTATGGGTGTATGACCCCATATGTTTGAACATATCATCTCAAGAGGCTCTTTGGCTCCATAATCAAAACTTAAAAAGGGAAATGAATGAGATTTACTACATGAGCAAGCATTGCAAAGTCTTAGTCTTTCTTTATTAGAAGAGTAAGCTAACAGTAACTCAAACTTATTAATCATGCTTTAACAACTTGAAAGCTAGGACGCCTGAGTCTCTTGTGTCATCATTCTAAGGAAACACACTCTCCATAAAGCACCATCTTGTTGTCCTTCTTACTGGTTTTGGTAGCTTGATCACATAGAAACCTCCCTAACTCATCCCTTTAAGAATCTCTCTTCCAAGACTTACTAGTGTCCTTGACAGAAACTCCAGAGCCATTACTCACCTTGATAGAATTTGAACTTGCATAGGTCTCATGTAAGGATAACTTTTCTAAACTATTTATTATGTGGTGACTTGCCCCGGAGTCCGGGAACCAATTGTTTTCATCCACAACATGAGGTGCAAACGATTGATAAGCAACAATCTTATTAGTTCTTTAATTTTCAAAATTATTTTTGCAAGTGATATTGAAGCAAGTTTTGGCCAAATGTCTAGGCTTGTCGCGATATTGACATACTACTATTGGTTTGTTGTAGTCTCAACAACCAAAGCCACATCTTCCTCTTCCTCATCCACAATTTAAGTTGTCATCACCTAGATTGTATGAACATTGACTGAAATAGGCTTCTTTGGTTTATTCTATGGAGCGACCCTGTTCCACTTAATATATTCTCTTGATACTTGATTTGAGTTTCTTAAATACGAAGAAGACCACACATTTCAGCCAAAGATATATGATTCACATAAGCTGTGACTGAAGTTTTAAAAGGTGCACATTCTTGTGGGAGCCCTATTAGGAGATGTACAATTAAGTCATCAATATCAACTGGTTTACTAACTGTTTGCATCCCAAAATTATTTTCCGTTTTTTAAATGCTTCAAAAAAATAACATTTTGTTTTGAAAAGAGATAGAAAGGGACTGTACGAGGATCAGTCTCAAAGACTTTTGAATGAAAAAATTTTGAAGTATCATTTGAGAGATTTAGCCATTTTGAAAGACTTTTAATTCAAGAAATCTTTGCAAATATCATTTAGAAATCTTTGAAAACTAATGTGGGTATTTTTTGAATATTTATTTTGCAATCAATTTAGTTTCCTTAAGATCTTAAGTAGGCATAAGGTTTTGCTCTAATTTAGTTACTACCTAGTTAGACTTTGATTTCAACTTGTTTAAGTTTTCTTGAAAAAGTGTTGTGATCATATGTGAACTTAATGGGAATGCATGAATGCATTGATTTCATATGATTGAAAGAAATCATTCATTCCTACCATAACATTCATCTAAGAGCATTCTTATCATCACATACATCTAAGTTCCTTACACTTGCTTATATATCTTCTATCATTTTATCATAAAATATTCTTGTAAAAAAAGAAAAGTTTTTGAAATTAGAATGTGGTTGTAGACCATCAAACATGATTTTAACATTAGGTCATTAGTTGAGTTTTGATCTTAAAAAAAACATATTTGAATGAACAAAAGAAAGAAAAAAAGAGAAAGAGAAGTGATTTTAGAGAAAATGATATACTTATGTGTAGCCATATATACATGCACTTACATATGTTATTGTTTGTATATATAAAAATACACGTATGTGAAAACTTATAAGAGAATGTTTAGACTACCATAAATAAGGTTTTTAAGTTTCTTTTGTTGATTAGCGATTGATTTTTTTGGATGCTTGTGTTGTTCTTCTTACCGTGAGCAATTGAGGTTTAGTTTCACCGTTTCAAATTACTTGATTTCATGTTTTTTAATCTTTTTGGTATAAATGGCCTTAATTGTTCTGATGTACTAGGCTTCTGACTAGCACCGAAATCGGCGAAATTTGACCAAAGGTTGGTAACTGCTCTGCCCCAGCCAGACTCCCCTGATTTTCAAGGGCCGACTTAGAAAGGGGCAGCAGTTTCATCCTTCTAATCGTTCATTTTCGTTGCTCTATTAATAAGGTGCATCTAGCTTTTATCTTTAGTTAGTTCATAGACTAGAAAGTGAATCAACGAATCTCAAAGATTGGGTGAACCGGAGGTTATTCCATAGATCAAGCCAAGATTTTTTCCCTTTGCCTACAGCTGCATCGATACCAACGATAAGATGTCCACAAACTTCAACTTGACTCCACCTTTTTGATACAGGAGAATAGCCTCCAGGGGGTCGAACTAGAGACATACTACACAATACATTCCAGTCTTCCTATTTGGGTATATAAAAGGATGTTGAGGGAATACCTAGAATTGAAATCATTGGTTCGTGTCCAAATCCCAGCATCTTGATGCAGGCTTCATCGAAGAGCCGACATTTATTGCGGAGCCACATGGTGTCTAGTGTGGGCAGTTGCCCACACTAGCCTCACAAAATTAGTTTAATATATATGATAATGTTTTGATATATTTGATTATTATATATATAACAAATTAAAGATATGGAATGAATGTCCCCACCAGAAAAAATTTCTGGCTCCACTAATTACCAACAAAAACCCTTGTTGAATGTGGAGGGGCCCGGGGATCCTAGCCTTCCAGCACCACCCCTCCCCTGGAACCGTCATGCCTAATGCCTAAGTGGTCATCGTTAGTGTTTTTTCTTCTTTAATTTTTGCTGGTTTTTTAATGGAAATTAGTTTTAAAAGAGTTTTTTTGTCTTGTTCTTTATTATTTTACTATTTTTTAATGAGAAAGCGATTGTTTGAAAAGTAGATGCAAAAGTTCAAGAATGCTAGTTCCAAACGTTGGATGGTAGTTTGATATTGGCAGTTAAGTGCATAATTATTTGTAACATTTTTTACGTTGGATGGTAGTTTTATATTGGCAGTTAGGTGCATAATTATTTGTAACATTTTTGAGAAAATTAGATCCAACATTAAACACAGCTGATTTGGGTGTTAACATTTCATCTGAGAGTGTGGAATACCCCAATTGGATCCAGTCCTTAACAGATGGTCCAAGTTGTTGAGGCATTTCAACGTATAGCTAAAGTCAAGTGGTTGAAACGTTCTACTGTTGATGTGGAATACCCAATGACATGCTCCATTGGACGCCATGGTCGATACAAATAACTCTCTTCCAAATCCTATTATTCACTATCTCAAAATATACAATCTTATGATATCAGCGTCTAACTGCTTTGAATAAGAGAGAGAGAGATTAAGAATCGCCAACAAGACCGTGTATATAGAACAGTTGCTTTATATATTTATCAAAACAAGGGAAGCCAGTAACATCACTGATGCAAAAAAATTGAAGGTAACATTCCCATGAAAGCAAGAAAAAGTGAAAAAAGAAACAGAAACTTCATCCCCGTACTGCACTTTTATTCAACACATCTCCAATGATCCTCGGCCTTCAGTCGATCATGTAACTCCTTAAATCAAGTATAACATGAGCCACGACAACCTAAACCTGCCCTTTACGTCGCACTTCTTCCCCACGGGATCGGCGCTCGGCCACCACCTCCATGGCGGCGGCAGCATTAGTCTCCACACCATCCCTTCCATATCTTCCTTGGACATGCTGGCGCATTGGCTCCATTGAGAGATCCCGGCTCGCCTGAGTACGCCGGCGGCGTCCGCTGCCGGAATTACAGGCTTCCAGTTGCCTACACCCTCGAGCCAAACGCAGATAACAAAGGCAAGCACGGCCAGCGCCAACGTCGGCCAAGTGAGACCTAGTGGCAAAGAACACGGTGCGATGTACTGGGAATTCTCCGGCGAAACGAGCTGCCATTTTGGTAGGGGAGATGAGCTCGCCATGTTTCCACCCACTGGGCCTAGGCGAACAACGAGAACGCCGGGGTGCCTTAGAATTATATCCCAGAAATTTGAGACCATGAATAAAACAACTTCCGGTTGAAGTTGGCAGGTAGCTGGGAAGAACTGAAGAAGCCAAAAGGTTTGGATCCGAATCGGGTTCAAACATGCATGTGTCCTTTTCATCAGATTTTAATTCGATTCAAATTGGACTCGTGACTTCACTACTAATTACGTGGAGTTTTGGATCCGATATGGATTTATTAATACCCGAACCGTGATTTGGCAATAGGCTTTCGTTGGTGGGACGGTGCAGGTTTGGTGAGGAGGAAGAAGGCTGACCTCACGGGACGCTCGTGGGATGGAAGCGGCTTCACCAAATGAAACAGTGCACCCGTGCGTGCTTCTTTATTTTTAATTCGTCTTCAATCTTCGGGCAGATGCCTGCGGGAAATGTTGTAGATCCGACTCCTAAGTGAAGGAATATTCCACTCACATAAATGGCATGCCGATTCAGGAAATTTAAGAATTAATTCTTTTCTATATCTTTATACAATTTCAATATATATATATATATATATATATATATATATAGTGAGTGGTAGGAAAACTAGATCTCTTAAATTCATGTAAAAAAGGTGTTTACAACAAAATATGAACCTTCTAATATGTTCATAGGTACAAATTTGATACAAATCTTGCTTTTTTTGTAAAAAAAGAATGATCTTTGTACCACCAAAATTTTGATGTTTAAGAGCCATTCATTTTTTTATTCTTAAAACAATGAAATTTAAGTAAGCAAACAACTAACTTAATATATGTTTCTCATCAAATCACTCTTAAAATCATATCTATAAGGTTAGATTTCAAAAAAAAATAAAAATTAATAATTAATTTCAATAGGTTTGGTTTTTGTCTCTTACTCAAGCGGTCTGGTTTTTACTAACTTACACATACACACACACAATATATAATATAATATATAACTTATAAACATGTATATATATAGTAACTTTCCCTATAAAGAGTCACTCACTCTGCTCATGACTTATAAGCGCTATGTGATCTATCGTGATGGAAGATTAAGATAACCATATTTTTTCTCTTTTGCAAACCAACTGATCTGGTTTTGTTGTATTTCTTACAATGCTGAATTTACGTACAAAATAGGTCGGCTTCTTATGTACAAAACATATTACACGTTCAATCGACTGTAGGAAACATAAATGCTTCATTTATGTCCACAAGCAAAGTTGTGTACGCGTGCCTTGTGTGTAAACGGAAGGGGAAGTTTCATAAGGTCATTCATTCAATGATATGTTTGAGTGTTTGGTGATGAACTCCACTTCGTTGAATGGAAAGTGGCAACAACATATCTGTAAATACATAGTGTCGGTGACAAATTCTGTTAATCCTCTCAAGGTAAATGAATGTACTGCTTATACAGAAACTAACTTGGTATAAGTAAATAAGAATCCATTATAATTAACAAACAGTATCTTTCTGTGTCCTCTTGGTAATTCGCTGGTTACACTTAGTTGTAATCTTTAACGTGAAAAAACTCAAGAATTTGAGGCTTATGTAGTAATTAATGTCTTTCCTTCCATGAAAGCATAACCTATATGGTTTATTACTTTTCTAGGAAATAAGGAACACCCGAGTGTCGGGTTTAGATACCTGAATCCAAATCCATTTAAACGTGTCGAGCAATGAATATAGGAAGTGGACCTTGTAAAGTCAAAGCACACATAAGATAGTCTTTATCTAATGTTGTATGAAATATACAAAGATGGAAGGAATAAGCAATTGATTAATATTTATTTTCTTTGAAGATAGTTAAACCATGCACGCTCTAGATCTAGATAAAAAATGTATGGTTTGATGCTAAACAGTCCTGTTTACACACGTTTGCAAGTTTCACTTGCATTTCAATGTTTTGAATTGATGTTCATGATGGTTAAACGTTTTCATCTACATGATGGAATGGCAAACCTATATATATATATATATATAAGATATGTGTGTTTCAAGTATGTTTGAGTTTAAAAAATAGAAATTAGTGACACTAACTTTCATGTCGGTTAAGGTTCAATTTTCCAATTTCTCACCACTCTCCACATTGACGAAGTTTTTTCTTTGTGTGATCAGTAAAGATGTCATCCCATTTTCAGAAAGAGATGGAAGCACTCTCCCTACTCTCTTGTCGGCCTTGCTCCTTTTCTTTTGATATTTCACTTTTCAATTTCACAGTGCATTCACTCACACAAGTCTCTCTCTCTCTCTCTCTCTCTTTGGCATCATATATGCATGCGCTATGCGGAACAAACTTAAAACAGCATGCAGCCATGTCAAGCCATGCATGTTGAAGCATGTAACTTTCGCAGGATTAATGCTCACAATTGAGCAAATACGCATGCTATGGTTAGCAGAATCATGTATGTTCCATATATTTGTTCTCCTAATTGGTTATATTGCACATGGGCTAGTGCAGGCCGCTTGCACAACCTAGTGAGGTGAGCTATATCTTAATTAGATAAATGAGATAAGGTCTTCAATCATATTTATTATAGTCGTTGTTCTTAGAAGTAAAAAATTATTTTCAAGATAAGTAGGAAAATTTTCATGAATTGTGATGTGGGTTGAACACCGAACATTACTTGTGAATGTGAGTTACAGGCCTTTTAAGGGATTTTGTGATGCAGCGGTACCTCTAGGCTTCGAAGCTTCACATGTGTGTGTGTATATATATATGTGTGTGTGTGTTTGTGAAGAGCAGAATAAAAAATAATTGTGAAAAACTCTCTATTTAAAGCTACTGCCTTTTGTTAGATGTAAAATGGTTTTCTTTTAATTCGAATGTTTTTCATTACGGGGTGATATGTGAATTATTTTCTGAATTTGGACGATTATTCGTATATTTACATGTTAGGTGGTTCATCATAGATATATACAACAAAAGCTGAGCATGGTTCTGAACTAAATATTTTTTTCTTTTCTTTTCTTAGTTCCGATCGAGACTCTGTCCTTCTTTCTCTGTCTTACAAACACGGCAAATTAAGGTCAAATATCGCAGGAATGTCAATGGCTATTTTTTGAGAAAAAATTGAACACACTAGGCGCAGCAAAATCTTCGGGTCTTCGATTGCCCATAAAACGTGGTGAGTGGCTCAACATTTAGCTATCGGAAACTCTGTAGCAAAACCTATAAATACTCAATCTCCCACAGATCAAACTTAATATTGTGGATGGGCTAACTATCCTACACTGTCCTCTTTTCAATCTTTTTCTTCTTCCTCTTCTTCTTCTTCCTATCCTTCTTTCTTCACGATGGATCTTCGCATTGTCTTCTGGCTTTCCAGCTTTGCTCTTTCTACATTCTCAGCCGTTTCGCTGGCAGGTTCCAGCTCCGGGACTTACAGCGTCGATGATTATAGTGCCAAAGGTGATGGCAAAAGTGATGACACAAAGGTTTTCTTCGACTTTAACCATCTGTTCTCTCTCGAAGATTAGTTTTTTCTTTCTCCAAGAACCGAAAAATTGTTAATAACAGCCACATTCAATTCAGGTGTAGCCAATAATATATGTGGATACTTTTTATTTTTTATATTTTACTAATTCCGGTGAGGTGATCTTCTTTTGCATGGACGCTCTAGGCATTTAACGATGCCTGGGCTGCAGCCTGCGCGGATTCCGGCAGTCCGACTCTGATGATTCCCGGAAACAAATACGTGGTGGGGCCGCTCTTGTTTAAGGGCCCATGCCAAAATACTGGTCCGTTGACGGTGAAGGTGCAGGGCACCGTTTTGGCATCGACCAACCTCAACCTTTTCACGGGACAGGAGTGGGTTCTCTTCTACAAGGTCAATCAGCTCAGGTTGACAGGAACCGGAACCTTTGATGGGCAGGGGACTACGGCTTGGCCACAGAACCAGTGCCCTTTCAAGAAGCAATGCAAAGTCTTGCCTGTTGTAAGTTCGTTCTTCATTATACCAAACTTTCTTTTCTCTTTTTTAATTTTTCACATACAACATACATGCTTAATGCACAGTCGCATCGCAAAAAGAACTAACAAAGTTTTTGCTTCATAAAAATATGCCTGCAGTCACTCAAGTTTGCCTTCTTAAAAGACACAGTAGTTTCGGGGATTACCTCATTGAACCCCAAGATGTTCCACATTGCTCTGCTGAACAACGAAGGGATCAAGTTCCAAAACGTCCATATTAAAGCACCAGGCGACAGTCCAAACACTGATGGAATCCATATTGAGACTTCTACTGGCGTCCAGATATTGCAGTCTGACATCGGTACTGGGGATGACTGCATTTCTATTGGCCATGGAAACACCGATGTTTACGTTGAAGGCGTTAACTGCGGACCAGGACACGGAATCAGGTACTTACTTCCATTTACCACACCTCCTCCTCCTCCTGATTTCGCCCATTCCTATTCTTTGTTTTTCTTTCCTCTCCAATCCTTGATCACATGATCCATGTACTAACGTCGTCGTGTCATATATGTGGACTGCCAAAACTCCAGCGTCGGCAGCTTGGGCAGGTATTCCTATGAAAAAGATGTTACTGGCGTGATAGTAAAGGGATGCACCATTAGCGGCACCATGAACGGGGTGAGAATCAAGTCATGGCAAGCATCTCCTAGCTCCATCTCTGCAACCAACATGACCTTCGACAACATTATCCTCAAGGATGTTGGCAACCCAATCATCATCGATCAAAACTACTGCCCCTTTAAATCTGCTTGCGCTCAACAGGTAATTGAGCCAGCTAGCTCTCTATGTTATCTTCAATTCCTTCTTCTCATTCTGTGTTCGTGTTTCTTATTTAGAATATTAATGGCTTAGTTATGATGATGTGCAACTTTATGTAATTCGAGCAAAACAATTAACAATTGTATATTGTTTTTGTTGCAGGCACCATCGCGAGTTAAGATCAGTGGTATCACGTTCAGCAACATCAGAGGGACTTCGACGACACCTGTAGGAGTAACTATGCAGTGCAGCAAAGCCTATCCTTGCCAAAACATTAAGGTTCAAGAGATAAATCTGAGTTACAATGGACCTGGAGGGCCCATAACCTCTTCATGTGCTAACGTCAAGGCCAGCTACAGCGGAAAACAGGTTCCTGATCCTTGCAACTGAAGACCTCTATCGGCAACTAACTAGCTTAATTAACTACGAATTAGCTCTCTCCTGGCTTCCTCATGCAATCAAAGTGCATGAGTGCATTTACTAGGAGATAAGAAGCTCATGGTCCGAAACCTATTCAGTTTGCAATGTTTTTTTCTTTTCTTTTTTTCATTTTAAGAGCCACCTCACCAACTATTGGGTGGCCATGTATTTGTAATTGATCATCAATTTTGTAATGATGAAAATAAGATTACTAACAACCAGACATGTGTTAAGCACAAGAACTTGCCACAAAATAAGAACAGTGATAATATGGTAAGCTAACGAATGCCAGCAAGCTTTAAACGAGAGCATTGTTTCACTTCTGAAAGAGCGCGAGGGAACGGTGATGGAAAGGAGAAAAATAAAATTAAAAATAAAAAAGAGAATGAAAAGAAGTAGGGATTGGGCATGTGGGAAAGAAATTAGGAAAATAATTAAAAAGAAAAAAAAAAAAGCAAACACTTATGTGTCCCCAGGGGCAGAGCCAGGATTTTGACCTTGGGTGGTTGAGACGCTGAACATAATTTTTGAAATTATTTATAGTGGCAATACTTATTTTTCAAAATTTTTATAGGAACCAAACTCATATTTAAAAAAAAAATAATGGGTAGATTATAATTTTGCAAAGAACACCAACTGCCAAAGCACTCTCAACCATGAGGCATGTTCCTGTGTAATGATTTATAACAAATCATTACTTGTAACTTTTATATATATATTAAGCAGTTCTTTGTAAACCCATCAAAAGATGAACAGTTTTCTTTCCCCTCTAATAAACCGTTGGTACAGTGAGTTCTACGGGCTATTTTGTTAGTGCCCCATTTTTTATTTTTTTGTCCCTAATCAAATTTGGCAAATTAATGCGATCTGATAATAAGAGCAATACCATATTCATATTGTTTCATAAATCTGCTCTCAAAGATTAATACCATATTCATATTGTTTCATAAATCTGCTCTCAAAGATTGGGCTAAATTTATTAAATACTACCATTTTATGGATTTGCTTTGCTACAACTTATTCATAGAACACTAGATTACTATTTTTTTCCTTTTTTTTTCTTTTTTTGCCAGACACCCCATGAGATTCTTTCAGAGCCATGGGCATTTTGATTACTAGAATCCACTAAGTGTATTATGCCTTTTGATTATACAAAACTCTGTGGTTAAAAGGTCATCAAATTTTTGAGTCCCAAAATGCCTTTTTTTTTCCTTTTTTGCTAAAAACACAACAAAGATACATTTTTGTACGCTTTCCATCATACTGCTGAAAACATTTAACCATCAAATTGTTGGCATACCTTTATATTGAGAAATTCTCGAAATTTAAAAGGGAAGGATGAGGATATCATTATGAATGTATAACGAGTCAAGCCAGCTCTGGCTCGACTCGAACTTGCTCGTATAAGTAGCAAATTCGTTTATCTAGTGGGCTCACTTTTACGCTTGAAGTTACTTGTTTGTAAACAAGTTAACTATATTATGAATAATAGTTCTACCCAAAGAATTGGGTATCCTAAGCTCAAGCCCAAATCGAATTATACATGGTTACCTTTGTCATCCCAACTCCAACCATGCCCGACTGGGGTTGCCATAAATTTGAACAAATGCACCTAATATAGTAAAACTGCAACTAGCTTTTGATGTTTTGAAAATCATGCACTGAGTAGTTAGGTCTTTCATTTCGAGGTGCAGTTAGGTCACCAAAAGGCTTGCTCGTCGAAAGACGGATAGGATGCGTAGTGTTAGGGCTCCTCTGATGGCCGGTCGGTTGGCCAGTGATCTGGGCTTGATTGGAAATGTAAGGAGTCCTTCTCGCTCCACTGGCTGGTGAAAAGATGGACTGCAATGTGCAGGAAGAAGGAGGAAATGAAGGCGTTCAACCCGCTGAGCATAACAAAGAGGCTTCTGCAACTAAGGGTCCCTCGTGGGTGTCCATCGTTGAAGGGGAAAAGCTTGATGATGAAGATGATCTGAAAGAGGTAGAAATTCAAGAGGTGGACGGCAATAAGGTGTTGTTCATTCCCAAGTCAACGCATGAGAAGCTAAAGGCTTGTTTCCGGTTTACAGCGTGGTCAGGCTTGCAATAGGTTAGACTATGGATTTGTATTTTCTTCCTTTCATTCTTTTTGGGCTGGGCTATGCCCGATCAAGTTTTAGTCAGTAGGTCAGAGCTTGTTCATGTAAAGGCCTCAAATGAGGCTGATTTGCATATGATTCTTGCTCCTGGCCACTGGAAAGTTGGACGGGTGGGCACGGGTCCTAGTAGCTAGTCGGTGGTGACCTGGTATGTCTTTGAAACTTGAATTGTCGAGTAGGTCCGCATTTGGGTGCGACTTCCTTATCTTCTGTTACAATTATAGAAAAACCATATATTCCAGAAGTTGATGCTTTCACAAGAGAGGTCACTAGTTTGGGTTTTGCGCATGTGATCTTTGAGGTTCCGTTGTGCTTTCATCCAGTAAATGAAGTCAGAGTCTCATTTGAAGAAGGGGGTGCCCTCGTGTAAAGTTTTGAGTATGAGTTGAACGTGAGATATTGCCTTAAATGTGGGGCGACGAACCATTTCACATTTGCTTGTGAGGAATTGAAGTAATCTCCCACTATACATACTGATGGACTAGATGATGGGAATGCATAGATGACAGTTAAAAGCCCCAAACACCGGTCCTTTTTTCTGAACAAAACGGCTTGCCCAGCTGATCAGGCAAACAGATTTTCAGCCCTACATAGTTTGCTCAAGAAGGAGAAGGGTGTTACCTGAGGAGGGAGGGACTAGTTCTAAGCTTATCCCTGAGCACACGAGAAGGAAACCTGCGCAGGCCAAGGAGACTCGCCCAGAGGTGGTGGATCATGATAGGTTACACAATAGTGGTTGCTCCTACCGTAACTAAGGTGGCGGCTAGCGCAAGCATCCTTCAAGCCCAGTTAAGTGCTTATTGTATGGCTATAGATGAATCTCATTATCACTCAATTGGTGTAATGGTGTCCCTCTGGAAAAGTTCAATGGAGAAGAAACGCCAGTTGAACGCAAATCTACGAGCTCATTTAAGAAGAGGCCCAACAGTCATCCTCTGCCAAAGAAGCTCCTCTGGGATCTTTATGTCTCTTGCTCAGACACAGGCCTACTTTTTTCTCAAACCATTAACCACTCTAGCTTCGGTGCAGCCTAAATCCAAGGCATCCTCAGCTACTAAAGATTCAGGTGATCAGGAAATGAGTTTACCTTTACTTAACAAAGAGAAGAACTTCCAAATAGATGAAAAGGATAATAACCCTAGCAGTGAAGAACTGGTAGGGTGCAATAGTGAATGCAGCGTTCTTGTTGGGATGCAATGAGGTCCTTTTCTTGGAAAGCTCATGGGCAGGCCGGCGTGTCTGGCTAGCGCGATCTATAGTTTATTTTTCAGCATGCTAACCCAGAGATTGTAGTCTTCATTGATACAAAATTGAAAGGTTGCTTTAGAAAAACTCAGGTTGAAGTTTCCCAGATATCACTCTATTTCTAATATTCATCTCAATGGAAAATGGGCAAGGATTTGGCTATTGTGGGATGTTGACAAGATGCACATCTAAAATGCAAGTTCATTGGATATCTATCGTGGATAAGCACCTAAGTTCCTACAAAATCTTCTCGATTTTAGAGGTGTACATCCATCCGGACTTCCGAATTCGGAGATGAGCTTAATGAGAAGCTTTCTAGCCTTTGCTAGCTGAATGTATGCTTGAGTGGTTTCAATTCTGTGAGGGATATGTCGCAGTAATCAGGTAAACTCTCGGCTCTTTGGTCGTGCATTCTATTCAATAATTTTGTTACCACCAATCAGTTTGTTGAAATACTTGACCCCAGCTATAAGTTTTCTTAGTCGAACAATAGAGAGGGGTTCACTAATGTGCAGAGTCTGATTGACCACTACTTTGTCTTTCATGACTGGTGGGATTGCCGTGATTGGTTTTTTAGTCTTTTCCTCGTACCTCATCTGACCATAGCCCTGTGGTTATGGCGACTGAGAGGAACCACATCTACATGTGGCAAATCAGTCTCCTTCTGATACTTCACTTATTGGAAACCATTTCTCCAGTTTAGAAGTCTTATTGTAGATTATTGGTTTGAACAAGTTGCTAGTTGCCCCACGGTTAGACTCGTATCTAAACTCTAATTAGTCAGAGATAAGTTTTGGGTTTGGTCTAAGAAAGGCCCTAATGATCTGGGAGGATTGTCGAGAGACTTAGAGTGCAGGTGGGCAAGGCCCAGAAGCTGACGGAAGGGGGTGATCTATCTATTAGCACTCGTGAGATGAATCTTTGTCTCACTCTCCTAAAGCTTATCAAGACAAAAGGCTCGTGTAAGGTGGATGAGAGAGGGGGACTCTAATTCTAAATCTTTTTGTGCTATTGCTAAAGGCAGAAAAAAGAGAAATCGTAACCACACGATCATGGATGGCGAGAGGGTTGTTTTGGAGATGGATGAACTTTTTGCTACATGCACTAGATATTTCAAAGACATGTTGACTTACAATGTGAGTTCTGAGCTCCTTCCTTTTAATGTTTATCTAGGTCCGATGGTGACTGCTGAAGAAAATGAGTCTTTGGTTAGCCCTATTTGCAATTAGAAAATACAATGGGCAATGTTCAATGCGAATAGGGATTCGACCACTGGGCTAGATGGTTTCAACAATCGATTTTATCAATCGTTTATCTATCATTGGGCCCGATGTAGTCTCACTATAAAGGAGGCTTTTTTATTCGATCACATCGTAAAAGGGATCAATAGAACACACATTGTTCTTCTTCTCAAACAAGAGGATGCCTGTACTATGGACAAGTTCTGACCTATCTCTCTATGCAATAGTATTCTTAAATTCCACACTCAAATTATGGTCTTACTCATGAGACCTATTCTGAGCCATATTCTTGACCAGAATCGGTCGGCCTTTTTGATGCGCCGTAGCATTCAGGACAACTTTCTGTTGAGTCAGGAGGTGGTTCATTCATTTGCTCATAATATGTCTAAAGTTGCATGTGTTAAAATCAACCTTAGCAAGGCTTATGACAAAGTGAATTGGTGGTTTGTGAAGAATGAGCTTAATTTACTAGGCTTTTGTATTATGACTGTAGTATTTATAGCATGGAAGGTTCCTGGTTCAGCACCACAAGGGGGTTGCAGTAGGGAGACCCCATGTCCCCCTACTTGTTCACTGTTACGATGAAAATTCTTAGCTGAAGTGTGCTGGCTTATTTGCAATAGGGAATGCTCTTTGGTTCCAAGGTTAGTTCTTTAAGATCCATAGGTTCCTCCTTTTATGCTAACCATGTCATTTTTTAGTTGAAGGTAAAAAAAAGTTTTTTTTTTTGCCTTAGAGATTGCCTCTTTCAGTTGAGGCTTGTATCAAAGTTAATCCTAACAAGACCTCTTTTTTTTTCTTCAACTTTTCTAAGTTGGAGTGCAATAGACTATGTGCTATCATGGGTTGGAGACGGGTAATTTACATGTTATACGTCTGGGCTTGCCTCTCCAACTCTGAGCCATCACAGAGAGCCAATATGAGCATATAGTGCTTAAAGTTAATCACAAGCTTACCGGCTGGAAGCAGAAGCTACTCTCTTATGTCGATAAACTTTGCTTGGTTGAACATGTCTTGACGTTTATTCCTAGCTATTGGATTATGGTTTTGTGGATTTCTTTATCCACTTGTCATCAAATTGACAAGTTGTGTTTGGGCTTCATCTGAAGGGATGTCATGGAGGCAAAAGGGTCACACCTTATCAACTAAGATACTCTTTGTAAACCGAAGGTGGAGGGTGGAGTTAGTCTTCGGTGCATGCTAAATGTTAATATGGCTAACCTCTATTTTTTTTGGGTTAAAGCAATCATGCAAGATTCTCTCTGGGTTCATCTTGTCAAGACCAAGTATTTAACCAAAAAGAGTGTGTGGCATTACAAACTTAAAAGGATCAAATCTATCTTATGAAAGAGGTTGATCAAATGTTGGCAGTTAATTGAATCTCAAGTTCATTAGAGAGTCAATAATAGCTCAAGAGTCAAATTTTGGCGTGACCGGTGGAATGGTGTCATTATCGCTACTATGATCTCACATGCTCATTGGCCCCTAATTCAAGATATCATGAATTGCACTATTAAAGAGTTGCTTGTCGATGAGGACACCTATGTCCAAGTGCTCCTCGATTCTATGAACAATTTGATGCAACTTCCGATGCTTGATGATAGTAGACATGACATACTTGAATGGGTAGATTGCAGCTCATGTCTGATGTCATAACACTATGTTTGGGACGCGTTGTGGGCTAAGAGTCTCATTCAGCAATGGAGGAATTCCATTTGGAAAGTTGGAGCCCCTCCCCATGCTACATGGACGATCTTCTTGGCAGTTGAAGGTTACCTCCTTGTTGATGCTAGAGTCCAAAAGTGTGTTCTAAGCTTCTAATATATGCAAAATGGCTAAAGAAGATACTAACAATGTTTTCCTTCATTGCATAGAAGCCAAAAGCCTATGAGAGTTGGTTATTAGGAAGCTTGGGCAGAGCAATTTTCATCCAACAACTGTCAATGATGCTTTTGTCTTATGGACCTTTCACAAATTTAAAAATAAGATCTTTTTCAAGTGCTGGAAGAATTTACTGTACATAATCCTTTGGCATATATGGAAATGGCACAACAACTACATGCATGAGAAAAAACCTGCTATGAGTTCCAGTGGTAAGGTGCTATGGAGTTACTGCGGTGATTTTATTATCTCTAGAGACTGGAACCTAAGTGTTAGACAAGCTATCCAAACATAGGTAGAGGTAGGGTTACATTGGGGCTGCTGGAGGTGGGAATATGGAACTGCCTATAATATCCACATTGTAGTGTGCCTTAACAAGGACAACAAGGATGTGGTGGCTCTAGTAAGGGAGAGTAGTGGGTGTTACATCTTTGTCATTACTTGTTGAAGTGCTGGAGGTGGAGCTATTGGTGAAGTCTGCCTACTTCAGCAAAGCCTATTAGCTGGTGAAGTCTGCCTACTTCAGCAAAGCCTATTAGCAGTCCAGAAAATGAAAGGTGTATTGGCATCATTAAGGTGATTTGTAATAATGGGTGCTTCATCAGTCGCTATTGCAAAAGCTTGAAAGAAGATTATGTACAGCAGGTCTTGGGTGGCTCCGCAAGTTGACTGCAAATCAATTTGGTTTTTTTAGAGATGACCCAACACTAAAGTGTTTCATCTTGCTCAAAAGAGTGGACAATGCCACTATCTGTAAAGTATTGCATCAGCTTTCTCCAAACTCAAGGTCAAACAAGCATATTTTATAAATGTATAGGATCTCACTGGTCCCATTTTTTTATGTAAATACTCTCTCATTTTTTTGTCAATAAATTCTGGGGCAACCCCCCAGCATCAGTTCTATGAAAAATCATTCGCTTACTATAATAAATAATAAAATTTCCATCAATGTTTAACCCTAGGTAGGTCATTATTAATTTAAGTTTTATTAATAATGTGATATGAAAACAAAAAACAATTTCATGTTCATTTGTATTAAATTTTTAAAATTTATCCAAATAAAAATATTAATATGTGATTATCAAATTAGTTTCATTTTAATTAATGTCTGAAAGGTACTTTGACAATCAAAACTTGGGTGAGATTAATAAACTACAAATCCGCCTAGGTATGTCTTAATATTACTTTTAGGATGGAGGCCATCAAAATTAAAGGAAAATGTTAATTCACTAGTTTAACCATAACTGGCAGAAATAAGTTTTTATGTTTTTAAATCAACTATGGAAGTTGGGTGTTTTTAATTTTGATAATGCACATCCTTTTTTTCTCTCTCTTTTTGTTTAAAATTAACTATGGAACAACTTTGGCCTTAAGGGATGTAGCATAGTAGGTTGATAGATCAGTTCGATTCCCGTGAGTGTTATTCCCTTTGGGACCACAAAAGGTGGGTTCAAGACACTCTATTAAAGGTGAATTGTAGTCTACCCAAGTCCCCTATGCCGTTAAGGACTATGGAGGTAGGAAGAATAGAGAGAGGCCTTTAGCTTCTTTTGGGGGCGATGGGCGTTAACCTCCTGCTCATCCGGAACTATGAAAAAACTTTGGGTGTATCTTTTTGGAATGGTTTAATATCATCATGTAAAGGTAGCAGCAAGCATAAAATTAAACTCCAAATAGTTGGAAGTGGATCTTGTAACGTCAAAAGCATAAAAAACAGTTAGCATCTTACACTGAATGCAATATATAAAGATGGAAAGAACAAGTGCTATTTCTTTTCTACAAGATAAGAGGAACCATGCACTTTGCAGAACGAAACTTAGCTATACACTGGTTTTACCTGCCATACCTATAGTTTGACTTTGTACAATGTAAAATTCAAGAAGCATTACGACCTTTAAGCCCTAACATTAATAACGTTTTCAGTACTTTGGCAATGATCAAGATTAATTTACATGAGCGTTTTTAGAAGTTACACTATATAACCAAATGAATGAAGGAACGTACAATGTTTTGAATTGATATGCATTATGCAGCTTAAACGTTTCCAGCAATATGATGGAAAACGCAGGAAGTAAATTATTTGTGTGTTTATGGAAAAAAGGTACCTTGAGCACTAAAAGTTTGATTATTTTTCGCTGGTTCGTGTATCATCAAAAGGCATGCATGGTACACATAAGGTTCCAATAATTTTTATATGCTCACCTCCACTCAAAGAACCCTGATTGGTGTTTGATAACAAGAAAACTAATATATAATATAGCATTCTGTTAACCTATGTCAAAGATTAAAGCATATTTATAATAATAGAATTTTAATGAATGTGTCCTCACTCATAGGACACTGTGCTAGTATTCCTGTTACCAAACACCCCCTATAGATCATGTTAAGTTTGATTAAGGCAAGAAAGGGTTAGAAAATGGGACACTTAACTTCAATGCTCATACAACTCACTAAAGCAACATCTTATATTAGCGGGGGACGCACAAAAGTAATTGTCATTTTGTACTTCATCTCTTTTTCTCCAAACCGCGCAGCCTCTTTTGCTTCTTGTTTTCTCTTTTCTCTTTTCCACATATCCCACTGTGGTGGTGTCGCGCTCTTTCAGAAGTCAAACTGTACCTCCTTTTCAAACTTGCAGTATTTGTTAGCTACCATCTTACCATTGTTCTTATTTTATGAAAAATTCTCATTCTCAAAACATGCCTGGATTTCATAACTGTATTTTCATTAATCCAAAGTTGATCTATCAATCACAAATACATGGCCACCCAATAGTTGGTGAGGTGGCTCTTATATGAAAAAAAGAAAAGAAAAAAACATTACAAACTGAATAGGTCTCGGACCATGAGCTTCTTATCTCCTAGTAAATGCACTCATGCACTTTGATTGCATGAGGAAGCCAGGAGAGAGCTAATTTGTAGTTAATTAAGCTAGTTAGTTGCCGATAGAGGTCTTCAGTTGCATGGATCAGGAACCTGTTTCCCGCTGTAGCTGGCCTTGACATTAGCACATGAAGATGTTATGGGCCCTCCAGGTCCATTGTAACTCAGATTTATCTCTTGAACCTTAATATTTTGGCAAGGATACGCTTTGCTGCACTGCATAGTTACTCCTACAGGTGTCGTCGAAGTCCCTCTGATGTTGCTGAACGTGATACCACTGATCTTAACTCGTGATGGTGCCTGCAACAAAAACAATATACAATTGTTACTTGTTTTGCTCGAATTACATAAAGTTGCACATCATCATAACTAAGCCATTAATATTCTGAATAAGAAACACGAACACAGAATGAGAAGAAGGAATTGAAGATAACATAGGGAGCTAGCAGGCTCAATTACCTGTTGAGCGCAAGCAGATTTAAAGGGGCAGTAGTTTTGATCGATGATGATTGGGTTGCCAACATCCTTGAGGATAATGTTGTCGAAGGTCATGTTGGTTGCAGAGATGGAGCTAGGAGATGCTTGCCATGACTTGATTCTCACCCCGTTCATGGTGCCGCTAATGGTGCATCCCTTTACTATCACGCCAGTAACATCTTTTTCATAGGAATACCTGCCCAAGCTGCCGACACTGGAGTTTTGGCAGTCCATATATATGACACGACGACGTTAGTGCATGGATCATATGATCAAGGATTGGAGAGGAAAGAAAAACAAAGAATAGGAATGGGCGAAATCAGGAGGAGGAGGAGGAGGTGTGGTAAATGGAAGTAAGTACCTGATTCCGTGTCCTGGTCCGCAGTTAACGCCTTCAACGTAAACATCGGTGTTTCCATGGCCAATAGAAATGCAGTCATCCCCAGTACCGATGTCAGACTGCAATATCTGGACGCCAGTAGAAGTCTCAATATGGATTCCATCAGTGTTTGGACTGTCGCCTGGTGCTTTAATATGGACGTTTTGGAACTTGATCCCTTCGTTGTTCAGCAGAGCAATGTGGAACATCTTGGGGTTCAATGAGGTAATCCCCGAAACTACTGTGTCTTTTAAGAAGGCAAACTTGAGTGACTGCAGGCATATTTTTATGAAGGAAAAACTTTGTTAGTCCTTTTTGCGATGCGACTGTGCATTAAGCATGTATGTTGTATGTGAAAAATTTAAAAAGAGAAAAGAAAGTTTGGTAAATGAAGAACGAACTTACAACAGGCAAGACTTTGCATTGCTTCTTGAAAGGGCACTGGTTCTGTGGCCAAGCCGTAGTCCCCTGCCCATCAAAGGTTCCGGTTCCTGTCAACCTGAGCTGATTGACCTTGTAGAAGAGAACCCACTCCTGTCCCGTGAAAAGGTTGAGGTTGGTCGATGCCAAAACGGTGCCCTGCACCTTCACCGTCAACGGACCAGTATTTTGGCATGGGCCCTTAAACAGGAGCGGCCCCACCACGTATTTGTTTCCGGGAATCATCAGAGTCGGACTGCCGGAATCCGCGCAGGCTGCAGCCCAGGCATCGTTAAATGCCTAGAGCGTCCATGCAAAAGAAGATCACCTCACCGGAATTAGTAAAATACATAAAATGTATCTACACATATTATTGGCTACACGTGAAGAGAAAGGTGGCTCTCCCTTAACAATTTGTCGGTCCTTGGAGAAAGAAAAAAATAATCTTGGAGAGAGAACAGATGGTTAAAGTCGAAGAGAACCTTTGTGTCATCACTTTTGCCATCACCTTTGGCACTATAATCATCGACGCTGTAAGTCCCCGAGCTCGAACCTGCTAGGGAAATGGCTGAGAATGAACAAAGAGCAAAGCTGGAAAGCCAGAAAACAAACCGAAGATCCATCGTGGAGAAGGAAGAATTGAGGGAAGATGATTGAAAAGGAGGGCTAGTCCATCCACAATATTAACTTTGATGGGGGTGAGGTTGAGTATTTATAGGTTTTGCTATGGTGCTTCGTAGAACTAAATGTTGAATCACTGACCACAAGTTTGATCGGCAATTGGAGACCCGAAAATTTTGCTGCGCCTAGTGTGTTCATGATTTCGTCTCTAACAATAGTCATTTGACTTTGTTTTTCTTATATTTGACCTTAATTTGCTGTATTTGTAGGGGAGTGAGAGAGAGTTTCGATGGGAACTAGGACAAGAAAAACGAGAAATTTAGTACATAACCATTCTCAGATTTAGAGGTATTTATATATGAAGAACCCCTAACATTTAAATATTACAAATAATCTTCCAACTTCAGAACATAATTCACACATAACGCCATAAATGAAAAACATTACAAATTAAAAGAAAACCATTTTACGTTAACATAAAACAGATGCTTTTCAGTAAAGAGTTTTTCACAACCATTCTTTTTTTCTTTCATCTTATACACACACACACACAGATTTATATATGCAATTTCTAATGTTATTATTACACGCACATGGCCACTTGAGAGTAAGTATTGAACAAGGGTCATGATAAGGCTGCTTATGTGAAGCAGCTCCTTACACTGATTATTGACATGTGAGTACGATCTTTCGAACTCTGTCTAGCTGTGCAATAAACTTGTTTGAATGTGACTAAATAGCGACGTTTTTTGGGTTAGCTACGGACATCTGTGCCACCTTACACTGATTATTGACGTGTGATTTTGCGTCACTATATTAAGAACATCCCCTAGCACATGCACCAGCCACAAAGTTGAACCTTCTTTCCTTCTGTGATGTTTCTTCCCCCTTTTGAAATTTACAGATGCACACCAAAATCTAAGAATGGTTATGTATCAAATGAGTCTCTCTCTCTCTCTCTCTCTCTCTCTCTCTCTCTCTCTCTCTCTCTCTCTCACACACACACACACGCACACATACACACACATACACACAAACAATCTTTGGAACTCATCAATAAGGCCATTGACTTTTGCATCTAATGCTGAAAGAATCGCTTTGTCACAAAATTCATTAAAGCAATTACAAAGACGAAAATCCCATCTCAAACAAAATTTTAAGAAAATTAGCAAAATTGTAAAAAGAAAGTGTCTCTGTCAATGGATCAGAATTGAATCAGATGTGCCATGAACCACAATTGTTTTTCTCAAATGTTCACATATTTGAATTCAAATTCGGAGATTTGAACATAAAATGAAGAAAAGTCTATGTGCCAGGTTGTTTGAATGACAGCCCAAAACCCAGTTTTGTGCCTGCTTAGATATTAATCCCAGAATGACATTTAATAGCGCAGAATATGAGCCACCAGATATCTTCAATTACAAAAACAATGTGCCACTGACCTCGTCACTAAAGGTCCTACCATTGAAAGAAAAGGTAACAAAATGCCTACATATGCGTCATTGGTTAAAATTTATTTGTGACGAACATTTTGCTACTGATATCAAAATATAACGTATAATAAAGTTTTTTACTCGAAAATAATGAGAAAGAATGGACTTTGAAGGCTCAAAAAACCTTTTTTTTCTCTCTCTTCAAAAAGCAAATCAGAAGTGGTTTTGCGCTTCTCTGACAATGCTGAATTCATTTACACTAATGAATCGGGATCAAAATAACTTGGCTTCTAAGGTACAAAGTATGTTACACATTCAATCGATCGTATGAAATATAAAACGTTACATTTATGTACATGCAGAATCTTGTCCGGGTTCCTTGTATATTTGTAAATGGACAAATGGAAGTTTCATAAAGCCATTTATTTGATAAAACATTTGAGTGTTTGGAGATGAACGTAACTCCATTAAATGGAAAGTGACAAGAACATATCTGCAGGACTGATATTCCCCAATTCATATTAATGGATTGAAAGCTGTATAAATACATAGTGTTGGTGACAAAATATGTTAATCCTCTCAAGCTAAATGAATAAATATACTGTTTATAAAGAAACTACCTTGGTATAAGTAACTAAATGTCCATTATAATTAACAAAAATATCTCCCTATATCCACTTTGTTAGCTGGTTACACTACTTGGGGTATGTTCTTCAACTTGTAAAAGCAGCTTAGAAAAAGCCGTATAAAATAAAACGCCGTTGCCGGGGATCGAACCCGGGTCACCCGCGTGACAGGCGGGAATACTCACCACTATACTACAACGACTTGTGTTGCTCTTTTTTTAATACACACAATTAATACACGACAAGTCTACGTTGACCAAAAACATTCCCTCAGACCAGCGGATCCATATTGGATTATACCTCTGACACTGCATATCCAGTTTTCCTTCTCTTTTCCTATGGGATGACTGAATTTTGGCTTAGAACCATCAGAGTTGGATTGAAACAGCAAGAATCAGCGTGATTTTGGAAATTAAAGGGCCGGATATCAATCGGGTTTATGTGAAATCAAGCTAAACTGACCGCGATCCAAATCTTAGAGAGTTAATTCTACATGGATTCACCCCTTGCTAGGAGGTTGTCTGAGTCAAGCGGACCATGTTCTGTCCCTGCCCTTTATTACAGAAACTTGCACTTAGATTGGCATAATTAGATCCAGATTGTTGGTCTTAAGATGATAAAGTGAAATTGGAATTTCGAGACCCTTCTAATACATAAAATTGTTTTGCTTTTTGCAATGCACTACTATCCATTATAAATTTAAAAGTATAATTTCAATTATGCTTGTTTATATAACTATTCAGCAGTTTTTAGGTAGAAATGATGTCATTGTTCATGTTGTTTAGACATATATATATGGAAGGTTGAATGGACGAAGAAGCTTATCATTTATTAAAAAAATGAAACTTTTTTATAACTGGTAAGGAACTCTACGGGCATAGTGCCTAATACACAAGTTCATATATTCTTCTGTATAATCAAACGTTTTGGATGTGATATTGCAATATAGGAACCATAAACTAGATCCGCAAAAAAAGAAAAAATTTTTACCAAATGAGTTTGAATTGAAACATGTAAACTAACATTTTAATGGCAGGATCGCATCTACAAAGATTGCAAAATAGAAGAGTTTATGTATTTTGAACTGGTTAGCTTTGTACTCGGCGAAAGCTCTGGTATAAACCAATTTCGGCGCTTGGATGTGTATTAAAAAAATACCATTTCCTTGTCTATGTTTGCGTGCTTTCTGAAGTTCTATATTCTACTTTCTGAGCTTCTCTACTTCCCTTACCACAACCAACGAACTTCTCATGACTTTAACAGAAAGACTGCAATTTCTTTCTGCTTAATTGATTGTCGCTCTAAGCACTTCTGATCTCTTTCAGCTTGATTATTGTGAATGAACCACGGAAGCTTCCTGCTAGACCACAAATTTCTTGCTGCTTATTGATTGTCGCTCTAAACATTTGTGATCGCTTTCAGCTTTGATTATTGTAAATGAACCACGGAAACATCCTGCCAGACGTCACAAGAGCAGTCTGAAATTAAGGACGAAAGCTTATCAGTTCATATACCAACCTTTCATATTGGATCTTATGCAAACAATTCTACTATTCTACTTTTTTCTTTGAGTTCTACAACTTATTGAATCGCAACAAGTTCCTAAGTCCCAGCCAAGATTTTCTTCTCTGGAAGAAAGACTCGGTAATCGAGTTAAATAAATACCTGCCGGACTCACCAAATACAGAAACTACGAGGAAAAAACAAAAAGACCAGCAATATGCCGATCGTTTTTCCTGAATGCCGTCACGAAGACACCCCTTGGCAATGCGTGGAATGGCAGCACCACAACCATTAGCACCATCTGCTTCGGATGCATTCTGTCGTGAGTTTCTTCTCTTAATGCACATTACATTGCTGCAATAATGGATGTGAATAGTCCACGTACTTTTCCCAAAGGCCCTTGTACTTTTCGATAGCAATCTTCATCCATGGTTTCCTGTTTCCATTGTAGTGAACAACTGCACCATCTCTGAATGCCTTCAAATCTTTAGACTCATCGTAACCCAGCCCTAGCATGTGCCATTCTGGACTCAACACCTCTGTTAGCCCATAAAATGACAATAAACCTGGTGGTAATGTACCAAGTTTCCACAAGGTCCGGTCGACATTTCGCTCTTGCCAATAGTGGTAGATCCCTGTGACATTTCGCCGCCTCCACTCCACCAGATCAAACACGTTCATCCCAAATGCCCACCCGCAGGCATCTGGATCAAAATGTGCCTTGATTAATGGATGAGAGAAGTTTAAGTATGTATGGAACCTGTGGAACGTTTCCATGCAAGTCTCTACAGCCCCATTCACATTGCCATGGAGATCAATTTTGAAAAGTGGGATCAGATCTTTCTGCACTACCACGTCATCATCAAGAAATACAACCTTCTTCAACTGCGGCAAGAATTCAGGGATGTAGAAGCGAAGGTGGTTGAGCATTGACAAGTACTTCGGATTTTGGAATTTTATCTGAGTTTTCACATTTGCCTTGCCAGAAAAGTAGTACATCTGGGTTTCTGAGTCCTGGAGCTGTTTTAGTACAGGAACATAGGATGCATTTAGCCAAGTGAGATCTTCTAGTTTCTGAACATCAACTGTTACTCCCCTGAAACTGTTCAGGGAAAACCATGCCTTCATGGCAGCATAGTTAACTTGATCAGTTACAACATGGAACACAAGCAGTTCAGGATGATGGGCATTAATTGAAGTGGAGTTGATGACAACAGATGTTCCCAAGAGATTATCAGAGAATATGCAGAAGTGGTAAAGATTGTTGTCATTGAGCTTCTCGGCAATTCTTCTTTTCTCCATGTTCTTCCTCTGTAAATTCGAGTTCCTGAACCAGTCCATAGTAAGCATGACACCCAGGCAGTACAGTCCCTTTGGAACTGCCTCTGCTGCTTGCTGACCAGACTTTGTGTTCTTGTCAGACAAGGAGCTTATTTGTTCTTTGTAATCTTGGATCTGGGCCTTCAATTTCATGATTGTGGTTGCACTGTCATAATGAAGCTGTTTCGCTTGGTGAATCAATAAAGACATGTCACGAATAGCTGTTTCCACTTCTGCATGAAATGCAGAAGGAGGTTGGTTTGTTGCTGAGTTGGAAAGAAGCAGCTGAAATATCCGGATCTGAGCACTGAGTTCCCAAGCAAATTGGAGGTTATTGTGTTCTTTGGCCACTGCAATTAAAGCTTTTGCAAGTGCAATTTGATCATTTAGTTGTCTAGAGACTGAAAAGGGTCCTACCATTTCTTCTGTAACATTGTATCCCACTGCAAGATTATTGCTTCTTCGATATTTCTGGATACAAAATAAGATAGCAGTCATGTAAACAATATAACATAATATATGAGCATGTCCAATCATGCCTAAAATACAGTGCCAAGAACACGGAAGTAAGTAACAAGAACTAAAAATTTACTTCCAACCATTCAAGCCCAAAATTTATCCAAACATTTCCCAGATGAATAAGCATATGGGACAAAATACTCTAGTTCAAAGTTTGAAATTAAGGGTACAAAAGCATTGTTCGCTACTATCAAAAACATTAGTTACATAGATAAAATATTATAAACCACTATCATGACATTGCAGAAAATTTATGAAATTATCAAGTTTTCTACTCATTTTCTCACAACAACATGGATAAAAATTCAAAAAACTTATTAAAATGTCAAAATAAAAATTTAAATATATTAAAAATGATTCTTTAAGAAAAATTGCAATAAATTTCTTTTTCATCTTATTCTTTTTTGGCAATATTATCATCACATTTTGAAAATATCCTTGATATTTGTGACTACTTGTAAGCTATGGAAGAAAACAGCATCTTAAGCATACGCTGTTTTCGAAAGTGAAGTAGTTTTAACTAGAGTCCAAGCAGAAAAGGAAAGTATCCGATCATTGGGCTAGGGCTGAAGAACTCACTCATATATCATATTATGAGAAACACTTGCAAAAAAGACAAATGGCCCTGATATTCTACGCAATGTGGTGTTTGTTTTTCTTTACTGATTTCTCATGGTTGCTGTGAAACTTATGGGAAAAGCAACCAAAAGATAAAAAAAGTGCCGTAAGTATTGTAACATTCCTTATAGGCATGTTAAACCCCGTAACTAGTTTCACGGGTGTGATCAGTAATGTACCCTTATCACACTGTATCATATATATGGAGCCGAATCATAAAATATGGTGTGATATACATCCCACACTGTAGGATATGGTGGTAGAAAAGATGGAGCAGCCAAGACCTGAATTTAAGTTTTGATCTAAGTCACCATGATCACCACACTAGTTCTATGTCACCATTCTTTGAACAACTTTCTGATGACGGGATGAAATGGTTCAGGGCCAATTCCAGTGTGAAAAGAACAAATGTTTCCAAGTTCAAATTCAAACTTAAATTGAGCAGTGGAAGGAACTCTAAGATTCAAAATAAGGTTAACCTTATACCGTTGTAAAATCTGAAGTCTAAAAGTCAAGCAATAATATATGACCTAAATTTCCTGAAACCATTATTTAGAGCCATGGAGTTCTATTAATTTTGTTTTAAAGCCATAAGAAAGGAAAGATCAAACTTACGGGTTCTTGATGGGTAAAATGTGTGCCTTTAGTGTTATACATTGAAATGGTAAATAAGCACTATACTTACTATAGATCTGTTCACGGTTTTTCTGTGGTGGCTACATCTGTTCAATTATTTTGATCAAACTTACGGGTTCTTGATGAGTACAATGTGTGCCTTTAGTGTTATACATTCAAATGGTAAATAAGCACTATACTTACTATAGATCTGTTGACGGTTTTTCTGTGGTGGCTATATCTGTTCAATTATTTTACCATCTCGTCAAGCAACTACGTCCCAGCAGGTTACTCGTGGTAAATGCCTCACTTTACAGTGATTGAACACTTCTCACTGCAATCGAGTTCTATCTTACCATAGCAAATCTCATTGAGAATTTCACTACTGCAAGTTATGCAACAACAGGTTTGCCAACCTTTCACAACCATCGGCCCATCAGGAACTGGAACTGACACTGATGGTGTGAAAGCTAATCTACAAGGAACTTCAGGTCTGCATATCAGAGTTTAAGAGTTCCAATACCTGGGGTAACCTGGTACATTCCTAGTTACCAAGGGGAAAAAAAAAGGTCTCTTCGTCAAAGATCTCTCCCTCAATCTCTGGGGATGAAGCGTAACCCCAAGAGGTAACATCTGATCTGATATGATATGCATTCCTTAACGATGTCTGTTTTATGTTTTGCCTAACCATAGCCCCTTGTCTTGGCTTTGTTATATTGATGGTGACCACGAGATTTGCTATCCACTCTTTATACAGGAAAATGTTCATTTCGATAAATCCACTTTGCTAATTCTAGGTCCGAACAAGGATGCTATCTCAAGGAACACGGACAAGGAATGTTACTCCAAAAACCACTCAATTCTAACAATATAATGCTAAGGAACAAAAAATCAATCCAAAAGCAGACACTCCACAGATGCAAGTTAACAATCGACTGGACTCCAATAAATCAATCTCTTTCGGCCAATGTATGAATATATTTCATAGATGACACAAATCAGGGGGCAAATATGAACTTCGGAAGCCACATTTCAACGCAGCAGCTGGATCACTATCTACTTATAAACTAGCTATAGCCAACAAGTAAAACTTATTGTTAAACAATTTTTTTACTCTACGGCTTGCTTACTTCATCAAAATAACATAAAACAAGACTATTCATGAAAAAACAGAAACCCTCAGCTAAAGGTTCGCGAGTAAAAGGTTCAGACAAAGTCGAGTCCACCATTTAAAGAAAAGCAATCATTTGTAAAGATTCTCCTTCTTGCACATACGGCAGAAGATTCCAGTTCAAACTAACTAAACGAATAATGAGAAATAAACCCAAATAAAGTAAACTAAGAAGGAAGATGAATCCACCCACAAATTCAAAAGGAAATGAACTACCTGAATAAATGACGACTCAAAATGTTTCTGCCTACTGTGACTGAAAATCGCGATCAACATCAAAATAACGAGTCCTACGAAAACGCATACCCCACCGGAGAACTTCCGGCGAGCCGTCCGGATCTGCCGTCGCCTCATCATCTCCGCAATCCCTAACAAACACACCGATGTACAGAATGCATCTGGACCATCCGCCACGAACCCAATCCACCGAAACCTGTCTTGGAACTCTTATTCTTCAGAAACGAACGTTCTGATCCGCAAGAAGGCTCTACCCAAACGCATCTTGGAGATTCATGGGACCGCAGTCAACGGAAATCAGGGCGAACAGAAGCTCAAAACGCCTATTACAGCGAAACCTTGTGGAAAACTCCGGTAATCCATTGGGAGGATGCCGTTCGCAGATCGGAAGGAGGGATGAGCTCCTCGAATGACAATCAGAGGGACAGATTGGACGGCGCAAAACGATCCAACGGCACAGATTGCTCCCGCCTCCGACCTCTCGACGATTAGAGAGTCTCAGTCCCACTTCCCGAGCACATTCGCGACTCGCGACAGCAGGCAGCGCGGTGGCGTTTTGTTGAAGAAATTTTCCAGTAACGCCCCACAGTTTTTATTTAATTGTATAAAGCGACCACATTCTCTGATTTGCCTGATACGAGCCTCCTATTTCCTACGATTTAAATGTTCTGAAAGACTCAAACTCATCTTTTCGATTTGACATTATGCTGCCCTTAGTAGCAAATAAGGAACAACGAGGAAAGGAGGGAGAACTCATCTTGGCAGGAATGAAGAGAGAAAATGTTCCATCGACGAGTAACTTGCCTCTGTTTTGCACTCAAAGTAATTTATCCCATTCAAACACGGTAATTTTGTCCTGTTGTCGTCGTTGACCATAAGAATGTGAACATGCATTTTGAGGAGATGAGAACACGAGTTATCCAAGTATCCAAAGTATATAATTAGCAATCAATTAGGGTTCCATTCCTCTTCTTTCGGAGTTTTGGTATGCGACGAGACTTAGGTGAGATAAGGTACACCATTTAACTTAGATATGGTTCCACCTAAGTTCACATAATCAAACAGACTACCCAATCAGCCCCTTGAGGCATGAGCCTTACTCTAATACAAGTTAAGTACATGTGAGAAATTTACTAAGAAATTAAAGATATCTCCTTTTGGGAATTATGAACTGGATGTTAAGTTGGGTTCCTTGTTAGGGGGCTAACATGCTACATGAACATCGTAGGGGTATTTTCGTCTTTTTATAAAATCATATTTTAAAATTCCACTTTTTTTCCATATAAAAGAGGGGTCTTCTAGTTCACTAGCAAGGGTATTTATGGTAGTTCTGACCCCTAACACACTCTCTCATGTTAGCCTGCTGTAGCAAGATGTACTTGAAAATGAATCTTTTCACTGTTTGAATTTATCGGTAGGACCTGCGGCCTTGAAATGGAATTTTAGACAAGTAATGCATCCTTTACAGGCAATTTGAGATCTCTGTCTGCCTAGAAAGCCATTGACAAATCCCCCATGCCAAACTTTCATAATCTATATTCTAATTATATATCTTGGAAATTTGTATATGTACGGTGACCCAATTCGAATT
This sequence comes from Nymphaea colorata, assembly GCF_008831285.2. Taxonomy (NCBI): domain Eukaryota; kingdom Viridiplantae; phylum Streptophyta; class Magnoliopsida; order Nymphaeales; family Nymphaeaceae; genus Nymphaea; species Nymphaea colorata. The sequence continues at coordinate 7,914,738 of NC_045148.1, read as the reverse complement.
TGGGATAATATTGATCAAATGTTGACACCATTTTCAATTCTCTTGTATAAGATCTAGAACAGCTGTTTAAATCAAATCAAATTCATTTGCTAAATGGATATGGATGTGGGTTCATAAAGGTTTAGGTAAACACTCAAATGCAAATAAAAATATAAGGCACATCTAAAAGAAGCACTAGTAGAGGTGTTCTTCTCGACCTTGATCACTTCACACCAAGCTTGTCAAATGCCAATTTGCACTTCGGTTCTAGAAAGGTAATATGAACCGAAACATATTCAAAATGTGAAGCAAGTTCACTTACATGAACATGTAAGTAAGGACTCATGTATAACTAGAATTTGAAACTTTATATTCATGAAATTCTGGTATTCTCTTGTCTAAACCGTGTACAACATCAGCTTTGTCTGACTAAAACAAAATATGTATTTAGCACCTTCAATTCTTTAAAAAAAAAAGATTCTAATGAAGTTTTTGAAAAGTTGTGCAATGAATCCTTATTCAACTCGCACATTCAACAGTATGGTCAGAGATCAATTACTTGGAGTCTGTTCAAAGCCATAGAAGAGTCAAACTCCCATGTAACTTGCCCTATCTTGGCACTTGGTCATAAGAATATGCCAAGTATTAAGTGTAAATTAAGTGAGGTGCCCCTGGAATTTTGATGCTGGTAATAGCCTGTTGGATGTTGTTAGATGGCTAAAAATTTTAAAAATATCAATAAAGAAACAGTTGTCACATGAGTTTATAGTACAATGATAGTTTTGATGGTTTTAGCAAGTAGTGATGGTTGTTTCAGCGATCGTTTTTAAAATTTTAGCCATCTGGCAACATCCAGCAACTGACATATTTTAATTCTCCTAGTTAAGGTAACATGTCCACATTCCATGACCTCCATCACATCTTTCCACTAAAGTTTTTTTCTTATATGATCTTGACCACCGACATCTCAAAGCCTGATCATTGTATGTTTTTCAGAAAAAATGTGTTCAACTATGATCACCTGTATTTGGCAAGAATCTTCTCATCACGGTAGTTGGGACCATGAGCTTGTGCAATAAATTCTTAATTGATTTGAGTACCATGGCCTCCTAGATAAATGGGCCAGCCTCACTGATCAGTCTTTTAAACATCATGGTGCATTGAGTTTATGATAGATGACAGCAATTACTAAGCTAAGATCCATTAGTGATAGAAGAGAATAGATTTATTGGATGTTTGTCACCATGTAGAAACTTTTGTGATCGCCGACATTGAAGGCTTTTTCGTTGGAGACCTCGATATCTAACAGGTTCATGCCATGATCAATCTGAAAAGATAGAGAAAAGGAAACCAAAATCAGTTTTAGTTTGATAAAAATCAATCGGAAAAGCCTCTTGTTTGACCTATTTTCTAAAACTAGTCACAATAATTTTGTCTATAATTTGGGCAAAAATTAGTAACTCTCTCATAGAAGGCTAGGAGTCGAATTTTCCCATGGTTTTTGGATAGAAATTACATAGTTAAGTCTAGTAAACACTTGCCAGGAATTTTGGGCCAAAAGCTCTCTAAAACTTTGCTTTTCAGAAACTAAAAAACATACTTGTTCTGATTTTTTTACCTATATTTGTTCAATTTAAAACTTTATATAGAAAAAAAATTGGTTTTTTTCTTCTGTTTGCTTCCAATCTTGTCTAGTTCGGTGAAGATACTTTTATGTGGTTCTATTTCAGAAGAGCTTTATTTGCTAGAGAGTTGACAGCAACTCTTAGTTTCCAACTCTCGTGGCAATTTTTATAGGCAATATGCAAGTTGAAGATGGTACCTTGCATGATGGAACATTGGAGCGAGCATTGACTCCTTGCCACCGCCACGCGATGCAGCCGAAAATCTCGACGACGGCGACCGTGTGCCGACTTTGCATACCGCCGGATCTCCGGCATCAGGTCGGCAGAGAGCCGCCAGAAGCGGGAGGTTCCCCGGCTTACAAGTGAGTTCGAGGACCCTATCCGTTCGAGCCGCCCGCCGCCGTCTTCCGACACTGAACCGACGCTGCGGACGAAAATTCCGCGGCCATCTGCGTCGGCCTCAGCGTCCGCATCGATATCGAGCGTCACTTCCACGTGGTCCTCGCGGCGGGAGCGTATGCAGGCAGTGTTTAGATCGTTCAGGAACACCTTTAGCATTCCGGCATTGGCCTCGGAGGTCCCCATCCCGAGCTCCGCGTGGCTCCGGAAAAAGCTCGGCGTCCTTGAGTTGCTTCCGGACGCCGGCGACTGCATTTTTCGGCCAATGCACCCCTTTCCTTAAGTTTCTGCGGAGTGCGGACCCTATCTCGTGGTAGGCGTCGTCGGAGACTCGGAGTTGGCCCTACTTGGGAGTCGGAAAGGAACTCTTTTAAATCGTCGCCTGCCATAGATTCAGTAGGGAAGGAACTCTTTTAAATCGTCGCCTGCCAAGGATTCAGCGCTTCCCTTTCCTCTTTGTTTGTTGAGTGCCAACAAAATGAAAATTCACCTTGCCAGGTTCCGTTCGTTTATCTCGATCATATTGAGAAGTAGTGTAAGACCTTAAATTAAGAAGCCAAGTGAACCAGTTTGTCTCCCTTCTTCTTCTTCTTCTTCTTCTTCTTCTTCTTCCTCTCTCTCTCTCTCTCTCTCTCAGAGCAAGGTCACATCAAAGAGACTCATAACAGTTGGAACACTCAGTGGGGAACGCTTGTTTGGCAGTCAACATTAAAGAGCTCAAGCCAATCAAATTTACCATTAATTATCAACCTAACTGCATGCACAAGCAACAATGATACAGACGAATCATAGGGTTGTGCACCAAATCAACACGTCAAGCACCAAACAATATTTAGATCAACTGTTGCGAAAATTGTGGCAAAGAAGAAGGCGACGTTTGCGATGCCAATGAGAAGAGGTGGTCTTCTTAAATGAGTGGCAAGCTACGAGCGCGCATCGTTCAACTAGCTTTATGATGGGTACGAACGGGGAGGTGGAAACGGCAAGGCCACCAACCTCCCGTGCACGTCAATTGCCCTGGAAAGACGCCGGTGAAATCATCAGCAGTCGTTCGTATGAATCTCTCTTACATTGATGATGGGGAAGCAACCCGGCAGGACTAAGATCAGTCCAAGGCTTCATTGAGGTGAAGTTTCCTCAGGTGTAAGCTCCGGAAAGATGGTGGAGCTACATTTGCCGATAGAGTTTGCTTTTTATATCTAAAAACTTCATTCATTTTTATTTTCTTTTTACATCTAAGTATCTGTTAAAATTTAAAATTCAGTATAACGGTGCCTATTATCTTGAAATTTCTGTCTGCAGCGAGTGGTTAATCCATCTAGCCGGGCCTGAGAGGCAAAAAACGAGAGAAAAAGGGGTTTGACCGCCAATTGGACAGTCTTTGAAGAGACAAAGAAGATGATTTTGTTTAATTTGACACCAGATTTGACTCTAAATCCCAAGTTCAACGGAATCATGTCTCCAAGCAAGCGGAGGATCTCATGGTCGCAAACGCGTCCTCACTACCAAAAGGCTGGAAGATGGCTGATAGCAAGCACAGGCCATATGCAGCACAGAAGGTGTCCAGATAATATACCATGCGAACATATTTAAAAAGAAGGAAAGGTCTATAAATTATTCCGTGCTCAAAAATTTCAACTGATACAAGCAAAGGTGATCAATTTAACAGGAGCAATAGCACTGGAGGCTAGAACTTTATGAACCGGAGTTTATCACATACTTTACACTCGGATAAACCATCAACAGCGGGGAACAATTGTATCCTCTGTAGTTAGATATATCTCCATCAACTCCATATCACATAATCCCCTGCATCTTACTGAGGGTCTCGAAGGTGCCAACCTTCAATGTGGTTTAGGCACATATCCATCAACAGCAAAGTTTCTGGTGGCCGATGGTAATGCTAGGCGAATTCCATCCAGTTCAGGTTTTGCTATGATTTGACAACCAAGCCTTGATCTGTCCAGACCACATGGAAAATGATTGGTCATTCAAGTAATATATATATATATATATATATATATATATATACACACACACACACACACACGTGTGTGTGTGTGCGTGAGAGAGAGAGAGAGAGAGAGAGAGAGACTCACGTCTCAGTAAGGCCAAATGCCAGGTCCAACATGTCATTTTCCTCGTCAACAGGTTCATCTAATTTGTTGTAGAACTCCATATCCTAAAATAATATAACAGACCCATCATCTCTGGCGAAAGAAAAGTTTAGTCAACAAAGGAGACAAGATTGATGGGGTACCATTACGATCACATGGCACGTAGAACAGGCAAGTGAGCCTTCACATGCTCCTGCACATCCAAGTCATTGCCCAACAGAACTACGTGACTATAATCTCATAGCTTCAATACAAAATTGAATTCATAGAACCTGAATAGACTACAGGAAAAGTGACCACAATATGAGAGATGGAAGCGGTATCAAGCAAGACATCCGAGCTGTAAAAAAGGAAAATAGAAACGGATTACCTTCGAGTTCTATGTCATTAGCATGAGCAGCTTCCAAAATGGACATTCCAACAGGAACCTTCACTTCTTTCTCTTCTCCATCTTTGTTTACAAATGTCACTGAAATCCTGCCTTGTCAAAACCTACACAGCATGAGATCACCCAGACCATCACAGTGATAAATTTAAATAACCATTGGCAATAAAGATCGATAATGTACACTTAACTATTCCATGCTTAAAAATGAAAAACCTGAAATGGACTACATAAATGAGGACCCTTATGAAAGCCAAACTAAATGAAGAGCAAACATTCATTCTTCATTGATGAAGGTTGGATAAACTGTAAGATTATCAGTTCAGACAGGTAAACAATACATTGAACTCCCCAACTGGAATTCTTCAACAAGACTGTAGCAATCAATAGTCAGCCACCAACAGCGCCTCAAATGAACCTTTGGCTACAACCTCATGCCTTCACATAACCGCAGAAGAACTTGTTAATTTGCATACTAACTTCACAAAATTTTGCACTTATCTTGGATGGCAATATCTAAAAGAAACTTGCCTTGGGGATAGTTTACTATGTAACAGTGCTATGAACTTCAGATGTACGAATGCAAAATAGACTTTGGAGTTTGGACCAAATCCACAAAATTGTAATAGATCGAAAGTATCTCAGGCTGATAAACTAGTACATCAAAATGCAATGTTGAAAATTCTAGACACATTCTCAAGGTTGCAATCATAAAAACCCATAATAACCAAAAAATTGTCATGAATACCCCATAAATCTCCAAGTCCACTGCATGTACAATCTCAACTACAATCTAGGTCCAAACTCCAAAGAAATAAATGATTCCTCTAAACTTATTTTGCTTAAACATTCATTTCACAGTTTACAGTACCAAAAGAATGCTCCAGAACAACAGTAGTTACTGTTTGATTCCATCCAGTGTTTTTTCTATTGTCCCCCATCCTACATCCTACATGTATGTAATTCATTGCTTCACAATTTGTTGAAGTGTGGACATGTGGATGGGTTTCTCTTGGATACTAATACAGATCATGTTTAGATAATCAAATAGGTGACTATAAAGAAGACGTGATCAACATTTGATAACAGATGAACAAAATTATGAGGTATATACAGTATCCTCTGAAATGCTATTTGGATAATTGAACCACATAATTTGCCCACCAGTACCATGGCTTTTGAACCACTCAACCATACATACTTTACACTGGAAAAGGAAACCTCACATTTTTTTCTCCTGTTGATTGCCAGGATTACAATCTTCAGTGGATGTTGAAAATGAGCGTTTCTGCTAAGAAAGGTATACATATATTAATTCTCCATATTTTAAATTAAAAAAAAAAAACAAGTAGGTAGTTCCACCAAATGAGAAGTCGAAAGAGAGAGAAGCTTATAATAGGGAAATTCTCTACGACACCAAAAGACATGCATAGGCACACATGCACACACACACACACACACACACACACACACAAGGTGCATGTACATGTCCAGGAAAATCACATAGAGGAGATTTATTTCCCACCCTCTGTTCCCATGAAGAGTACAACTTTTAAGTACTCTTTTGTCTTCATTGTGATTACCTTTTGAAGATACAATCCATAAGACACCTGAAATTACAATCATTGAACTATTTTAATTTTTCAATAAGGTGTATCCCCATATTCAGTTAGAGGTGAATATCAGTGACAGGCAAAGTTCTGGGAAAGAAAGATTTTTCATCAATTTGACACATAACATATACAAGGCCGTTAAGTGACCAGGAGTTCACAATTATATATTTTACATTATTATTTGCGTTGCACTTTGGTTAGGATGGACCATGATGTTTAACCTCTTTCTGTAGCTTCCTATAATTTGGACAGAAGTATCATATACCTTCTGGCCTTCATCTCACTCAATGTAGAAGTAGTCTAATTCTAGCTCCATAGATTTACTGGGATAGGGATACTGATAAGAAGTCAGATGAAACAAGGTGGTCATCAGTTTTAAATGTTTGCACTTGAACCACCCCTATTTGGCTGTTTACACTGTATTAACCGCAATACTTGTACCATCATGAAAGGTGCTGCAGCAAACGGGTAAACATGGAGTAGATCCAGCTTGTTGTATATGAAGCAATCTTTTCCTTTTCCCGTTAAATTTCTCTCTTGCACAGAATATTGGACGAAGGAGAAGAATAAGCTCACTCGATGAAAATGTCAAATCAGAAAAAGCCCCGATCAAGACTCTCCAAAGATTCCTCAAAGCCAACAGGCTTGAGAAATGAAAATTTTGCTCAGTGTGATGGGTCACATTTCATCAAACATGCTTGTGTTTGTGGCAAATAATGCCACTTACCAAAAAGGAAGCTATAGAAGGAAAGTGATGCTCACCACATATTCCCAACAATGTGTTTGCGGTGTTTCCTTATAGTGTGTCAACAGATAGGTACGTCTAGGAAAAGATGAAGCTTGCCCTGAAAAAAAGCCATTGTAAACATTCAAGAAGGGATGCAGTAACTACTGACATGCTAAAAAAGGAACCACTCTCCTCAGCAAAATCTGTTTTTTAATTACATTTACGAACATTTTCAACAAAAAATCAATGAAATACTTGCTCCTATAACAAGTAGAAACCTTATGTAAAAAGTTGGAAGCAATGATTTTTCATATCATGTGAAGATAGTTATGGATCTAAACATTGTCCACTAACGTTCAACAAGAGAAAGCCAAGTTACATGGTTAGTCAGCAATTCACCACGTCTCTACACTCGGTATACAAGTAATTCAAAGCAACAATCTAGCTGGTAGTAGAACACATTTTCATTAGACATGTCTTTGCCGTCTGCATACAAATAATTGAAAGCAATAATCTAACGTCACTTGGATTTGAAAGAGGAGAATAAATGGAGAACTATTTCCATTCAAGTCAACATAAAGAAATCTAAAATATTAGTTGACTTCAGAGAGAGAGGTAATTGTACCTCGTCTCAACTCTGAGACCACTCGTGTTCCTAATCGTTGAAGCCGACGAATCAACATAGTTGCACACTCACTTACCAGACCTGAAAAACAGCAAAAGCTTCAGCTCACATGCATTTTGGAGAAAAGATGACAGTAAATAGGAAGTGGCTTATTCCAATTTCTCTTCAAAGATACTATCAGCAAATAAAGCAATGTCTAAAGCAACAACTATACCACATCACTTCCTTCCTTCCCCTCATTTAATCTATAACATGATTTCTGAATCTATACACTTTATAGCTTACACCCCTGCATGTACACATGTCCGCATGGACTAGTGATTTCAAGTTTCCATCAGAATGTGTTTCCCAATAAACATACAAAAATGCTGCCACTGGGAAGTATAGTCTACTTAAAGAGCAACATATAAACCTTCGCCAGTGTGTAGCTGATTATTCCATCTAAACCACATCAAAACTTTTGCGGTCAATTATAAGTAGTCAACACATATAACTGGAGAACCACCTAAACGAAGATGTACGTGATCAGTAAAGATGCCTATAATGACAACCTTAGAAGCAAAATGTCTTCTTACGTGCTGACAACAATACATCATCAATTATCGAGAGCCTGGATGTTGCCCGTGAGGGTAAGATAACAAATTTCACAACATCTCAGTAAATCATCAAAAAATTTGGCTATTGAAAATGAGTGAATAACCATTCAGACTACTGTAAAAAAGTATACAGCAAAAAAGCACCGTAAAATTCATTGACAGTGTTTGCATGAGAAGCCATGTTTAAGTTCGTTCGCACAAATCAACAAACACTTCGCCTGCAATTTCATTGCCGTTCGAGTGCACAGAAACTAACGAGTGTAGATTAATGACGGTTTGCAAACCAGCATGAACGAATCGGTTATATAAATAGATACGAATACAAACATAATAACTGTTCTCGAACTCATGAACTTAAACCAAGCGCGCCCACCAGCCGAGACTCACAAACAAAATTCTTCCAAACATAACTAGAATATTAAAAACCAAGCACCCAAAATCACATCAATAGTCAATTTTCATGGTCAAATCGATGTCCTACCAGTGCAATGGCACCCACAAGCAGAAACCAACAAAGAGGAGGAGGGACGACACAGGGCTAGAGAAAATGTTGAAATTCGCAAATAAAAGCTGCACCACCGTTATAATGGATCCAACAATCGAACCAATCGTAGAAATCTTGCTTTTACTCACCCGAAAGACGGAAACGAAAGGCGGTGCCGGGATACGCAGGGAGCGAGAGAAGGCCCCCTACCAGGCACTCGCCACCAGGAGCAGCCGCAGAAAGGGTCGGGTTTGAGAAACGATCCATTATGAGTAGGGCGAGAGTGGACTCCTAGATTCGGTGTTGGGACCCGAAGGAGGCATGAGTCGGTCAGTAATCCAACCATGGAAAAACGAGTCCGGTCTCAGATCAAGGTCTGGTTCTAAATTTCAGATGCATTTGATGGTTCTTGGTTTAACGATTATGCATATGCTCCAGAAAGGAAAAACCAGCAATCTGTAATTACATTATAACAAGTTAAAAAGTACCCAGTTTGTTCCTCATCTGCAATTGCTTGGATCACAAACGCAAAGAGCTTGGTAAGAGTCTGATTGAGATGAGAATTTAATATCCTTGAAACTAAATCTGAACCCTTTACATACTGGCACAGATTATAACAAAAAAAAGGTTGAATGTGGACCAAAATTGATTAGGGGTTGTTTCATCCTCTTGGATCCTTAGGAGAATTACATTTTGAACAAGTTAGTAGTATTTGTAAAGAACGGATGAAAATGATGACCTTCAAAACTTATGCTAAAAGCCCCAACAAAATGGGGATGTAGCTCAGATGGTAGAGCGCTCGCTTTGCATGCGAGAGGTCTGGGGATCGATGCCCCACATCTCCATTGTCTTTTTCTTTGTCGGCGGGCGATCTTTTTCTCGGTGTTCTTAGAATGAGTAAATTCTATTAGTTGAATCCATCATTCACGGGGACGTAGCTCATATGGTAGAGCGCTCGCTTCGCATGCGAGAGGCACGGGGTTCGATTCCCCGCGTCTCCAAAATCCATTTTTTCATTTTTTATCGTTTCCTACGATTATGTTTACCGTTTTAAAGTTAGTTGAAACTTAGAAAAGGATAAAGAATCTCCTAATAACGGCATTTATAGAGAGAGGCTTTCAAGTTTACCGTAACGCAGTAGTGACCTGTGTTGGTGTTATGCAGTAGAAAGAAACCTGTGTTCAGTTGGTGCTCCGTATATCTTCATCCTGTATCACAGGCTTTTGGGTTGTAGAATGCATGTCGATAGCAACGTAAGGACGACTGAGGACTTTGTGGGGAGCGGCAACACGACCTCCTCCCCATTCGATGGCACATCAAAGTAGCCTACAAACCACGAGTAAGTCCTCTTTTTCTCGCCGGTTCCTGTTTCTCCATCGAGAATCTCTCTGACTCAACAACACTTCCCCGTTCCTCAACTTCATGCCCAGATCTCCGTCTGCAGAGGAACTCTCTGCCATCGCCCATCACCATTCATAGAGCATGGGCGATTGCAAGCGCTCTGTTGTTTCCCTTTCTGCCGTTCTTAGCAATGCCTGGTGCTCTCTTTCTCTCTCACACACACCCCCCATTACACGGTCACTTTTTGTGTACACAATTGATACAATTAAATTATTTACTCTCTTTTCCCCATGTTTTATTGCACGACCAATTTTTCTTTTGCAGTTGCAACTCTGACACTTCCTGTTCTTCATCGTTAACAGGTTCGTGACTTATTCTTGTTTGCTTTTGCTCCTTTTCTCAATCAGGGAGCTTCCTTGATGCTGGAGAAGTTGAAGACATTGAATTTCAAAATTCTCCAAATGTCATCCAGCAGTTACGAGTTCAAGTCATTAAGGCGGGGTTTTGTGAAGATCAGGTGCAGTTCTTATCGATCAATGGATGCCATTGATTTATCTAAGTTGATCGTGTAACTTCGACTATAGATGAGAGCTTCAACGTAGGTTTTCTGATGGTCGAGTAACTCAGGATCCCAAGAAGGTTAACTCGATTTATGTTTAAGGTTCGGCTCTGTTCTCAAATACAAAATCGAGCTCGTTTTCTGCTTTCGAAGGAGTTTTTCTCATCTTCACTATGTGGCGTTCATAATTACAAGGTTATTTATATATCTGCATACTAGCATCGTGATTGCTATGGATGAGTTCCGCGGGTTCAGTTGCTTGCTGTATCTGTATACAGGATGCCTTGCTTGCTGTATCTATGTACCGGATGCCATGTCATGACATCTTGTTGCTAGGAGAAGAAGAATTTTTAATGGTAGGAATTTGACAGACGCACTACCAATTCCTTTAAAGTGTGTAAGGCAGAACAATACATCAAGCTCAATATTGATCGTAATGCCTCGGAACAATTTATGACTTTGTTTATTCTAATGGAAATTATCATAATTGCATCTCAAAGAGAGCCAAGGGAAGTGTGCAAGCTTCTTTCTTACCCTGTGAAGTTGGCATAAGGTTTAGTTTCTATCAAAAGAGATAACACCTGTTAGGCTGTTGCAATAGCCATGTTCAATTGGCATTTCACGGAGGACTGGAAGGAAAGAATGACCTGAATTGCTAAGGCTTAAAATGTCCTCTGTGATAACATGAAAGAGATGCTAAAGATTACCTCTAACTACTTGTTTGGGATGACCTGATTTTTACGTTCCTCTATATGAAACTATTACCTAATTAGTACCAGCTGTAACTTGGAAACTGCTTTTCATGCTTCTTTCTAAAATCATTCTTGGTTAGAGCACTTGTAATTCAGTTTTTATGTACAAGATCTGGGTCAGATGGATCCACCATGAAGAAGGTGCATGTTTGAATTTAGTAATGTACATTGTTATTATTATTGTTATTATTTATTATTTCTAAAAGAATGGGAACATTTAGTGATTTGTAACAGGTTGTTATAAACAGGCTGCAGTAAAGATGCTGTTTGGTAGATCTGAAAATCTTTGTGACTTTTCTAATTATCTTGTCTAATGATGAGTATGAGGTGAGACAATACCAAAAGAAAACTCATAATGGTAGACTTCTTCCAGGGTCTTCAAGTTGCAGCCTTCACATTTCCCTCTTTGTCCTGCAAAAATACTATGAAACTATGTGTGTATGTCTGTTGGATTTTCCAGTAGAAAGGGTTGATTTATCAACTCAATTATCAAGCGTACAATCTGCCTTGGGGGCTTATAGATACTTTGCATATGTGTGTGTGTGTGTCTTCTACTAGATCCAACCTCAAAAATAACTTAATTTTCATATGTAACTTCAAGTCTTCAACAAGTTAGAAGTTTTATAGGAAATTTTCACTGGATAATTGAATATATATATATATATATATATATATATATATATATATATATAGAGAGAGAGAGAGAGAGGAGTTCATTATTGTCGTATGTCAGATGTTGCCGAATAGTTCAAGTTTTAAAACTTTGTTACTAAAAAACAGTCACTAAATTGGTATGAATCACTGTTAATAATGTGGCAACGGATTATTTGGATCTAGCGACAATTTTTTGTTTTTTTAATGACAATTTTTTAAACCATCTGGCAACTACCTAGCATACAATGTGTATATATATATAGCTTTGCATGTTTGTTAGAAAACTCAATCTTAACAACCCATTATGTGACACACCATGCCAACTTTTTCTCATTTTTGTCTCACTAAATGTTTGTTATTGAGCACTCAATGAAGAAATAATGGACAGGTTTGGATTGTTACATTTTAGGTGTTAAGTTCCTTTATGTTTCTTAATACAAAACTATTTGTTAAATGCATATATAGGCACTGTGGGACAAAGTATATTGGTCAATATATTGTATTGGTGAGGAAGCGAGTGCTGCCAATTTTTATTTTGAAATTATTGGGAGAATTTAAGGGGTCATAGTTGAGTGAGGGTTCTCTCTTGTCATGAAATGTGGAAATTTTATGTTATTGCTATTTCATAAAGCATTGTTAATGAACTGTTTCCTATTGCAGATGGTGGCATCTCTCTTAGATGCTGAGGGTTTAAACATCAAGGCTGGTGAAACTGCACTAGATATTGCTGAAAGAAAAATTCATGTTCAGAAACCGCTTTTATTCTGAGAGAATGAAGTGTGGAAACCTTCAAAGTAAGTTCAAATCCACTAACTACTGCAAGGCAGCTTAAAAAGACAATTAGTGATGAAGCTTGATCTTGTTAAAGTATATGGTTTCTTTCGTCCCTTAAGTTGGTCAAAGCCTTTGTATGTCCAACTTATGCTTTAAGGTCTAATTGTTATAACCTGTATAAGTGAAGGACATGATAGTCTTTCACTGTACTTCTAAGTGAGCCTTACACTAGGGCATCAGGCCCTTTAGTGAGTTACGATAGTTTTTCTGAAGAAGCAGCCGATGGGAGGCTGCAGCTGCTTTTTTGGAGCTGCATGAAGATGATGAAACTGCGAATCAGGTTAGTACAACTTTGCTATCATGCTTTGGGGTGGTCATTTGGATACTATTTCAACATGGTTGTTACAGTCGGCAGCAGTCTTAGAGAGAGAAAATCATATTATTAACTAACCCTAATCTAACTAATAAGGAGATTATGGCAGCAGTAGAGACTTACAAATAACATCGTCCAAAAATAGAGAAATGTTTAAAGAGAATGCGTAAATATTAAACATTGCAAAAGACCGCCTAGAAACTTAAAGTCTTCTAAATTAACCCTCCCTCTCAAACTGGAGCATACATATTAATCATGCTCAGTTTGTCACAACATGTAGAAAAATCACCAATAGGAAGAGCTTTGGTGAAGACATCTACAGTTTAATCTTCAGATGATACTTGAATAGTGGCTATAGTTCTTCCTTGAACAAGGTCCCGAATGTAATGACAGTTCACTTCAATATGTTTAGTTCTCTCATGGAAAACTGGATAATTTGCAATGTATCTGGCTGCTCTATTGTCACAATACATCCTTATGGAAAGAAGAATTAACACACTTAGGCTAGATAGCATGGATTTAGCCCGAGTCATTTCAACGTCAGTTTGAGTCATAACCCTGTACTCAGATTCTACACTAGATCTTGACCCCACACCTTGCTATTAGCTTCTTCAGGATATAAGGTTGTCTCCCACAAATACACAGAATCCTGTGGTAGACTTCTTGTCTTCAATTAAGTCAGCATAGTCAGCATTACTATAGGCTTCCACTTCTAAGGTCTTGCCTTTTGTGAACAAAAGTCCTTTACCTGGAGATGATTTCAAATATGTGACCACCATGAATGTTGCATCATAAATTGACTTAGCTTCCCCACTGCAAAGCTAATGTTTGGTCTGGTCACAGTAACATAGAGGAGCTTCCCAATAAGGAATTTGTATGATCGAGAATCCACTAATTTAGATTGGCCATCATAAAGATGTACACATGGATTCATAGGTAGAATGGCCGGTTTAGCTCCTAGCATCTCATTGTCCTGCAATAAATCAAGAATATACTTTCGTTTGGACAAAACTACACATTCCCTGTTGCAAGCGACATCTATTCTCAAGAAATATCGTAGTTGGCCAAGATCCTTATCCTTCGTCACAAGTTTTAGGTGCCCCATTGGACCATAGGCACGGGGCTGGTACAGGTAGGGTACGAACTATTTTTAAAAAAATTTGGGGGTGTGTGTGTGTGTGTGTGTATATATATATATATAACAAAAAATAAGAATTCAATCAAACAAAATAACACATTCATGATTCAAAATTTATTCTAAAGAAGAAATTGTTGAACAAAATATGAAAACACAGCTTTGTATGAGTATAAATGATGTGAAAAAAAAACTGAAACCCTAAATTCTGGATAGGAAAGGACTTGGTCAACTTTGACTGAGTCCTAAATCAGACGGATATGGTCCCAGGTACGTTGACTGTATATAGTACTGTTTGGCCGGTACTCAAAAAGTACCCAAGACAGTACCTGTACCTGTACCAGTGACTCACGCTACTGGTACGGGTACGCTGCCTTTACAGCAGTACCCATGTGACAATGTGAACTAGTAGAAGAACAAAATAGTTTCATTTGTTTTTGTCCTGTTGTTCCAAGGCATGCAAGGTCCAGCTCAACCTCTTCTAGTTCTCCAAGCTCATACAAGGTCTGCTGCAAATTGTATTCTCTGGTCCCATTTGTGTTGTGAAATATTACTACTGTCCAAGACTCCAAAAACATTTTTTTCTACCAGGGAAACAAAAGAAGAAAAACCTTTGCTGAACCACAGATCCGAGTTGCTTATCAAAGCTTCTCTCTGTGGGAACTCAGTGCCTCTGGGTTAGACAACTTAAGCCTGAAAACAACTCTTATCTCCTTTTCCAGCTATCTCTTGTGCAGGTTGAACAGGCAAAAATATGATACAGATCAAAAATTTCTTGAGGTTGTAGTGCATATTTTTGCACAAATGTGACCATGGCTGGAATGAATAGACAACTCGTGATGCATCTGTATTTCTAATATCCATTGTCAATGACATTGAAGTATGTTATGGATTGTTATTAAAAAACACACAGTGCATTACTGATTATCAACAGTGGCATAGTCTTTCCGTCGAGAAAGGTTTCAATGGCAGGGCTTTTACATTTGGTGCTGCAAATTATTGTGCATCACTAAAAATCAATCTTCTTGGTGCAATTTCTGGCTTGTATTGCAACAATCATAATCTTGGCTGTAGAATGAGTTTGAAAGTGCTTATGTAGTTTAGCAGATACGCAGTTTAATGTATCACAAGGTAAAAAGCTTCATGTATTCTCCATTCAGCATTGCAGGATACACTGAATTGGATAGGATTAGAAAAGAGAATGAAATATGCAGATTGAATTTGGGTATATCAGCTGGTCACTTTCTGCTTATCCATTTCTTTATGGGTTCGTCATGAGTTAATTTCTTGTCTGATATTTTTAGGCATTTGATGGATGAAGATCTGAGCTCATTGTTTATTATTGAGTTTCAAAAATTTGAAGACTGATCATGTTCCCCTGAAGCAAGTGGTTTCTTCAGATGGGTGGTGCTCATTATTTTATATCTGGATTATAAGTTTCCAGGTCCTTCTAGAAAATGTCATCGGATGACATTGGAATGGTATTTTACACTTATTTTCTGTGTGTCATGGACATTGGAAAGAATGTCGTGCTACATCATGTTAGGCCACATCAAAGAAACATATACCTGTACTTCTACTGCTTACTGTTTTTAACAGACAGATATGAATGGGTTTCATTGATGAAATCATGAGGAATTGGTGCTATGTTGTCGCCTAAGCATACAACTTTGTATAACACTTGACTGCCCACATTAATCACTAAGTAGATACACTACTGTCCTAATATTGAAATATTTCTTTCTTTACACATATCATTCAATGCATTGGAGCCCATTCTTATGGCCCGACAAATTGGCCCTATTTTTATCCAAGACTTCCCTTGGGGCTCGTTTGATTGTCGGGTGAAATTTAACATGGTAAATTTATCATGGTAAATTTTTCTGGAAAAATTTACAGGATGAAATTTCTCCTTGTTCCAATGTGAGGCTTTGTTTGATGCACACGAAAAATTTAACGTGGTAAATTTAAGTTTGTTTGATGCACAGGAAAAATTTAACCTGGTAAAAAGCAAGAAAACTTGATGAAAATTTTCAATCTTTGTGTACCCTTCAATGAAAGTATCCATGAAACGACTGATAATTGAATAGGAGGTGAGCACAATCTACAAGCCCAAGCTTCATAATGAAATTACATAATACTGAATCCAACTCATGCCCAACGATAACTCATGCCCAAGCTTCATCCTGTGGCAATGAATCAACCTGCCAATGTCAAGAAACCCACACTGACCAGCTGTAATGCTCACTAAGCTGCTCAAATTGGGCTTCAAATCACCCATCAACAGACTATTAAAAATCCCAAGCAACGCATTGAACTCACCAACTTTGCAGTAACCATCAATCATGGCATTCCATGAGACGATGCTTCTTTTGGGCATTTTATCGAACACCTTGCGAGCAAGCTGTTCGTTACCAGTTATCCCGTGCAGATGGTGGAGTATTGAATCACCCACATCGCATTCTGTGGACAATAACAAATGGTGGAGTATCTGGGGACAATAATCGCATTTCATCAAATCACCCAAGAGGGGTGTGATCGAAATCATTGGAACACTTTTCTGCCTGTTAGAGCTCCCTTCGTCTTCCTCTTGTCATCTTCATCCTCTGCTGGCTCCCTTCGTTTTCCCCTTCTCATTTTCATCCTCTGTTGGCTCCCTTCGTCTTCCCCTTCTCATTTTCATCCTCTGCTGCTTCACCCCACCGCTGCCTCGTCCCACCGCCACTGCCCTTGCCCCACTGCTGCTTCTTCGTTGCACAGCGTGTTCTAATCTTTTGATATGAAGGTCTCGAATTCTCGCCCCACCACTGTGTCCTGTAGGGGGATTTTGCATGGATCCTCCACATCAAGTGAAGCCAGGAGCATTCAATCCACCATAGATTTTGGGGGGTTTTCTGAGTCGGCTGCATAGAGTCGAGCTTTTTCCAGCAGTCTTTGCAGTTTCTATTTGAGGGTGATTAGGGTTTTTGAATTGGGAGAAATTTGAGAAGCCTTGATTATGGTAGGCCATCGGCAGTGTCAATGGGAAGAATCCAGCACCACGGAGAAGAGTAAAGCCCCGATTTCTGAGATTGATATGAAATCGGCGTCACTTCCTTCGTGCTCTGCCCGCACCACCTGCTTCACCCTCCATTCCTTCGTGCTCTTCCCGCACCACCTGCTCTTCACCCTCCATTCCTTCGTGCTATTCCCGCACCACCTGCTTCACCCTCCATTTCTTTGTGCTTTGCTGCAGAAACCCCTCCCCAGTCTCGGCCACATGCTCAGGACGTGAGAGTGAAAAATCGAAAGCGGTCGAACGGTGAAATTTCACCCGCTCAAAAGTCCGAGCTGCGAGCTCGGACTTTCGAGCGGGTGAAATTTCACCCGCTCGCTTATATGTTAAACGGGGTGAATTTCACCCCGTTTGATGCATTTTACGTCGGGCGGGTGAAATTTCACCCACCCATACAGATTTTTCCCTCCCTTTTCATTTTACCCCGGCTATCAAACGGGGCCTTGGTTATGACCTATGGGATCTGTCATATTCAATTCGGATGTTTGCCCTGCCCTTTTCTACTTATTTAGGATGATCTAAAAGGTGCAGACACGAAAGATTTTAGGCTACTATTTAATCCATTGTTCCCTTATTCAGCTCAAGAACACTGAATCATGGCGCTGGATCTTTGTTATTGAATGTTGAAGGGCTGAGGTACAATTGCTGTGGGAAGTTTCCACTTGTAAAGAGAAGACGGATTATGCTACCCACTCTTTCCAAGTTCCTCTGAAGCTCTCCGATGGGCATGACTTTGGTCACTTGAACTTACTGCAGCACTACTTTTCTTCATTTGTGGATATCTCACTGGGCCAGTCACTTGATCATATGGTATACATTCTTGAACATATATAGCTTTTGCTTTCCGTTTGAAATTGCATGGTTTATATATTAGCATTCAGGTTGCTCCTCGCTGTTGAAGAAATCACCTTTTATTGGCCGAATGCTCTAGTTTTCGTGATGTTGGTACTAGATTTGTAACTTGTATTGTATTTGATCTTTTGTCATTTTTTTATATTAACTTATTCACATTAATCATGTTTAATTCGGACTTCGGACCTACAATGTAAGCAAGATCTGACAGATGTCCTGGCAGCAGCACCATCTATGTGGACTCTTGGCAATAAAGGGATGGGGGTTGTCAATCCGCAGCCTATGAAAGTGCAGAAAGCGTTGAATCTGGTGAGCAACAAGAGTCTCAATAAGAAACATAAACATGGTGGAGAAGTCTTCGTATTAGAAAGTTATATCTCCTTGAAGGAAAACAATGACAAATTTCTCAGAATTTACTTGAAGGAGCAAGAGGAGAGCCTCGTGGAGTGATATAGTAAAGATTTCAATGTAAAATCTAGTTGTTGTAGTGTACCTCATTCAGAATCTGTTTTTTATGGTACAACTTGCTTGGACGATAACCGAAAAAATTAATTGTCTAAATGTTTGTTAATGAAATTCAAATTAAAAAAAAAAAATCTCCTTCTATTTCATATTATACAAACAAACAGACATGCATACATACATTATATATATGCTGGTGAAAAAAGAGGATAAATGCTTAAGTTGGAAGCTAGGCATTTATTGGGAATAGAGGGAAGTCGACGGGATTGGATTGTTTTTAGCATTGAGAGGTATATATATATATATATATATATGCCAACGGTATGCTTTTTTCTACTTCTAAAACAATCGGAAGGCTGAGGACGTTTTGCGTTGGCCAAGGCCAGAGCCATGGCCAAAAATGTTATTGGCCGTGGCCGATAAAAGAAAATGATTAACAGTTGAAAACAAAGAAGAAGGAATCTGATCACGATCATGCAATAATTGTAGTCATTGGCCAGTGGCCACGGTTCGAGCGTTGGCTTAAGCTTTTATTAATGCTTCTTGCATCATCTAGTGCCAATGCCATATTTGGACTTAGATAACTTCATTTATTATTGTTGCTCGCGTGAAATGACCAGAAAGCCCCTGGTCCCGTAAAAAAGAAAATCCTATCTAGAATGGCAAAACTGGAAGTAAAAAAGGTATATATATTTTGTAAAATGCCTAGAATATTCATTTCTTTTTTATAAAATGGCTAAAATACCTATCACACCAGCCTGTGAGGGATCGACCATTTTGCATGCATGCTTCGGCCACGAACATGCACACAACGTGCTCAGTCCAGGAGGACATTTGTATACTTACATTTTCATAGGAAATCGATGGATCTTCGATTGCTAAGAACCTTGATCTTCCACATGAACATCCTACTAGAATCAGGGCCAGATAGGGGGCTGGATCTAAGATCCAAGTTGAAGAGGTTGAGTTCATGAAGATCTTGGTACACATTTTTCTGTGTAAATCACTTGGGTTCTAGCTACCCCAGCTTGCCCAACAACAAAAAAAAAAGATACTTCTGATTCTGACATAGTCACAAATATCGTTTTCCCGTTTAAATGGAGTTTCTTCTTGGTTATACAAGAGATACAACAGCAAGCTTAACAAAATGGGAAAAAGGGAAAACATATGGCAGATGTGTTTTTTTAAAAATCAAAATCTTAAAAATTAGGGATAAATAAAATTAATGAGAAACTAATAAGACAACATTAAAAAGTAAGTAGATAAGCAACAACTAGAAATTAAAAAATAGAAACAAGCAATTGGCATTAAAAAAATGTGGAAAAAAATGGGGAAAAGGAAAAAGGCATTTTTTTTGCTTTTTTTTTGTTTTGGCACTTTTTTCAAAAAAAATATTGACTTATTTTTTGTGCTTTTAACATGTTTTTAAAAAGAACGTGTTTTTTGTGACCATGCTCTTGATAACCAAATGGTGGTGTCAGTGCAGCTACGTACCATTCTATCAAATTGCTAGTTTGTCGATGCAATTATTCTTTCTTCGTTTACGAACAAGCATGATGTGATTCTTTACGAGAAGAATCTCTATCATCGCCTGCCCCAATGAATGCTTGGACGTTTCAAATGTTCTTACATTCATAATGAGATTCCAGATTCAGAAGGAGGACCCCTTAATGCATGGGAGTACCACCTTACGAGTACTCATGGGTTTGCTTAGGGGAACATTTTTCCATTTTCACGTATAACCAGCAATCTACGATTCTACAGTGAAGCATGTGAAGCAACATTGCCCGCTGACATGATCTTAGCACTAAGAGAGAGAGGGAGAGAGAGATTCTTGTTCAATCTTCTCCTTTCACTTGAGGCCAAGGCAACCCAAAAAAATGGAGAAACAAGATGGCCCCCATCTCTGAAGAAAACAACTTTTTACTGTAAACAGTACAAAAGCATTTCTATGCAATAAAAAACAGATGAATGTGCAAGCACGTACAATGAGATCAGTTGCGTCTTGTCTTCATAAAGCAGCTACTCAATAATTCTCTGCTATATCCAACTCTACCCTATGAGTTGTTGACTTCATTGCCCAACTTACTACAACAAAACCATCTGCTTATACTAGTCCTTAGGGTTTAGATGTGCCAGTAAAAGCAGCAGTTGCAGGGACAAAGGCATCTGCACCATCAGGGGCCATGGCTAGGGCTACACAACCAGTAGAACTAGCTCAAGCTCGACTCAAACTTGCTCCTTAAAACTCAACTTGAACTCGACTCATTTATAAACAAGTCAAGCATCGAGTTTAAGTTGTAAGAACTCAACTCGTTTAAACTCAATTCGGCTCAACTATTGAATTATAATGAGAAAATAATTAAATGAGTTAAAAAAAACAAGACATGCTTAAGAAAAATAATATAAACGAGTTGTGTTGTAGCTCGACATTGTATCCTCGAGTCGAGCTCAAGTTTGTTCTATTGAGCCCGATTCGAGTTTGAGCTCGAGTTTTCTGAGTCAAGTTGAGCTGGACTCAACTCGTGTGCTAGGGCCCAGTAGCGGAGCCACATGTAGGTTGGTATGGGCAGTTGCCCACACCAGCTTCTTAAAATTCTTTTACTTTTACATTGGCAAATTTAATATTTACTTTTATACATAAATAGTTTGACATGCTAAAAATAAAAAGTTTTCATGAAGATTATTTAGTAGGTCGCAGGATTGCACTACGACAACCAACTTGTCCTTGAACCACCACAGTTAAGTGTACATATGGCTTTAAAGCATGTATATGTCATACAAGCCTTTGTTTCTCTAGATAGCAAAAAATCAAAATACGCGATCATTGATAAGCATAAGCATGGCTTTAATCAGAGTGAAGTGGTGTAAAGGTTATTTTTAATGCCAATAAGAGCTCCGTCTACCAGGCTAAGGGCAGGGGGGCTAGTCTTAGAACCTTCAAACCGGAGAATGTCAAGATTTTGGCATACTCAGGTTGCAGCTTACCGTCTAAAAAATGGAGAGGGAAAAACAATTTTGTATTTGAGAATGATAAACCTCTAAACGACAAAGCGGGGCAGCATATAGTCTGACACGAAATGAAGAATTTGTAGAAATATATTTAAGTGTAGGTATCTACAAGTTTGTGTTCATCTGTGTATATTTTTCTCCTCTATTGGCAAGTGTATATATATATAAACTGTAGGTATCTGCATGTGTATAAAAGCTTACCGTTGATTGTGCCTATCCTAATGTCAACATTCGTGAAATTGAACATGGAATTCGCATCTGTACGTAATAAACAGTGTGCACTTCTGTGATATATATATATATATATATATATATATATATATATATATATATATATATATATATATATATATATATATAGAGAGAGAGAGAGAGAGAGATTGCATAGCTGGTTATTAACGCTGCACAAGAGCCAAGTCTAGCTCGAGTTTGACCAGGCATTCAAAGTTGAGTTGAGGTTTGAGCTCGACTGGAGGCTACAAGTCGAGCTCGAACTCGACTCGTTTAACTCATTTACGTTAAGTATATGTCATTTCTTTTAACTCGTTTAGTTGTTACTCGTTTAATTGTTTTATCATTATAATTCAATATTCATTGTGTAGACAAGTCTAATCGAGTTTTTAAAACTTGTACTCAGCTTGTTTAACTTTTCGAACATGCATTTGAGCTTGATCGAGTTCAACTCATTTATAAACGAGTCAAGTTTTAACGAGCGAGTTCGATTCCAACTCAAGCTGGCTCAACTTGTTGTGCAGCCATATTGGTTACACGACCAAAGGCTGGTAAGCAGCTAATGTCCCCTCCCCCCCAACCCCCCAACCCCGGCCCACCCAAAAAAGACCTCTTTAGTGGCGTCAGAGTAAATCATGTCACAAATGGCTTCTGAAAAGCAATTGTCATGTCCGCAAACGATGAAAGAAGACGTTACTGATTTTGGTTTTCAGATGCTGAACCAGCAGCTCAGGCTACGAAAGAAAAACAAGGAAAATATAAACCGAAAAGGGAAAGCATAAAAAAATGCTCTAGTTTTGCTATTCAAATAAAAAAAACAAGTGCATGGAATCAAATGTGCTTTACCGGCGAGATTCGGAAAGAGTTGGCTTCGAGAAATGAAAAATGAGAGAAAGAAAGATGACAAGTCGGAAGGAAGAGCAAGTGCAGGGGTCCCCAAAAAAATGAGAAATGAAAAGGGGAAATATAAAGAGAAATCGGATCCGCTTCCCGCCTAAAGGCAAGACATCAAGGACACGAGGCTCTCTCGATCAATAAAACTTGTTCAGATTTTCAAGAAGTGTGGAAAATGAGGTTTCCCCAAAAATGAGTGGGAAATGATCAAGAACTTTTACTGCCATTTGGTCAAAGCGTCACTGAAAGGGTGGGGATTTCACTGACTTTTCTTGACAAAACGTCATTAAAGACCAGACCTATACTGGCATTTTCTCAAAAACATACAACGTAGTCATCTAAACTCCCCATGCAGGCACTTTACGAACGTTTCAACAAAACGTCACTAAAGACCTCCTTGACAGGGACTTTTGCTTACATTGTTCCTTAATTGGAATAAATGAAGCTCCCCTCAACCCAAAAAAAAAAAGTTTTTTTCAAAAAACTCAATCCAACAAACCATTATATTGAATCCAAAAAAAAAGGGACCCTAGAGGCAAAGTGGAAAAAATGTATTGAATACCTTTTGGGTGACTATAAAGAATATTTCATCATATATGAGAGCCGAAGTTTCTACCCAGCCCTTGTTTTCTTAGGGTATAAGGTTGCTCCCGTTATGCTTTAACTTGTGTGTCAGGTGGCTCCTCATTTGCAGTATAGAGAATTGACACCTCAAAGATTTTAATCAAAAACTAGCCACCTACCAACCTCTGCACACCTATAGTTGCACCAACCTTATGGGAGACAAATGAATACCTTTCTTTCAATAGATAAAAGTTACGATAAAGGAAAATGTCCCTCCGTACCCATTTCAATCCTTGGCACTAGACCATGGGGGAAAGCCTCGGCTGCTTGGGCAGTTCCTAATCGCCCCTGTTAGAGGTTAGGCCTCCATCCCTTTCATTGCCATCTAAATTTTGAATCGTATGATGCACTCAAAGTGAAAGAGCCTATAATATATACAATAACTAGATCATCTTAAGCATGGCTTTGTATGGTCAAGTCTAGCAATTGGTACTTGGTCGATTCATGCAACTATAATCCTTCTTGTGCAAGATCGTCGTTTAATTAGAATCTATATGGTACTCTCCACCCGAGTGGTGATGTAGTCATCTAGCCTACATTTTGGTCATGTCCTCAAAAATTTTCAAGTTAACCACCATAGCACTCTCCCCTAAGGATGTTCAACAAGCTGAGACCCGAACTTGCTTTTAGACTCAACTCATTTATAAACAAGTTGAATTCGAGTTTAAAAAATGAACTTGTTTAAGAAAATGAGCGCTGTGCCTGAGGTAGTTAGGCTTGCCTCCGTTAATCTCGATTAAACTCGTGGAGCTTGAATTGATAAAAGGCATTTCAGTGTACTCTCTCTCTCACACACACACATACAAAAACACTAGATTCATTGGGCTGGCCTTTTCTCTAGTAAGGGATAGGTTCATACTTGACACTTGTTGTTTGGACAAACTAAAAATGATACTTTTTTTATAAAATTGATTGGCAAAGTTAAGGGGCAGAAGAATCAGAATTTTTTTACGAGGAGAATCAAATTAAAGTTTATAAATTTTAACTAGGATCAAAATATCATTTTTCAGAATTTTATATAAAACAAGTGAAATTTTCTAAATTTACAGTTAAAATTTAAAAAAAAATTGAGGTGGATCAGGGCCCATGCGAGCCCTACCTTGGCTCCACCTCTGGCTAAGCTCAACCTAGATTTAAGTTTGAGCCTAGCCGAGTCGAGTCGAGTTGGAGCAATCTTAGGCTCCACTCGAAACAAAAAATTGAGCTTGAGCTCAAGTTGAGCTCTAATCACTCAACCCTAGTTCGAGCTGGCCGAGCTCGGCTCGACCACCCAATTTTTTTTTAAGAAAAATGCAAAACTAAACAAATAAATCAATATATACCTGCTAAATAAATGAATAATGTTATATAGACTGGTGGGTCCCTCATGCTCCTAAGACGTTAGTAGGCATTCCGGAATTCTGCACTAAAGCAACTTACATGTGCTTGACACGCAACATAGAGAATCACTAAACAGAGAATTTTGTACTAATTTCATTCTACTATTCTTTGTGGGACTTCATTTCATTTAACACGGTTGGGTTTTGGGTTTGGAATTGCCGTGCTCAAGGGAATATTACGTTATTTGTATGATGTACAATAACGATGTCTGAAGCTCCTTTCTTCCCCTTCATTCAGGTTCCAAACTGCGATGGGGTGAAATCATCGCCTGCTTCAACTTGAACGTAGTACCCAAATTTAAAGCACGCAACTACAGGAAAAGAGAGAGAGAGAGCGTTTCGTTTCTGTTCATGTCTTCGGCTTCCTTAACACAAGACAATGTCAATTTGGTGGTTGACCCAATGACAACTTGTCTTTGCTTAGGCCTTTTGATTTTGTCCCGTTCGACCACTCAACACTTTTCTTGTGTTTATAGACACAATGTGACATTTTTTTTTTTGAAAAAAAAGACTTGTTTATGCTTAGGAAACGCTTCAAAATTGCAAACAAAGTTCCATTTATAAAACAGAAATTAACACATAATTAGTAAGTTTTAAAAAGCCTTTCTTAATGTCAACATGAAAAGTCTCAAAAAAGCATATATATATATATATATAAAACACAACTGAATAGTAAAGCGCCAGGCTCACACACAAGAGGTTAATGTGTTAAATGGTAGACGCCTGAGTTGAAGAGTATACCTTATTAGCCTTTCCTTTAAGTAAACAAGGAGCCAAACAAAAGATTAACTTTTTGCTTGATCCCATGAAGCGGCAAGAAAACACAAACGACAGGACCAATAAAGGTTAAGAACTTTTCTTCTAAAGGTCCAAATGGAAATAGAAGTGAAAGTACCTTACGTGGATCTACAGTAAAAAAAAAAAATCAAAACGGTTGTCACTGTCAAGCGGGCTGTGAATGTCACCATTAAGAATTTCACGTGCCGTCGACCTTACGTTGTACCATTGCTTCCAAGAGGGTTCAGACGTAGATTTGCCCAGAGAGAGAGAGAGAGAGAGAGAGAGATGCCCATTTCTTAAGAAGACAAATTAAGACCTCATTAACCTTTACTGGTATTGCTGATGCATGCAAGTCCAAGTTCTACAAAACAATGCATTGTCTCAAGTTTGCAGGAGATACACCTGATATAAATGCTCAGCTCCAAATTCTAGCCTTCCTCGCCATCATGAAAAAACTAGCCTCACCTGCACCACTTTCTTCTCCGTCAGATGCCTGTGAGTTTTCAACTTGCAGTGAACAAACAGGGGAAGTAGATTCTCTATTCCTCCGGTAAGAATATCCTTCCACTACTTTCAGCATCCACTGGCTTGAAAGGGGAAGGAACACCCGACTGCAGACCCAGCTCCAGCCAAAGGAATGGTGTTGGCATTCCTTTGCCTTGATTTACCTGCAAATAATTTGCAAAAAGGAAATAAAGCTAGAAAAAGTAGCATTACTGTATTCACAATATTCGATGCGATGAAAAATGTGGGACACTTTAGGCGAGCATGAGATTATTAACAAACCATCACTAAGGATCTTCATATTTCCTGTCTTTTGGGTACGAGACCCACTTGCGATCCCATCTTTTACAGTTCAAGAAAATAGTACCTTAAGGTATCGAACAAATGACATGCCTTTTATATGTTTACCTACTTGACAAACTATGTTATGCTCGAAAATATTTTTTTTATTTTTATTTATTCATACATAATTAGGCGTAGCAGCAAAGAAATTTTGAGGTAATGGCCATATCATGGACGTTATAGGGAATGAACTTTGTGAAAATAAAACTTATAAATATAAATTAATGCCGAGAAATAGCACGTCTATAGAGTCTATACCAAAATAACCGTTATATATATATATATATATTGTGTTGCAATATTTTAAACTTCCGTCATTCCATGCCAATAGAAATGTGTAGTACTGGGACCTTGTCTTTTGCATAAACTACACAGTAGAGCTGTCCCTTGCCCATCTCAAATTCAATCCAAAGTTTTCTTCATACTTTTCACATTATATACCTTACGTGGCAGCATTTCCCTGAGATCATCCGAAGAAAACAAAAAAAGAAATCTATAATATATGTTTCCTACGTGATTTCTGTTGTCTCTAAAATGGGCACCTTACAGTCACTTGATGGACGCAGAGGGATGAGCTCCAATTCTACACGGGATGAACCACCGTTGCTTCTATTACAAGACAGGTTAACCCATGGGATAGTAACCTCTGTAACAGCACGTCCTCCTCCTCCTCCTTCCTCTTCCTCTTCTTCTTCTTCTTCTGGTTCAATTGTATGCCTTCGCTTCTGCAGTTCTGAGCTCCCAAAAGATACCAGCCTTGGTTCGGGACTGTTGGGGTGATTGTGGGCAGGGAAATTGCCCGTCGGGCCCCCACCAGATGTTCCATACGTAAAATAACTTCCAGCATTTCCCTGAAATGGCCCACCACTACACACACACAAATAGTTGTGTTAAATAGTTTAACAAATAACAGAAGGATAAATGTAATAGGCAGAATACTACATTATATTTTACCTAGGTGGAAGAACAGGGCCGTGAGAAGGCGGAAGGACATAGTGATCGAGGTTGAAAAAGTTATAGTTGTTGCTGTGGTTGCTGCCTCTTCGAACCATCAAAGGATACTGCAAGGCAGCCCCCTTTGGATAGTGCTCCTTCCTTTGCATAAACTGCACTTGTTGATCCAATATTAAACCTGTGGTCGTTTGCTTTCCAGTATGAGCTTTCCCTTTGCCTACTTCATATATGTCTGTGAGAAATAAGCAGGAACATCCTCAATTTTAAGCTGGTTTGACCAGCCCTTACTTTTCTGAGTAACTTTATATGAAAGTAAATTTACTATGTAGGCCATTTTTTGTAACTTAAAGGTAGGAATTTTTAGTCAAAAATGATTCAGGCCGTTGTCTTTTAAACCTTGATGAGATCCTATAAGCACAAAGAAAAAGCGTGGCTTCTAAAGCGTTCACATTAATACAAAGATCACTTCTGTAAGTTTTGTTTTTGTTGAAAAGAGCAAGCCAAAGAGATGATTCTCAAGCAAGTGCAGGGCGAAACTGCAACAGGTCGAAGGTGTACAGCACGTTCGAATTGCGATGGTGAATGCAATCTGTGACGTTTTGCGTCAGTATATCTAACATTTGCTGGAAATATTCCACCATATCTAATATGTGTTGCTTTGTTTGCTATGCATCTAGAAAACTGCAGTCGATCACTTATCATTATCAAGTGTTACGTGCAGGTAATTAATTGTTTTGTGAAGGAAGATTAAGCGCCATGAGAGTACCTTGTTCAATGTCACTTGCTATCTTGTTCCGATACATCTGCATCGCAATGAGGGAGAGAGAAGAGAACAACGAAAACGATTGATTCTACAGACTGAAAAAAGGTAAATAATTCAATTCTTGATCAAAGTTTCACCTGCAAATGACTTTTTACATGGCTGATACGCAGTCCTCTCACATTCATGGCTTGCAGAATCGACTTTGGCGTGGCACCTACGTGTGCGTACAACGCGTTAACTATGGAACTATCAAATTCTTAAGCCACCAAGATGGCCATCTTACATCAGATAAAGGTCAGAATGAGTGGCAAGAGATCATAAAGAATATACAAATAAGAATGCAACGCCTTACTCTCTTGACCGCCGAGTCTTGAAACAGC
This sequence comes from Nymphaea colorata, assembly GCF_008831285.2. NCBI lineage: Eukaryota > Viridiplantae > Streptophyta > Magnoliopsida > Nymphaeales > Nymphaeaceae > Nymphaea > Nymphaea colorata. Next base: position 7,886,368 of record NC_045148.1, on the reverse strand, counting down.
ACGTAGGAACTGAAGGTGGAGAGCTCGAGTCCATCGAAGCCTAGGCAGCAGGGACCGTGTGTAATGCCTCGTAGGCATCACACAGAACGATGCTCTCTTTTCTTCCATCTTCCTGTAATTCATGTCCGTCTCCGTGCTCTCCTCCCCCTCCGCCAACTCCTCGCCCCTTGCTGGTTTTCCGGCCTGCTGATCTCCTTTTCCTTCTCCCGTCTCTCTTAATTCACCTTTTGGTGCACCACCATCCAGTCCTTTTATCGTCATCTCTCTCTTTCTCTCTCTCTCTCTCTTTTGGTGTCAATATTCTGAATTAGAATGAACGATAGCGACAGGAAATGCAGGAGAATGGATATATATATATATATATATATATATATATACACACACAGTGCAAAGAATATCAAAGGAATTACGAAAATTGGAGAAAGAAGATGGGATAACTTAAGGCAGAGGCATTGAGGCGACTAGAATCACGGCGTGCGACATTTCCGACTTGAAGGAGGCCCCACGATAGATCACTACTGTGGAAAGTGACTCCGTCATTCGAATGATCTCCAAAAGATACTTCACATGTGTGCTCACCATGCACACATCTTACAGTGTGTCCTTGCCTTAGTGCGCCTGCGCGTGTGCATGTGTGTGTGTGTGTGCAGGCTGATCAGACCAACCAAAAATCCGCCCAACCTACATTCCAAGCGACAACCAATTGATGAATCTTTCCTATCTTTACCTCATTCCTTCTCAAGCTCCAAAAGACAGGGTGAATAATGGGCAAGTGGGCAAAAAAACATTTCCTCAACTTCAATTGTTGGCTAAGTTTCTATTATTAGCATCATCTATGTCCTATATTGAGGCAAATTCAGATGTGTTTCTCTTGTTTCTTTTGTCATTATAATTCCCTTCTAAAGGAAAAGTGCCCATATAATCCGCAGTCCAATAATGAAATGATTGCATTCCTATTTCCACCCCACGTTCACATATGTTAGCTTTCCAGTGTTGTCGTCCACTATAATGATTGGGCGATACCCCTATCTTGGGAGAGAGAAAGAGTTTTTAAATTTAGAACCTCCATGAATAACTTTTAACCTTCTCTGAGATTTTTATGGATTTTCTTGATGCACTAGGAACTATAATATGCATGAGAAGGGTCGACAATATGGACAGATGTGACACATTATGTTATGTGATTTGGTTATGTTGACCTACTTTCAAGGATGGCTACTCTCTAAATCTCTTTATAGATATATGGTCACCTGTCAATGGAGGAGAGGCGGGCGCAGAGTTTTTGTCTGGCTCAAGCTCATGAAGGGGAAATTCTTTTTCACTGAAGGCCACATGCCGGCTAATGAACAATCTGCCAGCTTGAAAATCAAGTAATTTGCAGCTGTCGGCCTTTTTAGATGTCAATTGAGTAAGTTGCAAGATGATTCATGATCAACATGCAAGTACTTGATGCATCTTAACACAAGCTCTAAATCTTGTGCCTCCAACCAAACAACCAATGGTCGCCGGATGATCCACTGAAGTAGATCAGTACAAAACCCTTGTAGGAGTCATGGCAGAACTATTATGGCTGAAAATGCTTTCAAAGAACATGGAATGCAGAAAAACTATAAGCCCACTTTGTGGTGCAATAATGTTGGAGGGACTTCCCTTGCTGTCAACCCAGACTGTCATTCTTACACCAAACATATACATCAGATCTAGTATCATTTGCAAAGGGATTCCGTGTTTTTACAGTCCCTTCTGGGCCTACCTAAAAGAACTGGAAGTTTCTCTTTGTCGTGCTACATACATATTTCTGCTCAAGAATTACAAGAAAGTAGATGTTTCAAATGCTGCTGCAAGAAAAAAGATATACATCAAGAACTTGTAACGTTTGTTCTAAAAGTGAATCGACATGGTCCGATTATAAATATAGTAGACTTTCCTTTCCCTATTACATTGGAGAAAACGATAGTGAATGAAGTGGATGTAGGCATCCTACTGAACCGAAACAAATGTTGTATGTTGACTCCTTTCTCTGTGGTTAATTATTTTCGAAAGCACTTTAACATGGCCAGTGTTGAAGCGGTGTATTGATTGCGTTATTACATGCTCTCACTCTCTCTCTTCTTCTTCATCTTCTTCTTTTTTTATTTCTTTTTTTTGGGGCATTCTCTTGAAGTACATGTTGCTTCATTGCATCGCCATAAAAACCACTCTTTCTATTGTTGTGTTGATATACTGCAACCATGCCTTTCTGGACTATGAATCACTTTTGAGTCAAGCAGTTCAACGGAATACAATTGCCATGGTTGTAATTATTAAGCTGAGCTCACCAATCATCTGCTTAATTTGGTGAGCACGTATTGAAGCTATGATGTTCTCCTTTGATCTCTTAAATATATTAATAGATCTACCGTCTCTCCACCAGAAAATATCGTTGAAGGAGGAACAATTGTTACCAATCCTACTTAGTTACAATAGAAATGATCTGATCAATTAGCACCGGAGTTACGAATCCCCAAAAATTGTGTCTTGTGATGCAAAGGAGATACTCTTGCTAAAGGTCATTTCGTGATGTGGGTGAACTCTGAAACACAAAATAATGCACTATCTCCCCACTTATACCATAGAATTAATGTTTTTTGTGACATAAGGTGATGTGCATTAACTGCATTACATCCTAACCAATTGTGACATAGTTGCCGTATGCATCACTATGTGACTCTTTTCTTGTGGTGTGGATTATAGTCATTAAGGCTTTCTTGATTTATCTTGCATTTCTTCTTCTTCAATAGTGCATTTCTTCTAATTGATTGATAGCAGTATTTCATAAGAGACATCTACACTTGCACCCATGAAAGACAACCCTATGAAATATTTGATAGTCCCAATCTTGTTTTCCTCCTGGTTCCCTGGGACCCATCTATAATTACTATATTAAATGCTCATGTTTAGAATGCCTAATTTTGTTGGGAACCCATTTTTTTTAAGTGGGTTTATCACCAACTAGAATCATTTGAATCATCCAAACTGTAACTAAGGAAGTTTGCATAATTGAATTGCAGAATGAAATGGAATAAAGAAAAAGTGCATGAGTTCAATGAAGTGGCAACATAGTAGTGCTAGTTGTTGTTGGGGGCGGTGGGGGGCAGGGGCGGAGGGAGGGGAGGGCCTGCCTAGGCCATGGCCCGCCCCTAAGTAGCTCAAAAAAAAAAATTTACATTCAAAAAATAAAAATAATTTAGTTGTTCAATGTATTTTTTTATTTAGATTCATTTTTGCCCTACCCAAATTTGAAGTTGTATTTTTTGGCCCGTCCATAAACGAAATCCTGGCTCCGCCCTGGTGGGGGGTGGAGAAGAACTTTAGTTACTGACATTGTTTCTTTTCAGTACTGTTACGGCTGAAATTTCAGCTTTGGAGAATTGGTAACACAGGAAACTCAAACTAGACACATGAATAAAGCATGACTTCAAAAATTATTCCACTGTTGCAAATTCTCTTTGGACAAATAGCAGGCGTTGTTAGCCCTTGTGCTTTAATTGAGATCGTCACTCTCAAATTTGTGCATAAGAACAGGAATTGATCAACAAAAGGGACTGCAAAAAAGAAGGGGATAAACAACGAGTTCCTTTGCAAGGCCTGCGCCAATGCACATGGCCTGGACAACGAGTTCCTTTGCAAGGAAGCAGAAAGTGATTGGAGGTAACGATAGGACCCCTTCTGTGTACCTCCCTGACATGCACGAGCAGTGAACAGTTATCGAGAATGATTAGTTGGCCATCTTGTCACCATGGAATATACTGAGATGTCGCATGCCCCTGTGGCTAATTGCAGCATATGAAGACATTGAAAGAGTTGAAAAATTCAGAAATTGAATTTGCAGTTCTGCTAGGCCGCCAACTCAGTGCTTCAATCGATGAATTGGTAATGAATCAGCAAAGAATTATTGCGTACTTTCTTTAAAAATAAAATGAAAAATCATATACAAATAATTACGAGTAAGAAAGCTTTCAAAATATTTGAAAGATATTTAGAAATGAATAGCATATGAGGCGTTGAGATGCAGAACATGGTGATTTGATCTGTCTTTCCACCAATTTTGGAGTGACGAGTAAAAGAGGGACATGATCTTCACGTCTCTTGATCGCTACCCACTTGAGGGTATCACCAGGAATGCATGCAGGCAGCCGTTTCTTGCGCTGGAGGACGCCAATCAAATGTCCTGTAAAGATGAACAGGCATCTCAGTCTTCAAAAAACTTTATACGCACTTATATATAATTTAGATATTACTATATAAGTGTTCTTTCTCAACTTAAAAATCTTCATATTAAGGATAAAGTGAAAAATTAAAGAACATGAAACGATCCGCTTTGGCATTAAAGGGCCATCTGCGACAGATCTGTCACACGACTCACACCGATAGGAAATTAAAGGAATTTTTTTTTTAGAAGTACAAGTTTACTTTCTGTGGGATTAAAAGGGTGATTTCATGCTAAGAATGTCAAAATTGTATAACAAGTGCAGGCTGACTATTTCGAAAAGCCATTTTCTTGATGTAGATTAAAATTTAAGGGGAGAACTCTTAAAGTTTTTTGAAAGGACATGATCAGCTCTTGATTTATTAATGTCGAGAAATTAACTCATTAAATACCTTTCAGACTGGTATAAAAATTAAGAAATAGGAAGACAATAGGCTTTAAATCCAATGCATTTAACGCCTAATGTGGTTGATGATGAAAGGGACGGACCTCACTGCCATCCTGAGAGGTTGAAGCCCTCCTTTCTTTCATTGCTCTCAGGGTCCAAAGCTGCATTGGGGCTTGTTGAGTTCACAGTCATTCTATTTTTAACTCTAAAATAGCACCTAACAACCAATATAAACTAAGAAAGTTAATTGATCGAGGGTTGAGCTACACAAAATTAAGAGTTCGACACGTGGGTGTTGAGGGTGGGGTATATTATTCATGTGTTTGATCTCTCTCACAAGCCGCCGGCTCATCCTATGAGAGCCATTTTAATTAGTCTTTGAAAAATGGGTTTTTTCAATCTTTTCATTTCTTGTCTTTATAAAAGGGCATAACTTTTTTTAAATTTCTTTGTCAATAGTATTTTGGTCATTTTAGCCACCTATATATATACATATATATATATATATATATATATATTAGGGCTATGAGAGGTTTTATATATATATATATATATATATATATATATATATATATATATATATATATATATATAATTTCTCCAACCTCTCATAGCCCTAATGAGTACATGGAGTCACACATATAAAAGGAGGCCATCTGATGCATTAGCTGATCTTGGTAGGAGAGGATCTCTCTTGGCTGGAGATATATATACATATAGTGATTGGTAGATACCACACCACTTGGGTAAGGCATAAAAACCTGTCCATTAAACAAAATGTCAACCTTCCAATGTGTTTATAAACACTAATTTAATAAAAATCATGTTTTAAGTCCAATCATTTTTGTAAAAATAATTTGATTTTTATACCATCAAAATTTTGATGTTATAAGAGCAGATTCATTTTTGGGTAATTAAAAAAACATTATTAAGTAAGAAAAGAGTAATTTAATATTTGTTTCTCGTCAAATCATTATCTATAAGGTTAGATTGCAAAAATTTATTTTAATAATTAATTTTAATAGGTATGGTTTTCGCCTCTTATCCAAGTGGTTTGGTTTTACCAATTTTATATATATATATATATATATATATATATATATATATATAGAGAGAGAGAGAGAGAGAGAGAGAGAGGGAGAGAGAGTCCAGAATGAATTTCAAATTTGTTTCCTGATCTACTTACCTTAAGATGGAAAAGATGGCTGTGGAAAGAAAAAAGAATCAAAAGGAAAGAGAATTAAAGAAAAGAAGTGAGAGAGAGAGGGGGGGGAGAGGTGTTACGTAAAAGAAAGAGGCCCCCTGTTCATACATCAAATCCTCGTGAGCCTAGTCATCAGCAGTTGTCTTGTGTTTTATGTGCATGAAGACACAAGAAAGAGGGTTAAGAAAGAGCCAAAGCTGCGCTGTCTAAGATTAAAACAACGCCGCTTTTGTTTTAACATAAAGGAAAGCAAGATCTCAACAAGAGAAACACGAACGCATTATGTTCTACAGGTGGTTTCATGTTTGTCCACGGTCTTGCTGTACAGGTTTTTCTATCGTTCTTCCACTGAAAATCTTTGGCAGTACAAGAAACAATGCTTCTATCTCAAGCCATCTCTCTAGAGTCTAGATCATCAAACATGGTTATGGCTGTCAGGAATATACTGTTCATCTTCACATGGGCTGTTTCACAGCAGTGTCCATATCTAACTTTGCCGCATTCGATCACATGAAAACATGGCAAGAGGCACGTAACTAGCTTTAGTTAAGTGTTGCATGTTCGTACAGTTGTGCTGCCCTTATCTTGCTCGTGCCGCTACCAAGTACTCTTAAAACACGGAACACCTAGATTTTGAATAAGATCTGTTTTTATTCTTCTCATGGCCTTGTAAACATTTGTAGGGCCCCAATTAGCAGAGGCTACTGTTCTATGATGAAATTGTTAGATGGTTCACATTATTATGGATTCACCATTTTTCAGATTTGACTTAAGCGGATCAGATTTGGAATCAGATCCTATTTTTGAAACTCAATTTGAATCCAGTCTATCTGAGATCAACATTAATTGAATCGGTTTTTTGTTGAATCTCAATCAGATATCGAATTCAAATTCAGATGCAGTGCTTGTGAAACTGTATTTTGAAGTTTTCAAAAAAAGTTTATTTAGGAAAAACCACCGCATCTGTAAAGCTACTCAAGATCATACCTTTTATCCTTCCAAGGTTTCAAGGTTGATCATACCTTTATCCTTCCAAGGTTTCAAGGTTTTCTGGCTTGTTTCAGGCCTAGTATAAAGAAGGTACTGTCAACTTGATATTGTGTTTAGTGCAAAGGAGTAACACATCAGAACATGACAACGACCACGAAATTCAAAACATCTTACCACTCAGTTGCTTCAGCTTTAGACTGATCATTAGGTTGATCTGATCCATTTACGTCACCATTAACGCTTGCTTAAGATTTAATACAATATAGTTTGACTTGCATTCACTAGCTAAATCTATTGGTTTCAAGGTATCATGGATAAACTTTGATTGACACTATTTAATCACTCTTGCACTTCTATATTCATTTGTTTAACCACTATCTCTAAAACCTTGTGCATTAAGCTTATCGTCGACTTGAGGTAATGATTTTGTGGTTAATGTAAAAACAAGTATGGAAAGATTTGCCTTTATTTTTCGTTTTTCCAAATGTTCTTTATACATGATGAACTTAGGGGGCACATGGCCAAAGCTTTGAAATCTTTGTGCAAAAAAGTTAATTCCCGAAACATCTTCGCACATTACTTTTAATCTTTATTTTCTTAAGTTTGATATAACAAGGTATTGCACATACATTAATGGGCATATCGACTGCTCCCCTCTCCATTCAAAATCCAAGAAATATCACTTGATCACTTTCAATTTCGAGTTGCGTCAAGAAAGGGGGAAGGTCGAAATCATCATTGTTGTCGGCGCCATGTTGGATGGCCAGGCATATCGGATCGGTCCCATATATATTTACCCTTTTTATTCTTTTCTTTCATTAAATATTAATTTATTATTTTCTTTCATTAAATATTAATTTAAACTAATTCCAAAGAATGAAAACACACGCGGCCAGCTTGAGACCTTTCCCCTCCGTGTTTGCTTGATCTCCAAAAACTTTTTTTTTTCTCTTCTCAATCTACATTTTCACCTGTTACACTGCTTGTGCTGCAAAATGGGAGGTAATACTTCAAGGCACTGGAAATCCGGCCTCGTATTATAGATCCGGCATGCTATTATAAGAGGCTGTTTGGTGCAATTGTCCTACAAATCTATTCTAAAATAAGACAGATTCATAAAACACTATAACAATACTATAACAATAACAAGTGTTTCATAAACCTGTTTCACTTTTATGGGTAATTTTATGGGCAGTAACAATATGCTATTATTACCTATATGTTATTATTACCTAAAAGCTTTCAAGGGGTTAAACAGGAGCTTTAGCTTTTTACATTGGTAGTAGGTAATTCTAGCTCACTTGGGATTAATTTTTTTTGCACTGTTTCTATATAATCGGCACAATAGAATTAGCTCTGTTAAAGCTCACTGTCATGGCTTCTATAGAATTAGCTCTGTTAAAACTCACTGACATGGCTTGTCACTGACATGGTTTAGGTCTGGCTTTATTTGGCGGTTTTGATCATTTCATGATAAGAAATGAGCCCTCATTCATCAATGCATTTGGCCTCAAAATTTACCAAGTTGGAATAATTCACTCACCAGTCACCAATGTGTGGGCACGTATAATTAGACGTTGGTCTGTTATTGGACCAAGTGAAATTCTTTAATAAACTCCAACAAACCAAAATAGAAGCAAAATTTAAAATGGGACGAGAAAATTGCTGTTTTGTACAATTTTCGGAAAATCCAAAAAAGAGATGTGCACCAGCCGGGAATCGAACCCGGGTCTGTACCGTGGCAGGGTACTATTCTACCACTAGACCACTGGTGCTGGTTGACTACCAGAGTGTCGTTTTCTTATTTGACAGGCTTCGTGTGAGATGTTTCCCATTCTCCCCTCAGTGAATATACTAATTGATTGATTGCGACTTAAATGGCATAACAAGTTCTCTCCCTTTTTTTTTCCAATTTTTGATCGACTAAAATTGCCGATCTTGCTGCTGTAGTTCAGAAAGGAGCAGACACGACTCTAGAGTCAGCTCGATCTCTCTCTTTTGACATCAGGAGTTTGTCGCCCAAAATTTTTTTGTTATTTTCTTGACTAAAAATGGAGTTCGTGGTGCTTAATGGATAAAAAATTTATTTTTAATTAAAAAAAAAAGATTGACCTGATTTAAATCACAATGTAATGGCTCCGTGGTGATGAATGACAGTAGAAAAAACTGATGGCACAGCTTGTGATGGGTTCATGGATTGTCATTTTCAATTCAAACTAATGAACCTTTAATTTTCCGCACATTAACAAGCAAAAAATATATATGGTCTTGCTGTTTTCTTTTGAAAATGCATTTCTGCTAACATTGAAAATCGAAATTAATAAGCGCATGAAAATCTTGAGTTGTTATAACAGTACTTGGTCGTATTTTTCTTAATGCAACTCGAAGAATTAACCAAATTGAGTCAAAATAATTTTTGAATCGGAAAAGTTAACGGTTTGAATATTGATGGATGTGAAGTTCTGGATTTACTTACATGAAGAAGTTCGTCTCCATCATACGCCCTTAACAACAGAAACAAGAGAAAAGTTCAAGAAACTTTCACCTGGTCTAACAAACTCTACGGTTTTCTCTTACTTTTTTGGTCCCAAGTCCCAACAAAAACCTACAAGAAAACTTATGATTCTTTTAAGCCTATCAGGCGCGCCCTCAATCCTCGGAACTCATCCCCAGAACGATTTTCGGAAGGAGCAAGTCTCCTAATGTGTGACAATGGAAGTAAGCTACACAGGGACCTTTGTATAAGATTGCAGAGCTTGTTTAATAAATTGCAATTTGCAAAACATTGCAAACGCGTCACAAGAATCTGTGCATTTAAAATGCATCGGTTTTATCTCCTCCCCTCGATGCACTGCCCATAGTTGACAGGACAAAGATCAGGAAAGACCAAGTTTACTCAACCACAGAATATGCACAGCTCTTGCTAAAATTGTATTGTGATTTATTCTTTATAAATATTCCACGTGACAAAATACCTGTTACATTTTGACTTCTCTCTCCCTCTCTCTCCCTCTCTCAATACCTGTTACATTTTGACCTCCCTCTCTCTCTCTCTCTCTCTCTCTCTCTCTCTCTTCTCGCTCTCTCTGCGTATACACATTCTCCTACCACTATACAGTTGCAGCTCTCACATTCACCGAAGCTGCATAATTCAATTGCTTGGACAAGCAAAAAAAGGCGAATCATCCTTTTCCAGTAGCATCACGCTGGCCATGATGAACTCCCACTGCTTTGCACATGTAGGATGACAGTATTCACCTCCCCAGATGACCAGATAAATACTCAGATGCTAGGAGAGGAATATTACCATAAATTACATAACCCATGCACTCTTCTTTCCCCACCATTTCCTCCGCAGCTTTTCTCCATCTGCATTCCCCATTTTCTGCAACATTAGCTTGGTTTCACGCAACCTTGCTTTGTAATCCTTCTTCCACGTAGCAAACCGCATCTTAAGTTTGCGCAACTCATCATCTGGATTCATGCCAGAATCAGACTGGTTGGACTTCAAGTCACCAAGGAAATTGACATCATCTTCAAATGTCTTTTTCCGGTGTTCAAATTCCCTTGCTAAGACTCCGACAGCATTTCGACCAGTATTAATGTCTCTTAATCCTGTATCTGATGGTTGAAGGGGCAGCTTCTCTAGTAAAGCATTAGTCTCTGGAGTCCTGGATCCACCAGAAGTTGCGTCTTCAGAATCATAGTAGTTAGTTGCTAGTGGGGAGTCCAACCTTGCTGCTTGACTGCTCATATCATCGGCTGCAAGGCTTTTCTTAGCTGCAGCAAGACTCATCTGCATGGTTAAATAACAGAAATTTTAAACAAAAGAAAAGACAAGCTTTCGGCTCAAGGCACATGTATACTAGGTAGACAAGCTAATTATGAGTTATTTAATCAACTTGATCATATGGTTCATAACACAAGTTCTCACGTGTAATACTATTTGCAAGTTGTCATCTACCCTTCCCACAAGTTTTTACATGCTGTGACCTATTAATTGGACAGTTAAAGGTGGTAGTCAGGTCCTCATATTTCTTAATTCATATATTCCAGGAGCCCAAAAAACATATTTTTAAGAAAGAAAGGAAAAAAAAACATACATGTTCATGCATACAAGCAATTAAAAATGCATCTCAGCTTCAGGAAACTGGCTCAAAATTAACATGTTATAAACTCGTTTAAGACGTCTGAGAAGTGAGAACAGAAAAAATAAAAGGAAACCAAAGAGTTTGATCGGAAGTCTCGAAAGCAAAAACTTGACCAACCAAGCAAGGAGGCACAGACCACTATTCTCACCTGCAATGATGACATCTGTTTCTGCCATGCCTCTTCCATGGACCTCATTCTTGCTTCATATTCTATCCACCGTCGCTCATATTGTTGAACCCGTTCCCTCATTATGGCATTCTCATTTTCCTTTTCTCTTAAAGCTGTCTCAGCATTCAGAACCCGCCTTTGGAGTTCTGACAGGACTGAAGATTTCGGCTGCACATTTTCCACATCTAGGTCCTGAAAAAGATAGAACATGCACTTTCAATAAATCTCTAATCAAGCATAACCCAAATGCCACCAAGGAAGACTCCTTGTTATCATACTTGACGTGTATGACTGCATCCAAGTTCAGGGCTATTGAAAACTGCTTTTCTTTTCATGAACAAACTATATTTTTTCCTTTATAGTGCAAGAAATTCCACTTTGAGGGATACCCAAATCACTATAAATGTACCTTGGATATGTGAAGCATTTTCCCTAATTTTTTCTCAGGTTTTACAGGCTGTGAATGTGGCTCTCTTAAATGACGCATGGCTGCAAACTGCCGTCTTGCAAGCCAACCACGAAGAACTGCAAAAATAGGGAGAAAATAAATGACATGGTTTACTATGATAATCATGATTACCAAAACCGGGACTTCCAAGCACTGAAAATCATGATTTTACCAGACTGTACAAGGACCGTGGCTGTAATAGTGTCCTTGTATATCCTCCTAGAAATAACTAGCCTTATCTGCTTCTGCATAGTGAGAACTGCTTTCTGTCTCTGCCTTAGAAATCCAAACTTTATTCTTCCTAATTCTCCCCGCACATCTGTACAAAACATATCAAGAAAAAGGCCATCAGAATATCAAGCACTTGAAGAATATCATATCAGGGTTATATTAGATGACATAAGGGTATTGTTCAACAAAAACGACAAATAGAATGTAGGCTGCAGGTTGCAAACAGGCAAAATTACAACAAACATTAATGTGCATACAAGTACCCACATTTACTGGTTCCCATATTCCAGAAACAAGATATGGATTTCTGGAATATAACTTGTGTCAAATATGAGGTCTCATATGCACTCATCTCAACCATATATAATCATGTTAGATCAACCATTATGGAGATTAGTAACTCAAAAGTTATCATCTCAAAAAGTTAAGTACCATAAAACTTTCTGAAAGTTACTTCACACATATCCATTTGTGGACCATTCGTTACATTGATTGAATGTTCGGTGCCAGTGCATCTAGAGGTTCCGTTACATCTATATATATATATATATATATATATATATATATATATATATATATTATAATGTATCTTTTGGTAGCCAGTAGCTGCAGTAAAGGTTGGAGAGTCAATTGACATGGATCTGAGGAGAAATGTGTTTGAAAATGCCCTGGAAAGCTGATTTTAGACAAAGACTTGACCCAGAAGGAAGCATTTACAAATTCCAGTAATGAAAGGTTATAAACTTCCAATTTCAAATTCCCTTAAATGATTACCAGTATCAAGAACTTACATGACTGCAGAGAAATTATTGCCCTCTTCAGTTCCTGGATATGGCAACGAGCCTGGAAACCTCGAAAGCACTTCTGAATACTGAGAATGCCTAGCAAAGCACGATTTCTTGTATCCTCCAAAGCACCAATCTGGAAATTCTCAAATGAATAAGAACACATACAAAATCCACAACAAAAATTTGCGCTTATTTTGGATAGAGCAACCAGACATTGCCTGCTCAAGCATTTCTCACCAATTTGAATGGCTGCATCTAGGCATATACTTGGGAGCCTGTGCAGTGCCAACATCTAGTGGCCACAGAGAGAGAGAGAGAGAGAGAGCTAGTGTTGTTGACACAAAAAATTTTAAAAGGCCAGCTGCCATCATTTTTTAGAATCGTTTACTTGTTGCAACTAACTAAAATCCACTAACATCAACATAGAGGGCACGAAGTCAGAACCTTGTGTTTGTGTGCACCTGTGTTTCTGTAGAATGAATGTTTAGAAAGCACCCCACTGCCATCAACACATCAGACTGGGCATTCTATACTCATCTCAAATAGACCCAACAGTTTGTAGACAGGGATATCAAAATTAAAGGACATTGCTCCAACAACAACTGACGTACAAAGGTTGGAAACTTGGAAAGTGGTAGTAAGATATTACAATGTGAGTTCCTTAAGTATCAATAGGCATGCCCACTTGGTCCAAGTTAGAATTCTTAGATACCAATAGCTAAGTCCACTTAATCCAAGTTCATTTAGGCCACTATCAGTCATTGTATCTCATATATTTCTACAAGAAAAGACAAGTGATACTACACATTCTTTTTACGCCACTTTTACTACTGCCAGTCATGCCTCTTAGGTTTCCATAGGAAAGTACAAACAATCACCACACAATCTTTTTAGACCACACTCTTGGCAACGTATTACTTAGGGATTGTCAGGATTGACTGTATTTTTTATAAAGGAAATGATGGATGGTTGAATGAGACACCTCCCCCATGTTTGAATGTGGCCAGATAGGTGGTTCTCAGACTGTTTCTGTCAGCATTCAACATGCCCTTCGGACTCTGCAAGAGAGAGGAAGTGAATCGACGTCTACCAGCAGCAGAAATAACTGAAGCAACTCTCTCTCTCTCTCTCTCTCTCTCTCTCTCTCCCTCTGTGTGTGTGTGTGTGTGTGTGTGTGTGCAATTAAAGACCATTATGGATTTTTTTTAGGACAACTGCCAGTCATTGTATGTCTTAGGTTGCCACAAGAAAGAACCCATGACTAGTGTACTTTTCTCTAGACCAGCAACGCTCCCAGCTTTCCACAGAACTCAATTATACGAGCAGAGGAAAGAACAAAAAAGTCAAAACAATTCATGCAAAAGAATGAAAAGCTGCACCCTACTCTTTTATGCAGCACACAGACAAGAATCACTCATTAAGGTCAATTTTGATCAGGTTGCTTGCTAACATCAATGCAAAATTTTACAAGACAAAAAATAATAATGAAAGAAAGCTACCTGGCCTGTCCGGAAAAACAGCTTTGTATACCCAACCTGATACATATCAGGCAGAATGTTGAACTGCTGAAGAATTGCAACTGAAACACTGAGTGGGTCCTGAGGTTCAACACGGTCCAAAAGAAGAAAGCCATACCTAAAAGATGTTTTCTATTAGCATAAAACTAAAGATAGCCAGAATCATCGATCATCATAAGTTCTAATGAAGCATGGTTGCGACAATGGCAAACTTCTACCTTCTCGCAAAATACTGGTGTGTCATTCTCGTAGGATATCCAGACCTTGAAATCCTGACAATCTCCAGGACTCCACAACATCTTAGCTGTTGCAAGACAAGATCCTTGTCATATAAACCTGGACGCTGGAGATTGTTTGGCTTTAAACAGCGAATGAAGTGTGGTGTGGTATTCTCCAGACGTTGCATTAATGTAAAAAGTTGGCCCTGAAAATTATTGTAAGAAACTTAAATTTTTCATGATCACCAAAATCACTTCAGCAATATACAGTGGCAAGTTTTAAGCAACAAAATAAATGCAAGCTACTTATCATATTTGACATGTTAAGGATAAAACCCTTCTCCCTGTAACAGCTTCAAGGAAGTTATATATTAACTCCAGCTTGTTATAAGACCATTCACACTAAGCCATTGATGCAATCAATAAAATAGCAAGTATCAACTAAAATGAAAGGCCACATAAGTCATATAAGAGATTGATTTTCAGAATAAACATGATAATATACAGATGTCATATAGAATCAATTTGCAAATTGGCATCATTCAAGTTGATTTGATAACACTGGGTTCAAATATCCGGTGCGTCTGTGCATCTGAATTTAGCTTTTTTATATATATACACACTTTGTGACTAAGAGGATTATGACCCACCATCCAGAAAAGTGGATTACACACTTATACAACTTAATCTGAATGAGTGAAATGTTTATTAGACTTGTATATTGAAATTTCCTTTACTTTAACTTGATTTAACAAAGTTCGTGATTTTTTTTCTCCAACAATTCTTTTAGTGTTATAAAAGCTTAATTTTGGTGGCAGTCAAGCTGTCACACCTTTCTGCATACCAAGAAAATCGAACTCTTTGACCAGGAGCAGTAAAATATCAAAGGCTCAACTACAAACCTGACCAACCTATCCCCATCAATGTTAGACAAAAAAACAAATGAATATTGACAGCTTATGACATGGGAAACTTGCGCAAGACCTACAGATAGCTACATACATCACTTTTTCATGATGCATGAAGCATACTCTGCATTTTTATAGGACTGGTCAGAAAAGGGTTATTCTTAGAAACTATATAACATGGAAAAGGCAAAGGCCATCTCAACAACTATACACAAGATTTAGCAGTAGAGACTTTACATTGATCAGTTCTTTCATGCCCATCAATCAAACGACAAATAAAAATCATAAGTAGCTTTAGATATAATGATGCATGTGTATTCAAGCTTCTATTATGCTTGTACATATAAATTGTAAAGCCTTAATAGTTTCCCAAACAACGGGCAAGTGACAACTAAACAATTAATAAAGGGAAACAGTGCCAACAATTTGAAATGAAAGAAGCTGAAACTCAGATCATGGAGAATATTCATACAGAAAGAACTCTCTACGATCCAAAAATAATTGTCACAAGATAGATCAGTGAAATTTACTGGATGTCAGATTTTTATCAAAAATTTTCACAATGTCTTGTTTGAATTTATCTCTGAGAAAGACAGGTATGTCAAGGGACAACACCTTAAACTTTGTCCCCACACTCTGCTTCTGGGTATCAACACCATTTTGCCGCCAAAAAGGACTTGCTGACCTCTCAGAATTAGCAATGATGTTAGAAGCAAACAACTGTGGAAGGTAGCAGTCGCAAGATGAAAGAAGTTGGATAGAATCAGCATGAAGCAAATCCCTGTTCTTCTCCAGGAAAGCAGTTGTATCATACAAAACCTAGTTGCAAATCCAATTGTTAAACATTTCCAGACAAGAAAATTAAAATAAGGTTAACTGAAAGAGGAAAAAAGATACTCCAGAGGATACCTTTCCAGCATAATGAAGGATACTGAAAGCTGTGCCTCTTTCCTCTTTGAAGCAAGAGTTGTCACGTAAATGTTGCTTAAGCTTATCAGCAAAAGTCAAATCAGTTCCATTAGGAAAGGTTGACTCCTCATCCAATAAAGATAATAACCCCAGTGGTTTCTGCAAAAAAAATAAAATCGATTGGTACAGGCTAAACAGTGAAACATCAAATTGGGGACATGTAAGCACAATACCATAAATAATGTTAACAAACAGGTCACTCTCTGATACTAATAAAATAAAATATTCCCAGCTAATAAAAGAAAATGTAGATGCCCAGGGGCATGCAATAAGCTTAAAATTCATCTAAGATAGTTTAACAAAGAAGCGCCAGAATGCAGATATTTTTTAAGCCTCATCAGAAAATACAAAATTATCATAGTAGAAGTCTCAGAACAAGGAAAACAATGACAGTGAACAATAAGATGAACAAATTCTGAGCCACAACCAATTTTTGTTTGCATAACAGAGAAGACCAACAGTGGACTTAAAAATGCGAAACGAAGACAAAGTAGGAAAAAACAAGACAAAGAAAAACAATACCTTCTCAAAGAGACTAAGACATTCTTGATTGTCTTCAAACTCAACTTTTGTCCAATCGATCCCATCCTGAGTATATTCCTATCACAAATTTTCTGATGTTTAAATTGCCAGTTGGATGCTAGAAAGAATACAAGAAATGGTAAACAGAAATGATGGTGTTCTAAAGCATAAGCGCAAACAGAAATTTGTGTGCCTGCATGAAGATGAAGGGTCAACAGACAAGTAAAAAACAACCTAATGCATAAACAACTCGACAGGATGAGTGCCTTTTAGCATTGAGTTCCAGCTTTACTCAAATATGCAGTTACTAAGGTCAGCAGTTGCATTGGCCATCCAAAAATCATTGCTGGCAGCCTGAAATGAATACAGATCTTCAGCATGACGGTAACCATGCTTAAGCCTATATGACATGTCACAAACATGGTCCGCTAAACTGGATGTGTGGCATATTACACTTGATCACTCATTAAGCAATTTAATCACTATTTTCTGCTATTAATCAATATTGAACCTCCAGGCCTTTAGTTTTTTTATATTCAAACTTTCTGATCCTGTGCTGGAATAGTAGTTAAATATGCAGTACCTACAGTGCTAAATCACATGGGTACTTCAGTAAGGTCCACGTACCCGTGTCGCCATACCCGTACACAAAATGGGTACTTTGACACTTGGGTACCTATAGATCCAAACTACTTAATTTTACTTTGATTTATGTGACATTACAGTGACTATTGCAGTGTATAGAGCACATCTGAGACACAGCAATTGCATGTTTTTCATTCTGCAAAAATACTTTTTAGATGTAGATTACAATTTAAATTATTTCCTCATTCTGTGATGTAAATATATCCAATCCTTGGGGCAACCTAGTAGTTAACATCAAATCAATACTTTCATGAGATATCAACGTTAAAAGTCAATGGAACCTCCTACATCTGAAGCATAAAAAGCTTTCAGTGATGAACTTTGTCAAGGTAAGCATAAAAGTTAACATTCACTATGAAAACTAACCTCCTGCTCAAGCTTGAATAGATGACGATTAAAGTGCTGCTGCAGCCTCTCATTTGCATAATTTATACAAAACTGTTCAAAGCTGTTTTTCTGGAAATAAAGTAAAGCTGTTAAAACTTAAAACTATTAATAGACTTTTGACGCTTAATTAACGGCAATAAAATGCGACATACATGAAAAGACTCAAACCCATAGATGTCTAGTATACTTATTGATCTCCCTGTGTACCGTTTCCCCACTTCAAGTGACTTATTGATTTGTTCCACGAGCCAATCAAATAAGCTAGCATATATGGATTTTGCCAATGCATCCCTAGTGTCAGTGGCCTTCACAAAAGAAGTATAAGCACAAAATGTTCGTGAGGAGTGTTTGCATTTACTTCAGGAAAACAGGAAAATAGCACAGAGAGAACATTGAAAAATAAAGAAGCATGAATTCATATTTCCTAACCTGTGCCATTGTTAGTTTTTGTACTATATTATCACTGCCAGCCCGTATTTTACGAGTGGACAATGCCAACATGAGATCCTGAACCTTGCAACCTAACAATTTTGCTGCAGTTGATATGCCTGAAAGAGTAAAAAAGGAGAAATCTAACATAAGATAGCTTAGTTGTGACCTAACAAATATTTTTATAGGTGTCCAATTTAGTTAAATTACAAGTATCACAACTACAAGAGGCAGTTAAATGGCATGAATTCCACATTCTTTACATTTTTCTCTACATCTCTGAGTAGGCATCAACCAGTTCAATTACTCAGGCAAGTTAACAGCTAGTTGATGAGTTTAGCACCAGGCTGATTTTGGCCTAGAGAACAGCATGTCAGCAGCAAGTAGACTGCTGATTAGTTAGAGTCCCAACTAAGAAGGACATCTTTCAGTCAAAACTACATTGACCAAATGGTCCACTGAAGAGCCAGCAGCTAGTCCATTTGGGCATTCTTGAGGCCCGTTATGAATATAAAAGTGGGTATCCCCCTTCTACTTTGTATGCTTTTCCTCAAACATTTAGTGAAATTTGAATTACTTTGTGCACCTCATTTACATTACTCACTTGAGCTCCTGTGACTAGTTCTTTCAGACTGGAGATGTTTGAATTCTTTTTCTGAAGGAATCTTTTTCCTCACACTGTTTTCAGCTTTTAAAACATAACAAAGTAAAAAGCTGCTACCAAACACTTCCAGACAATTGCATCGACAAACCCTCTCATGCATGCATAAATGAAACCCACACATTCATCTGTAGACAAACACAGAAATATGCATCCCAAATGCTGCACTGTTGTTCTTTGAGCGGAACCCTCCGTAGTTACTTATTCAAATTTCTTTTTTATAATTCATCGGTATCGATCCACCGGATGTCATGCTAAAGCATAAAGTGTGATGGTGTGGAAATTTGCCGTTAGTTGGTACTTACCCGACGATTCCCTAACACTAGTGTTGCTATTTCTAGCATTACAACTAGTAGGTAGGGGTCCTGAAGACCTACATTTCAGTATTTTAAACACATCAAAGTGATCAAACAATGGAATGGAACTTGTTCAATATTTTTATAAAAAAGGTTGAGTTGAACATTCAAATACCAGAAAATAAGAATCCATATAATTTAAGTGAAGAAAGCTCTAAAAATAATCAGAGACATCAGAAATAAGATTTGATGGTTTCACTACTCTATTACACTTATTCAGTAAATCAAAGATCAGCTATACTGAAACCGGTGGAGAGATTAATAATCTAACTAGTGTAATTTTTCCATTGCGTTTGCTGTCTTTGTATGGTTTGCTCTAGTCAATGAAGCAGCTGGACACCCTATAGAAGCTGCTAAGTTTGTGGCTTAATAGTCTAACTAGTGTAATTTTTCCACTGTGTTTGCTGTCTTTGTATGGTTTGGGTCTTGTCTTATATAGAAAAGATCCACTGTATTTTAGGCAAGCAACTACAAGGAACCTCAGGTCAATTTACTTATGTGTGCTCAATGTGATTGTGTATGAGATGAAAAACTAAAAGTAAGATTAAATATTTTCCAATACGTGAAGAAACAAGTCACATGAAATGTTAAGAAAGCAACAAATGTTGAAATTAGTTGAAAGTTGAACAAATCATGTGCAAACAAGATAGAAGCTTTCTTTTCCAAAATTATTAGAAAAATAATATGTTATATAAAACTTGCCTTCATCTTCAACAACCTCCACATGATTTTCATTATCTATCACCACAAACGATATGTTTCCAAGCCAGAGTACAGCAGCTAGCATAGAAAATGCATTCTCTTGGTCATCTTTGGATATTTGGACTGTGTTTAATGCTTTCTGGTCAAACAAAAAATTGAGTAAGCAAATAGATGCAAGAAAGGGAGACATCAATTAATGACACTATAAAGTATAAACAAGTTTTAGATGAATCACAAACTTACCAGCAGCATACAAAACCGTTGAGCATCATCAACATCATCAATTTTCAAGCAGTCACTCTGGTTCAAATAATTATATTCACCCACTGCTTTCAGATTCAGCCTCTCTGAAGATGAAAGATATTCCTCCAATCAATATCAAAAGCACTAAAGCTCAAATATATGCCACGATCTAATTAAGACATATAAAAGGATAACATAACACAATGCAAATTTACACCCACAAAGTTAGTGATGATTGGCTACCCTTACCCACACACTGAAGACAAGATGTGCAGGTAAAGCTGAACTAGCAAGGGGTGACCATTTTGTTCAGGTTTCATGACAGTCACGTAGATGTGGGTTCAATTATAGGTTTTGAAATGAACTTGGCTGAGGGTGTATGTGTGTATGTATATGTCTACAAGTATGTATATGGAGAGAGAGAGGGAGAGGGAGAGAGAGAAGGGCAGCCATTGACATCCCTATTGTTTAAGGAGAAGAAAGAACTTGGCCACCACCCATGCTCTCTTGCTTATTGCACTGCATCCATGCATGTGTGGAAATAAATTTGAAATGCCTCTAAGCCAAGAGTATCTGATATAAATTTGAGGCAACGAGTCACATTCATTTAGTAGCCATGCCAACTACTTGCATTTAAGACCCAAAGGACGGTGAAAATCGGCTCGATTTTACCTGAACATAAACCGTTTTCACTAATAGCTGAGATTTTTCTCAGGTATTGATTCGAAAGTTTGTTTTTCTCAGGAAAAACTTCAGAATTCAAAAAACAAAGTATAAAAAAATAACAAAAATTAATAAAATATTGATTGTGCTAATTGTCTTACAAAAAAGTACATTCACAAAATTCAGAATAGTTACTAAAATATTAAAATAAACCTCTATTAAAGCACATTTTCTGACCAAAAATGTGAATAAACCAATAAAATGCAATATTTTTAGTTTTTCAAAATATTGCCATTTTTCCCTTTTCTTCTTGTTGCTTTTTTTCATTTTTAAGTGCTTTTTGTCAAAAGAGAAGGTGATATTTGTGATGACGACATGAAGAGTAGTCTCTCAGAAATACTGGTAACAAAACAAAGGTCGAATAATGATTGGAGAAAATAGGAAAGCCTAGCTCCTACATCACCATCACAAGGGTACACTATGCAGGATGTAAAGTAGGGAAGTATAACTAGGCATTTCTTGCCAGAATTTTCTCTTCATTCTGACTCACCTCACCTTGAGGCATTCAATAGACTCATTAGGAAATAGCAATTAATAGATATCACAAGTTTTAAGAAAAATAACACAATAAGCTAATGGTAAGTTAGAAAGTGTATAGGATGACTACAAAAGCTGCCAAAAGTAAAACAATCAAAGAACATACAGCATGAACTCCTGTTTCTTGTATAGTCAAAGTCACAGAGGAGGGGATGGGGAGAACCGGAGAGTGGTGAAAGAACATTTTCAAAGAATAATGTTGAAGTGGAGCCTTCTCCGTAAGCAGCAGCTAGCAGGAAGAAAAAAATGAAAGGAAAACCTATGAAAGAAACCCTCATGCATATAAAATTGCTATGTCATGTGGCTTGAGCTACAACTTGTTAGGTCAAACTGGAAGATCGTATGGTTGAATTACTAAATTATAGATGGGTTAAGTCCAGCAGGCCAGCCCCATCCAGAACTAAATTTGAGTTTGAATATATTGCTTGCTCAGATTCATATATATAACCTTACCTGTATCCTGACATCAGCCTGGAAGAATCCTAGGTATATCACGTGTTTATTGGCCCTAATTCAGAGTCCAGACACATTCTAATTTGTCAAACCACAAGAATGAGGCGTTTGACGTCTTAAGCACAAGTCGTTTCTGAAGCATGATATGTTCTTAATATATGTCATGTTACTTGATGAACAAGATTCTTTTCCTAATAACAAGGAAGATATAGCGACGCAATGAGCATAACAGTTTATTGTTCCATAACTGGATGTACCCTCACATTCTGTGCCTGCAGCTAATTTGGTTTTCAAACTTTGTTACTTATCTGGAAATTAGGACAAGCCAAAAAAATAAACATCCAACAACATATGATATATAGATATATTCAATTGCTGATTTTTTTTTCAGTATAATTGGTTAGAGCCTCAAATTGGCATCTCCTTTATATGTGTGTTTGTGTCATGTTGAAGACCGTAGCATGCTTCAAAATTCAAATTAATGACAAAGAACAAGCTCATTAGCAGTCAAATTAAACTTTCATACACACACAATTTCCAGAAAAGACAACCTTTGAGTGAAAGAGGAGCTCCAGCACAAAGTTGATAAAAGATGTGATATGACCTCTCTCCTTTTGCTCGCTGGACTACTCTAGACTGCACAAGAGAAAATATATTGAGAAAAGCTACCAAAGGAATTTTCAAATAAGGAAACTGTCAAAACTATATGCATTGAAACATTACCTTTTCAAGCAGAACTTCAAGCATGTGCAAGTTTAGTTTGAGGGTACCAAAAAGAGAAAGCATAACATTAGATATAATTTATGTACCTTTAAGAAATTGAAGAAATTGATCCTTCTACATGAAAGTGAGGTTTACATCTTACAAATAAATGACTAAAAGGCATGCTTACAAGTCTGAATTTTGGCACCACAAATTTTTCCCGTTCCACTAAAATGAATTTCAATCAATTTTCCCTGTAATTGTTGCAACAGAAAGCATATAAACAATAGGACACTGGCTTTGTTTCACTTATTCCTAAATAAGAAACGAAATTTACAGAATCTTTGCAAGGCACAAAAGCCAGAGCAAATTTACTCACAAATCTGCTTGAGTTATCATTTCTTGAAGTTTTGGCATTACCAAAGGCTTCTAATATGGGATTCGTCTCCAACACCTCATATTCTATCCCACTACCACCTCCAAATGCAGCCAAGGCTTGCATTGCAATTTTTGCAGTTTCTGTTTTCCCAGCGCCGCTTTCACCACTGTAAGATATTCTGGTGAGCTTAAAGAGCAAAAGACAGTAATGATATTCTACACATGATTGACATGTACAAATGCGTAAACACTTGAGCAAAAACGTGCATGCGTTTATGTCTATAAACATGCCATACATCATTTGTATATCATGTATATAACACAAAATGATGCTAACTACCTAACTTTGAAATAGCAAAACATTGTAATCGCAAGAGCTTACTGGTGCCTTGGTGTGATAGCCCATATGCATGTTCATGCATGTGCAAACACATGCAAGTAAGTAGACATTCAGGCAAGACATGACTTGGCAGAAAATTTTACTGATTAAAAAATTAAATAACTTCTCAATCCTCAGGGACTATATCCCAGATGCATATGCACACCCACAACCCAGATGTATGCATGTGCAATTGATAGCTTTTTACTGCTAATCTCCAGTTCACTTTGGAGAAAGAAAGAAGCCAACATTGACCGCAACTATCTTATCAGAAATAAGAAAGCTGCAACTCCTAACACCTTTCTGTCTACCAGAAGTCATAGTAAGTAAATCCGCTGACCTTTGTTTTACATCCTTGAAACTATAAGCTTTTAATAGCTAAAATGCTCCAACCTATGGCAAAAAGATAATTTATTGATAATCAAATAAGCTTGTATATTTGCTTGTGCCTTGTGTACCAAGAACTCATTTTTTGTTAGGTTTTCTGCAACCAATCAAGGTTTTATCCAAGAAAGTATATGCCTAGCAGAAGCAAGAAATGGATTATGCATGAACCAGAGCTTTAAAAGAAAATTATTAGTATTTGGCTTACCTTATAATGATTGACTGATTCACTTCATCTGTAGAACAACAAAATACAAAATAAGAGAAACAAAAAACGTACCAACTCATTCCTAATGGAAACAGGAATAGGACAAATTAACCACTACTAGATGCAAATCAGTCAACTTATTTCAATATGAATTCGGTACCTCGCATCATCTCATCAAAAGCAGTCTCTGATATCGCATAGACATGAGGGCTGTCTGTGACCCTTTTATGATAAGCTGAAATAGTTTCACTTCCATATAGAGGTACCTTTTTGAAGGGATTGACTGCAACCAAGACAGGTCCAGCCTTTGTCTGCATGGCAAGCAGGCAATAGAATCAACTACAAGTTCAAATGCCTGGAAAAAATTCTTTTGCTACTTAGTACTTACATATATCAAGTCCCGTAAATATCTGTAGTGAAGATTGTGAAGAACTGAAGGCTCATTCAGATAACTCAGCTGAATAAGATCGTCTATGCCCTCCAAGATATCTGGATTTGCAGGCAACAGGTTTTCCTTTTTCACAATTGCTTTCTAAAATTGAAATGACGAACAACAAAAAGCAAAAGGCAAAAGTTATTATCTCAAGCTATCTAATCCAGCTTGTTCCTTAGGGAAGAACCACATGATGGGAGTCTTACTCTGCCATCTAAAAGCAACACTACAACATCTTCATCTGTTGTAGACAGTATTTTTCCTAGCTCCCACTGACCATCTGCGAGATGGCACCAAACCCGCAAGTTCTGTGAGCAATAAAAGAAAATATCAGTATGCAGGTATCAATAAGAATAACCATGGCAATCAGGAAACGCTTGCATGGGAACAATTCACGTTTGGAATCTCCCCAACTGAGAACCCATTCTTTTGAAAAAATGAGAAACAAATTCATATATGTATATAAGAACTCAGATTCTGTGGTTTCTATTCAAGAAAAATTTGACAAAAACCTTCAGAGCATAGCAAGATTTTCAAATAATCCTGGAAGGATAATTTGCACCAATGCATGGATCAGATGCACATGCATAAGATCACACATTAGTCCTGCTGACAATCCAAGCATACTTCAATAAAATTTATACCAATTGATCAACAATAATGAGTAGCCGCAGAAGACGGATGTAACCCAACAAAATGATCACAAGTTTCTTCCTGAGCCATCCAAACAAGGTAGACATACAAGTCACCTAATACCCAGTCCTTGCTGTGTAGTTTTGCAGATGGCACTCAAACTTTTGAGATGAGTGTTTGCCATAGGTCCCTCTGGTCCAAAGAAAGTTCTGTATCCAATGCTTTCATCATTTCTTAGCATAAAGAGAGAAGGCCTGTATATTGGATTCTCAACCAACCTATCAATAGTGACCCAGACTGTATAAATTCAAGTATGCAAAAACATATGTTCAATGTGCAAGAGTTGGAGTGAAAAAGTTGTACTCTTTGCCATTGTTTTACATTTTCCATTTGTGGGTGTTTGATTACCTTTCATCTACTCTGGTCTATGATTTTCATGAGAATTTTAGATCCATGGGTCTAAGATCAGAATCTCCCCCTCTGGACATAGATCAGACCTTGGTGGATCATTTGCACATCACATCCATGGATCTAAATATGAGGTGACCAAACACCACCTTTAGTTATTTTTTATAGTCTTACCTTATAATTTGTTCTTTGCCATCAATTGTAGCTTCACAAAGCTGAATGATCACACATTTAGTAACCAGTAAATGGAAAATATGTAAGATGCAATCCATGAAATGAAAAAAAGGAAAAGAATGTATAGAAACATAGTAAATTAATGTACATGATGGAGTTTAGGAGAAGCAGTATGAAGACGAGAGCATGGAAGTGAATTTTCAAAAAGAGAGGTGAATTTCCGGGTAACCATGGTCATACATTAATGTAATGAATTAAGGGATTTCACCTAGTGCAAAATTGATAATCATTAGAATTTTAAGCTAACTTTGAGGCCACGAGGAAGAAAGAGACCTTTGCCGGACAAGCGAATGCACAGTGGACTCTCAGTGGCCCCTTGCTGAAGGAGGTGGCCTTTTGGATTCCCCATGATAGGGAAAAACATTATTATATTGGCTAGAGATTGTGAGGCCCCAATTCTTGACTGGAAGGGACACCAAAGGAAACCTCCCTCTGTCCCTTGTCTTCCTCTAATTTATGCACTTGTTAAATGGAAGTTTCAATGATCCCAACAGTTATCCACTAAACATTGAGAACGTAGTTTACAGGGAAAAATAAGACTTGAAAGATATTAAGGCTATGTCATTAGCCTGACCTATTGAGAAGCTCATTTTTTAGATGTTTATCCCACGAGACTAAGCTTCTTAAGCAATAGATCCACGGACTTTACTTACTAAAAGGAGCCCTCCAACATCTAGGATCACAAGGCATTAAAGCCTTCAAGCCATAAAGCCAATTATGTCGCCAAAAAATGTTGTCATTATACACCTAAGCATGAGAAATGCATTCTATTTTTGTTATTAAGCCCTAAAAAGTTGCACTTGCCTCTAAGCACTACAAAAGTATTGCATCTGCCGCCATTCAAACGACAATAAATCACTACAACACAAGAGATTTTTTTGCCTCATTTTATCATGCAAATGTCTAACCATCCAATTTGGCATTAATGGTCTTAGTGCATGTTAATTGGAGCAATTGTAAGATGAATTACGCAGTGAATTATGTAGATGTTCCATCTCCCTCAAGGTAAATTGTTTATAGGCACTACGTTTATACAACAAGCAGGGACGCACTAAGTGAATGTAGACAAATGTATAGAGTATAGAAGACAGATGAAAAAGCAAGATATTACCTTCTTCAGAACATAACCAGCATCCTCATTACAGTCAGATTCATTCGCAGGCGATGGTGAAGCCAATTCTCCTTTCGAATTTGAATCCTGACAGCTCATGTCCAATCTCTCTCCACCACTCTGCCTCTCAATAGGCTTAACATAAGGAGATTCAACCCCTGGTAGTTCAACCAAGTTGACGTTTGACCCTTTCCTACTGCCAAGACCAACCAGTCTTTTATCTTTGTCGACAATACGGACGTGCAACTCGGCAAACCGATCTGGTTTCTTCAGTCCAGGGTGCGTTTTTGCACCACTTGAGTTCTTCTTCGTCTTCGGTTCATTGTTGGCACCGGATGGTTCCCTTTTTGCACCAGACGAACTCTTCGATCTTGAATCACTCCCGCCGGACGGTTCTTTCGGGCTACAAATCTTACAATTTATAGGTAATGACCTTCTGGCCCGAACCAGAGAGGGCAGCCTTCCCTTAGAAGACGGCCGGACGGGCAATGCCGGTGGGATATCATTCGGTAGTTCGTCCCGTCGCCTGAGGGAATCCAGCATTTCCTCTAGCGAGCTCCGGTGAGCCGAGGGAGACACCGTGGACAACATTTTCTGGCCGTCAGAGATAAACCACAAATGTTCCTCTTAGAAATTCTACAAATCCGCACCTCATACAGTTAGCCTCATCGCGTCGAAGCGTCAAAGGTTACGAAAACATCAAATGCACCAGCAAAAAAAACCCTAATTCGTCCCTTAAATTAACCAAAACTCGAACACCCACAAAAATTTCTTCCATCACAGAATCCGAATTTCCAACCATAAACCATCTAAGCTGCAAAAACACGCTCGAAATACTGGAGAATCGGAACACCGCCAAAGGAAAACCAGCCGTAGTTCTCGAACGTATACCAAATCTGCAGCAGAATGATCGCCACCAAAACGAAGAACAAATTCCAGAACCTTGCCGAACCAAGAGACCTCACCTGCTCAATGGCGTCGGAGACCAAGACCCCAAGCGAACAAAACCGCCACCATCAACGAAATCAAGGGAAGCAGGGAAAAAGGAGGAGAAGATAGGAAATCTCTTAGAAGGATTTAACGACGATAAAGGCGGGAGGAAATGAGAACCCGCCGTTTTCATGCGAAACGTCTTGGGGACCCCAAAAAGAATTCAAAATCCGGAAGGGAAAATAACAGAAGTCCCCTTCCGTCCAACAGAACCTGTATCAGAGACGAAGACAAAAACGCTTATCCAGAAATTTGAAGTTCCTCTCCGCCCCCACAATTTCTACGTTTTGGAGTTCAAAAAAAGGAATTGAAAAAGAGGATAAATATTTTCTGAGGAGAAGAAATTTAAGCAAACTCGGCTTTAGACAGAAGCATTTTCAGACCAATTGAAAGAAAAAGCAACAGTGGCCCCCAAAAAACTCAAAAAGTTTGGGCTTCTAAAATTTTATTCCATAAATGCCCCTGACGTTACAGGCTCCTCCATTTTCTCTTTTTCCGCAACAAGCCCTCGTTTTTCCATAATTATGGGAGGTGCAACTTTGTAAGTTCTTGTAGTTATCAAACCACGGTCAAGATTTAACCATAATTAGTTTGATGGAGTTGGAACAGAAGCCTTGTCTAGAACAAGAAGGGAACAGGGAGTGTACTTCTTTTCTAAAGCTTATAAAATGTAGGAAATTTTATGCCAATATACAAGGAGCATAGGTTTTAAGAGGTGTTTGAATGACACCCTCCTCTACCTTTGGTTTATGAAAGCTAGGTTTTATGAAAATCAAGTTTTTTAATTAGTTTTAAAAACTTTATTTTTTTGTCTTTGTGACATATCTAAAAGACTAAAACTTTTTAATAACTTAAAGGGGGGGATCAGGTTTGTAACTCATTGTTATAAAAACCAGGTTTTGTCAAAACCGCCTTTTCTTTGAACTCAGTTCTAATGGCACCCAAACACTGCAAAACTTGGTTTTAAAATGTCACCCAAAGGCAATTAAAGAA
This sequence comes from Nymphaea colorata, assembly GCF_008831285.2. Taxonomy (NCBI): domain Eukaryota; kingdom Viridiplantae; phylum Streptophyta; class Magnoliopsida; order Nymphaeales; family Nymphaeaceae; genus Nymphaea; species Nymphaea colorata. The sequence goes on along the minus strand of NC_045148.1, from coordinate 7,857,627 downwards.
GAAACTCAATCAAGGGCAGGTCTTGCATATAATTGGTACTTCTTTGTGTTGGAAGAAACTAGAAACAATTGTAAGTTAGGTAAAATGATCAAACATATAATAAATTTTTTGGATCTTTAAGGTCGGTTTGATTGGGTAAATATCCAGTTAACAATGATTCATCAAAATTAGCAATGTTCCAAAAATGTCATGGCATTTAGTGAGGCTTGATTTCATATGCATTGCCTTTATTTTTACCATTTGAAGCTTCCAAGCTCTTTTGGAAATATGCTGTCTGGTGCATATCAAGGAACACTCCAGTCATTGTTTACATAGAAAGCCTTACTGCAGCTTTTGTTGGCTAGCAAATATGCAATGAGCTTTGAATCTTCATTCAAACAAGGAATATGCCATTGCAGGTCATGGAAGCTTGTACCATATCTTGCACCTTCTAACAACTAATAAGTTTATTATTTCTTGGTTAAACATTTTGAAATTATTAATTTTTTGAAATTATTAAATTTTTTTTCACCAAATACTTGTGATACGACTTTATGACATTCCACCTGCAACGATGAAATCACGATAAAATAAAATGCACAAACCACAGCGGAAAGTTTTTCACTAGCATCAGGTGGTTTATGCATTTCAGTGCCCCCAATGGCAAACAACATGTTTGCTTGAGGGCATGATAAATTTTTCAAGGATTGACACTATGAATGCAAGGGAAGGGCGGTTTCGTAGATGAAACTAAAAATAGGGGTATTTATGGTATTTCAGGTAGGTTTAAAGCGAGGTGCAGTTCAGCCCGATCGCGACTTTTGACCGCCAAACCAAACGGTATCTAACGAATTGCCTTTCTGCGATGGCAACGGGGCGAGGGCAGTGGACGCTCCTCCTCCCCCGATCCGATCCATCTGGCCATGCCTCTTCATCTCAACCGTTCATCTGGACCAGGGAACGACCCCCAGCTTAGTATTGACATTAATTGCGGATCAGAGCTCTACCATTTGGATCTGGATATCTCATAATAGAACATTGGTACTCTACTCGGCCATGCCCATTGATTGCGCCCGTTTGATGCACATACATTTTACTATGCATCCAGGAAAACTTCAAGTGACTTTTTCTTTTCAAATCAAACATAAGAAAAGTTATCCCGTCAAATTAGATGGAACATAATAGTTTTATCCTGCGAGAGGGTCCCACTTTTTACCATGAATTTTTTTTCATAGTAACTTTAACGTTCCAAATTTCACCTTAACATCAAACGGGACCTAAAAGATCAATTGCGCAGGATTTCACAATGTCTAGTTTTAATATATGGGCCTGGTTCAGATCTCGATGTGCAGCACTAATGCAGTCTTTGATGGGAAATGAGCCCGTTTACCAAAACCCGACCCGTTTTGTCCTCCCCAAATGCAAGCCATTCACCAACAAACTTCGATTTATATATATATATATTATCATATTTGTTTGTACATCTGGACCCTATGGCTGATTATCCAAGTCCCACTTATAACCTGATTTAAAGTTAGAATTTGGACCATCTTGACATTTGCCTATATATACGTTATGCTTTCTAATAGATAAAAGTCACATGTGAACATCAGCAGGTGTTTCGTTGTTGCCATTAATGTTACGTGCAAAGTCGAAAAAAAATTGTCAATAAAAGCTTCTTTTAGATTATAATATTTTACAAAGAGCCGGTCAACTTTTGACCCAAATTACAGATAGCCACCTAGCTTTGAAAGCGTTACCTACATCCCCCGGGTCAATAACGTATTTCACAAACAGCCTCTTTTTTCCAGTTACTTTGCGGCATATATAATTTGGATTCAAGTTGGACTTATTTTTAAACGAATAACCTATATTGAATGCCGTTATATTTTGAAGATCGATCAAATTCGGTTCAAAATTTGGCCTCAGATTTAGAAAAAACCCGGATTCAGATTGATTTCAGATTGTGAAATTGGATTTCGAATTCAGATTCAGATATAGCTTTTATTTGTTTGTATTTGAATCAAAATTTGAATCTGAACATGTGAATATTTGAAAAAAACGATATGGTTAAGAATATATATGATTCTCGAATCCGATCCATTGTCATTCTTAGCAGAGCCTAGATCCAACTCAATCTCAATCTGAATTTTGACATGCTGATGTCAGCACAATGTTGAAATTGGGTGCCTATTTATAAAAATTTATGAAAGATAGGTAGTCATTTGCAATTGCTTCAAACATTCAAGCGGGTCTTTTGCAAATTATTGTGCAATTTTTTAAAATATTTTTCAATAACAAATTTCTTCTTCCTTTCAACAATAGATTGTCTTTGCCTTTTAATAAGTAAGTGGACCACATGCAATAAGTAGGGGTAGGAGCAAGAGCAAGGCCCAAGATTGGTGGATGTGCTGATCATTATAACAGAGTTTGATGGAGTGAAAGGTGGCATTGATTGTGGGAGTTCAAAACCTGACTTTGACACACACTCCATGTATCATGTATGTGAGTTGGAGGGACCCATTTCAAGCAGCCGCTGCTCAACATGAAATAAATTAAAACCCCAAGTTCTTCATAAAAGCCCTTCACGTCGTCCGGAGCTTGCAGGGGTCTTTTTTTTTAAATTTACATGTAAATTTTAGAAAAATTTACTTATTTTATATAAAAATTTTAAAAAATTATATTTCAGTTCGTGTCAAAGTTTAGAAACTGTAATTCGGCCCATCTCATGAAAAAAGTATAGCTCTGGACTTGTGGAAAAGGTCCCACTTTGTTGGACGTCTGAATATCTATGAGGAGTGATGGGGTTGGGCCGGCCTCGCAGCCATTTTGGTAGCCCAGGCCTAAGCATGGCCAATGTTCGGCCCAGCTCAGTTTTATTTTAATAAAAAACATTTAAAATATATCTATTATATAAAATACGCAATAAATATATTAATAACCAATAAAAAAATCATCATGCCTGGACAGGAGCCCAGCCCAACCCAAGCTGGAGATCTGAAAGCTCCATGGCCCCAGCTCGGTGACTAAGGGTGGGCTCGGCCCAGCCCGGTAAAGGCCGGCCCGATCCAGCCCGGCCCGACCTGTTTAAAAATAAAAAACAAATTTTATAATCATAAAATATGTTTTAAATATAATATATATTTAATAATAATAAATATATATTATTAAAACAAAAAAATTAAAATATATATATTTTTTAAACTTAAACGGGCCGACCGGGGCCGGCCCGGCGGTGGCCGGGCCCGACGCCCACCCTTATCGTGACCACTCTTAAGTGGAAGCGAAGGAAAAAATCATCAACATTGGTAATCAAACATTTACTTAAAATCTAACCGGAGATTGTTTGAGAAGGGCAATCCTTACGTCTAGAGAAGTTACGTTAAAATAATGCAAAATGAAAGTTAAGAGACGAGTTGAAGGTAAGTTTTGTTATTTTTCTGGGTCAATATTCCATGTTTCTCGTTGTTAATTAATTTTATTATGAGTAGCGTGCAGTTTTCTCCGTAACTTCGGTTGAGGAATTTTTTGTACGAGCGGGAAGAAAAACTGCCAATAATTTTGAAAATTAATGGTACTTAATTTTGGGAGTTTCTTCACTGGTTTCAGATTGAAGGAGGCATCCCCTCCCCTAGTTTATTTTTCTTGAAAGAGATTCATTTTTTAATATTTGTGTACAATTTTTTTGATGATCTTTTTTAGGGTCATTTTCTTTTCGAACCATTAAAAAAAAAAAGAATTACCTTTGGTCTTCCATAGTTTTATGCCTTTTCTATTAGTGATGGTGGTAGGGCTGCACATGAGTCGAGTTGAGTCGAGTCTGAGCTTGAGCTCAACTCAACTCGGCTCGAAAAACTCGATCTAGAACTCGGCTCGAACCTGAGTCGAGCTCCTTATAACAAGCTCGAGCTAAACTTCACTACACAAAATCAAGCTCGAACTCGACTCGTTTACCCCATTTAACTTGTTTAAGCGTTTAACTCATGTAATTAAGTTGTTTAACTCACTTAAGCGTTTAACTCATGTAACTTGTGAAACCAGCTTTTGGCAATATTATATAAAATACCTATTTGTGAGTCAAGTCAAGTATAAACGAGTTGAATTCCTTAAACTTGAGCTCGACTCGTTTATTATTTCGCGTATCTTTGTAAACTCAAACTCGGCTCATTTATAAATGAGTCGAGCACGAGCCGAGTTTTTTTGAGTGAGTTCGAGCCGGGCCCGAGTTGGCTCGGCTAGTTGTGCCGCCTTAGACTGCAGTAGGTCCATTTTGTAAAAATAGTTAAACCATAGAAGGGGCTCCTTATTAGGAGAATTTATCTACAATGCACATTTATCCAGAATTTCAAAAGAGAGCTTCCGATTAATTTATTTTCATTTAAACTTAAGCAAACTAGTCCTTTTGAATGCCTTTCATATTTGCAAAAGACAAAATTTAGTAGTGATATGTTTTGTGCTAAACTAAACTCAATATATGTCTGCATCTAATTTGCTTTATATTTAGCTATTGTGGATGATTTTGGACATGAATCCAGCTTACATTGAAAATATAAACATTTTAGTTGTAAGTAATTTTGGACTCGGACCAACTTATTTTGAGGATGTAACTTAGTTGTTGAAATAGTTTTAAATATGGGTAAAAATATATTTTAGTTATTGAAAATTAACTTGGACGATATCCAACTTATTTTGAAAAATATGGACATTTTAGTTATTCTGGATATTGGTCCAATTGCTTTAAAAATACATTTAGTTGTTGTGAATAATTTTGAATAGTTGTTTTTAAATTTCACGTTTTAGCTGTTCTAAACTGATTTGCATCAATATCCAAATTTGACATAATTTTGGTTCTGCCAAACGAACTTGGATTTGAATATAAGTCCAACCCAGCTGTTCTAAAATATGTATAGTCATTGTAAAAGAATTTGAATATAAGGCCAACTTATCTGAAAATGCATATTTCAGTTGTCATAGACCTATTTAGATTAAGATCCATCATGCTTTAAAAACATATTGGTTGTTGCTTAAAGGGTATTTTGGATTTAATATTTCAATATTGTCAATGAACTTGGATTTACGTTTGATTTGTTAAATATATTTCACTTGTTGAGATGTTTTGGATATGGATCCAACTTGTTTCGAATACATTTTAGATCTTATTAATGGATTTCAACGTATTGTAAACTGATTATATGTTTGAATGGTTTAAAATAGGTGTTTAATTATGTTGTTTTTTTAATGGATCTGGACGTGGGCCTAGCTAAACTATGTGAGTTCATTAGACTAATGGTTTTGAAATTAGAGAAAGAAATTGGAGTATTAAAAACATGCTAAAATTGAACAAGCAGTTATGGCTTTGAGTGATACATTTTATTTGAATATATGGGAACTATTGCCTCAAAAACATGTATTTCTATGCACGCTAATAATTAGAAATATATTTACATGTGGATCCGAATTGTATAAAATTATATACATGCATGCACCTAGGTATCATATCATAGTGACTTTCCTAGCTGATTCATATATGATGGTCATATCATATTATTCTATTGGCTTCGATGGAGCATACGCCTTTATGCAAGATTAAAATAGTAAAGGTACTTGCATTTGGACTTGGATCTAGCTTGACTTGGACATATTATTCTATGTTCGTGGTGCTTGTGCTTTTGTGAAATTATTGATATGCTTAAATAGATATATGATATCTGTATTTTTATAGCAATGAACTAATGCATGTGCTTGTGAACATGTGGTTGATAATTGGTTCTGATGGCCAGAAATTTGTATCATGTCATTTATCTAAGTTTAGATGTGCTGTACATGATGTTCTTAGTTATGTATTGAGCACATACAATAGATGAAGCATATGAGCAAAACAATATACGCATAGAAAGGTATGCTTAAATGTTTGAGCCGTAGCAGCCATAGAATTTCGTGGTAATTTCAATCATCTCTGTGGGATTCAATAGCAAGTGGACAGACTTGGTGATGACCCAAATCCAAGTTTTGTATCCAAATTGGATCTAATTTAGATCCAAAACATCAAATTAAACCTTAATTTTCACTTTTAGATCTAATTTAGATCCATGTAAGCACTTTCAAATCCAATTCAGATTAAAGGTCCAACTTGGATCCAAACAAATCCAATTCAAATCCAAAATTCCATCCACACAAGAACATAACTCATTGTTGCTTTTACCTCCAAAAAGCTCACTTTGGTAAAAAAAATTTTAGGAAATGGTCCATATAGAAAATATGCTAAATTTATGTTTGATAAAGATCAATTGAGATCAATTGATTCTGATGGACATTTAGAGGTCGTTTGATTGTTGTCTACTGGGACATGACAGAGAGGACATTTTGTCCATCACACTACTCTCATGTCCTCATGAGCAATGATGTTTCATATCCACCGTTTGATGATTTTAGGAAGAGAACACTACGTTCATTTTGTTCAGCGTTTGTTTTGCAAATGTTTGTTCTGTCTGTTTTGTCTAACGTTTGTTTCTGTTATGTTCGATTCATCCGTTATATCCGATGTTTGTGTCTTCCATGATAAATTATGTCTGTTTTGTCTGTCATGTCTCATTTTGTTTATGTTTATTCGAACTATTTGTTCTATTCTATGATCAATTTTGTCTATTACATTTGTTATGTCCACTATATGATGACAATAATATATTATTTTTTAAACATGTTATCACACAAGTATAAAATTCATGTAGTGTAGTGTAGACAAAATCCAAGTCTGCAATTACACCTATATGGATAAGAATTATAAGCCCTTTTAATATGGATAAGAATTATAAGCCCTTTTAAATTGACATGCAACAATGAAATAAGATGCAGACTATGCAGATATCAAAAACAAGGAACGATGATTAACCTCCACAGTTTCAACAGTAAGACATCAATAGCTTGTGTTTTTTTTGTCAATAGCTTGAGCTTTTTTATCAGTTTAAAAGTACAACAAAAAATAAGAAAAATTTAAGTAGTACAACTTGGTCCAATCATTCCAGTTCATAAATTGAAGGGTTGGGATATGCCCTTCATGAAGAGGGAAAAAAAAAATATAAGATTTTTTTTATTCATTCCATATGAACAGATCTTTTTTTTTTTTTACATGATTATTGTACGTCTTCAAATTGCCTTTACAAAATTAAATGGTGGGTCGTGGTACCAAGTTCACAGCACGGTTAACACGAGGACCTTGGGGGACAGGTACATCTACGGTTTTTCAAGTACTGAGTCTCAAATCCGACGCTATCAAACACCTCTTTATAAATCAAGAGGAAACGCCCTCGAGAAACCCTCTTTCCTGTGCTTCCAGTCTTCTTTGGCAGCAAAATGGCGAAGAAGAGGAACAAGAAAAAGAATGATGGCGCCGCTCCCATGGAGGTCGCTTCAGAGACACACGAGGATTACATGAAAGGTGGTATCTTCTCTTTCTTGTTCCAGAATTTGCCCCCATGTCCGTATGGATGAAAACCCTATTCCGACATCTCTTTTTCTGTTTTTTTTCCTTTGCAAAAATAAGTTGGGGCCTTTCTTTTCGTTGCCTTTCTTGTTTTTTTTTTCTTTTTTTGGGATAAAAAAGAACAGTTTTGAGTTGTGGGTAGCGTTGTTTCTGTGCTTCAATGGTGAATATCTCGTCTTTGGTTAAATGGTGTTGCTTTGAGCGATGTGACGCCTCATATGAAGCGTGATGAAGTTTGTGAATTTGATACGTTAAGGAAACGAATCAAGCGTCGCCAGGTTCTTGAAGTTCCAGTAACATGACCCGAATTATGAACTTACCGGTGCTCCCTTTTGTTTGCGATTGCGTTTGCCTTGGTTGGTGCTGCGCGTCTTGTAACACTCAATGACGTTCATGAATTTGACCGTATTCTATCTTAAGGGCACGTCTGAAAGGTCACCAAGTTCTTGAATCCAAGTAGCAGACTCGAATTTGTTAAGCTTGCCCGTGTTTTATTTGGGTGGTAAGCGTGCGCATGTTTTTGAATTTCGGTAGCATCAATGGAACTATAAATTTGTTTTCTTCTCGCATTTATGTTGTTGGTTGGGGAGAAACGAGTGAAGCGTCAAGCGTGACCAAGTTCTTGCATGAGTTGAATTGCCAATTCTGTTGTGTTACGATAAGTGTGATGAGTGATCAAATTCTTGAACTAAATCCAATAGCTTGACTCGTATTTGAGCTTCTTTGTCGAGCTAATCAAGTTTCAACATTCATGTAAAGGGCCCTAAGGCCTAACTACTTCGTGGTTGAGCCGTCGGTATGATGGCGACTTGCCATTTCTTGAGTACCAAGACTATGTAATTGCTTGCATGGTAGCTGCTTTAAGAATCTAGGAATGTGTGTTCCTCTCTACGTTGCTATCTACTTTACGTGTAGTGATTGTTGGGTTGAAACTCTGGTCCCTTTGATTCACTGGACATGCAGCCTAGCCAGTCAAACTACAAGCAATGCAAATTTATGAGAAGCTGAGATTAGGAGCTACTTCTACATTTTATGTTGATACTGGTACGCATGCCTAACAAATCATTCCACAAAGGTGTGGCAACTTAGATTTAGCGCTTGTTGGTTACTTGCAGAGCCTGATGTAGAAATGTCAATTTATCGTGATTGAGTTAGTCATTAGTGTATGTTAGTGGGTACATGGACACGTTGGTGTTTAGTCTGTTGATAGCCATTGTTGATTTGAGTATCAGTTGTTGAATGTAGTGACCTAACCTTAGGCATGTGGACACTGAAATGCTTGGCATCTGTCGTCATGTCCAGGTCCTTTTCTTTAGATATGCATAACTTATATTGCTTGAAGGAAATAAGAGGATCCTAGAAGAAGAGCAGCATTACTAGTTCACTAATTTGCATTCATAACCTTACCTGCTTGTGCGCTTTGGTTCTCTAGTGTGGAATTTTGTATTTGCAGTGAAGAGCATAACCTTATGACCTCGAACAGTTGGATATGCTCATACTCTAATTCTATGATATCCATTTGTCATCGATGTCATACAGTTATATTAACTGCTAGCTTAATTTTCTGGGGCTATGTATGTGTGCATGCTAATCCTTGTTCTAGTTCTCCATTCAATTATCACAACCCCAAACCTGGTGTCAAGAATGTGCAACTCAGGTGATCTATTTTATGCATTCTATGTGGCCAAAAATATTGCTGCTTCAACATGGGATGAGGGAAATATGCCACCGACTTTTTATTGCCTTCGTGTACCTTCAAAGTTCAAAGCACTCCCATTTTGCTTGTTTGTTTTCTAGTAACTTAATATTTGATATTACTGACTTATCTGAAATTACCTTCTCCCACATGTAGTGGACGGCAACTCTGGAGTATCTTGTTCGAAGCCTTTTCTTGGTGTTGTTAACAGGTAGATGCTTTTCTGTTTCCTCACTATTACTGAAATGTTTCATGTCATTTATAATAATCCATAGTAACCCCTACAGAAAATTGAAGAAGACAGCCCCAACAAGAAGATCAAAGGCAGTTCGCAAAATGAAGGCCCTGGAAAAGGCTATATCAAAGAATGAAAAGACGGAAGAGAGGATATCGAAGCACAAAAACAAAATATCAAGAATTCGTTCTGCAAAGACTTTGTATGAGTAGAATATTTATGTTAGTGAACATTATTCGTACATACTTTTGGAGCATTTTTGAAACACAACGAGATGATATAATTGTTTGCAATACAATTGATGTCAATCCAGATGTTTAATATATTTATCACATGAATGTTGGTTATTTCTTCTAGTTGACATTCTATCTTTTGTTAAAAATTAGGTGGGTAATGATTCCTATCTAGAATCGCATTGTCTCGGCATTGGTGTAGTTATTGACACATACACATACCTGTAAATTTGTGCTATTTTTTGTTCGGGAAATGTGTATTAGTTGCTTCACCGTTGAGCTTAAGGAAAAATAAACTGTACAATTGTTTCTCCTTGCATTTCACGGCGACTTCTCTGCAGTCCCCTGGTGGTAGGATTTGGACTGCAAAATTTTCTCCAGAGGCTCCGCTGACAACACTTGCAAATTTCATGAAACTAAAAAGGTTCTCTGCCTGACGGAACGTCTGTTTCCTACCATCTGGTGAACTGGGTTGGGTTGTATCAAATTCAGACTGGACAGACATAGGCAGTAAAGGAGAAAATATCATTCTGCATGTTGCAAGCAGACGAGCAAGGGGCAAACATAAAATTAAATAGGATGGGTGGCTGAAGAATGATAATTCAGACAGGTTAAACTCTTGAGAATGCTGGGAGGCTTTTGCTTTGTCTTGCAGGAGGAGGCAACTGGAGATTTATCGACGGCGGGTCACAGGCCCACAACATGCATTGGCTCACAGAAAGGTACACGTACACACGCAAGGGTATTTTCTGTTCACTTCTGAATATTGTATGATTAAACCAGACGTGCACAACACAGATATCTTCTGTTCACTCTATTGTTTCTGGATTCCGAAAGTTGGTGATAAAACAACCTCTTTTCCAAGTAAGGATGATGAAAACAACCTCGGGAACGTGATTTATAGAGAATATTGTCGAAGGTATAAACTGGAAGCTGAAAGGAGGAGCCTGACCTGGCTGGGATATACTCCGTTATTTTTGAAGGTTAGGGATATATTCCATCTGTTGTTCTTATCCTTTACCACTGAAGGGAAAAACTTCATCATCACCAAGGCACCAACCATATATTGGCTGGCTTTCCGATGGTAAAAAACCCTTGGGAGTCCTGCTTGCTGCCAGAGAGAGATTATACTTAAAAACTTTTACTTCATGACAAGGTGTGTTCTTCTTAAGCTTCAAGCAGATCGACAACCTGGTGATATTTACAAGTTGCTGTGCGCAGCTTCTCAACTGAAGGCTCTAGATGACTGCTTCATGTATCTGGAAAGGTGTCTTAAAGGAAGTGGGAATCTTTCTCCGTGACGTTGTTTTTGTATCTGGATTGGACCCGGGTTGGTATGTTCTACTTAATAAACATTCAAACGTATAACGCCAACATGTTTACACTTAACATTGATAATGGAAGTAGTACATGATTCTTGAGAATATGAAAAATGAAGTACCATAAATTCCCATAGAAAGGCCACTTCTTTTTTTACGTTTTCCGAGTATAATCTACTGCTCTTCTACTACTGGCTTCTTATGAATTAATCTAGAAAATGAATGGCCATGGTGGCATTCCACTAGGAGCATTTGTCTTATGATAAGAGAAACGACGTCCACGGTACAAATCATGGCATATAACACCACAAATACACACATTTTTAAATGTGAGTACCTTTTGAATGTAAAATCATTTAAAAAAAACTTTAAAAGGAGTGTCATACACTTGGCCCGGTAAGTTGGCTTGATTTGATGACAACCTGAAAATTGGGACTTGGTTAAAGCTCACTTTTGAGAAAATTTGGTATTCAAGTTTTCATAAAACTGATTTTTTTGATACCTAAAGTCAATAATTAATTTGTGCCCCCTTTGTCCTAGTTCGCAGTGGTTTAACGTTGTTTTCATAAATCCAGGTCAGATGCATAATGTGTGAAAACAGAAGACTTAAAAAAAAAAAAGACCATGAAAATCTCATATTTAAATTCAATTTTATGAACTCAAAAGCCTCATAAACATTGTTTTTTATGATTCTTTTTTTATTGATCATTTAAACATGCTGCATTCTGTACCCTTTTTTATAATGGTAAAATACGCGGCAACCTTTTTCACGACAATGTTTGTCCTCTAATGCAAAGCGAGCCATCTCCTTTCAAGATGATAACTTAGTAACAACGTTGGAATGAGCCAAAATCCTTTGAAGGTAATGATGCAGCTTTTGAGCTCAGTTAGAAGGTTTTTTAATATCTAACCCACCATGAATTACTTGTCAAGTGAGCTACATTTGGGCTCAAATGAGCCGGGGGTTAACCATCCACGTTCAAAAACAGATTTTCAAAAGGCTTCCCTACTCCCCTTGTTTTGGGGCTCTCTGTTTGAAAGGGCGGTGAGCTGTTCTTCGCTCAGCAAAACCACTTACATTTTTACAGTGTAGGGAGTAGCACCTATGAAAACCAAAGTAAGGACGTAATCCTGATCAGCTTTGCTGCGTCCCTTAAGACCAAGTGAGCCACATAATGATAAGGTTGCATTGGCAAGAGATAGAGGCAGAGCCAACAAAATTTGCTTGAGGGGGCCGAATTAAAGTTTTTAAATGTTAATTAGAGCTGAAATATCATTTTTCAAAATTTTTATATAAAACAAGTGAAATTTTTTAAAATTTACATGTAATTTTTTTTTTTAAGTGGGGCCGAAGTCCATGCGGGCCCCTACCTTGGTTCTGGGCTTGGCAAGAGATGATCTGTCAAATGGTATACATTTTATTCACTATGGGGGTGTTTGGATTTTAGATTCATAAATTTAATATACGGCAAAAGATTCCCGCTAAAGATCATGGCTCATGAACTTGAATAGTTGTCTTTGTTTCATCATGGATATGAGATCTACAGCGATTTCTATAGATTTAAGATCGGATCACCCCCCATCCAACATTAAATCCATGGTTTTTCACGTGTAAGGTGGATTTAAGATAAGCTTAATTGAGACTTTTAGTCTGTTCAAAGTGAGAATTCTCCGAAGCACATCTTTTGATGCAGCCTCATCCCAAATTATCAAACTCAACCTTATTGTAAAAAAAAAAAATTACTTTGAAAAGCTAATCATTTTGGCTTAATTTTGAAACTGCGTCTTATGTTCAAGAATTTCTTGATATGGCCCACACTTTTAATGCCCAACCGCCAAACCCCTTATCTGCCCTTCCTCTATCTTGATTTCGAAGGTACAAGATCTTGAAAGTCATGTGACTTCAAAAACGTTGGTTCATATTAAAAGTTTCAAAAACGTTGGTTCATATTAAAAGTTTTGAATTATGAGCAATCCCCTTTTGAAATTACTATTAAAACCGTGGATCCTAAATGAAAATTGCTTCTACTTGTTGTTATTTGGCAGGCAGGCTTCCATCTCACCAATGCCCCATAAAAGAAGTGTATATCACGAGCCTGCCATCTCTTTGTAGGCCTAGCCTAGGCCCAGCTGAACATCCGAAACTGAAGTTCCGGCCTGACCTGATGAAAATTTATAAATACATATTTGCAACATAAAATATTATACAAATATAATTAAATTATAATAAAATATTATAATTATATATAAAAATCAATAAAAAGAATATTAAAAAATTTTATGGGCCGAACCAGGCTTAGTCAGGCCCCAATAACTTATTGAATCGAACCGGTGCCTTTTTTTTTTTTAAGTTGGGTCAGGAGTATCCGTCGGGTGCCCAGCCCAATGCCCGAACTTATTTTTTTGCTTAGGGGAAAAAACAAACATATATTCTCATGGATCAAACATTACCTTCAAATGTTCTTTCCAAACTTACCAATACAAATTCTGGCAAAAGTTTATGATCAGGATGAACGGTAGCTGTTGGAAGAAACCACCCTTACTTTGTTGGCTATGAAAATGAGACGATTGGAGGATCCAAAGTTGGTAGCCCGTCATGCATTCGTAGGGATGTCAACATATTAGATTTGAATCAGATGTATATATTACTACTGTACCTACATATTTAGATTCAAATTCATACTCAAATTTAGATGAAAAAATATATACTATATGTGAATCCAAAATCCAAATTCACAATCCAAATCTGATTTTTGGATTAACCTGAACTTGATTTTTAAACTGTCATGTTATAAACGTTGAACATACGACGATCATATAAAACTATATCCGATCGAATTCCAGGTTCAAATGTCATTCTTCCTTATATCCCAATCAGATCTGAATTCTTAATTGGCAATCAATTTTTTTTATATCCATATCAATGCTTTTATGAGTTTGATTAGATGTAATCTTTAAATAAGATTGATTGACATCCCTATGTAAAAGCGAGGAGGAGGGCCGAACATGTGTGGGCGAACACAGGTTACCTCCTTCACTTCATTCAAGGTCGAGAGGTAAGTTTAATTAACAAAAGGACAAAATAATTAGTGGCAGAGCTGGATGGCCGTGACTAAATGTCTTAAAAAGTAGACACAGTTTTACGTCCCCAGTTGAAGGTAAGCCTCGACCATGAAGTTCCATAATGATTTTTTTTTTTTTGCTCCTAACGTAATCATATAAAATGTGAAGCTCTTCAACAGGGATTAATTAGACTCCGCTGATTAATTATGTTTAAATGTTATATTATATTATATTTTTATATATGTTTTATTCAACACCCCCTAAAAGATATAATCCATGAAGTAACTCATCAAAGGAAATGCATGAACTATATTGCCTAATACAAATATTTGAAGTAATTTAGTACAAATATTGACGATACAATGTAGAGTTCTAACTTGATTCGTTTGACTTGTTTATGTTAACCATATCTCATTTCTTTTAACTATTGAAAAAAACAAGTCCACGTTTTTGATTATCCCAAACTTTTTGGTATACTTTTGAAATAATTTCTTAATTTGCTTTTATAAAACTTCCTGACAAACTTTAAGTGGATAAAGTGTTGGGCGAAGGATTAGGTTTTTTTATCGTCACACAAAAAATTTTTTTGAAAAACATAATAACCGTCGCAAAAAGCGGTTCGCCTTTGTGACTAACGAATTGAAGCGCTCCCAGAAACCAAAGCGTCAGTAAAAGCCAGCCGCGGAAATGAACTATTTGGGTAACTAACTTCCATTTGGCAGCTACCAGTGGCATATCTGTAAATTTGCAATGAGAACTGGACCCCGACCGAGGGGACGAGTGTAGAGGGGTGAGAGAAGCCGTGGGCAGAGAGACAAAAGGGCGAGAGGACTCGGAGAGAGAGAGAGAGAGCGAGGGGTTTCGAGGAAAAATGAGCGGCGAGGGACAGCGAACGAATGTGTGAGGGGGTGTGTCCGATGTGTGCTTTTGGGTGAGAAAAGTGTGGGGGAGCGCGTTACGTGCCTGCATGACCCTCCCAGTCCATGCATACGAGTCGCCGGGAACCACCGGCGGTCGGTGACGGCGTTCGCCGGCGAAGCGGCAGCGGAGAATAGGCGGGTGCAAAGGAGAATCGAGGTCGAGTGAGGCGAACTGGGAATAAACCCTCGCCATGTCC
Organism: Nymphaea colorata; assembly: GCF_008831285.2. Taxonomy (NCBI): domain Eukaryota; kingdom Viridiplantae; phylum Streptophyta; class Magnoliopsida; order Nymphaeales; family Nymphaeaceae; genus Nymphaea; species Nymphaea colorata. Next base: position 7,842,505 of record NC_045148.1, on the reverse strand, counting down.
GTATCGCTTTGTTTCTGTTTCTGCCTATTTCATTAACTGCTTTCCCTTTTCGGTTTCCCTTTTTTGAAGAAATTGCGAGGGAGGCTCTTTATTTCTTCCCGCTGTCCATTGGTTTGCTCGAGGAATGCCCTCCGGTATATCTGAATTTGTTTTTCCTTTTGTGTTTGTGGGATGGAAGGATGTCGGAGAGCACTTCTCCTTTGAAGGTTTGCTTCAACCCGCAGTGCCGCGCTTCCGGAGCGGAGAAATGGCGGAAGGGGTGGATGCTGAGGTCCGGTGAGATCGTGGAGCTTTGCTACCGCTGCGGGTAAGTTATTTCGTGTTTTTGACATGATTGTGTGTTTTTCTCTTATTTATGGCCTTTTGCTAGCTGGAGATTGAAGGACGAACTGTCGTCTCGTTTTTTGCTATTTCTCTTTTTCTCGCTCGACCGATTCTACCCGCGCGATGAGGCGTCCGGCTCTAGTTTTTCTTTTTTGAAACACTCTCCCGCTTCTTCGTGCTTGCAAGATCTTTGGAGTGTAGTCGAGGATTCTGTTTCGAATGGTCTTGCTTGTTTTGACTTCCTGCTGAGAATTTTGCTAATTCTTTCGATATTGTGCAACAAATTGCGTAAAGACGTTGTCCTTCACCTGTAATGATCACGTTTTTTCGATGTATGATTGGGCTGAAAACTGAAAAGGAGGGGATATGTTTTTTTTGTTGTTATGTATAAAATTTTCGAGGCAGCATCTTAACCGTGTCATGGTTCGTCGAATTCTGCTTGAACATGGGACTTGGTGAGTTTTAGCTTCATTCGTGTTTTTCTTTCCGCATTCGTAGCAGAGGAGCTCAATGCATGCTATTTATGGATTTGCACGGTTTCTCTTCAACCTATTTCAAAATAGCGCGCAACTTCAAAAGCTAAGGCAGACACGTGGATTTGGCCGATCGCAGCTTTTCTCACCTAAATAGACGTGATAAATATACAAATTTTATCGACTCCCTTCTGATTCTGAGGCTTCTGATCTCGGAGTGCTGTCTGAATATGAGATCTAATTTTTCTCTTATGAAGTTGTACGATTAGAATTCCTTCTATAAATGCATAGAGAAAGCATAAATGACCTCAGGTCATGTTTTTGCTTGAAATTCCAGAGGAGCCTCTTGAAGGTACATATGCCTGGTCTCTCTCTCTCTCTCTCTCTCTGTGTGTGTGTGTGTGTGGCGCTCTCTCTCTTGAATTGGGTCTTACGATTCTTCATTGAAGCCAGTTTGGCGGTTTGCCTTTCCATGTCCTTTGCGCTAATCAAATGTCAACAATTTTCCGGCCATCAAGTTGCTGGTTTTTCATTTCCATACGTAATTGATGGAATGTAAACTTTCTTGTATCAAGGGCATCCGTGCTTCACTTGTTCCTTCTCTACCTGCTCACAAAATTTTCATACGACTGTTTATATCTGTCCTTGTTGAGGCCATAATTATCTGTCTTCCTCCCGCCAAGATAAGAAAACCAAAAATAAAAACCTACCAACATTTTCTCATTGCTGAAAAAGATATACAAAACCAAAGATGATTAAGTAGCATAGGCTAAAAGAAGGAATGGATAATAAAAAGGAAGTGGAACTATGCGCTGAAAGAAAATTTTTAAAGCAAATACGTAATTAAAACACGAAAACAGCATGTAGTTTTGAAAATCTTTGACCAGACCATCTATATAGAAAAATACCGGTTTGCGTATTTTTCTGCATTCCTTGATGTGTTCTCATACTTTTTTGGGGGGGTTCTACTGTAGTTCTGCATATGAAGAACAGAGATTCTGTGAAGATTTTCATGCTGATGTTGCTGGGTGGAGGAACTGCGAAACATGTGGAAAGGTTGGAGACTGAAACCTGAAAGATTTGTTCTTGAATTATTTATGGACCTTATATGATATTTCTGTCAATGTACGTGCACAGCTTTTTGGATATTGTCTGTTTACCAGCGACAGTTATTTCCTTGACAGCGTTTGCATTGTGGGTGCATTGCTTCAGTTCACAGATACTATCTTCTTGATGCCGGTGGAGTAGAATGTGTCATTTGTGCCAAAAAAAATGTACCTGGTGTGGTAAGTCTTGATATATTTCCATAAGTAGTATGTGCACTTTTATGGCTCTTAATTGTTTCTCTTATTGAAGTGAATGTCAATCTATGTGGCGATTGGAGTCATTGGACCATGGTTTCTGCATCTCTTTCATTAGGGATCCTTGCCTATCAGACATCTTATAGTAGCAATCACCTTTTGGTTTAGGAAGTTGCTGCAGCTTATGCCTTGAACATTCTGTAATATTCAGAAGGGTTTACATTGTCAGTGCACTTTGTTTTGACCTTTATGATGGCCTTTGCTCCAGCCTCCAATGAAGTCAGTAGCTTTGTGTTCCATTTTTGTTTTTCATGTTCTACTTGTTAAATTTTAAGTTTCAGCATATTTTAAAATGGTCATCTTAGAATAAAGAGTCAGTCTGAGAGATGCGTAGAAAATATGCAGGCTGGTTTGGTCCAAGATTTCAAAATCTGAGTCATCCTAGAGGCAAAATCATGTAATTCTACTGGAAATCAAGCTGCAAAACTAGGGTCATAAGATCATCGCATGCTCTTTTCATTTCCTGTGGATGCTTTTGCAAATTGGTCTAATCTTATATTTTTCCCATTTTTTTCCCACACAAATTTGCTTTCTAGGAACAGAGCCTGTTCAGACCACCATCTTGGTTTCCTTCTCTGTCTCACCTTGATGGCCTGACAGATCAGTCTTCGAAGGTATGGGGTCAGATTCCACCGACAGGATCTGATCTCAGACAGCTACAGAAACTGCCCCTTGTTTGGCACTATATATCCCAGAATTCTGAGTCATATCCAGGGATGAGACATCCTGATGCTGGAAATCCAAGTGATAGATTTCCAGGTAAAGTGTGCCCTGCAACCTGCTCCATGGAGAAGAAGAATGTCGAAGACTCCCATGAAAAGGATTCAGACAACAGTCACAGTACCATGAAGTTCCATATTTATGATAATCTTGGCAATAGGATTTCAGATGTTGGTCACGATAGCTCTTTCGTTCAGGAGGCATATATGGATGGTTTGAGGGATCCTAGCTACATTGCAGGAAGAAAGAGCAATGAAGCTGGAAAAGTTATTTCTGCAGAGGAGTTTGGAAGGAAAAAATCTGTTAATGTTCCTACATGTGAACCACAGGATTCATATCTCAATATAAAACATTTACCTAGCTTGTTGAAAGATGGCATTTCAAATGTTTCTGGTCCTTCTCTGCCTTTCTCAAGGGAAACCAATTTGAAACATTCAAATGATCCTCAACAACAGGGATACTTACAATCGTCGCAGAAGCAATACTTTTCTACCTGCCATGCAGGTCTAGGGTCTTCTAAGGAGACACAAAGTCAAGTTAGCTCTATCAGCTCTTACACTGATGGAAAGGTGAAAAATCAGTCAATACTTTCTCGATACTGCCCAAGGATCACTGCTCAAGAGCTTCAGAAAATATCCGGAAAGTATCCATCATATTGTTTTAATATTCTTAGATGTTTATTTTTAAATTGTTATACTTTATATATTTGCAACATATTGAAGCACTTTCACATCTTTGTTTTATTTGCCTGTTTATATCCAGTTGAAATTTGTGATCCTTGACCTTTTCTTAGCTCAAATTCTGTTGTCACTCCTTTATTTGAGAAAATGTTAAGTGCTAGCGATGCAGGTCGTGTAGGACGCCTAGTGCTACCAAAAAAATGTGCAGAGGTAAACTTTATAAATTTTCTTTTTATATATTCTTTGAAATTGGTGTCAAGGAATGATCTAACTTTTGTGATTCATTCTTCACTTACTAAGAATACATGAAGTATAACAGTCACAAAGAATACATATAATACCAAAAAGGCACTAAGGCCAAGTGAAGAAGAGTAATACTCATTCAATAAACAATATAAAGGCTGTAAAACACAGCTTATTCTTTACAAAGACTGTTACAAGGATATTTATAAGAGAGAATAAGAAGAGATGAGCTAAACTAGCCGTTGGGCTAGTTCCAACAGCTCTTAATAGAGCTGTTGGAACTGCCAACGGCTAGTTTGGCAGAAATAATAAAAAAATAAAAAAATAAAAAATAAAAAATAAAGAGAAAAGAAAGAAATAAACTAAATCCTAAACTAATTCCTAAGTCCTAACTAATCCTAAACTAGCTCTTAACTAAGATAATACCTAATTAAGAGATAACAACAATAAGAAATCATATTTCTTAACACCCCCCCTTAAACTTACGGTGCTATCACCGAAAGTTTATCTAAAAGAAAGTTGAATCTGGGAGAACATAGAGGCTTTGTGAAGAAATCAGCCAGCTGGAACTCGGAGGAGACATATGGAAGTTTGATAGTCTTCTTCAAAAATTCTTCACGAACATAGTGACAGTCCATTTCTATATGCTTTGTTCGTTCATGGAATGTTTGATTCTTGGCAATGTAGATAGAACTCTTGTTGTCGCAGCATAAATCAGTGGGTTCTTCTATCTTTATTCCCATATCAAGGAGCATTTGGCGAAGCCAGACAATTTCCATAGTTGTAGAAGCCATGGCTCGATATTCAGCTTCAGTAGAGGATAGTGAGACTTTCTGTTGCTTTTTGCATTTCCATGAGATGAGTGATTCTCCTAGAAAAACACAAAATCCAGTAGTTGAGTGTCTATCATTAGGATCTCCTCCCCAATCAGCATCAGTATAAGCAATCAAGTTCAAGGAGGAAGAGGAAGACATAAATACTCCCTTGTTTATTGTTCCCTTAATATATCTGATGATACGAAGAACAGCTCCCATATGAACGGTTGATGGAGCATGTTGAAATTGACTCACAGTATGAACTGCATGAGCAATGTCAGGCCGAGTGATGCTAAGGTACATCAAGGATCCCACAAGTTGTCGGTAAGGAGTGGGATTGGCAAGTGGAACTCCATCATCAATCTTCATCTTGCTTCCTACTGCTTCAGGAGTTTCTGTGACCTTATCATCTGTTATGCCTGATTTAGCAATGATCTCTGCAGCAAAATTAGTTTGTGACAAAAAATATCCTCTAGTAGAGTATGCAACCTCAATACCCAAGAAGTACGTTAGAAAACCTAAATCTTTCATTTCAAAAGTTTCTTGTAGTAATTTCTTACATTCTTTAATACCTTCCTTATCACTACCTGTAATGATCATATCATCAACATACAGTAGAAGAATTATGATACCTGCAGTAGTATACTTAACAAACAAGGCAGTGTCAGTTAAGCAAGAATGAAACCCATAATCAGAAATAACAGAATTAAAACGGTCAAACCAAGCTTTAGGAGCTTGTTTGAGGCCATAAAGAGCCTTCTTAAGTCTAAGAACTTTCCTTTGAGGAACAGACAACCCTGGTGGTACTTCCATATAAACCTCTTCCATAAGATCCCCATTTAAAAAGGCATTTTTAACATCCATTTGATAGATATTCCAGTTTTTAACAGATGCTAAAGCAATAAGGGTCCTAACAGTAGTCATTCTAGCTACAGGGGCAAATGTTTCCTCATAGTCAATACCATATTCTTGAGTGTAACCTTTGGCAACAAGCCTTGCTTTATACCTTTCTAGGGATCCATCACTTTTAGTTTTCACCTTGTATACCCACTTGCATCCAATAGTCTTTTTCCCTATAGGTAAATCTTGTATTTCCCAAGTTTGGGCTTTTCTCAAGGCATCCAATTCTTCTAACATGGCATTCTTCCACTCAATATATTTGGATGCTTCATTAAAAGTAGAAGGTTCAAAGTGAGAGTGAATGGCATTAATTCTAGCTCTATGAGATGGAATAAAAGTTTCATAAGACACAAACCTATTGGGTTGTCTTACATTTCTAGTGGATCTCCTAAGGTTTTCTCCACTTTGAGTTGGTTGGAGATCAATGGTCTCATGATGTTCTTCTTCACCAACTTCTTGTTGCCGGTTTCTTCTATGATAAGTGATTATATCCTTGGCCATTCTACTATCATTACCACCAGTGTTGCTATCATCACCATCATGCATTTCATCATCACATTGAGAAAGGAACTTAAATAAAAAGGAATAATCATTATTGTGTTGTGACTCCCCACAATTTTTAAAACCACTTTCATCTTCACAAAACCTTACATTCCTTGAGACAATGATCTTGTCTTTAATTGAGTCATAACATTTGTAGCCTTTTTGGGTTTCAGAATAACCAATAAAAGCACATTCAATAACTTTTGAACTTAGCTTATCAGCCTTGTCATTAAGAACAAAACATTTGCATCCAAAAATACGAAGTCTATTGAAATCGGGTTCATACTTGAATAATTTTTCAAACGGAGTGGTATTATGTAAAACTTTTGAAGGCATTCTGTTTATAAGATAAACAGAGGCAAGTGCGGTTTCAGCCCAAAAGTTTTTAGGCACATTTTTGGAAATAAGAAGGGTTCTTGTTGTTTCAATTATGTGCCTATGTTTTCTTTCTGAAAGTCCATTTTGTTGAGGTGTTCTTGGACAAGATTTTTGGTGGACTATCCCATAGTTTTTCAAATATCTTTCGAACTCATTTGAAATGTATTCACCTCCGGAATCAGTCCTTAAAATTTTTAATTTAGCATTGAATTGTGTTTGTACTAACATGTGAAAATTTTTGAATATCTCAAAAACTTCGGATTTATATTTTAGGAAATATATCCAACAATACCTAGTGAAGTCATCAACAAAGATCACATAATATGATAGCCCTCCTTTTGACATGATAGGAGAGGGTCCCCATACATCGGAATGAACAAGCTCAAAAGGCAAAGAAGAGAAGAAGTTCCTTTCTCCAAAAGATAAAGATTTCATTTTTCCATGTATACAATCATTACATTTAAAATTTTCAATACAAATATTCTTGGTAGGGTTCATCATAGACAATTTTCTAACATTTGGATGACCTAATCTTTGGTGCCAAACATTGATGTCCACATTTTCAACATAGTGACAAAACTTTTCTTTGGGGATGCATAAATTGTCCATGTAGTAAAGGTCCCCTTTTCTAAAACCTTCCCCAATCAATCTCCCGGTTTGGTGATCCTGCACCAAACATTTATTTGATGAGAAAACAACATCAAATCCAAGATCTGAGATTTGTGACACAGAAAGTAAGTTAAGATTAAGTTTAGGAACATAACTAACTTTTGGAACAAAAAATTTTTGTTTTCCAAATTCTTTTTCAAAATTCCCAATCCCTTTAACACTTAAAGAAGTTCCATCGGCGGTAACAACATTTGATTCTTTTCTTGTTCTTTCAAATTTGGTCAAAGATGATATATTTGGTGTCATATGAAAAGATGCACCAGAATCTAAAAGCCAAGAAAACATACCAGGAGTGTTGGAGATGGATGCCGTTGTTGCTAGTGCTCCGGAATTTGACTCCTTGATCATGGGTTGAAGGGCTGTCATGATTTGATTCAACGTTGTGGATATAGATGATAGATCACATCCTTCATTTGTGACATTTGCGGCCTTTCTTTGATCAAATTGTCTAATGTTGTAATGTCCACCTTGAGGAAATGAAATTCCCCGGTTGTGTTGCCCTCCTTGTGGATATGAAGTTCCTCCTTTGAGAAAATTTCCTCCAAGATTCCGCGATTGTCCTTCATTGTTGTTCAACTTTGGGCAACTAGGTCTTATGTGACCCGGTTCATGACAAAAGTGGCAAATAACTTTATATTCTCCTCTAATTTGATTCTTAAAGTGAGGAGGTCTAAAAGACTTGATGTTGTTTCCAGGTCTAGAGGCGGCTAAGGCTCTTTCTTCTTCTTGTTTTGAGACAAGAACACTATCTTTATCCATTTCTTTGGATAATTTCATTCTAGTTTCCTCTCCACTTAGCTTTGTAAGAAGTTCATGAATGAGTGGAGGAGAGGATGAAGAAAGAAGGGCTGACCTTATTTGTTCAAATTCGGGCCGTAGCCCTTGAAGGAATTGAAAAAACCGAAATTCATCTATTTCATTTCTTCTAATCTCATGGCATTTGCAGTCCAACCCTAGTTCGGGACTTAGTTGATCTAATTCATTCCATACACTAGAGATTTCCATGAAAAATTCTCTAACATTTTTCTCTCCTTGCTTGATACTTTGGGCCTTTTGAATCAAAAGATACTTTCGGGCCATATCTTTTTGGGTGAACATTCCCTTAAGATATTCCCAAACTTCACTAGCCTTTTCATAATACATAAGATTTTGGGCAATTCTAGGTTCAATACTTCCATAAATCCATTCTTTAATCCTAGAATTTTTAGCTTCCCAATCGTCTAATTTTTTGTAATATTCATTCATAGCATTTTGTCTTTCCACTCCATCTAGTTGTTTTTCAATCCCATTTTCTATTTTGGTCAACTTGAGAGTGGGAGGGATAGACGTACCTCTTATGAAGCCCCATAAATATTTTCCTTTGATATGCATTTCCAAACATTTTGCCCATAGTGTATAATTGGTTCCGTCAAGCTTGTATGGAGCATAATAGCTTCCTCCTTCAATTGAAACTTTGGAGTCTTCCATGAGAGCAATACTTGAAACAATAATCTCCAAGGAAGTCAAGAAAAAACTCTTCTAGAAATTTCACCAAACAGTTGGTGAGCAACCGCAGCAAAAAGGCCTTCAAGAAATTATATCCTCCAGCAAAGAATCTCTTCAATCAAACCAGCAACATAAAATCTCAGCAGCAGCCTTTAACAAGCTTTGAGAATCAGCCCAATGGCTCTGATACCATGTGAAAAGTGACTATAACAGTCACAAAGAATACATATAATACCAAAAAGGCACTAAGGCCAAGTGAAGAAGAGTAATACTCATTCAATAAACAATATAAAGGCTGTAAAACACAGCTTATTCTTTACAAAGACTGTTACAAGGATATTTATAAGAGAGAATAAGAAGAGATGAGCTAAACTAGCCGTTGGGCTAGTTCCAACAGCTCTTAATAGAGCTGTTGGAACTGCCAACGGCTAGTTTGGCAGAAATAATAAAAAAATAAAAAAATAAAAAATAAAAAATAAAGAGAAAAGAAAGAAATAAACTAAATCCTAAACTAATTCCTAAGTCCTAACTAATCCTAAACTAGCTCTTAACTAAGATAATACCTAATTAAGAGATAACAACAATAAGAAATCATATTTCTTAACATATCCATCATATTGTTTTAATATTCTTAGATGTTTATTTTTAAATTGTTATACTTTATATATTTGCAACATATTGAAGCACTTTCACATCTTTGTTTTATTTGCCTGTTTATATCCAGTTGAAATTTGTGATCCTTGACCTTTTCTTAGCTCAAATTCTGTTGTCACTCCTTTATTTGAGAAAATGTTAAGTGCTAGCGATGCAGGTCGTGTAGGACGCCTAGTGCTACCAAAAAAATGTGCAGAGGTAAACTTTATAAATTTTCTTTTTATATATTCTTTGAAATTGGTGTCAAGGAATGATCTAACTTTTGTGATTCATTCTTCACTTACTAAGAATACATGAAGTACCATTGATTTCAGACTGATCTAATACTTCCTCATAGGATGTATCAATGTGCATGAGCACGCATGCCCTAATATGCATGTTTTGGTTTGGTGTGTTTTGTGCAATAATCAGATGGTTCAGTTGAAGACATTTACCTTTCTATCATTTTGTGCTGCTTCTTCATTGGATTACTGATCATTATCAGCCCTTCTGATCGGCTTTGAATTGTTTTTGAATTTTAACCATGACTAGGCATACTTCCCAGCAATTTCACATCCTGAAGGATTGCCTCTTAGAATTCAAGATGCAAATGGAAAGGAATGGGTATTCCAGTTTCGATTTTGGCCTAACAATAACAGCAGGATGTATGTGTTAGAAGGTGTAACATCTTGCATTCAGTCTATGCAGCTGCAAGCTGGTGATATAGGTAACGATAGACTCCTAACTGATGTCATTGCTTTAGTCGGCTTTTATTTATTCTCATTGACTTCTTTTCTGCCGATAGGAGAAACTATTACATTTGAAAAGTATGCATTCCATGTAATGCTACATTTAACAGGTCTTGGACCTTGGCCTATGTTTTGCATGAATATCTGATATATTTTGTTGAGCTTATGCATACGCGATCATTTGGTACCCTTAGTTTTCACAAAATTTTGGTTTCGCACTTAAAAAATGATGTCACATATGGAAGATAAAAGTAATAACTCGAAGATTGGACTTTATTCTTCAGCTACAAGTTAAGTATGTCTGAATGTTGGATAGATACGTCCAACATCTGTATGTAAGATCATTACAAGCCCGTGTGCATCTGCATGCATATTTATATTATATACATGGCTGAGTGATCTTTTAGTATCCTTCTACCTTCAAATCATTTTTCACACACTGTCCGTTTTTTTTTTTTTGGAATTTTTCTGTTCTAAGACAGGCTGTTGAAAATTTGCTTCCTTGAATCATTGCTTTTTTCATTCATTAATTTGTAAAATTCTGGGGCTTGGTTTTGTAGTTCATTCTTAAACCTAAGCTTCTGCATCCTTTTTCTGTTGGTGGCAAATTTATGAATAAAGCTTTTATTGGTGTTATTTTCTTACAAATAGAAATGCATTTACTTTTCAAGCCTTTTCTCTAGTTTCTTTATCATCTTTTGATTTACAGTCCATTCACTGGGTGCTAAAAGTTCATTGTGTCTCCCCAGTAACATTTAGTCGGATAGATCCAGAAGGGAAACTTGTCATGGGATTCAGGAAGGCTTCAAGTACTCTGTCTCATCAGGTATGTAACACTGTCAGACAGTACCTTTCAATATTATGGTTGCTAATATTGATTTCCACATGTCTAGATCATTTTCCTGGGAGGAGTATGTTGAATCGTCCATCAGTGTCTTTGAGGCTTAACCTTAGGTGCCAAATATAGCTCCTCTCTTGCAAAATGTGGACTGTTTTAATCAATGTTGTAAATGTGAGCCTGAATCGGCCAATTTAAATCAAATTGATAGAAAATCGATTCAATTCCTTGATCAATACAATGGTGCCATGTGCCCTCCTCGAAATCAGGTGCTACGCCTCGACCATGAATATGAGGGATATTTTGAGACCATCACTTTTTTTTTAATCTCCAAAACTACATAAGCCTTTTGTTAAGGAAAACGTTGGGTCATTTTCAAGATATTTTCGTAATATTTTCTCACTTTTTCAAAATTCTTTTGATATATCCTAGTGTCTGTTCTAATTTTTTTTATTTTAGGTCTTAGAAATTATTTTGAATCTTATTTAATTTTTGTTCAATTAGTTTTTGTATTTTCAATTCTTTTAAACACAAACATTCAATGTGAAAATTGGATTTTGTAAAATGAGTTTTTTAAGGGTTTTATATTTGTCAATTCATATAATCTGACTTACACATCTGATTTTAATTTCTTTTCCCAATTATATAGTTCTGGACATTCCATAACATTTGTATAGTTGAGTTCATCGTAAACTGGACAATGTTCATGCAAATCAAATTTCTGAACTGTTAATCTAGGGACTATATATGTCTGTGTATCTGTACTCAAGTTTCTTTTAGTAAATCTTAAACTAATTTTTCGTACTTATCTGAATCATTCTTGATCAGATTAATAAATCTACCCTTTTTGAATTTACTAAATTTATATCATGAATTAGGGCAACAAAAAAAAAAAGATTTTCTCTGGAGGAGCACTGGGGAAGTTCAAATTTTCAAATTGCATGGATAAAAATACATTTAAAGAATTAATTCATATATATATATATATATATATATATATATATATAATCTATATCTCCCTCTCTCTCTCTCTCTCTCTATATATATATATATATATATATATATATATTTATACACTTTTCTAAATAATCATGAAGACAAAAAAATATATAGCTTTCTTTGCTACAAGGAAAACAAGCCAAGGTCAAGTGGCAGAAAAAAACACAAATGAAGGTTCAATAAGAACCTAATGACAATGTTCTAAAAAAAGAGTGGACATGTACCAATACACAGGAACATATCCAAGCTTATTATCAAAAGGATGCACAGAAAACATTATGAAAAAGAGGAGCTTTGCGAGTGCTTTGTCGATTCGCTTTGCGAGTACGTGCTTTCTTAAGGGAACTCGTCAAGCTTTGATGGCTCCCGACACCATCAAGCAATGTTATAAAAGGCATAGCGTATCGCGTATCGGTCGGGCCGACCTATACGTCGTATCGTATTGTATCGTATCGTAACGTATCGTAAACGTAGCGTAGCGTATTGTAAAATTATTTTTTTAGTTTTAAAAAATATTTAAAAATAAAAAATAGAGAAAAATTATTAAAAATCTTAAAAAATGAACAAAAAATCAGAAATCAAGAAAAATGTATTCAAATATAAAAAAGATCATCATACATAAGGAACATTCATGTGTATCAACAACACATTCAAAAATAAGAAATTAGATATTCAAAATAACATAATAAACATTCATCACAATTTTAAACTTGAAAATTTTATAGAATCTTAGGACTTAGAGTCTTAGGACTTGGAGTTTTAGGACTTAGATTACATCACAATTTTATAAGTTCAAAACATATAGTTATCATCTTTCATGATTTAACAATAATATCTCCAAAATCGCTGAATCCTTGGTTATTTTTGATGAAAATGTGCAAAATCTCTCCCTCCTACATCTTTTGGAGTCTTTAAATACAAGAAGAGAGAGAGGAAGGAGTGTTTAAACTTTAAAAAATAAAAAAATTTGTGTTTTAACCCGTATCGTACGATACAGGGGTGTATCGCCCGTATTGTGCGAGCACGATACGTGCGATACGCGTACAATACGCACGTGTATCGTGTATCGAAGATGTATCGTATAAGTTTCTTTGACCTATACGATACATATCGTACGATATGCGTCCGTATCGTATGATACAGATAAACATTGCCATCAAGATGAGAGGGGTGGTATTCAAAGGACCTATCAATATAGCATACCTATTGGTCTTTACACTAATAGACACTATAGTTGGTTTTTTCTTCTTGTTGGATCATGAGAGTACTTTGAATGACATTAGCTCATCACTTTTCATAAGCACACTCGCTTCGCTTTGTCGCTGCCTATAGTTGTGCACTGACCTTAGCCCTACGGTTCACTTTGCTCATGACATATGCCTTTAAAGGTCAACATTGAAATTCGCCTATTGGCACGACTGAAGTTCACAGTTGCAAGGCTGATGTGCAATTCCAGTAGCTGGATGAAGAGAAATAGAGATACATGCTGGCCTGGGCCGCCTGGTTGTCAGAACGGGGACTATCGGTACTGCTTTGATTAACTCATTGCTACTTCTGACCCCTCCCTCTCTTTCTCAATCTGACCCTTCTATGTACCCGATTCCCAAGATCCCCCATTTAGACCCAACCAAAGGGAGGAGTTAGCAACTAAGCTAGCTCCATTGGATACACATCTCTTTGGTCAGAAAACCCAACCTTAAAGTCAAAATTGTTGAAGTTGAACTTCAATGTCGAATCCACAAGAATGAAGATGTAGAGGATAGAACTGTTGAGAGAAGACACGAGAGAGAGAAGAGAGCTCGTTAATTCCTTATGACTCCCACCCTTCTAATATAATAAAGAGAACTAATTAGGGTTATGTTTAACCCTTTACATAAAGAGTCCAATAAGTATTGAAAAATTCAAAGAACTACCTAATAAAAGTTTCAACAATGCAAAAAACCTCAAAACATAACTTTTTCTTAACACTCCCCCTCAAGCTGGAGCATAGATGTCTATCATGCTCAGCTTGTTACAACACTTTGTGAAATCAGATATAGGAAGAGCTTTAGTAAATATATCTGCAGCTTGATCTTCAGAAGCAACATATTTAGTAGAAATAATCCATGTTTGAAATAAGTCTATAATATAGTGACAATCCACCTTGATATGTTTGGTTCGTTCATGAAAGACATGATTATTGGCTATATAAGTAGCCACTTTATTGTCACAGTGTATTTTTATAGGCTGTTCTATCTGAATTCCAAGACCTTCTAACATGGCTCTCACTCAAGTAATTTCAGTTGCAGTTTGAGCCATGGCTCGGTATTTTGACTCTGCACTAGATCAAGCCACAACAGCTTGTTTCTTACTTCGCTAAGAAACTATGTTACGTCCAACAAAAATGCAGAATCCCGTAGTAGACTTTCTTTCATCAATAGAGCCTGCATAATCTGCATCAGAATAAGCTTCTATTTGGAGTGATGAACCCTTTTTAAATAATAAACCTTTTCCAAGAGAACCTTTTAGAAATTTCAATAGAAGTATGGCTGCATCCCAATGTGCTTTTCTTGGCTTGTCCATAAACTGGCTCAGTTTTCCCACAACAAAAGATATATCAGGCCGAGTTGTGGTCACATATAGTAGCTTTCCAATCAGTGATCTATATGACTTGCTATCCACAGGTTCAGATTTATCATCATATAAGTGAATACGAAAGTTCATAGGAATAGATGCAGGTCTGGTTCCAGTCATACCTGTCTCTTGGAGCAAATCAAGAACATATTTTCTTTGGGAAAGAATTAAACCTTCTTTACTTCTTGCTACTTCTATCCCCAAGAAACAACGTAGAGAGCCAAGATCTTTAGTAACAAAGTGTTGTTTGAGATACTCTTTTGTATCTTGTATTTCTTTTCACCAGTTAAAATGATGTCATTCATATATATCACCATAACCATCATACCTTGTGAAAACCTTTTTATAAACAATGAATGATCTAGAGGAGATCTATGAAATCCGAACTTGGATACAACATAGACAATTTTTGAAACCATGCTCTAGGACTCTGCTTCAACCGTATATAGCCTTCTTTAATAAACATACCTTGATGGATTCACTTGGTACCACTTAGAGTCCATCTCCTCTTTCATCGCTTGGTACCACTTAGAGTCCAAAAGAGCTTGTTCATGAGATATAAGAACTAAAGTAGCTGACAAGGCATCAATAAATTTGCATATATGATTTCCCAAATAAGATGTACTAACAAATTTAGAAAGAGGATGAATTGTAAATTGTCAGATCCCTTTACGTAGTGCAATAGGTAAATCATCAGGATGAGAAGCATCAATGGAACACTCAGGCATATTATGTAAGTCAGAATTACGTATCTCCCGAGAGCAAGACGACACAAGGTCATTAGATGATGGATTCCTTCTTGAATATATAAGAGGAGAGTCTTTAAATCGTGGAATGGAGGAATTGGGACAAGTAGGAAGGTGAAATAAACGGAATGGACTCAAGTGGAATAGGAGGAATTGGAAGTGGAACAGAGGAGGGCATCTCAGACTGAGAATGTGAAGAGCTTGCAGCAAAGAACAGAGAAGACTCGTGGAAGGTTACATCAGCACTGACAAACTCTCGATTGGATATAGGATCTAAGCATCGATACCCTTTTTGATTTCGAGAGTATCCCACAAAGACACACTTAGTTGCTTGTGCTGCAAGTTTATCTCGATTAGGTCCAAGTCGATGTACAAAGCATGTGCATCCAAATACCCGTGGAGGTAAAGAGAACAAAGCCTTATTTGGGTAAAAGATTTGAATTGGTATCTTGTTGGCTATTGAAGGGGATGACATTCTATTTATTAGGTAACATGCAGTTAAGATTGCATCTCCCCAAAATTTGGCAGGCATATGAGAATGAATCATTATAGTGCGGGCTACCTCCAAAAAATGTCGGCGTTTTCTTTCAACTACACCATTTTGTTGAGATGTGTGAGGGCATGTAAATTGTGGCACAATACCATGAGATTTGTAGAATTCAAGTAGGGAAGTAGATTTAAACTTGAAAGCATTGTCAGTGCGAACAACCTTGACACAAGTATTAAATTGAGTTTTTATTTCCAAGATGAAAGATTTCAAGATACAAGAAACTTCAAATCTGTCTTTCATCAAAAACATTCAAGAGACTCAAGAAAATTCATCAACAATGGATAGATAATAACAGGACGACAACCGACTCAGAACCCGACTAGGTCCCCATACATCAACAAGAACTAAATCAAATATATTTTGGCTAGACTGACTTTGGCTCGAAGGAAAAGATGTACGACTATGCTTGCCTAATTGACAAGCTTCACACTCGATGAAGGTTGAAGAAGAAATCTGAGGACATAACTGCCGAAGTTTATGAAAGGATAGATGATCAAGTCTGAGATGCCGATTCACTTGAAGGTGAATCAACCAAAAGAGACGCCTCTTTAACGAATGTATCCAAGAAGTAGATTCCATTTCTCTCATGGCCTCCACCAATCTTCCTCCCAGTCGATAAGTCCTAAAATACACAAGTGCCAGGGTAAAAAATAACTCGACAATTCATCTCTTTAGTAATTTTTCTTACAGATAACAAGTTCTTTGGGAATTCAGGAGTATATAGCACTTCATGAACATGTAAAGATGGAGATAGGCGGACATCTCCATGTCCTTCAACCGGTGATAGTCTTCCATCAACTAATTGAACATACTGAGAGGGATAAAATTTCTGCAAGTTTGAAATACTGACATCTCCACAAAAATGTCTAGACGCTCCAGAGTCAATTATCCAACAACCATTAGAGGGAGTTCTACCTGTAGAAAATGTTGAATCTGTGATAGCAGTAGAAACAGATGGGGTGGAAGGTGCAACATTTGATCGATGCTCCATAATTAGTTCAAGTTCAGCGGAGTTAACTTGAGAGAAGTGG
This sequence comes from Nymphaea colorata, assembly GCF_008831285.2. Taxonomy (NCBI): domain Eukaryota; kingdom Viridiplantae; phylum Streptophyta; class Magnoliopsida; order Nymphaeales; family Nymphaeaceae; genus Nymphaea; species Nymphaea colorata. The sequence continues at coordinate 7,825,755 of NC_045148.1, read as the reverse complement.
CATCTACCGAAGCAGCAGTGAGATTCACCTTGGGAACTATATTGATAGACTGTGAGTTTGAAGCTGGTATGGGGAAGGATGTCATAGTCGTGGACGAAGATTTGTTTGGTTTACCCACTTTGTTCCAGCACCTATCCTCTAAGTGACCAAGACGACCGCAATACGTGCATTGGAGTCTCCCACGCCCTCCTAGTCCACGACCTCTTCCTCTACCACGAGAAGGGTATTGTACACTCCGTCCTCCTCCAAATGAGGCAAGTGTAGATGGCTGTGAATTATTTGTAGAGGGAGAAAGGGTAACCGCCAGTCTATTTAGCCTGTTTAAGGCCTCCTCAAGATCAGGAAAATCAGACCCTGTAAGCATTTGGGCCTTAGCTGCAGAATAATCTGATGATAGTCCAGCAAGAAATTTAACAACTATCATTTGCTCCATGTGAGACTTGAGACAGTGCTTGCAAGGAGGTTTTAAAGAGTTCATCTTTTCATAAGTAAACTTCACTTTGGTAAAGTATTCAGTTAAATCCATGTCACATTGCTGCAGTTGTAATAGTTCTTGCTGAACTTGAAGAATTTTGGTGATGTTCTTGTCTTGATAGTATGTCTGCCGGAGTGAATTCCACATATCTTTAGCTGTGTTATAATAGCAGAGACCAGCGGCAATATGAGGTTGAGTGCTATTCATAGGCCACACACTAATTATACTGTTTTCTTCCTCCCACTGTGCGTACTTGCCAACTTTTTCTGTTGGTTGATCTTCTTCTAATATATATTTCTTTCCATGTCCAACGACTGAGAACATGAAAGTTCTAGCCCAAACATCATAATTAGATCCATCGAGTTTGATAGTAGATCCAAAAGAAAAAGGATTTGAGAATGCTTTGTACTCTACCCCCAGCCTCTGGCTGATTTCCAGGTTCATGTTGTAGATTTACAGCCATGACAAGCCCTTGAAGATAAACAAATATGGATGTTCACGGCAGACTTCAATTTATCTTAAAAATGTCGTGAAGTTAACTTGCCTCAAATAAGAATACCCACTGCTACTTCATGACTGAAAATTAATATTAATTCTGTCGTTGTTTCTGCACCTCCACTATAGCAAAATTCCACTACGACAGCAACAAAACACAAAGAAGATTTCTGATTTGCAGCACCCTATTTCTGCAACATCAAAACACACTTTGGAACTCCGCGACAAGTATCCAGAGGCAGCAAAGGTAACATACTAAATCTGTCGACAACAACAATACATAAGGAAGATTTTTGACTTGCAACACCACAACAATTTCACACCAATAGTATAGTTGCAGCAGAAAATAATTTATATATATTTATCTTCGAGCGATCAACTGCTGTCTACACACGCTAGAAACTTTACCACCGACTGTAATCAACATGGGTTAGGGTTTTTGATCACATTTACATGTTTATGATCAAAACCCTAACCCTCGACAGGTTGAGAAATACCTTTTGTTTTCAGTTGAGAGAGAGAGACAACACCCTGACGTTGATGAAGAAGGAGGATAACGAGGGAGCTTGCTGGTTTAGAACGACGTCAACAGGATCCCAAGACTATCCGCTCTGATACCATATTGAACTTCAACGTCGAATCCACAAGAATGAAGACGTAGAGGATAGAACTGTTGAGAGAAGGTAAAGAAGAGAGAATGAGAGAGAAGACAGGAGAGAGAGAAGAGAGCTCGTTAATTCCTTACGGCGCCCACCGTTCTAATATAATAAAAAGAACTAATTAGGGTTATGTTTAACCCTTTACATAAAGAGTCCAATAAGTATTAAAAAATTCAAAGAACTACCTAACAAAAGTTTCAACAATGCAGAAAACCTCAAAACATAACTTTTTCTCAACAAAAACTAACAAAAAAGATATAGACAATAGCACTTACATATTATATAAAATCACATCATATGTGTGTGTGCGTGGGGGAAGAGAGTTAGTCATAAAAAAATTTAAGTCAGCCCTACAGAGAAAAATAATGGCAAAATTGAGGGAAAATATAGAGACTATCATTTTCATCCTACATAAATCACTATATATATATATATATATATATATATATATATATATATATATATATAGTGAGAGAACAGGAGAAATGAAAATTGATGAAAACTGAAAGTCCTTTTGAATTTGGATGTGAATCATTATGATTGAAAGGATAGAATTTTGTAATGGGTTTCTCTGCTGAGAGCCACAAAAACTATCAATCTGACTTCTAGTTTGCTAATACGATGTCAAAGCTGGCAAGGCATGTAGCCATTTCTTTGCCTTTCATGTAAGTATTTAGGTAAGGGGCTCAAAGCCCGCTGTAGGGACATGCAATTGATCCTTTTTTCCGCATATCCTAGGAACATGCTGAGTATATTTGTTGGTCAGATGCAAACTTTTTGTTTGTTAATTTATGTACTATGCACCCTCCGCAAATTGGCAACTTGTTTGCTGAGAGGTCTTTTTCTTTTGCAACTTGATTTTTAGGTAATTCCTGTGAATGAACTCTTGAGCCGACCTAGGAAACTGGTTCATCTGTATGAATGTGGCGGTTATGTAAGCACATAGATATAGAGCAATCCCCCTCTCTGAGTTGGATTTGTGTATTTTAGCATCCAGTACTTGGTTATGACCACGATGATGGTTTTCAGATGCTTTTACTAGGATTCTCTAAGCTTGAAATGTTGTTTTGTTTTTCATAGGATGGGCGCTCACTGGAGAACCAGAATGGTGAAGTTCCTAACAGGATTGGAGCATGCAATGAAGTTGTGACTGCACTTCCTGCTTATTCTGCAAAAGTAGCATTTGATTCAACCGGTGATTCATCACGTGGCCAGATTGGACCAATTAGCGTTGTCTCTTATTTGGATAAAACAAGCAAGCAAAAAGCTTCTTCAGGTTCAGCAGCTTTTTCGCTTGATAAAAGAAAAAAAGGAACCTGTGGTTCCAAAAGGAAACGGCTTTCTGTTGATGACAAGAGTGCTGCAAAGATGAAACCAACATGGGAGGAAGCACAAAAACTGCTACAACCACCTCCCAACCATTCTCCCACTATTGTAGTTATTGAGGGGCATGAATTTGAGGAGTATGAGGTCTGTCATGAAGCTTTTCTTACCTCCTCTAGAATCGATTTTTTGAGTCATAGTATATTTCATCAGAAGCCTTTTCTTTATCTGCTTCCTCTGAGATCTGTTAGTCCTATAAAGTATAAAGTATGCCACGAGTGAAGAGACTGGAAACCTTAATTCTTCTTTTCTTTTTTTGGGAGTGTCAGTTTTTATTGTTGTTCGAAGTGCTGGATGCAGCTGAGTTGAGCCTAGAGCCTTGCTAGGACTAGGCACATTAAGCAGTCCACCAAAAAGGCAACATCTAGTTGTTAAACTTAACAAAGCAACTGGAGTCTCAATGAAAATTCCATAACTATCAAGTTACAAAATTAAAGTTTAAAGCCTTAAAAGATAACAGAAAGAGAGTTATATCAATGCTTCTTAATGTTGTAGAGTATGCAGAATCTTCCAATTTCCTAAACCCAAACTGTTAAATCTCTAATTTTCATTGGTAAAGTCTAGATCCCCAAACTAAAATCTAAAGGTATGAATCTAGTTAAAAGAAAAATGGAGAGACTTCAAGTCCCTAGCATAATCACATCCTCCATGTTTGTAAAACGGTCTTCTATTTGAAAAAAAAGTTGTATGAAGATCAATAATTTTGTGGAAAGCAGTTGAAAACCTAAAACAACGTACAATCATTCAAAGTATAAATTAGTATGTATGAACTGTAACTGTAACTATAATTAAAAGTGCACACATAGAGACTTCTGATGTAAAACACATGCAATAAAGACAATGGAGAAAAATAAAATCGACGCCAGAACAGAGGGAAAGAAGATTGTTGTTTGAGATGTTAAAAATAGAAAAATTAAAGAATAATAAAATAAGAAACAAAAAAAAAAAAAGAGGAAAAAGAGAGAAGAAGAAGAAGAATGATGTAGGCTGTTGAGAGAAAAGGAAGCCTAGGATCTTGCTTGCCTAGGTGAGTGTAACCAAGTGCTTAGGCATTTTCAGGTGGTTACATTGGAACAGCCGTCCCAGATGATCAGCATAGCCTAGAAGCTTAAATGCACATCGGCATATTTGACAATGTAGAACATACTTTAATTGTGCCTAGATGCATTGGCTACATAGTTTACATTTGCCTTGTTATTGTCTGATGAAGTAGAAGAAAAGACCGTCTTCAAAATGGCCAATTAACAAAAGACAAAAAAGTGCCTTTGGAAAACATTGATGAAGTTTTTCTGGCTTCATTTGATGGATCATGGAACTGGTTGCCACTAGGAAAGAGGTAGGCAGGGACCCTGCATTCATGCAGAAAAATTTAGCATGGGGTAGATTTCAGAAACATGATGAACAAAGAAAATAAGCTTCTGTTATGTACAGTATTCTTTTTGCTAAATTTGTAATTAGGTAATGAGGGTACTTTTGCTGTTGTTATTATTGTTCATGGTGAGAATGTTGTTTTCCGTTGTCATTGCTCCAGTTATGTCAAGGAAGGAGTACGTTATTTCATAAATATTTTCATCAAGGAAGGAATATTTTCTAGTATAAAACTGTTTCTAATGCATATTGTGCTTATCTTTTTGTAAGTTTATGCTATAGGTAGGAGTTCATCTTTAATTTCCTTTAATACTTGTCATCCTTTCTCATTTATATATCCTAATCTTTAGGATATTGTCCTTTTTCTTGTGGTTACATTTGATTATATTTATTGTCCTGTAATAAGAAAAACTGGGAAACAAATTGTATTGCCCTGTGTTTTAGGAGAAGCGTGTTTTGTAAATCTCTGTCTTTGTTCTCTAATTTTTTAGCAGTTCTTCTAAAACTTTTCTCTTTAAGGTTTTCATGCATGCTTCTACAGACTGCTAATGTGGTAACCTTTTGCAGGAACCTCCAGTTTTTGGAAATCGACCTATATTTGCTGCCAAAGAGTTGGGGTAATTACTACTTTTCGGGTACCACAATGTAGACTCCATTTGAAATATGAATTTCCAGCCATACCTAAAAGGCATTATACTTGAATATTAGCAGCCAAATGTTGTTTGCTGTTGTATTTAGAAGAATATGTGATGGGGGTGCGTATTGTTTTCTTCCCTAGCTGAAGAGCAACATCCCGGTGGATGTTGCTTTTCCTTTCTATTCATCAAAAAATACAATCTTAATTTTGCCACAGGTTACTAGTTCAAAATAAGAGAAAGTGTGGTGGTTGGCTTTGGAATGCTAATTGTGTTTTATGCTACTTCTTAATTGCATATTGAATTATTATAAATCTTGTCTACTAAATGTTGAAGTTGTAAATCTAAAATGCATTATAATTTATAATACAAAGTTGGTGTTTATTGCAAATTTTTGAATGACGTAACTGAGTTGTATTATCATATCTTTAGTTGGCTCTGGTGGAGTAACTGTCATCAAACTCAAAATCATTGCACTACTATTTCATGACCAAAACTAAATTGAAGTGCAGAGTCACAGGCTTTACTAAACCTAGCTGTGGTAGATGAGGGGGCATGCTGCACCAATTTAGACACATAGTCTTGAACTGATTATTGCAAATATACACTTTTGCAGTTAATTCTTTTCAAAATATGTTAGATTAGATAAGATTGTTGGGAAGAAAAAATGAAATTGTAACACTTTTGTTGTCCTATTGTGCCATCATGAGAGTTCTAAGTTTTGTTTGCTTCTTATTCTGCTGCGCTGTGTACAAGCACGTCCGATTAAGAAAAAATGTGAGCAACAGTGCTGTGATTCAGTTAGTGCTTTGGCCATCAATAATGCATCCTGTTGCCATGTGTGAAAGTCTCATATGTTTAGAGATGTAGTTTGTAACTCTCTATCATATATGTAATTCTCATGTCATAGAGTCTAAATGTTGATGATGTTTATCTTCGTTGTCAAGTCTTACCCCAAATTTATGGGTTCCGAATTCCGATTTATGATTTCTGGTTCTCTATTCTTTCCTATCGACTGCAAGTTTACCTCACAATCTTAGATTAGTGTATAAATAGTGAGATAATGGAGCTACCTCGTCTTGGGTCTCCGAATAATGTAAGAATGGAAAATGGGAATCAGGCTCCTGGGAGGTCATCTTAGGATTTTGGATGATTCAAGACAAGAGAGCAATAGGAAGTTAGATGGAGAACCATTAAGAGGTGATGCTAGATATGGAAAATACTAGTAAATTAACATAAATAAATGAAACTTTCAAATTTGAAGGATATGGTGATGTGGGAATTGGGACTTCCTAGGACTGAAAATCAGGCTCATGTCCGTGGGAGGGGAATGAGGATAATGAGGTTTTTATGAGCATTTAGTGATTTGTAGACACCTCATTCATTTCACTATCTGTACGGGGGCATGGATTTGGAAGTTAAGATTGTGGATGAGAGTGGTCATGAGCGTGGAGAGGGGCTATTCAAATTTCAACTACCTCGTGAAGAGGATGTCATTCCCAAATCCATTCTTATTCTGCCTTCCATATTCACTTCGTTCCATCCCCACTTTGTTATGGCTCCAAACATAAATGATTGTGAGAAATGTGGTTTTGCTGGTGCTCATTGTATGGTCTGTCTTTCTTTACTCCTGATTCCACCTTGTGGTTCAAGGGTTCAGAGGAGGATTTGTTCCTTTTTTATGTTAGAACAAACATTTCGTTTAGTAAGTCTCAGAGAGATTTGGTTTTTGGATCCCTTTTTTTTCCCGTCCTTGAACCTGTTTATTTTCCTATTCTAAAAATTGCTTCTTCTCCTTTTTGCTTAGTGCTGTGGTCCTGCCTGGAAGCCTTTTGTTTGTCAAATACATCCTAACCTGTTTCCATGAAGACTGAGGAAGTTATATGACCAAGGTGAATCCAAAAATTTGAAATCTTACACAAGGACAGATGTGAACATTAATGCTAATGTCAGCACCTATTCCCATGTAATTCCATTTTCTCACTTTTTTTTGTCAAGTTCTCATGATTTCTCAAACTCGATATATGGCGCGTACCATTTCTCACTATTCTTGTTCTGTTCAGAAGTTAACATTGCAACAATGTTACCAGTATTACTCATCATATTGAGGTTTGTTGTCAAGGCTCCTGAGATAAACTTTCTCTGCAACTTTCTGTTGTCTTTCTATCCTTCTGCAAAGTCCTGAATGTAATGGGCCATTTCTGCCCACAAAATGGAGGATGAAGGTAGAGACCCTTCTGAGTGCTTTTCCAATCTGGAAGTTCTGCATAGAGAGGAAAATGATGCCTTGTTTCTTTACTGCTTTATGAAAAGGAAATCCCCCTCTAACATGGCCCAGCGGCAGTAGGCGCGGGAGGAAGAGACATGGATCAAGCAGTATGTTTTATCTACTACTCAGTTGTTGCCATCATAAAAGAGGAAATGATGCCTACTCCTCTTCTGTTCTTATACTCTAGTTTTTGCTTCTGTTTCACCCATTTTATTGTCTTCGATGGCTAAATACCTATCTTGTACTTGACCTCATTGTTCTCATCCTAGCCTGTTCCCAGGTGACTTTCTTCCACAGTCATAGAAATGCCAAAATTACCTGGTTTGTTGAATGCTTAGATCTGGTGGTGTGTCTGGATAAATCTAATCAGTGAAACAGGCAGGTTTGGTTAATTAGAATAAAGACAAGGACTGTAATGCAAGTATGTTTGGATCCTGCTTATCACAGTTGGACTTGCCAAGACAAAATATTTGTAGTATAGTTCTTATATATATGCTGTTGTGTGAGGTTCTTGCGACTTGTGAGAGCTGCTAATGGTGTAGGAATAAGCAAGAAAGGCACCTTAGGAAAAGCTTCGTGAAGTGTACAGTAGGTACTTGAGTATTGAGAAACTTGTGAAGTGTATAATGTAAATCAGGCCCAAAGAGACAAATACTTCAAGTAAATCAGCCTTGAAGCTTCCACCAACAAGTCAAACTCACAAGCCCTCAAACAAGAGGTGAAGAAGAACTTGAATTAATCACAATAAGAGATACATAAAGTAGGCTAAAAAGCCATATGAAACAATAGAGAAGCTGCGCTCTTTATAGAGGAGAGGGCCAAAGAGAAGGAGGAGGAGGCAGTCCCAACGGCTAGAAATGTAGCCGTTGGGACTAGTCTCCCTCTAGGTAAAACAGAAAAAGGAGAGGGATAAAAGGGGAAAAACAGAAAATAAACTAAAAGAAAAGATACATAAAGAAAGTAAAAATTACATAAGTGTCCTAAGTACCCAAAAGATATAAAATATATATATACATATAAAGCATATATTAGATGACTAATATATGTGATATATATAAATATATATATATATATATATGTATACATTTGGGATACATACATCCTAACATATAATAGGTATTTGAGTGTTGAAATATCCAAATTAAAAAATGCCAAAACATGGAAAAGTGACTATTAATTGAATACGTGAATGATATGAAGGAAAATTGAAGATCAAGCTGCCTTGTTGGAGTACATATTGCAAAAAGTGTGCAGCATATACCAGGTCAGTTGTGTTCTAGAGACCAGACTGGTTTTGCTATTGCGATGTCTGCTTAGTCACTGTTATATGAAAGCTTTATGTTATTTTACTTTAATATAAATACGGGAGTCATTTGGAAGCAGACACTATATGTGTGTCCCATGAATCTGCCCCAAAGATTGGAGCAAGATTCATGAAACACTAAAACTAGTGTCATGAATTTGCCCCAATCTTTGGGGCAGATTCATAAGACACACATAGTGTCCCTGCTGCCAAACGACTCCCAAAGTGCCGACATTGTAGTATGACTTAATTCTTAATTCCTCTTTTGGTTGCAGCTTTGAATATGTCTGTCTCATGGTTATGCGAGGCAATAGGTCACAACAGAAGCGAAAAGTTCAGAAATAGTTGAGTAGGTGTTGGAGGTCTCTGTCTTACGATGTTGGTACAATTACAATACCATAAAGCATAGCTGGCTGTAAGCAGACTTGTTATTGCCTCGGCCAAAGTCATCACAGCAACTTGGGATGGTTAATTTTTTTATTTAATTTAATAAAAATAATGGTGAACATAAACTTTCTATTACCTTATTTAAGATGAACAAAAAGGTGCTTTTAAATTGTATATATTGTTAATAATAGCTGTAATTTATGTGTGCATGTTTGCGTCTCTCTCTCTCTCTATATGTATATATACATATATCCTGTAATTTATATATATAATACCTGTAATTTATGTGCGCATGTTTGTGTGTGTGTGTGTGTGTGTATATATATACATATAAGAGTATCTGTAAATAGTATAACAAAATATAAGGAAATCAGTTCTCTTCTATTAGACGCGTACAATGCATATTTAACGAGAATTGTTGGAACTTAGGAGATTCATGAAATATGTGGTCTAAGTAAATATAAGACTACGTGCACTGATTGTATGTTCTCCGATCAGCTTGATTAATTGTTTACAAAGTTTCATGTGTAATATTGCTTATTCAAACTCAAAATACTAACCTGTCATTGACACTTTCAAAAAAATAGCTTATACGGCACATCTTTACAATTTAAGTTGATGGAACAACTCATACTCACGTAATCCTCATTTATTTAGTGCACGTGTTTCACAAGTCCTATGAACACATGTACACACACACAGACGTGTATATCTGTGAGCACCCATGCATATGCTGCTACATGTTATAAAATGCAGTTATACATATATAAAATTTGTAAACAATTTATAAATGTACATTAACGAGAAAATAGTTAATTGACTGAATTGGCCAAGTGAATAATCGAAGCCCATTGGCTATACTGATTCTTCGTTAAATCGGGCAGTTTGGTCCTACTGAGTCGATCTTTTTCTTTTTCCCTGGTTAAGGGCTGATCTGCATCAACATAGGCGAGGCACGAGTTGACTTGCCTAAGTTTGTGACCGATGCAACATGCATGAGGCAGAATTTGAGGACATGGAGCCAGTGGACTGCTGGGATCTCCCGATTCGACTAATACAAACAAATAACGCCATTATACTTATTTTTTTCTCTTTGCAGATCATCATGTTCATCAGCTCGGGAAATTTCTGCAGAACAACTACAGGGTCATCCTGCAAAGTCCGGTAAGATCATATTTCTCTGTCTTTCTGAAATTATCTCTTCTCGGTTGGATGTAGGCATTACTTTAACATGTTTCCTGCTACAATGTTTTAGTGGACGTTCTTATTATTGAATACTTCTTGAAGTCTTCTGTAATCATATAACTCTATCTTTCAGAATATCTCTGCTTGGTTGGATGTAGAGACATTGATTTTGACATTTTTCGTGCTAAAATGTTTTCGTGAATAGTTGCTTGACCTATGCTTTTGTACTTCTAAAGTAGGACGTGTTTTTCCCTTTTCTTTTTGGTTTGTGGGTGGCAGGGGAAAGGGGGCGGATGTGGAGATCAGTATCATAAGGTAGTTTTAGCATTTGAACAAGTCTTCTCTTGTGCATCTTTTTTGATGAACAAACCATTTCTCACATATAATGGGGGGCTGAACCAGAAGATTTATCTAGGAGAATAACGGGTGCATTGTTGAAATCTCATAATCAGGTGTTGTTTACCTCTTTCTGAATGCTAAGTTGAAAATCTGCTAGAAGAGATCAAGTGACTGATTCTGAATGATTGTTGGGAACGTGTTTACAATTTTACATGCTTATACATACCACTCATTTGTGATGATATTGCTATAATTGGTTTATCTCTTTCTTCTCTAGCACGTAAACAAGCTCGAGCAGCAAAAAGGATGAGAAGTAGTAAATGTCTCAGCAAGCTTGATACGCTAGCTGACTTAGCCATTCTTGATGAAAAGGAGCAAGAGCAACATCCTCCAGCCAATTCAACCACCACAAAGCATCCACGTCATCGGCCTGGTTGCTCCTGCATTGTCTGTATCCAGCCTCCAAGTGGACAAGGTCCTAAGCATGAGCCTAATTGCACGTGCAATGTCTGTTTGATGGTCAAGCGTCGGTTTCATACCCTCATGTTACGGAGAAAGAAACTGCAGTCTGAGAAGGAAGCAGAAAATGATGAGGAAAACCACCAATCCTCGCCAGAGAAATCAGAGGAGAAGATTGAAGCTAGTGACGGGAAAATGGTTGAGTCTGAGAAACAAGGCAACAAACCAATTAAGAAGAGTTCAGATTCATCAAGAGATTCAGAGAATAATGAAGGGCCTTTGTCCTGCTCAGCTTATAATAAAGAAGAGATTGGTGGCATAGGGAAGGGTCAGATAGATTTAAACTGTCAGCCTGAGCGCGAAGAGGATTTCTTTCCAAATTCAGATTTAGTCAGCACTTGTAAACCATTCAATGAGTACGTGTGGACGGGGATCTCATGTTCTTCTGCCGACCATGAGCAACAGATAGAAGCTCATGCTGCAGACCCAGTTGATGATCCGTCAAAGGAGGCGGCGAGTGATGGTCACGAGCCTGACTGGCAGGGGGCTGATGCTGGTGTGTCAGGAATGACCAATTTGTCCAAACCAGGACCGATACAAGCAACCACCGCTGCCTGATAAATGTACACATGTAATCTGCTGGCATGCCTTCTCTTATATAATCGTCATGGAAATTGTAAATGTTCCATACCACGGTAATTAAAACTTCATTCTTCATATATCTAACAAAACAACTTACGCATGTTCGCATCACAAAGTGGAAGAATCAGTGATTTGTACCGAGCCGTCAGAGTATGTAATGTTGTAGAAAGTTGTATGACCTCAATGTAGGAAAGGAGAAATCTAAATTGTAAGCTTAGTTTGTATTTTTCTTTTCTTTCTGTAGAGTTTTTCTCTTGATAAATTTTTGCTACAGATAAGTTCAATGAAACATAGTCAATCTTCTCTCAGTGCAGCACTGTTCTCTCTCTCTCTCTCTCTCTCTCTCTCTCTCTCTCTCTCTTTGAATTTTACAAAATTTGCCTGAGGAAGTTAAGAAGCCAACTAGGGTATCGGTCTTCATTTGGTTTTGCAGTCCAGGTGAGTAGCACTTGTGAAACAAACTGATAATCGGATTCTTACTGGTCACCAGTCTGATCAGCTATGGTATGCTTCTTGAGGTGGAACATGAGAAATTTGAAGAATCACATGGCAGAGGAAAAACCACTCAAAAAGTCTCAAGTAATTCCATTGACAAACTATGAACAAGTTTACATCCTTGGCCGATGGACATTGAAGATTAGATAAGGTTAGGAGTTAAGACCCAGGGACAAATTTAGTGGCATAGACCTAAGCATCGTTGGGAACTGGGTTGTCAGGGTGGTCCAAGAGATTCTCAACTGGGCCTTTGCCGGTAACAATGGCCTGAACAAAGAAGCCAAACATGGAGAACATGGCAAATCTCCCACTCTTGATCTCCTTTACTTTGAGCTTGGCAAAGGTGACCAGCTCATCGGTGAGCCCGAGCAGGTTGAAGTACTGAGCCCGAGCGGGTCGAACCGTCGAAGTACTGTCCACCTGGGTACAGGGTGTTGCCTTCTCCCACAGCAGGAAGGCCATGGATGCGGTATCCCTCGAAAAACCCCATGAGGACGACTTGGAAGGCAAGCACAGGTAGGATGCTCTGTGCATGGACTAAGTTGGGGTTGCCCAAGTAGTCAAGCCCACCCTTAGTGAAGATCTGGGCTCCTGCCTTCAACCAGACCTGCTCCTTGAAGTCAACTCTTACCCACTTCTCCAGGACCTCAGGTGTCATCCATCCCAATGCACCAAGCATTGCCCATCTACCATGGATTACCTGTCCCAAAACCATCACAACATTAAATAGGAACTCTCACATTACATGGGCATTGGGCAGAATATTCCAACATTTCATCATGATACTTCAAGTAGTAGCAGAGTAAGAATTTTTTTGCTGAGAGGCACTAATACATAATAACTGTCATGGGGACTTCTAGTTTGTCAATTTAGTTTGTGCAAGTTGCAGTGAAGAAAATTTATCTGATCCTAACAGATACCAACAGCAAATCTGTTTGGATTCACAAAGATCATGAATTAATTTCTATAGCATTTCATGTCTTTCTTCATGTCTGTAATAATAGGATGTTTTTTCATGGCCAAAAGCATAACAGAATAAGAAATTGGAGGATTGTGACTCCTGATCCAGACTTAATCCCAGTTAACAGATGTTAAGTTTTTGGAGTTCCTAAATTGGTTTCCAATTCTATTAATTTCCTGTAATCCAAACGTTAGAAACCAGAATGGATGCTTCTGATGGAAGAATCAACACAGTAGGCCATTATGGTATCAAATTTGTTACCTCCACTGTTCCTGGCAAAGGCTTCTGGGTCTGCTGACAATCCTACTGTGTCCCATCCATAGTCCCCACGGAACTCTCCAGTCAGGTAAGATGGCGTCTGTGCTGAGAAGGGACCCAGGTACTTCACCCTGTTTGGGCCATACCACAACTTATTTCCCTATCATCATACGAAGGGAAAAATATGCTCTTAGCGAACGTAGAAAATTCAACATACAAGAGAGAGAGAGAGAGACCATAGTGAATCTTCCATTCCCACAGCAAACAACGCAACGTCTCTTAGGGAGTTGGAGTTGGAGCTTCTTGTTTTGCCTAGAAATGGGTTGTCGACAAGGGGCCTGCAGATTTGGCAGAAGTCAAGGTGGCTGCCATTTTTTATGCTTTTTTTCTCTTTCTTCCTCTGTAGTTCAGTAGCGGTGCTGTTGTGAGAGTCGCAGTTAATGAAACAAGTTATAAGATGGTGAATCTTCCATTCCCAAGGCAAACAACATCTCTTAGGGAGTTGGAGTTGGAGCTTCTTGTTTTGCCTACAAATGAGTTGTCGACAAGGGTGCCTGCAAGGTGGCTGCCATTTTTTACGCTTTCTTTCTCTATCTTCCTCTGTAGTTCAGTAGAGGCGCTGTTGTGAGAATCGCAGTTACTGAAACAAGTTATAAGACGGAGTGAGTTTTGGAGGAACTCTAGTGGCAAGGAGGCAGGGAACTATTTTTCACAGGCAGGGATCGACGGATGTAGATTTCCACCAATGAGAGTGCCTCAAAGTATTTGGTCTATCAGTGACCTTTGTATGCTTTTATCTCAATGCTAAGCATCTTGGTCCCACCAAAGTCGCACATAAATGCAGCTAACTCAGTTCTCTAAGAAACGGAAAATGAATGGAGTGCACTAAAATTGAAATGTACAAAAGAAAAGCGAAAAAAAGGAAAGAACCAGATTTGTGGCCCATGCAGGTCTCGAACCTGCGACCTTCGCGTTATTAGCACGACGCTCTAACCAACTGAGCTAATAGGCCATTCGACGACTCTCTGAAATTTTTTTTTCTTTTCTTCCCAGCTGGATAATTTAGTTATGCGCTTCAAGTTTTGTAGATTATTTGGAATATCATTTTGGCGTTTCTATTTGACTTTGAAGGTCTTAAGTTGCAACCAAATTTGTTCCATCGATTATTACTGCCGAAAAACGCCTAAAATATGAGGAAATTCTTGAGCTGTGATATACTTTTATTTTAAAAAAGAAAAGTTATGTGTTTTTTCTCTGGAAAATGACATCACCGAGTTTTTATCAGCTACATGTTTTTTTCTCAGTTAATCTCAAATTAATCTTACTTATAGCGTTCGTGACCTTATTACGTAGTTCAGATAATATAAACTTTCATTATATTAGGCAAATGAATTTCATAGGACTCCAAGTCCTTCGGAAAAAAATGCATGTTAACGTTATTAAAAATTTACGCGTTGATTTTCTTCCCTCTTTGAAAAATAATCGTCGGCACTGAAAATCCTAGTTAAATACAAAGTTGGGTTTCTTACTCGTGTTCTTCCTAAGCAGTCGGAGTCATTTCGCCAGCAACCTCTCTGCTTCTCTCTCTCTCTCTCTCTCGTCGAAGTTCCCGGAGAATGGCTGCTTGGGGGGCGGCGGCGCGCCGTGCCACCTCTTTGGGCAACGCCCTCAGGCTGTCCCAATCGCCCGCGCCTGGGGTTCAAGCCCCTAAGCTGCTCCAGCGGCGTGGCATGGCCGGTGGTGGAGGTATCATCCATTCCTCCCCTTCTCCTTGTATCTCTCTTCATGGTAGTCATTAGGGTTTGAATTTTCTGCCTTCTTCATTTTTCCCCCTTCCTTCTAAGTTCTAATTTGTTGAAAATTAGGGTAGACTGATCTATTTATATTTTCCTTTCCTTATTTTTAGAAGTTTGGTGGTGATTTTAGCTCGCAAGTTTATGCCAAATTCGCAAAGGGCAAATTAAAGCAATAAGGCATTTTTTTTCCTCCTCCCCTTTTGGTTGACTCCATTCAGTCATCGTTTTCGTAATCTGAAGGACCAACGCGTAGATATACCACTACATTCTTTTCCTATTCTTTATTTAAGCGGTTCTTCGATCGGACGGCGCGATCGGCCGTCCACTAGGCCATTGTTTTTTGGCGATCAATTCATGTCATCGTTGCTTTTCCAACAGGGATTTGGTACATCTGGTTTTTTGCCACACATGATTAGATATCAAGTAGATGAGGAATGTGGATCAGGTTCAAATAAATATTGTTGAAAACATGAAAAAGGATAAAAGGGAAACTCTTCTTTACGGAGTTCATGAATGCAGACAAACTGGGGAGTTGATCTCAATTCTAGACTGCCAATTTTTATATGTGCAATGCGAGTTTTCTATGTGAATTTTCTAGCTTACTCTCCCTTCTTTTGGGCTCATTCTGTTCAGTTTCCTTCCTTCCATTTCTATTTGTGATACCACACGAAAGCCAAGCAATGAGATTTCGTTGTGGTGGTAAAAATGAGGCATCACTTTTCTGGAGAACGGCAATGAAAATAAATGTCTTGGAACCACAAGAAGCAAACTTCTTCGCAGTATATTGCTATGTTTCTTTAGCAAACATCTGAGTGTTGCGGAAAACGATTGAGTAGGATAGAGGGTATAGGATTATACATATCTGGCTTGATTTAACCCAAAGCTGATATTCATTCTTGGGTGCAGTAGATGAAGTGCAGCAAAGATGGCTAATCCGGGGAATCATGTTTCTTTAGTTATTTATGCACACTGTAGGACTGATTTAGGGTTTTTATTATGCTGGTCCTGTTAAACTTACAAATTTAGCATCTGGGGACACTTTCTCATTATTCTCCTTTTATTTGAACTTACAATATTATGTTTGCTTTGCTAATCTAGACGATATAAAGTTTGATCTTAGGAAGATAGACCACAACTGCTTTCCTCCTTTCACTAGAGACGTTACTACTGTTTCTCTTTAATATATGGCAGTTACTGGATCATGTCTAGGGAATAAGCAAACTTTAATTATGTTCTTCCTTTGGGATTGGCTTGAATTTGTTTGATTGTTTGCAGACCATCATGGACCACCAAGGGTCAACTGTTGGCAGGATCCATTGAGTCCATCTAAGTGGAAGGAGGAGCATGTGAGTGTTGTTTCAAGATCTATTTGTTCCCCTTATACCTAAATTGGTGTTGGTATAAGTGTGCTTGATTGATCTATCATCTTTAAATTATTGTCACATAAAGCACATATTATTTGAAAAAAAACGTGTATAATACCCGAAAAATAAGTCAGCTGTATAAAACGGCAATTTGATGTGTCTTTTTTTTTTAAAAAAAGTCGGAAAATAAAAAAATGTGAAAAAACGTGTATTATATGCGTTTTTTTCGTATTTTTATTAATTTTTATAATTTTCAGGATTTATTAAATGTTTTAAATTTTTTTAAAAATATCTGAGATTTTATATTCTTGAGATATACAACTTTGCCATATTATACCCGTACTCGTACATGATGTATGTGATAATGCTTTAAATATTCTAAAGTTTGCAAAAGTTCTGTTTTAATCCATGGGTTTCAGCACAGAAGAGGAGACATTGTGTCATTGAATATATAGCGTAATTGATCAAATTGCTGCAAAGATTAAAAATTTAAAATATGGTATGTTTGTTTGAACGAAATTTTATTAGCTTCAGAGTATTTGTCTAAACCCAATCTTCATATGGATCCTTGCACGAGAATTCATTTTCTGAACTCAACAATTCCCTCAAAGTGTTCCTGAAAATAATATATATTGTGAGAATAGTTCTAAAACCAAGTTATTTGGCTACCCTTTCCTCTTGTTTTCTGCTTAATTCCGTAATATAGCCTGTGCTTCAAAGATTTCTGAAAGTATATCTTGCCGTTAGGATAGTAAACTTTGAGCTTTTGCCTGTGCAGTTTGTGATTGTCTCATTGTCTGGATGGGGTTTGTTGATATATGGAGGTTATAAGGCATTTTCTGGTGGGAAAAAGGACAAGAAGGAAGAGGTATCTATTTTCAATGCTTCATTTCCTATTATATGAAGTGCTATCATTTTGACATATATAAAAGTGTAAAATTTGATTATGATATTTTAATAGGAATTAGCTCAAAACATAGTTCCAACTGTATCTGTTAAGGGTTCAATATTTGTGCCTTTAAATGTCACCATTTGCTGCTTTTAGTGGGTGAATTATGGCGAATAATTTGGTAGATATATTCACCTCCTGGTTGACGGACACTGCAGATATTGAGCATCGTTTTTGCCATTTGGTCCTAGGTCATATTAAACTTGCCACTTTCTAGAAGAAGTGGATTTGGGGTGTTACATGTTTTATATTTGCCTGTGCGTGTATGACTGCAGTCTGCAAGCTTTTATCTGACAGATGATGCTTCAGAGTCTATGCATCAAACGAGGTGATGTCCAATTTGGTCGTAGAGGGTGTGAGTCACTATATGGCTAGTTTTGACCTGTTATGGTCGTTTTCAATCTTTATACAATGAAAGTGTTTTAGACAAAAAATCACATTGGCCTGCCAATTGGCTCGTTTGGCCATGTCCTCTTTCTTGGACTTTGTCATTTTTATCTAGAGAGCTTTGTGGCATCATTTGTAAAGTGGGTAATATGTTCCTTCTGCGTATTTCATTCTTAGTGATGAAACGGCAAGAATTATCTGAGTTCCTTGCATTGCACCATCTTATGTGTGCTTATGTGTAGGACTGAACAATTAATTAAGTAGCATGAGCTCGGCCAAAACTCAAATCATTTGTTAGATGAGTTGAGTTTGAGCTGTTAGCTTAACATGAGCAATTTAGAGAGTTTACTTCAAGTTACACGGACTCAACTTGTTAAAGCTCGAGTGAGCTCAGTGTAATCGTAAAATTTCATCTATGAGATCCTTTTACATAATCTTGACAAGTGACCTTTATTCAATCAGTTCTTATGGTAGCTTTTACACCTTATGTCTCCATTTCACATCCTGGGTCCCTTTATTGGAAAAGGGAACGTCTGGCTCCTAGTCGGCTTGGCTCAATACTCAGCTTGACTTGGGTTCAAGCTTGGGCTGAGCATTATGAGGGTTGAGCGCAGCTTGGTCTGCCACAGCTTTGTCAACATTCGCTTATGTTCACCCCTAATTTTGTGATCAAATTTGTACTTTGTTGTCTGCATGCATTACGATCCTTTACGAGGAATGACATCACATTATCTTGCCTATCTTACTGTTCACATGTAAAATTTTTAAACAAAAGCACCATTTTGATGCATGGAAAATAATCGTCATTGTCTATGACATTTGACAGTCATAACCTTTTTGTTCGATCATCATGAAAGTTCCTTGGATGTGCTTGAAGATTGCAAAAGTTTACAAGTACCTACCTGAGACTTTTTGCGATGCTTTCCGTTACCATAAATTTATGTACGAACATGCAGCCAGAAATCTTTCTCTCTCTCTCTCTGCGTGTTTGATGGCCTAGAGAATTAATCTCGGTTCCCCTTACCCTGGAGAAGTTCTTCATGGTTCTAACTCTTTCCACCACTTTCTTAGCATAGAAAGTCACCCTTATGATGAAATGATCTGTGGATGACTTCTCTGTGTTTGAAGGGGAACATGTGAGAGATATACTTCATGAGTGATGTTCCCTCCATCAGACACACCCTATGCATATCATCTTAGAAATTTTCAGCTGTTACCATACCAACTGTTCCTTAGTTTTCTTATTTTAATTGTGTGTGAGAGAGAGAGGTTCTATAACTAGGCTTAGGTCTTCAATATCTGGAAGCGTGAACATAAGGAGGATGTCGAGCTCTTGGGTACCTCTGTGTTTGAAAAAAGTGAAGTATTCATGCCTCATGGAGTATACGTGGTAATTCTTTACTTTTAAAATGCAGAAAGTCACACTTTTTTTCTTTAAAAAATTAGACAACTTCATCCAATTTATTTGAAGAAACATGTCAAGGCAATGTTATCACACTTTTTCTTCTCATTTCAGTGCTCTTTAGCACATGCAAACCTATGATTTCTACTTATTCATTATCATATTCATTATCATGTTTATCGAACTTTAATAAACAAATCTACGATATCTTCTATCTGTACATGCAGGCTGCATCCATATCCATAGACTCCAAACACATCCTCTAGAATGGAGTGGCATTTTATACCTGGTTGGCTTACCTGGTAAACGTGACTAATGATCAGTTTTCTGTGATATGTGCGACGCAAGACGGATCTGGGATAAATTCAATAATATGCTCTTTAATGCTATACCTTATAAGCATAACCTTTAAATGTTTTAGTCGGACAATTTTGTATTTTGTGTACAGCCATTTTATGTATTTTTTACTTGATGAGTCTCATTTTAGACAATTAGAGGTTCATCTCATTGTTTACAATGTTTGGTCTTTTTAACTTCGTTTCTTTGATTGTCTTTGCAGAAAGTAGCTGAAGCAGCCCATTAAATTGCGTGGAGCTACCAGAGAGGTTACCTTCTTCAGCATTCGCAAATAAAGATCTGCCCTGGCACGCATCTAGAGAAGAGCATTTTGGCTGTGGAACATTT
Source organism: Nymphaea colorata (assembly GCF_008831285.2). Lineage (NCBI taxonomy): Eukaryota > Viridiplantae > Streptophyta > Magnoliopsida > Nymphaeales > Nymphaeaceae > Nymphaea > Nymphaea colorata. The sequence goes on along the minus strand of NC_045148.1, from coordinate 7,805,860 downwards.
CCGTTTTGCAAAGTTTGGAGCTTTTCTGTGACAAGTTTTGCAAAGTTTGGAGCTTTTCTGTGACAATTTGTGCTTGCTTTTTTCACCTTGTTTCATTTTGCGAATTTTGAACTCCGAAACAGAATCCGGTGACTCCAGACCTGCTTGCTTGTTCAGTTCTTCGCATTTCCACTTCATCTATGAATGTAAATCTGAAGCTATGGCGAGAGAATAATCAACCCATGTTGAAAAAGTTCTTAGTTTGATTTCATTAACATGGTTAAGACACAAGGGGAAAACTAATGCTGAGAAGGAGCATGACTTATTTTTCTACCGTCTAGATTGTATATTTATCAACTACATTTCAGAAACCTCGTCGACACCTTTATCGTCTTGATAGTTCTCGGGTTCTGTGTCTCTTCTTTCATCCTCTGGTATGTCATCTAAGGCTTCATCAAACGCATCACCATCATCATCTTCTTCAGCATCGTTTGTAACTTCAGTTTCTGGGTTTGATTTTTGGACCTCACCGTTGGAGTCATCTACATGTTCTGGTTGCCTGAATGCATGGGCAGCCCCACCATTCTCTAGGCCCTTAGAGTCAACAGACTTATCTTTCTGCTGATGCTGCTGGGCATTGCTATCCTTTATATTCTCCGGATCGTCCGCAGCTTGAACGTCTGATTGGTTCACTTTAATGGTTTTGATGCTGTTCTGCAGCTCACTGATGATATTAGCATCAGGTAAGGCTTCTGCAGGACGATCTATATGTTCTCTTTTATGTTCAGCTTGCCTTTCCCCGGCAGTGTCTTGGGAAATGTTTGGTTGCCGTGGTTGTCCGGTACCGGCGAGGAGGGTGACCGTTTCTCGTCCGCTCCGAGTATTTTCATTTGTTTCAACTTGACTTGTCTCAGCATTTTCAGTTTGCCGTTTCTCCAACGCTTTGACATCACCATCCTGGACCTTTGCTCTTGGATCAACGGTGTCATTGCTTATATCGACTGGCATTTGGATGAAATGAGCAGCCTGTGAAGTTTCATGAAGAGATAACATGTCACCAGCATTTACATTCACTTCTCGTTTGACTGCGCCTCTTCTTGCATGTTCAGTTTGTTTGTCTGCATTGACATCTTGAATAGTTTCATTGCCTTGTTCTTTGTTCACAGCTTCCACATTGGCTGGCTGCCCTTTGGTGGAGCTAACACTATCTCTGCTGATCCCTTTACTTTGATCACCTTGTCTCGGGCGTTCTCCATCCTGGGGATTTTGTGTGTGTTCATCCCGTTGACCTCTCGAAGCAGATCCTTGCACCCTATCTGTACCATTTTCTCTGTCCAATACGCTCCTTATAGCTGTAACGTTAGACCGAAAACTTGCAGTTTCGTTGGAGCCAGCAGAATGCTCTGATGGCATGTTTGCATTCTGGTGCTTGAGTTCATGGATCTCATCTTCTTTGTGTTTTAAGATTTCTCTCAATGCTATCAGTTGCATATACATTTTCCTTGAGAGGCCTTTTCTCCTGCTGAGGTTTTCTATCTGTTTCTGCTTCTCCTCCACCTCTGCACCTAGGGCTCGATGCTTTTCTTGGAGAGAAGTTGTCAGTGATTGCATTTCCACAAGCTTGCTCTTCAGCTCAAACTTCTGTTTCCTAAGGGATACGATTTTGGCTTTCAGGTCCTCGATCTTCACTTTCAGCTCGCTGGACAAATCTTTTTCTCTCTGACAGAAGTCAAAAGACTAGAAATCAATACAAGGAACCCATACAAACGACTGTAGCAAAAAGTGAGAAACAACCGGCATTGTTGATCGGAGGAATATGAGGAGCTTCCGTGTAAAAATAATCGCTGATTAAATTTAAGAAAACAAATCTGAAAGCCTACTGAAGGAAAAAAAAAAAAACAATCCGGAAAACCACAAAATGTCCATCACTATTTTTTTTTGCTTTCTTCTGGTAGAATATTTAGTTTCCGCTGATCTTCTGTCATTATCATCAGAAGAGATCAAGTTTTAGCCTCCATTAGATGAAGAGCAACGCAAAAGCTATTATCTCTCTTTCTCTCCTTCTCCCTCCAGAAGTGATGAATGACTAAAAGGAAATTGAGAAACACATGGTTCTTCAGGGGCAAAACTCCACGGGAACATGTAGATCAACAGTGTTTCATTCTCATTTCTGGGCGCGGGGAGAAAACAGGGGGGCGTGAGACTTCATCGGTTCGAAGCACGAAACTTGGAACTTTTTAGTTTTTACATGCCAAAAGTGGAGCGTGAAAGAAAAAGAACTCCGTAGAAGATCCTTTTTCTCTTTTGCTGTCCGTTGATGCAAGTGTTTTTGTGTGAATACCAATGGAGGCCCTTTAGCTCCTTTTATATATAGAGAGAGAGTCTTTTCTCTTCTGCTGTTGAGTGATGCACCATTTCGTCAACTACCATGATGGCACTTTCCCCCCACACACACACACACAGAGAGAGAGAGAGAGAGAGAGAGAGAGAGAGAGAGAGAGAGAGAGAGAGAGAGACCTGGTATCTCATGTTGAGAGCCATGACCTCTCTGTGCTTCTCATTGATGAGGATGGTGTACACTCGCCTCTCCCTGAGCTTCTGAACCGCCATGACTCCCACAGCCGCCGCTGCGAAGGCCAGCAGCAGCATCACTCCGTATGGCCTCCCTCTGCCCCTAGGGGAAGCCATGGCCCCCTCCTTCCCTCTCTCCCTGTCTCTCTGCAGCCTGCCTCGGAAGCGGGTATAGACTTTGAGTATCTCGCTCTCAAAATGGAATTGGGGAGAGACGAGAAGGCGCGAGGAGTAAACATGGGCATCATCACTCACGCCTTCTTTCTGGAAATGCGCGTCCCCACTCCTCTCTCTCTCTCTCTCTCTCTTCGTTTGGTCATGGCGATTGACTGGGGTTGCAAGCCCGCCCTATTTTTTGGTCGCTCCGCCACGTGAGTGGCACCCATCTCAATATTAGACACACCGCCAGTCTACAGTAAACAAAATAAATTCCAGTTCTTCTTTTTCTTCCGTTCATTGGATTCCGATGGTCGGCAGAATTATTGATCAAAATCTCAGTAAAAATTTTTTTACCTTTTTTTTAAAGTTAGTTTATGTGTTTGGTGGATGCACCTACAAGGCTGCAGCTAATTTTTTACTCTTTTCTTTTTGGGGAATAACCTGGATCATGTTATTCAATCCTTTTTGAAAATCAGATTGTATTTTCGAGAAAACTTACCTTCGGTGTCATCCAAATACTCCAAAAACCAACTGTTTTGCCTCTAAAAATTTATTTTAGAGTGTCATTAAAACGCTGCTTTGATTTTTGTAGCGATGATTTATGTGATTGCTTATTATAACTCGCATGTAGTATATGATACGCTGCCATTCTCTTTGCAAAATAAAAAAAAATTAAAATAATGATGTTGTTTGCACCAATGAAGTACGTAAACTGGTCATTTTCAAAATTGAATTCTGCGTAGATATGAAATATTGTTTGAATCCGATACGTATTCTGCGAGTAGAAGGTTTAAAAACTCAAAATTTTTGTTCATGATTTTCTAGAAAATGCATGAGCACGACATTGCTTAGGAAAAGATGCTGTGAAAGGCAAAGATAGACTTACCTCGTGAGAAGCAGAGAGAAAAAAAATGAAAGGATTTCAATGACTAGGAAAGCCATTAAGTCTTTTTTGACATGCCGAACTTCGAGCCAAAAACTGTACATTCTTCATGTCATGTTTTGCTTGTCTTAGTATAAAGCCGTGAGTGGCTCTACAATATGTCCCCAGAAAAATCGCTAGCTATAAGCTCTAGACCTTCTTTCTTTCATTTAAATTAAGGCTTCAAGTCAACTCACCTACCCTAATAGAGCACATTGAACGAAAAACCAAAGTATTTAAAGTTAAAGTTTCGGCACTGGGCCGGGCCGAGCCGAACTTGGCCTGACCCAATGTCAGTCTTCATTTTTAGGCCTGACCTGGTCCGAACCCATTTTTATGGGACTGGTTCGGTGCCCAACTTTACCTAATACATTATAAAGCAAAAAATCCATGCTAAGTAGAAAAAACAACCTAATATGATTTTATTTTCAAACTATTGAGTCATGCAAGAATGGGATGTCCTTAGAACCAGGGGCGGAGGCAGGGGCCTTGGCCTCTCCCCCTCAGATTTCAAAAAATTAAAAAATTTCTAAGTAAATTTCAATACTTTTAGTTTCACATATACCAAATTTTCTCTTGTTAAAATTTTGAAGCAATAGTTTGGTCCTTCTCCTTTACTGAGCTGGTGAGAATAGGGATAAAAGTGCACCACCGATAGCTTAGATTGAGGGTTCTTATGACCAAGCAATCCTTTCCTCACTCTCTAAGCTTCAAAGATGCTTCCTTGCATGGCACATGATCGCTTACTTTAATTTGTTTTGGAAGTAATGGTGTCTAAAAATCAAACTTGTTTTTCTTCGCGGAGCTAAGAATTTTTTATTGTATGAGCCAAACTATATTTTTCAAAATTTTAACAGGGGTTGAAATAGAAATTTTTAAATTATATATATGTATAATGTCTAAAGTTTTTTAGAACTATCAAAGAAATGATGTTCAATACATCTTCTTCTTTATTTAAGAGTATAAATGAAGACGTTTTAAAGTTTACCATTTTTTTTATCGATGATGTTATCCTTTTTTTTTTAATATTTTTCAATAATATTCCACCTACCAGAAGTTTTCCCAAGGCCAAAATGATCAGCTTAGTTGTCCTGAGATTTTTTCCACCACTAGAAAATTGAAGAGTGTTAAACCAAATATCGAACAGCTCCCAACCTCGTTAAATCTCTCTTTCTCTCTCTCTCTCTCTCTCTCTCTCTCTTTCTTTCTTATATATATATATATATATATAAGGAAAACTGTGGACTTAAGGAAGGGTATACAGGAATTGGATTTTCTTGTAGTGTATGTTTTTCTTCATTTTTAATATACAACAAAGTCAAGCAGTTTGGTTGCAGCTTTTCTGTAAAAATGGTTTGGCGTTTACTTCCAATTTTCAAAGATTCATCATTCACCCAATAAAAGAATGCAATTTATGACTACATAAAACTTTGCTTGGTCAAACAACGGGAAGAGGGTCCTGGAATGGAAGGAGTAAATGGTGGTGTGGGGAGCTGTATTTTGGGCATTGCTTCCAAGCAGGTTAAGGTAGGTGTGAATTTAAGTGGGAGTCAGCATTTTGTTTTGGTTTCAAAAAACCATCCCTGCGCTTTTGTTGTTTCTGCTATCTCTGATTCCTTGCTTACCCTTCTGATCCAATTGAAAGGGAAATTATTTGATCTGAATTTTGAATAACTGGTCTCCATTTGATCCAATTAAAAAGGAAATCAATTGAAAAGTCGCAGAATTTTGTATACATTTTCTCTTTTTGGCTGCATAATAGAAGGATTGGAATAAAAATGGAGACCATATTAAACCTGGGCATCGGGCCAGCCTAACACCTGAAACCTGGGCCTGAGCTCAGTCTGATTAAATTATAGTATGTATATTTTTAATACAAATAATATATAAATATTAAAAATCGTAATAAAATATTATAATTATATATAAAAAATAATAAAATGTATATTAAAAAACTGTTATCGGGGCCACCCAGGCCGGCCCAGTGCCCTTTTTGCTGGGCCTAGGCCCAAGTCGGGAAGGGTACCTGCCGGCAGCCCGGCCTGGTGCTCACCCTTAGATAGAAAGTTGCAAGCATCTTTTCTAGCAAAACTGGTTATATGTGCACCCTTGTGCGCAAAAAAATGTGCATATGAATGTGTAATGGCCAAAGTATATCAGATTAAGCAAAAGCAGTTACTTTGAACGACAAAAGTGAGTCATGAAAAATTGGAAGTTCAAAATGTAAAATTTTTATACAAATTAGTAAAAATGCCCCCAACCCCCTTGTATTTTTCTTTCCATGTACATTTGTTTTGTACACACCTCGGGCATGCAACTCGATCTCCTTCTCTCAGCCCAACTAGAGCATGCCAAGTCAACAAGTGAAAAATGTACTTAGGTGTTGAATTTTTAGCCATAGTCTCACTAAAGGGTTTCAGTTTTTTGAATTTATTGATGTAAGTTAATGTCTTCAGCCTTGAGGTCCAAACGTTAGACTTCCTTTGAAAAAAAAAAAAAACTGATACTTATTAATTAGTACCAATGCCCCACACTGAAGCTGGTTATATCCACCATTTCCTGTGTATGTAATTTCACGCGCCATTTTAACTACGACAAAAAAAACCCATGATTAATACAAAAAAAAAAACTTTTATAGGGATGAAAATGGAAACTGTAAAAAGAAGATTTGAGGACTCCATAAAAGTAAAATTTGTTAGTTTGTACATGCATATCGTTATGACCAATATATATACCTCTTTAAGCAGAAAAAAGGCCTTTAGCTTTTTTTGTCTCACTTACAATATTATCTCATCATCTCATAAATGTTATCTCATACTTATGTTTAATGAGATAATGAGAAAGTTTTTGTTATTCATCCGTTATCTTATTATCTCATACGTATATTTAACATTATCTCATAAAGTTTTTGTTATTTCATAAACATTATCTCATACTTATGTTTGACGTTATTTCGTAGATTCATCCGTCCATTATCTCTTTATCTTATAAATATTTTATTATCTCATAAACATTATTTGATACTCGTTTGTTATTTCATACATATTTGTTATCCCACGTATATGCATATATAATATTTAAGCATTAAAGTAAATATATATGTTGTCAGTAGGATTGCGTGGAGTGGTGAACATAACTGAGTCTCGCTCCACACTCCTTGAGACGAACAGATATCAAAGCACCACTTGACTAGGTGAGAGGCATTCAAAAACCACAGGTTGGGGAGTGAGAGGCCACCCATCTTCAGCGGTCTAATGGCCTCATCCCACCCAACCAGGTGCTTCTTGGCGTCCCCAAGTAGCCGCAGACCAAAGAAATCTTCTAAGAATGATCTTGATCTTCTCTTCTTTTCAATGCTTGCTGGCATCATGTATGGAAATGGAAGGATGGGACCATGGCCAAAACAAGCTTAATAAGAAGATCTCTTCCCGCAAAGGTCAAGTAATAATAAAATCATCTGCATATTGTATAAGATTTTCACGGAAACCATGAAACTGGACAGGTAGCAGCAATCCTTGAGCATTGGCGTTAGAAACCAGCACTGCCAAAACCTTCAGCAAGCAACTAGATTAAACAGAAAGGGAGATAACAGGCAGCGTTGGATGGCCACCCTGGTGCTTCTAATTTTTTACAAAATGTGTAGTTCAGCCCATCGGTAAAACTGCCCAAGCACCAAACAAAGAGATGCTTGAAGGTTCGTTTTCTCTTAACCACCATTGCTCAAACAGGAATTGGCGTTTTGCATGTTGTTTCCTCTCTAGCTCAATAAGAAGAATACCATGGTGTTCTAGCATACAATACAATGTAGCTAGCATGATGAAAAACCTATCTAATAAATCAGTTGTAACACAAACCCATCAAGGAGCCTCAGGGGCGGAGCTAGGATTTTCTTTAGGTGCGGGCCGACAGTCCAACCTCTAGATTTGGGTAGGGCCAAATTGAATTCAAATCCAAAAAATATATGACGCAATTAAAAAATTTTATTATTTTCAATGTAATTTTTTTTTCATTGACCAAGGTGAGGCCATGGCCTAGGCGCCCCCCCACCCCCTCCCTCCACCCCTGAGGAGCCTCAAGGTTGGTAAGGTTGTGTTTGAAGCAAAATCCTGCACCACGCCATATTTGCAAGACATCCGATATTAGAACATCCACCATCTTCGTTTTCCACGGTCTCTGATCCAATTGGCAACCTTATCAAGGGCATTAAGCCCCCCAAGACGCCATCCACAAAGACAAGCTTGGGTTTACGAATTCTGGTTGAACGTCTAGGAGGTGTAGCTTGCGCTGACTTGTGCCTGGTCGCTCTTGGGCAATTGGTGTCATTCCTTTGGGGGCATTTGGCAGTAGAAACAATGACACTTATCATTGTTCCATGAATATGGATTTGTATGTTCTAGTGTTTCATGAATCTATCTCAATGTTTGAGACAAATTCATAAAACTTACTGTTATTGTTGACAAACACCCTTTTACAAATGTAATATGCCATCTTTCTAAAGTGGAGTTTTATGGACAAATGTACATGTCAAGAGCTTACCTTCACCTTACTTGGATATCAAGAGCTACAATTGCTTCTCGCTAACAAAGATTTTCAGCCATTTGGAGGTCTCTTCGATAATCTTGGGAGATGTTAATGCAACTAGGGGTGTGAATTGGAAAATAGATCCACCTGTAACCAAAGATCATGTTATGGGTTTGATTATTTCCTAGAAAATGCAACTTGAAGGAGATTCACAGACAGGGAGAATGCTTTCACCTTACCAAATAATAGAAAGGTGAGGGGAGGGAATGAGGTCCTATGCATGCTTGACATATGCTTTGTTAGCAAAGAATGGATCAATTGGAGTGATGGGAACTCATTAAAAACTATTTGTAGTCCATTTGAAACTAGCTATATGATTGGAATTGACACAACAGAAAAGGCAGGAGCTTGTAGATGACCAGTTTCCGATTCAAACTCCAGGGCGTCAACTTCATGTGCTGCAAAAGTAGGGGCACTTATATGCAACTTGAAGCATAATGGGGATGTTATCTCGAGACACCAACAACACGCTTAGCACCAACATGCAATATGATGAAATACTCTCCTTACTCACCGAAGATTAACTCTAACATTCAATACCTGCATGCATCAGGCTCTCACCAAAAATTTGAAGAAGGGAGGGTAAATTGAGAGTGTAAAAAAGAAGTATTCTCAAGATATTTGGGTGCACAGGATATGGGAATTGCTAGCCCATGCACTTTGGAGCTAGCTAGACAGTCTTCTTAGCTTGCTGGGAGAAACTCTTAACCAATCAAAAGTTCAAAAGATAGGAATCCACTTGACTGAAATGTGCAAATATATGGAGGGGTACTGCTTAGGGAAGCATATCTTTAGAAGTTCAAATTTTCCAAACACACATTGAATGTGTTCCCAAGCTGATACAAACTCAAAAAACTACCAGTGGTAGAGGAGCTAGTGATTTTCAAGAAAGGATGGGAAAATATATTTTGGAAGATTTATTCTTTTTCTTTTTCCCTTATCAGTTTCTTGAAACTCTGGAACATAAGGAATATACAGGGTATTATTTGAGGGGAGTAATATCTTCAATTTTGAAGCAAAAAATATGATAAAACAAGCATGCTGGGACTACTATAGATCTTTATTGTAGGGAAAAGATAGACATCTTTGTCAATTGGAGATTTGAGAGTGGAGCAGCTGGTCTGTTGATGACCCAATGGAGGAATATCATGGCAAGATGGTCAGTCCAAAGGCATGGAAGTTGTGGCTTTAGCAGTTAAGGAAAACAAGAGCAGGTTGTGGAAGAGCTGCTATCAAGAAATCCAGATGGATTCCATTTTTCACAAAAAAATTATCAAAAGGGTCTAATGTGAACTTGCTTGAACTTGAAAAACATAATATATCAGATAAAAAGGTAAGAGTACAATTTAATAATAGAAGATAATATTTTTAAAAAAATTTGCAGCTACCATTTTTTTTTTTCAAATTAATTGAAGTTTGCTTTAGTTTTATTTTTCTAAGCAGGGTCCTTATTAAGAAAAGCACAAAATATAGTTCTTTTTGAAATTATAAGTAAAAAGTAACCTCAGGAATAGAAATTTCCCTACTACATGTTAATCCACTTTGGCAAGTCTTTTTTAATCAAGGTATATTTCTTATGAAATCAACTCCATAACTGTAGTCGTCGTGGGTAAAAGAAACAAGAATATGAAAGTTCTATTGGAGATTGAGAAGGCTCTAAACCTTGAATCTGGAATCCTTCAAAAACGAAATTTACTTGTGACAAATTTTAATTTATTTTATTATTAACTTTGAGGATTACATTCGTGTAATTAGTTTTGTAAAAGTCACACTACTGGGAAAGAGTAATTTAGCATGTCTTTCTCTTTCTTTTATATCCAGCTAGCTATATATTACATTTTTCATGCATCAAAACGGGCTCTACATTGCTACTAAACAAATAGAGAACTACACATGTCATGGGCTGACTTTTTTAAGCCTTATTTGACCCGCACGGTGTCGAAGTTTTCCCAAGCTTTTAGCCAGCCTTCACTCAATCTTAATATAATATAGAGAAAACTTTCATCAATCTTTGTTGGATGTGTTATTTTTTTATTGAATATATCATTATGTTTATTTCTTAAATAAATTTGGTCAAGGTATTTCTATATTAAGCGTCTAGTAAACTTTTTCTAGTATTTATGCATTCGTTTCTGCTTTATTTCTCTCTTTTGTGTACTCTAATGCCTCTCCATCTGTATATCTTTGCAGCGAAAATTTTACATTTCGAAACGAAACGCACATCAGAAACTCTTGCTAATTACACATCAATGGCCCTGTTTGGGCTTAAACGACGCAACCGAACAACGTAAGTCAGATATCGGATCTACTTGCTTTCGATCAATGGACCTCAATCATTTCTTCATCCGACGGTCTCAAAAGCAGACGGTTCATCGTTTTCTCTCTCTCCTGCCAGTTGCCATGGCATCGTCGGCCATTGAGGACATCTTCGAATCCTCCCTAAACCTCGAGGAACGCCACCTCCAGAAAGGGTACAACGAAGGCTACAACGACGGATTGGCCTCCGGCAAGGAAGAAGGAAGGGAGGTGGGTTTGAAGGTTGGATTCGAGGTCGGGGAAGAGTTGGGTTTCTACAAGGGGTGCGTGGAGGTGTGGAAGGCAGCGTTCGAGATCTGCCCAGATGGTTTCTCTGCTAGAGTCCAGCGGAACGTGAAACAAATGGCGGAACTGATCGAGCGATACCCAATCCTGGAGCCCGAAAATGAAGGGGTTCAGGATCTGATGGATGCTCTAAGGACAAAGTTCAAGGCTGTCTCGGCAATGCTTTCGGTTCGTCTAGGGTACCAAGGATTCCCTGGACTGAAGGCAGAGGATAAGGCCGGGTTTTGAGATGGAAGGAAGTTGAGAAGACTTCCCCAATTTTTTGAGGGGAATCGGTTCGGATGGCATGATGTAACTTCTTAAACGATTTATGTGTGTGTTTTTCTGATGATGGGAATTATCTTTGTACCCAAGTGGAAATCTGGTTCTAGTTTTGGGTACTTGAGTTTGGTGGACGTTTTTCTAATGTTTGGTATGATAAAAGGACCTTCTTTGTTCTTATCTCTGTAAATTGTTGTAGCGAATGTTAATCTGTTAAATTGAATACTGATATGGGCGTCGACGTGGATATATTGTATTATACGACTAAGTAAATAGAATTGATGGTTTTGGTGGTGTCTCTGTATGTGTGTTGTTTTCTCATTAATTTGATTGTGCCGTCAAGAGTCCTAGTTGCCTGTGTTTTTTGCTCAACTAGACTTACTGACATGTCTTTACTTACTGTATGCATTTTAGCCCAAACATGCCGATGTTAGACTACACAGTTTACTTAACCAAAAACATGTAGTACATTGACCATTTTTCAGGACTATATGTGTTTTTCGAGTAATTAAACAGTTAAGATCAGTAGATGACTTGAAAAGACTTTGGTGTTGCAGCGGTGCTTTGAAATGGCAAAGAAATAGTCTACAGATGGGCCAGTAATTTCGAACAAATAGTCTACAGAACTTGGATGCAACAGAGCACGCATGGCCACCTGCGCTTTATCAGAAAGATCGTCTTATTCAGATCTTAATCTTAAGATCATGATGGGGATTTATTTGGTGGCCACCGGTAAGAAATAACTAGTTCATCAAGTAAAACTTTATGACATGCAGTGGAGAAACAAATTCAATGAATTCCTTAGCCGTGATATTTGACACATCAAATAAGATGATTCCGGTTCTACTAAATTAATGCAACCATGTGAGAGTCTGTCAACATCTTGCGATCAGAAAGAAGACACAGGCAGGCAAAAAAATTCATCTTGTAAATCTATTGTAGATCGTCGGTCTTTCCATGCATGTGTTCATTCAACCTGATTTTAAACATTTTGTAGGTCCCAGCAGTTTGCGGCAATAAATGCCACAAAGTGTGTCCAGAGAGTCATCTGGCCATTGGTTGCAATTTGGGATGTGCGCTACTGCCCAACGGACGAAAATATCCACCGAAAGTGAGAAGAATTAGAACTTCAAGAATGGACAAGCTTTTAGATATCAGACCTGGCAACTGAACTACTCTCGGACATGATTTTCAGTCAATGTTACAATGTGCAGTTATCCTATCGATCTTGAAGCTCTGAAAATGATACTCATCCAGCTGTTTTCTGTAAAAACATTCCAGCTCCGTCACTACCAAGTTCAGTATGCTGTTTTGAGTTGTAGTGATCCTCTTGGCCTTGAAGCTCTCATCCAGCTGTCTTTTTGTTAAGACTTTCCAGCCGCATCACTATCAAATTCATGTGTAGTTTCCGGCAATCAGATGGCAGGATTTATTCTTGAACCGTGATGCGGGTCCCTGCAGAGTATGGGATGCATTGAATTCGAGGCTAAACTGTTCAAATCTACAGATTCAGTGAAACCAGGTTGAGCCCCACATGATGCTTACGATTCTTCTGCATTCTTTTTCTTACAGACAAGGGGCGACCGTTTTCTTGCGGACTGTATGATCTCTGATTTCGTTATGTCCCTGTTGCTCTTTCTATCGTCATCCATTTGGCTGAAAGGTTTTTCTTTTTTGGTTTATTTTTGTTCTTTGCATCATTCTAACCAACTTGGCACATGCTAAAAATCGTCATCTACAGCTGTATGTATATTTTGTTCAGTCCAAGCAGAACCTACACAGATAAGTGTGCCGGTGTGCACGTAAAAGCTGCAATTTGTCTTTAATTGGATATTTGAACCTGGTTGTCAGAGGTTATAAGACACTGAATTTCTGACCTCTTCAGGAAAACTAGATCTGCGATTCATGTTTCATTTGTGATTCGTGAATGGTGGGCGTCAGATGCATGCCTTCAGGAAAACTAGATCTGCGATTCATGTTTCATTTGTGATTCGTGAATGGTGGGCGTCAGATGCATGCCTTCAGCTCCACAAAAAGGCACTGGACTTTAGATGCCTTGGATGGTTATCAGACATTCAAGTATCGCTCTAGTAATGAAGAGGAGCACAATTGTAAAAAAACTGAGTCTCAAACTGAATTTTCTGCTGGTTGATCTGAGACTAGACTTGTGCTGAGATGATAAGACAAAATTTTTACTACAGCCGTCTGAGATCAGACTCTACCAGGGAGTGGCCAGCTAGATTCTAGAGTCTAAATTTCAGTAAACAGAACCACATATATTTGGGAAGAACTTCTGTGATCAAACATATAAATATGAAAATGCACCATATAGAAGGCGTAGATATGCTTGAAGTTTTTATCGAGAGAGAGATCTCAACTATTTCTCAAGTGCATGTTCAGGCTATTGTTCCCTTTGCTCAAACATCTTTCAGATAAATGCTTTGGAAAAACATGACCAACACATAAATTACATGATTACAACGATCAACATGACAGTCATTACGATCCCGGTAACAGCTTACGACCATCATTTGAATGTCAAAACTTATGTTCCTCAACAGAGCATTGTATCCAAAAAGGCAGCTTCAGGCATACCTAAAATTTAGCATAGGTCCCTCTTCAAAGATACAAATATGGTACAAGGTGAATCAGGTTCTTCGAACTATTGTAGTGGAGAATAGAGTAAATCACTTGGCACGAAGATTGCAGAAAAGTAAAAAAAGTAACACGAACAGAAAATTGTGAATTGCCCTCTATGAATTGTCCTTTATCCTTTCTATTTAATCACGTATTTCCGGAAATGTAGAGGTGGCCAATCTGCATTTTCTAGGAACAGAAGGCTTTCTCATCTTCCTCTTGGATTAACCAACTGTGAAAACACAGCACTCGTTGTAAGATCTTCTGCATCATCATCAGTCACAGAATGTGCTCCATTAATCATGCTCATGCTGTTATCAAATGGGTGGACATGAGGAACTGAAATATCAGCAATATGATTTGTGCTGTTATCATCCGGATCATTAAGTGAGGAGGTCTCCTGAAGCTGAAGTGCATATTCAAGATTCCACAGTACATCTCCCATCGTTGGCCTATCGACCCCTTGCTCGGCCAAACACTTCTCTGCCGTCTCACCAAATTTCTTGAGCGATGCTGGATTCACCTTCCCACTTAAATAGGGATCCATTATGTGGCTAAGCAAGCCCTTCTTCTGCCACATCATTGCCCATTCTGCTATGCTCACTTGCTCCCTTGGGAGAACTGGGTTCAATGCTGGTCTTGAACACAGAACCTCCATTAAGACAACCCCAAATGAGTAAACGTCGGACTTTTCGGTCAGTTGCTGTCTTCTGAAGTACTCAGGATCAAGATAACCGAAGCTACCTTTAACAGCAGTACTAACGTGAGTCTGGTCCAGTGCAGGGCCTGTCTTAGAAAGACCAAAATCAGCAACTTTTGCAACGAAATTCTCATCCAACAAGATATTGGTGGTTTTGACATCTCGGTGGATTATGCTCTGAGTTGCTCCCGTGTGAAGGTAATGCAGACCTCTAGCAGCTCCAATACAAATTTCAAGTCTCTGTTTCCACATCAAAGGTGGAAAATCTGATCCATACAGGTGACTTCTAAGCGGTCCGTTCGCCATATATTCATAAACCAGGATCATCTCTGACCGCTCATCACAGTAGCCAATCAGGGAAACTAGATGTCGATGTCGAAGCTTGGACAACATCTGAATTTCGGTCTGAAATTCAGTAAGACCTTGCTCTGATCTTGGATTTCCTCTCTTGACAGCCACATTAGTGGCATCGTCTAGTGTTCCCTTGTAAACTTTTCCAAAGCCACCAACACCAAGAAGTAGAGCATCGTCAAACTTGTTGGTCGCCTCCATTATCTCCTGAAAGGTGAAGGTACGTCCCAAATTGGAATTTGCCATTGATATGCAGCTTGCAGTTCCACTTTTCTGGGAGATGGTCGAAACTTTGCTTATTGTGTGAGAATTACCATATAATGGCAATGGTAGCCATGAATGAGCACGACGGAGTCTCTTCGATCTAGGTCCAGCAAAGCAGCAGTAGTACAGAACTACCAACAGAACTGCAGCCACGATACCGAGAACGACGGCGACAATGACTGTTAACTTCTTCTTTGTCTTCTCTGCACCAGAATAGATATCGCGGACAGAGAGGCTACCTTCCAGGCTCCGAGCATCGTTGCTCATCTTCATGATTTCTAGTCCATTTAGCGTGGCATTGCTCACATCCATAATAGTTGTGTCAGGGCCGATGCTAATATTTATGAAAGGCGAGCCAGAGGATACATTAGAAACAAAGTCCGCATAATATGGTCGTCTCAATACATTCGTCTGCCTGGAGAGATCAAGACCGGCAATGCCAGAATAGGAATTGATGTAGACATCAAAGACCAGCTGATTCAAAGCCATGCTGATGATATCACAGAAATGGAGACGAATGAGATAAAGAAAACTTGGATCAACAGGGAGAGACCATGTGATATTGAAGATGACATTGGCAACATCTACATTCACCATGATCTCTGCTGTGGCATAGACCCAGTTGGGTGCGATCTCGGGGCTGACAACCTCGCCATAGCTAATGGTGCTCGGATCCACAGATTCAACTTTTGCGGAGTCGTTATAATAGAGAAACTTTTGATCGTTCTCCCAAGTTCTTCCTAGAGTGTCATTCATTGGAACGATTCTAGGACCTCCCACATTGAGCCTGTAAACAGTTTCCAGAGCTAAAGTGGGTATACCAACAAAAGGGGTACTGAGGGCTACCTGTGGAACCTGATCAACAATCAAATCATCAGGGACGGAGACCACTTCAATGCCATTGACGAATGAGACGGAGCCGTTCATGGGCACGAAGGTGATACTTAAATGATCAGATGTCACATTAATCAAATACTCCTTGAAAAGGTAAGGCCGGTTCTGGTCCTTCAGCGAGTGATTGTTCAACAGCACAAAATCATCAGTAACCACAGTAAGCAAAGTTGAATTCAGAGCATACTCTGAGTTGGGAACAGGGTAGAAGTAAAGCCGAACCCAATGACGGCCGGACTGGCGAATTTCGAACTGAAACGAAGTTGGTCTCGGAAAGACGCGTGCAGACTGGTAGATAGGAGAAGGGGCCAAGAAATTAGAGGAGACGATGCTGCTTCCTTGGTCTGTAAGCACTAGGGAAGAAGACTGTGTATCAGGCACATAAACCCTGCCATCCACGGTTACATTTTGGGAAGACCCACATGCAATCAGGTAGTTGTCCACTGGAGTGAAAGCGGCGTACGAGCTAGAAATAATGAAGCCATCCAAGAACACAACAGCAAGAAGAGAAACAACAGACACCCACCTCAGAAAACCCACCATCATCACCGTCACCACCATCCCCAAAACCCTATTTGCAAGAGAACAGTCACCAATTTAAATGGCGAGAAGGTCTCCTAAGAAACAAAGCCGCATACCCACAACCTCAAAAACAATTAAAACGGAGAATCAACCAAATGGCAACCAACAAAAAGCCAAAAAGCAGAAAGCAGAAAACAAAGGGCTATAGTCTCCCCTTCCTTGGTTTTGCTCAAGCATGCAACCTAAGGATTCCCTCCGTTGTTTGTGATAGAAAAGCTGAATCAGAAAAAAATGGCGACATCAAGGCACAAGATGAGATTGAGAGAAATGAAAAAGTAACATAGCATCTCAGGTTTTCTCCGCCCAGCACAGCTAGTACCAGCCTGTAGATTAAAGAGGAGGGCCCACATGAGGTCAAGAGGAAGGATTCTGCTAAGAAAAACTTAATATTCAAATTCAGATGCAAAAGCCAAATCTGTAAAGAAAGAATTTGTGAGAGTGATAGTGTCAGGCTAAGTGAAACAAAAACGCGTTCAACTGACGATGTTGAAGAATTAAAAGACAAAAAAAAAACTTTCAGCTGAGCTTGCAGAGTAAAAACAGTCATTACTCCGCACGTTTTCTTACCTCCACCAACGCATTAGGATTAATACGAACCGATCGCCATGGAAGGTTTTATCGTCAAGAAGGAGAGGGAGTGATGGAACACGTCGGGAAGAGAAAACGAGACAGAGCATGGGTTGGATAGATGCTGTCTGGGCCTGGGGCTCTTTAACGGTCCCACGCGGTCTCCCTCATTTTCTTTCACCATGCATGTTTTCAAATGGCACCTTCAACATCATACCCTTCAATACCACTAAGATAGCACCATCCAGAACCAAACTACTGAACCTCTAGGATCTAACTGCCGACATGAGTAGTAATACATGCTGCACAACTCAACCAGTTGGATTACCCATGAGAGAGAGAGAGAGAGAGGAAAAAGATGTAAATTCTTGTCCCCTTTAGCCCAAATGGATGAATGTGTTTGATCATTGATTTAACTTTAATTCATTTGATCATAAGAACTTGGAATTTGATTATTAGTTAGACTTAGACTTGATATACAGTTTCATAATTGAATTTGTATATGGGCTTTTAATATCCAATTGAGATCTGACAAAAAATCCGATTGAATTGCATAAATATTCGATATTATGGTAGTTGAGTATAAGTTCGGTTTTGAGAGAGTGTGTTGCTTGAGTAGGCCTTTTGTTGAAGTTCATGGGCCAAGTGTATAAAGGAGATAACTCAAACTCCGCATGGTCTCAAGGATCCTATTTTTTTGGGGAAGAAACTTGTTCTGGTCCACTGCAATTCTGTCTTAGAGGCAGTTCAAGTTTTGCTGTGCAGAACTGATTTGCATTCTGCTGTTGAATGGTCGACTCCATGATGGAGTCACAGATTTATATTCTTTTAATTCTTTTGAATAAATTGAGGGACATGATCCTCCCAGGGCAACACCCCAACATGTGTTATCCTAAAGAGATAATATGAATCCAGCTATACAAAATGTGAATAAATTGAATCCGGAAAAAGCTGAATCTGACTTCAATCCAAATCACTAATGTCCCTAAATTCATCTAGAAGAATTGAAGTTGGGGGAGAATATAACAATTATGAGATAGATCTTGCTTAGTTGAAGTAGAAGTTGAAATTGGATTATAAATAGCAAAGCCAAGTTTGAACTTTACTTGTAAGCAAAATTAAGATACATGGTGGACATGAGTTTGAATTTGGTGAACAGTTCGAAGATCTAAAACAGTTGGATTTGTAATATGTTCATTGGTTGTCTTTTTCGTAGTTTCTCACTCGAAGAAACAACATCCGAATTGAGAAACTTTGTTGCTCTCTCGGTGGCATAAAACTCTGAGGTTGGTGCCCCGTTCCTAGGGCTTATGTCTACTGCAGCTTGAGTAAGACATGATACCAATGCTACTCGAACTAGTGACCGGTTGCCTATCGACCATTAGCCCGATCTTGTGCGACAAGACTCCTCAGGGTATAAGTTTACTAGTTCTTGTAATGAACTTTTTCATGCAGGTAAAACTTTAAGAGTTTTTCATTTTATTTAAAAGTTGAAAGCTTTTATCTCATTTTATGAAAAGAAAAACCTTATTTGAGAGGAGAACCAAGTTCATCTTGCTCACAAGTGTTCATACCTAAGAGGGCATTTAGTAACAGGAATACTGGGTTCTTTGAATACAATGTTTCATGAAAGTAAAATATTGTGTGTTTAAAATATAGCGTTCCATGAATGTGTCCTAAAGATGTACCATTCGTGTTACCAAACAATAGGTCAAATGTGGACAACAGGTCGGGCCGGGTTTGCTTGAATAGAGACTTAGAAAAGTCAGGACTAATGACAATTGTATGCTATTAGTAGTACTAACCGTACCAAAAAAGTCATGACTCATTATAGAAAGGTCAAGACTAATGACATTTAACATACCCGATCAAATCTTAAACCCCACTTGGAAGTAGGCCGAGCACAGACTAGAGTTCGACAGGTGCAGGTACCTTGACCCATACAAAGGCAGTTGACCCATTTGACCTATGGTTGAACTCAAAGACCTTCAAGCTTGGAAGAGAGAAAAAAATAGCAGCAGCAGAGCCACTACTTTTGTGATAAATGCTAATATGTAAATAAGCAAACAACTAAAAGGCACTCATATACACATAATTAATTTATGTATAGTATTTATTGACAACTGCCTATACAAGCTCACATGTGCCACCACCACTAGATTGAAACTAGTACCTATTAAGGGCGAACAAAACTAATCCCTAGAGGGTTGGCTAAGCGAAGCTGCCTGCAATTATTTAATGAATAGCTGCAGTTCAAACTTCGGGTGCCAGTCTCTAGTATTAGCTAACACTCACATAGGCATCGAGAAGTCACATGCCCTAAAAATTGGGCAGCTTCGGAGAACTCAAAAGGATAATGTTCTATGAATCTATCCCAAAACTGTGATGGGTATCAAACGACTCATGAAGATCCGAAAACTATCCTCAAGGTTTTAACTGCAGTTGACTAACAAAATCTCTTGACCCAAGTGTGGTTTTCTCTTCAAAGAAATCACATAAAACCCCAACTTGCTTCTCAAATTTGCCTGCAAAAAATATTCAAAAAATCTGTACTACCCACGTTGGGTAGTGCTGTCCTCTTTAGAGGCATAGGTATTATGGGTCAGAGGAGGTTCATCTCTAAGGGCGCAGACCCGTTAGATGGTCTGATTCAAAAAAATAGATAAACATAAAACGCATTAAATTGGAAGGAGTTAATAAGGCCAACAGGGGACCATTATATATATATATATATATATATATATATATATATATATATATAATTCATTCTTGGTTATGATCGGACCCAGCGACAAACGGAGCACAAGCATCGAGAAAGCATCTTGATCTGACGACGTTTGACATACTTCTCCTGGACCGAAGCTCTGCAGATTAGATTCTTAATTTGCTTCATGAAGGGATGAAAATTTGGATACCTCCGGTTTGAGGTGAAGTTATGAGCCTCTGAAATCCGAATCCATGGTCTGGATTGGCGGCCAATTTGGATCACTTTTGCATTGAAATCTGAGGAAGGAGCAATTGAGTGGGGTTAATGCTAGTCAGCAAGCAGATCTGGTAGAGCAGCTTGTGTGGGCAGTTGCCTACACAAAAATCACAAAAAATGCTTATCAGTATATTGATATTTTCAAGTGAACGGGAGGATTAATCTCTCAGCCTTGACGAGAGCCGAGGTTTCGTTCTTTTCCCTTGTTCACAGGTTTTAAGGCTGCGTTAGGACCAAGTAGCAAGATGGCCGAGATATACTGCATAATACATCTCAAACCCGCCCGTTTAAGCTATGATCCATTGTGATCCATTGCTCCTAGGAGCCATTTATTGATACTTCAAGCCTACCTTTTTTTTCATTTACATATTTCAGAGATCATTTGACATTAGGAATAACCTTGAGTATTATACGAATCTATCTCAAAATTGAGTATATTTGTGTCACATGCTTCAACTTGCATGTAGATTTTGATTTTGAGGTAACTTAGTGGAATGCTCACACATTGTTCCTAATACTAACCTACTCAAGAATTTAGAACTTAAATACTATTTGTCCTGTCCCTGAGCCACAAGTGCCCCTGAGAGAAGTTCAAGCTTCTTTGGTCTTTGACCGAGTAGATGATCGAGCCACCAAGATGGTGAGTCAACTCAGTTTGGCTTGGTGGGGTTTCCAAGCACTGGGTCCAACCCATGCAAGATACGACCAAGTCGCCGCCGGTAAGAAACGAATTTTCCGGCAGTGTTTGTGCTGTTTGACCGCAAAATGAGGCCATCAAAGTATTCTTAGTTAAATGCACCGGCGACAGCCAGCAGGGATGTTACCAAATAGATTCGGAGGCTGACTCAAGACTACCCTATGTCATTTTTCAACTATTTCTAAATGTTTTAAAATTTCTTCATCTTAAATTAGTTTTTATTTAGTTCTCATCTTAAATCGCCAGATAACTACATAATATATAGATGATTATATCGGCAGATATGATTTCCAAACTTTTCGTTTGGTAATTTTTTAGTTTTTAATCAATTTAATCACCCATACAATCGAATAAAAATGTAACAAAATAAATCATGTCCTTTTTGGAGCTCTAGATCAAATTTTATGGGGTTTAAAATCTAATCACCTTAAGGATGCATACGAAGAATTTAATCCGGTAAATTTACCATGATAAATTTTTTTGAAAAAATTTATAGGATGAAATTTTTCCCTCTTCCTTTCTGAAAAAATCACATTTGAAATTTCACGCCGTTTGATATTCACTCGCCCGTACACATTTCACCATTTCTACCAATTTTATCCCAACCATCAAACGGGCCCTAAATGACAAATGAATATTATACAATTCATTCTTCATTCTCATGAAAAACATTTGATGCATTGTTTAAAGGTAGAGCGCCTAAAAATACGACATCTTGGAACAGCCATAATATATTATTCTTTCTGTCAAACTCAACGCCAAGAAAATAAGGATAACATTATCTGATGGCTAAAGATCCCTTCTTGGAAATCCAATGATACAACTGAACAAAGAGAAGATACGAAGAGATAATTGTGTAAAGAAGATGTTCAAAGGAGAGAAAAATCAATGACATTAAAATGAAGAAAATTAAAAGAAAGAAACTTAAAGGGAGAAGGGGTTTTCTTGACTTACAAATCTTAAATGTTGAATGAATTATGAAGATTGGTCCCCAGAATCCGATCTAATAGAAAGTATTGAGGCACACAAGGTCATCAATTCCAATCTTAAGGTGTGATCTAATTTCTTTGTGCTATATATTAGACAAGGTATAACACCAAAAAGAAATGTTGGAAGGGATAAAGGCACCACAATATATGCATCACATCTAAATCTAACTCAGATCTGAACTCAGATCCAAGAAGTCTTCACATAAATACCACCTGGATTAGTTCAACTGCGATCGATTGATAATACCATAGATTTTAAGACCATGGATCTGTAGTCCGACCCCTCCCCATCCGACTATAGATCTGTGGTTTCCACAAGCAAACACGGATTTAAGATCCCCAGTTGAAAAATCCATTGTTTGTTTAAGTTGTGGGTTTAACTTAGGTAGCATTTGATAGCCTCGGATCTGATTTAAGATTTTTGGATCATGAAATCTTAAAGGCCTAGGTTTTCAAAAACTTTGTTTGATATCATCAAAACCTCTCTCCCTTCTCTCACTCTCACCCACCAGAGCGAGCTCGAATGGACGAGAGCTTGAAGCCCTGGCGTGATTGTTCGTGAACGATGGCGAGTCTCTCCCTCTCTCGCTCTCTCACTATATTTTTCTCTCCATTTCTTTCTCTCTCTCTCTCTCTCTCTCTCTATATATATATATATATATATATATATATATATATATATATATGTCTAGAATGGTCGTTGATGAGGTTTCTCTAAAACCCAGAGAAAAAATTTTCATCTTCATGCAGTTTGTTACAAACTGACTAGAGTGGAAGCACGATGAAGCCCAGCAACTGGTGAAGAAGGAGCAAGAAAGGGAGGAGGAGGAAGAGGAAAGAAGTGCAGGTGTTTTCCAAGAGAATTTTCCACATGGAGAAGTGATCCGCGCAAGAAATCGGAGGGGGATGGGGGTGGTGGTGTTGGATCTGAGATGCGTGGAATTAGTCCTCATCGAGGATTTCAAATCCAAGGTTTTGGGATCCAATGTTTGTTAAAACTATGGATTTCACCTTAAAATCCAGCCTTGTATATGAGATCCGAGGCTATCAAACACGCCCTTAATGTGGATTTAAATCAGTCTTGAATCTTATTTCTGATGCTATACCTAACATAGCCTTAGAGATATCAGCAGTCATGATGAAATCAAGATTGAGATCTAAAGTTGCACATAAACATCTTGTTTACAAAACAAAAAGCTACAAGTGGAAGTACTTTTCCAGCATTCATCTAAAAGATAGTCCAACTTATTTGTTTTTTCATTAGTTTAGAAAATAGGATTTGGTTTCTAAAAGTAATCAAATGAGTTCTACTAGAAATATCAACCAAAATGTGCTCCAAGAAACGAACTAAGGGGATGTTTGGATGACACTACAAAACCAGGTTTCTGAGTGTTTGGGTGTCATCAAAACTTGGTTTGAGAAAACCCAGTTTTTGACAAAACTTGGTTTTGTAAAAAAAAAAAAAAAATCAAGGTTTTTAAAACTCATTATAAAACTTGGTTAATTAAAAAGTTAGTTTCCAAAATCGTTTATATTTAAGAATTTTTGCAATTTTTATCATTCTTACCTTTGAAATACACAAAATTTTTGGAAACAGGAACAATTGTTTTGTGCACTACTTTTTTTCAGATATTTTTATAACGCAACATTGTTCACTATAACTGACATGGCATACTCAGTAATTGAAAGATGTTACATTCTACATGGACTATTCTAATGTTGAGTGAACATAAGACAGAAGGCTTAGTTACACGGGGTGTTTGATGGTTTGGAATTTTGATTAAGAGTCAAAATTTCATAATCATAATTCCTCCTCAAATTGTAATGGAATCAAAATTTTAGGTTTTAGATTTATAATTCTGAAAACAAAATACCCTGTTTGTTTAATAATTCTAATTTCTTAAAGAAATACGCTTTTTGATTCTAAAATTCCATGATTCTGGGTGTATAAAACGCCGTCACCCCCAGAGTCTATCTAGGGGTAATCAGTTACCCATGTTTTAAGGTCTAGTTGAATTTTCCAAGCTTAATTCAGAGACCCCCCCTAAAATTAGTTTAGCATTTGGACTGAAGATCCAAAGTTGTACAAACACATGATATGAAACTAATACAACAGTGATAGGAGCTGCATAATTGTCAAATGATATAGGAATACCATGTCTTAAAAAAAATTGTATGACAATTTTGACTACCATCAATTTTTAAAATAGAATTTTATTTGCATTGAATTTCTTGAAGCAACATAAGATTTAAAAAAATGCAACACCAAGCACATGAATTCTTTTTTTTTTCAGTCCGCAACATACTTGCTTGGCTGGTGTGAGCCATCACTACAAAAAAAAAAAAAATTCACCGACGCATAAGGAAACTGGACATCGGTGAAAATTAATTTGATCGATGTCTAGTGCATGACGTCATTGAAAGTAGCCTTCATCCACACTTGCTGTTAGGATGTCATTGAAGTTGAACTTTTACCGACGCTCATTCTGGAATCGTTGGTAAACATTCACTCTCACCGTCATTCAAAACAAAATGTTGGTGAAAGCATTTTACTGGCATTCACTTCACATTCTATAAAAAAAAGAAATATGTTTTACCGACACATGGTCATGCTTTTGTCGTTAAAAGACTCTTTCAGCAACATAGTTCCCGCAAAAGTTTCTTTATTGATGCATTTCGTCCGTCAA
The DNA here is from genome assembly GCF_008831285.2 of Nymphaea colorata. Classification (NCBI taxonomy): domain Eukaryota; kingdom Viridiplantae; phylum Streptophyta; class Magnoliopsida; order Nymphaeales; family Nymphaeaceae; genus Nymphaea; species Nymphaea colorata. Next base: position 7,781,438 of record NC_045148.1, on the reverse strand, counting down.
TAAAGCTTCATCGACTCTATAACTCCGCTGGAGCCCTTCTTCTCGTATCTTCCTCCTTCTTCTTTTCCTTTCTCTTCCTCCTTTCCACTGGTCTTTGCCAAATTTTTTTGTGATGCATCCATGCAGACGACCCACCAAAAAAAAAAAAAGAGACGCTTGGGAGGGGACGCGATGCCTCCCTCTCCATGAGTGAGAAGGGGAAGGCCAGTTGCCTCTACCCTTTGCCGCCAGTGGGCTGGCGCTGCCTTGTTGTGTCCGGCGAACCTGCCGACGATGGCAAGGCAGCAGCAGACTGCTGGAAGCGAGGGAGACGGGCTCATTACCTCCACTTTTTGTTTTCAAATGAAGGAAGAAAAAAGCAAATGTGGGAGTCGTTGTCCCCACCTTCCCTCACGGACTGTCTGGTTTGCTGATGAGGGAGGGCCGCCGGTACTCTCCCTTCTCATAGAGGCAGCGGGAGGCATCCCTTCTCCCGCCGGATTCTGTCAAGCGTCATTTCTTAGAAAAAAAAAACATGGGCCATCCACCTAAATGGCCCACACCAGCCGAGAAACATGTTCGGCTGGCTCTTGCATGATCAAAGACTCTCTCTCTCTCTCTCTCTCTCTCTCTCTCTCTATATATATATATATATATATATATATATATATATATATATATATATATATATATATATATATATATATATATATATATATATATATATATATATATATATATATATATGCCTCAATGTACTTGCACCCGTGCTTTTTGGAATGCTGCATCAGGCAACAAATCGACTATTTGACAAACTCTTCCAAAAATGTGAAGATATTGTAATTCTCTTGACATTTGAAGAGTTTCTTACAAAAAACATTTCCAAATATATTTTTAACTTTTTTGGTTTTTTTCATATTTCAATCACTATTATGTTTATCAATGTTTTCCCATAAAATTAGTAGAGAACTCAAATATTCATAAATTTCTTTACTTTTTTGTATACGTTTCAATTTTTAGAACTTTTAATGTTGTCCTAAGAAAAATGAACTTTCTTATTGATACTCGTGAAAACCTTGTCAATAAAATCCCAAGGAACAGTTTGGTAGCAAAATCATCTTGTAAGTGTTTCAAAAATCTCTCCCATAAATTGAAGCAGGTTCATGGACCAATAATTTTAATGTATGCTCCAACCTTTGAGACAGATTCATGGGGTACTTACAAAGTGTCTTTGCTGTCAAACGACCTCCAAAAATATCATTTGAAACTATGAACTTTCTTATTAATACTCGGTAAAAACCTTGTCAGTAAAAATCTAAGAATGACATGTGTGACAATATTTCGAGTCATTCTCATGCATGAATGTTGTTAGTGAGCGTGCTCACTAACATCATTCTTGTCATTTTCTTCCAAAGGTTTGTCATAAGAGCAATGTTTGCCGACTTGGCAAGTCAACTAGTTGACTCAGCTGACTTGGCTCGACTTGGCCCCTTACCAAGACCACTTAAGAGAGGACTAAGTTTGATCAAAACTAGCCTAACAACTTGTTTGACTTGCAAAAAATTTGGATATATAAATGTTATACTGGCTTTAGTGCTTATTTTTGTAAAGTAGTTATCTTACATTGCTACATTGATGCTTGATCATCAGTTATCTTGAAATATGCAACTATAAAGTCATCATGTTTCTTCTTGTTACATAGATACTAAATATAACTTAGTCATGACTTCATTTGATGGTAGTTCAACTTATTTTTGAGTTACACATGTTATCAAGACATTCTACAACCTTTTTATGTTTAAATAACATGCTATATTTTATTTTCAAAAACATATATTTAACAAAGCCCAGCCCAAATCACTGAATTGACCCATCAACTCACCAGTCAATATTGAATGCATCAAGTCCTGAGCCACCATGTTTGAAACTTTTCTTCGAAGCTTCCTTTTCCACAAATAGTTTCTTAAGAAAATCTGGAAAAGTATTGAAAATTACAAATCATGAAGATTTCAAAAGAATAAGGAATTATATGTTAATTGATACTTATGTTGAGAAAACTAAATAAATCATTGCAAAGGTTTCTAAAAGATAAAAGTGTCAAACAAACAAGGGGAAAATCTCAAATGTGTAAAAATATATTTTCTCATGACATCTTACCCAAATGTTGTGATAACATATATCATGGTACTATCACAATTATAGAGATTTTGCAAAACTTTCCCCCATTTGTTATGAAGCTTCATGAGATTAGCAATATTAGTTGAAGACATTGATGAATATTGCTAATGACCTTGGTTGTCAATCCATGGAGTTGTCGAACAATTAGTCAATCATGTAGATTAAGTTGCTCAACTAGTCAAGAATTGGCTTGTGATCAACTTGATTTGATTTTGGTAATTTACAATTTTTTTGTTTTTTCTTATTAAAACAGAAAATATTCTTGTTTCTATTTTTGCCTAACTGTGCTTTGTTTGCACAAAGCTTTTGTTTTTTTGTTCAACATACACTTTTTATTCAACCTATTGTGGATAAACTAGGGATTTTGTCATTGAACCTTACTTTATTCAATTAAATTATTAAAGTGTTGATTTATTCAGATAAATACTAAAAATTACTATACATCAAAGCAAAAGAAAAAACAGGCAACCGGAATTTACAAATTAGAAAGCATAGCAACAGTGTCACAACTAGGGTTGATACGGATAATAGAAATTCTGTGGCCGGCGGTTATAGTATTCGTGAGGTTGAGGTGATAAAATATTTAAAAACCGTCGCTAAAAATGTTCTACTGCAGGTTGTACATGCTTGTGCATATTTATGTTATAGACAAAAAGAAATTCGATAGTATATCTTTTTCATAGGTTTTCATTTTCAAAGGGACAAAATTATGTACATAACATAGCAAATATTTAAAATATTTAAAGATGTTAATTTAAACTTAAATTTTTTGGATAGGCTTAGCTTATATTTATGTATTATCAATAATATTTGAAGAAACAATTTTCAAAAGATAAACTGGATCAGGTTAATAAGCCTCACCAACTGAGCTCCGCACTGGTCCCGACTTTTCAACCTGGCCGAACAAACGCAGCGATTTGAGGATACATTGATGTAATGTTTATGGGTCAAGTCCTTGGTGGGATCATGTCAGCTGTATCAACTGAGGGTAATTTCTTGGTATTTCCCGAGATTCCACACTTGGCGATGCGTTTCTAGCAGGGCTTCTTTTTGAAGTTATTCGATAATCAGGGGAAAGTTTTTGAGTCGTTCACTTACAATGGTGTGTAAGATGGGAAGGGGGAGAGAGATGCGTGCCGAGTCGTCGGCGGTCTCATTGCCGAAGCAGCCGAACTATCGTATGCAGCACACGCAAAATAGAGATTTCAGAGAGAGGAGGAGGAGAGCGAGCGTCGGCCTGAGCCATTTCTCGGGGACCCAATTCGTTGGCGCGGCGAGGGAGGAGGAGAAGGACGAGGAGATGCCTGCTCAGAAGCGCGCTTCGGACGAGGACGACTCTTCTCCTGGGTCTCCTGCCGTCAAAGAAGAAGAAGAAGAAGATGATGAAGGTGACGAAGGAGAAGCGGAAGGAGGAGAAGGGGCGGGAGGAGGAGGAGGAGGAGGAGGAGGAGGAGGAGAAGCTGAGGTGGTGGCGGAGGAAGAAGCGGAAGAGAAGGAAGCAGAACGCCACGGTAACTCCCCGTGCGACGACCCATCGGTTTTTTTTTCCCGGTCTTCGCTCGTAAAGATGTTCTCCGTTTTTTGCCACTCTGCTACCTTCATCTGTTTCTCCTTTGTTGGTGCCTCAGATTCGGAGGGCAGCCCTTCGTCCAGCAGCGGCGAGAAAGATGAGTACGTTTCTGTGCTTCCTCTTTTCGTTCTTCTTATTCTGCTCCTCGGTTCGTGGTCGCTTTCTCTCACCCTCCGTCTCCGTGACGATCTTCGTCTCTCTCTGAATTCACATTTTACGTTGCATCTCTGGGATGAGTATTCGCTGTACTTCTGGGCTTTCTTTCGACGTGGAAGTTCTCCCCCTCAGTTGTGGCGTTTTCGTTTGTACTCGTGTATCCCTGGCGTTTTTCTTTCTCAGTTTGTTGGCGACTTCGAGAATTTGGTGCTTCTCTGATGGTGGTAGTATGCACATTCGAGATTGCTGCAATCTACGATATCGATCGAGCAGAACAACCCGCATTTTGATTTTAGCGCGCGGCAGTTGGTTCTCTGCTGGGCGGTCATTATAGTGAATAGTTTGCCATGTTTCGCTGTCTTCCTTAGCAATGTGGATCTATGTACCGCACAGTGGTGGTGGTATACTTTTAACCCAGAAGGTTGTGCAGGATTTTCCACTTCTAATGTCAAGGGGAATAACTTTTCCTGATTTCTGCTCTCCTTTGATCGCCTTTCATATTTTGGTGGCACGCTATTTCTTGTCCATGGATGTTGGACTTGGGATTCTTGCTCAGACAGAGCAAACATGTGAGGCATGAGAAATGATCGATCAGGCTTGTAGCATGCTAAATTGCTAATCTCTCAGTAATTAATGAACGTGACCAGATCATTGTCATCTATTATTCCTTGACGCCGGCTACTGTGCTTTATGCGGAACAAACTTCTTACCAAATTTTATTTTCACAGTTCTTTCATTCAGACCAACTGTTATGCTGTTTCATGTGCTGGCACTGTTACCGATGTTGTTGGCCAAGCAACTAGTTTTCCATGGTAGTCCGATGCATGGTTCCATGATTTTGCAGGCACATGCTGCCCCTGGTTGCTTTCTTCTCTTTTTTCTTCTTCTAAGGATAGTCGTTGTGAAATGTTATTTATGCTTCATTTTTTTGACCATATACAATTTTCTGGAAGCAGATGTACTTTTGATAGGCATTGGTTCTAGTCTTCAAACAAATCTTACCTGCGGATAATTTTCAGATGATTTACCTACATCTACATGTGCCACTATTGTCCGACATGAATTTTGGAGCCGCTTTTATGACACATCCATCTTAATAAATTGAGTCATGATTTTTTACCGTCTCAACAGTTGAAGCTTTTAGGTTTTAACACGGTAGAAATAATTAGAACTATTAAAAAATAATTAAAAATGATAACGCAGTAAATATTTGACTCAAAATATGTCACAGTGACTAGATCCAATTTTTGGGTGGTTAGCTCCATAAAGCAAACGTCAGGTCTACCCTGTGGTGCTTATTGGCGTTAGAGCCTAAGCAAATATATATTTTGTTGTTCTCTCTTTACACACACAGGCACACACACACAATCATTTGGGAGGTAGACAGTATAATGTTAGAAAAATATTTTTGTATTCTCAAAATGTCACATGATATTGTACATTTCAATAATATTTCAATGTAAGTGTGATTCATTTTTTTTTTTTGCATTTTGGACAAAAATTCTTTATGTATATTCTAAAAGTTTATGAATTCTATTTTTGTTTATTTTATATTTAAAAATCTTATTATGTTATTTTATTTTAGAAAGAAACATACAAAGCCTTTCATAACTTTAAAACACTACCCTTCTAGTTTTCAAATCATTCGTTCTTTTCTGAAGAAAAATTGTATTTTCTTAAAAGCTTCCTAGGAAAACCTTGTGAACTCACCAAGAATGGTGTTGGTGATCCATTTTGTTTGCATATATGGCCATATAAACATGTGTTTAAGTTTGTAGGTAGAGGGGTGGGGGTAGGGGGAGAGAGGTACATATTTTCATATCTCAGCAACTCCCAGGGGAACTTTCTAGGTCTCCATTCTGTTCGCAAATTACTAAATAATTATTTCTTTGTGAGAGTCTCTGTTCAAGACATCAGTATTCCATTTTTAGGCAGGAAAACTTCCAGTTTTTTAGTCGTTTAGTTCCTGCTCCTTTCATTATGCTTTGCAATATTTTGCATCAAGTGCCCCTGCTATGTTTGCCTTGATACTGACTTTTCTTCTACTCTTCTACTTATAGAAGAGCATTAGCTATTGCACAAGGATGTCACACCTGTTGCATTTGTTTTTGCTTAACAGCTTGCTCAACTAGCTGTTTTAATTGGCTCTTCCCTAATAAACTTTGTGTCATTTGTATACAATCTACCATCTTCTGTATAGTCAAAATATTGGCAACAACAGATATTTAATTATAAGAGAGTTAAAATTATAGATCTTATGAACATGCAATCTGAAAGTTGTGACATTCTTTGGAGGTTCACAACAAATCCTATCCTCGAAGCTGAATAACAAGCTATGTCTGTTTTTTTTTTTTTTGAAATTCTGATGAGAATTCTATGTTGATTTTCGATAGACTGATTATTTGGGAAGAGCTTCATCAATAGGCATGTTTCACATGTTTTGGTAACATACTTTTGTGGAATAGGGCAAGTAGGGGCATGACTTTTGAGTTTCTTTAGTACCTGGGTTGGTCTAAAACCATGAGAATGTTGACCAAACATTCTTCCACAAAATATATATAAGGTTATACTCTGCTACATGTAATGCTGAGTACTAACATGCCATAGTGGGAATTGCAGTGCTTGGGACAGAAAATCAGAATTTGAATTCTATGTTTTGTGTTTAAGAATCTCAATTCTTTTAGAAGTATCAACCTAATCTCATGTCTGGCTTCCACTTGGGAGTCTCATTGCCCTTAAAAATCATAATTCCATCAGAAATTTCAATTCTGTTCTGGTTCTTATAAAATTTCATATATCACTTCCTAAATGGTTTCTCATGTTGCTTCCTACATGCTTGTTCCTTCCCAGTTGCTCTAGTAATTTGAGATGACCTTCTAACTTTCATTTCTGTCTCCTTTTCATTTCCATTCTTCTTTGGACAATGTTTTGACACCAATAATGCATCATATACTACTAACAAAATAACTTTAGCTAAATTGATCCTTGTCAATGGCTGGGAGAAGTTTATGAATGAAATTTTGAGTCAGATAGGTGTTAATTGGCTTTTGTATTTTTAGGACATAATAGGAATAAGGCCCGTATGTTATGTGAAGCTATTCTAGTGACTGAGTACATGATTTCTTACATTGAAAGACAGAGGGATAGAATGGTAAATTTTGTGGCAGTGATTGCTGTTTGGAGTATGCAGCTACTCTGAAATGGAAAGGAGTTGCTACTTGCTAGGTTATTCTGAAAGGATCTCCTGTAAGTTGGATGCATGACATTCTACAGTGCCATTTATCAATTATAGCTATAGTGTTCTGCACAATAGCCAGTGTTGTCTGGATTGGCTATAACAGTTCCTTTTATATGTGAGTATCTGAGAATCTTTTAGTTTTATAATTTTATTAGCACTTGTCTCTCATGAGGAATTTCATGTTTCAAGCTTTCCAAAGTTTTTCTCAAAAGTGCCATTTGTTCATATGATGTTGCTTTGAAGTATTCTCTCCCTCCTTTTTTCCTTTTTATCAGAAATTGTGATTGCTCGTTAAGCTATTTTTATATTTTAAAAAACTGCAACTTTTGGGGCTTTATTTATTTTTTTGATCTATTCTACAGAAAAATGTCCACATTCCAGGTTTCTTTCTTTCTTGCAGCTTATCATTTTTTTCTTGTTCGACGGTCACATATAGTCCATGTATGTGAATAATTTTTTCATTTATCATCAAACAGCTGTGATTTGAGGTGACTGGAGCATGGCCATCCAAGATGGTTTCAAAGAAGTGTTGGGCCTTAATATGCAGGAACCATAGCAATTATGGTTCTCTTTGGAATGATTGCAAGGCCCTTCAATATCAACAATTGTAGTTTGATGCTTGGACGTTATTCCTGTTGGTCAACTCCTTTTCCTCATGTTACGTGTCATACTTCTTGAAACATTACCAATTGGCGGTTGATTTCGAAGATAATGTCTTATACAACTCTTAGAGATCATGAGGATGAAACTTTTAGAATAGATGGGTTTGTAGCAGAATTTGGAACTGTGCGGCAGACGATTAGGATTTTTGTTTGAGTATCAATATTTGGATTTTGTTTCACAATTTCTACATCAGTGTTACTATTTTAGAATTAAGAGAAATTCTGTTGTTATGGGGTTTTCGACAATAATTTTATTGCTGAAGTAGCTGAAATATTGAAAAGTATGATAATTTCATGGCTCTAGACAAGGCAGAGGGTGAATTGAACATCTTTTGTCATAGAAAAGGGTACCGTCATTAGTTGTCATATGATATTTGTTTCTGCTGTGTCAAGGAGTATGTGAACTATAAGGTTCAAAGTTTGGACTATGATTTCTTCTTTGTGTTTAATTCTATATCTTCACCTTTTAAAGACCATTCTTGATGATAAAACAAAGCAGTAATCTGTTTAGTATATATTGTGATGTTTTAGGGCCCTGTTAGTGACAAAAATGCAGTTTTAAGTGACATGATTTAATGCTAACCTCCTTGTCAATGAAAAGTGGGTTTATAATGTTGTTTGTATGTACTTGTATATATTTCAGTTGTGCATATTATATAAACTGTATTCATATGTGTTCTTTGCATATATAAGTTTATATATGTATATACAATGATACATAGGACATATTTGTATTCTTTATTTCTCTTTGTATTTGTTTCCCTTATTTATCTTCATTTTTTCTGCATTTATTTGATGCTGGAACCCCTGATATATTTCTAGCTGTTGGCTCCTGTGACAGCTCTTTCTTTTGTTATATAAGGACCAGTTGGGTCCACTTGTAATGTAGCCTTTCTTAAGGCTGTTCTACGTTCTCTTGTGCTCCATTTAATAAAGTTTTCTTCACATTCAGTTGGATCATTTCTTTTAGGCCTTAGTGCCTTTCTTGAGGACTGGTTTTTGCTGTTTGAACTTTGAACAGCAATCTTTAGTGCCTTGGTGGTGCACTGTTTTTCTCAACTGTTGGGAGGTTTTCCTTTGTAAGTAAAGTATAGATGTTATATCTATACTCGTTTCTTGAGAAAGTTGAGGGTTGCACTCACCGAAGGAGATTTCAAGAATTCAGGTTTTTATCTATATTTCAAACTTCTTACAAGCCCAACCAGGTTAACCCAAAATCAGATCTTGCCGAATATATAAAAAATTTGGGGCATAATCCTGCCATAAATGTGATGTTATCATGCAACTACCTCTTTTACGTTAAAGTTTTTAAAATTTTTTGAGAAATTGATAAGAGTTTAGGCGAATTTTTGTGTTGTTATCCCTAATTTCTTGTATGTTGTGTTTGTCTTTTTCATGCCTTTCATTTCTCCCTTTAAGTAGTATATATAAAGGGCTGCATTTAGAAAGCACTCTTCTAATTTTCTACTTCATTTGACAAGTGGATGCATGTAGCGTTGAAGAAAGTATTGGTGGTAGGCAAGATATCTACCAAGCAACCTCCATATGATTTTCTGTTGACTTTCTAGCATGTTTCTCAATTACTAACTCATTATTCATGGAGTCATTGTGGTTGTTTAGCTGCTTTAGCCATTAGGTTTTTATGTACTATATTTCTTTGAAAAGTGCCCTTTATTTTTTTCTGCATATGGCTGTTAGTGGTGTTTCATGAAGAGATAAAGCACATCAACATGGATTACCATTCTGTTCTCACCATAGTTTTGTTTAGTTTTTTCTCATCAGCAATGTTGCACTGTCAGAAAAAATATGATATGTTGCACAGAATCAGTATATCAATTTGTTGTTTTTGATGTTCGAGGATTTTTACAATTTTAGTTAGTAGCTTCTGCTAGTTTCTTTGGTTTGGGTATGTAATTGACAGCTTCTTAATTTTTAGGTGGCTGAATGCTTAACCTTTCTTAAAGCAATTTCGTTTACCGATTCCTTTTATCTGTCTCCATGTGAAATCTCTTTTAAGTATAATCTTAAAGCCAAGTTCATGGTCTATAGAGAACACAGAATTGAAATTGGCCACTAGGATTCATGGAATTTATGCTAGCATAAACAGCAAAAATTTGACATGGTGGTAACGTTCTTGTTTTATTGTCTCACTTGCAGATTTGTCCTTGTAAAGTTGTCAGACATACGGAAGGAGGTACAGTGCCCCATCTGTCTAGGTATGACTATTTATGAAAGAAAACAAGATTTCTTTGTTGATACATTTAACCAGGCTGTCTAGGAAACTGTGTCTTACACATGAATTTGAAGATGAGGCTTTGAGAAATTGCTCCTGATATGACATGAGAGATGTGCAAGTGTAAGAATATGTGTATGATCCATTGTCCGGTTTGAATGTTCTCTATATGTGCGTGCCCTTGTCCAATCAAATTCTTAGCAATAACACATGGACATCTCACACTGAAACAAATAATAGACACTCAGTTTATAAGTGTTAAGTAATCAGAAGCAGTTAAATTTAAAATGCAATGTGCTGCACGCTGACAAGATCTTAAGAAAAAATTAAGAATTAGGATTTCAAGGGACACATAAGCATCTAACATTGAGAACAATAATTAGAAACTCGGTTTAGAACCGTTAAGTAATTATGAAAATGCAATGTGCTGACTGGCAACATTTTAAGCAAAAAAATATTAAGAATTGGGATTTTAAGGTGACAGTTACAAAGTTTATTGTCATTTGGACTAAGGTTATCCTTGTCTGAATCACTGGCGTCACATCAGGCTTATTAGGAATCTCAGTCACTGAGAAGTGTTTGCAAGTGTAACTTCAGCAGTGAACAACAGTGGTAGAGATTCAAATGAATCAAATCTTTTGTAAGGATAAGGTTGTCACTAAAAGTTTAGTTATGAAATATAATGTACTTGCTAACAGAATTTAGAGCTAACAAATATTAAGAGGTAGTAGTTTAGAAGACATTGATGAAGCTAGTTTTTGGTTTGGAGTAGAGGTTTCCTGATATGAAACACTTACAGCAGATCGGGCCTATTAGGAATTGCAAACACTTACAAGTGTTTAGAAGGTTTTGTTATACTATTTAGAAGTTACTCTTTTGATTTGAAGGTTGTTATTTAGTCCTTTGTAACCATGAAATTTATCTAATCAGACAAATAAAAAGGGCATTGATTATATGCACAAACTTTGGACGATTCCTCTATCATCCCTAGTTTTCCATAATGTGCAGTACATTGTTTTGACTTGTAAATTTCAATGCTAAGTTCCTTTTCCAGAAGGTTCGTAAATGTTCTAAGGTTGTAGACTAAGTCACATGGGTATGGAGATACAGGTATAAAACACTGTAATTTTAGAAAATGTGGTATGGCAATGTGTGTGTGTATATATATATACGCAGAATAGCACACAAAAATCAAAATGAAAGCGACATTTAGATAAACAACTGATATAAACAAAAATATTATATGTTAATGAACAATAACTCTAAAAAACAGAATGAAAAGTTAGAAAAAAATTAAATCAAGTAAAATTAGTACTTTGGGTCAGTTTTGAGTTAAAAGTACCCAAGTGTGTCCAAGTACCCACTTTAGATACAGGTACGGCTGGCGACACGGGTACATAGCTGCAATATGGATTGAATTCATGATCTCCAAAGTTGCTTAGGCATGTTTATGGCAATATTAGGCTGTTCATGAGTTTTTGCTTAACCATCAGAACTTTAAAATCCTTATGAAGTGGTGTCAAGATATGCATGATGCACTAGCATTAGAAAAACGTGAAGTCCTACCTGTGTTACATCAAATGCGACATCATGCTCTGCAGTAACTAGGTTCCAGCTCACTTTTGTTAGTGAATCAAACTGAACATTCTTTAAGGAATGTAGTTTCTGAAGTTCTGAGCCAGCAGTTGTCTGGCCATTATTTTTTCTTATTTCTATTGCGCTGAGATTTACCAATTTCTTTCATGGAGCTGGTTTGAAATGCAAGAAATTATGAAAAAATTGGCTTTTCTTTTTTTTCCCTCAGGGATCATAAGGAAGACAAGAACTGTGATGGAGTGCCTGCATCGCTTTTGCAGGGAATGCATTGACAAATCAATGAGACTTGGGTATGCTCACAAATAGACTAAAATCTTTCTACTGAAGTATTCATATGCCTTTCCGTTTTGCCATTCAAAAAGATAAGAACAATATTAAATACTAATAAACTATGTGAATATTTTCTAATTTTCTTGCTTAAATGGGTAATGGACAATAAATGAAATCTGCTGCAGGAATAATGAGTGTCCTGCCTGTCGTACACACTGTGCAAGCCGTCGTTCTTTGAGAGATGATCCAAACTATGATGCTCTAATAGCAGCCATATACCCAGATATTGATAAATATGAGGAAGAGGTACTCGAGAGAATGAAGTAATAAATATGCTTTGTATAATTTTATTATCCTCATTTTTTTTAACAGCACTTCAATTAATGGAATAATTTATTTTTCATGTAAACCATGTGGTGAATAACAATTTCAGGAGCTGGCCTTTCATGAAGAGGAAAAGACCCGAAATAAGCAGGTTGTGTATGAGTAGCACCAGCACATATTAATTGTAGTAACGTTATGTGACAGTACCATGTGACACTGCTCACTTGGCATTTTTCTTGTTATAGATTCAAGCATCTATTGCTCAGACGCTTCGTCGACAATCAGAGGCACTTGCTAGAAGGCGCAACACAGCAAAAGCAACAGCTGCAGCCTTTGCAAGAAAAGCTCATGGAAATTATCGGAGTGGCCATGGACAAAACAGCTACTTGAGAGGAAAGGGTAAGAATAACCATGAAACTGGGAATACAGCAGCCTCTGATGATGAGGATGAGGATGATGCAAATGGCAATGAGGGTGCCAAAGATTCATCTTCTGCAGATGACCCTTCTCCTGATTTCAGGCAGAAAAGGATTAAACGATGGACTGGACAGTCTCGTTCTTCACCTATGAGAACTTCTATGAATGCAGATGCTGCATGTGATGAAAATGATGAATTGGAAGTTAGTAGAGAAAGCACTGGTGCTTCTCCAGGGTTAGGTGGGAATCCTGAAGTTCTTGTTTGGGGAGGGGGAGGTATCAGAAGCCATACAAGATATGGTAGTGTGAGTGGATCAAATGGTAAGTTTTCTAGATGCAGCCGCATGTCAAAGCTTATGGATTACCTTGTGAGTAGAAGTTCAGAGGAAAATGATGATGGGGTATACATCTAAACTTGCTGGGTGAACACCTCTTTCTGAAAAGGATCCAAATGATGATGCTTTATATAGAGACGCACACACACACACACACACACACACACACACACACACACACACACACACACACACACACATATATATATATATATATATAGAGAGAGAGAGAGAGAGAGAAGCACCATTAAATGTTTGTCATGATCAAGTTTTCCTATGCAAATGCAGTTTGATATACATTTCTTACTCATATCCTGGAATGAAGAGTGTGTTCCCAATTTGCAACAGCCATATCTATGTTGTCGACCAACCTTGTCTGTGAACCATCTGTGCCAGGTAAATCGATCTGCCATATTAGTTTCTTTTTAATTATTTCATAAAATTATTATAACAAATGCACTCTAAGGTTAACACTCTAAAATTGCTTGTCTGTTGGTCTATAGTTCATTGCTCTCCAGTTACCTGTTCAAGCTGAAGATCTGGAGATAATGGTTGATAAATCTGGAAGTAAGGTCATCAATCAGTTGGGACCAGGGCTTGATCTATCAACACCAACTAATCAGCACTTCAACCCCAAATTTGACTTTTCGGGGGAGAAGCTGGAAACTTTGGGAAGTCAAGAAACTCTAGCAGGAATCTACACTAATTATGCTAGTAGTCAGGGTGACATGGTAAATATTTTCTTGTTTTTGCACCTTTTTCTTTTTAACCATCTTTCTTTTTTTGGGCTCTAAGGTAACCGCTGCACTGCTCCTACTGGTAGGTATTGGTATATCGGCAGAAATCATCAGCTCTTGATGGAAGACCATGATTGTGTTAGTTTTCCCTTTCAGCAAGTGTCCTTGGTAGTCGTATTTGTACATAGCCTTCAAAAGAAGGATATCTGATGCCGCCCTCCAGTTGCTGACTGCTGTAAAAAGGTTAACACTGGAAGAACTCCAAACCATGTAACTTTTGGCAATGGTGGGCACCATTAATTAAAGCTATAGTATGTCTCATGTTGGATAAGCTTGCTTCATATGAGCTTTTTACCAGTTTTCCTGTTGTACTAAGGAAATACACTAAATGTGCAGGTTCATGTACTTTGGTACTATATAATTTTACTGGTATGGAGTCCTTGAATTGTTCATGACTTCACAAGGAAAACATGAAAGATGGAGACTCTTGTAGTAATTCTTTTGGATTTTTACATCAGCTTGAATTAAGAAAAAAAGGTGCGTCATATGTTGGGTGAACAGCTCTTTCTGAAACTGATTCTTTGCCCTCAATTTACCACATTCAGATTGTGATTGGACGAGACCAACATTTTCATGCTGGAACACAATGTCGGTCATGGTAACATCTTGTGATTTCAGGTCTAAAGATGCCAATGAATAGACTCGGATCATTAAATGCATGTAGACTCAGATTTGGATCAAGTAGGTTGCTGCCAAAAATTGAACAATTCATCATCCGGCCGATTTGCAGCAGTACCTCCTAGTTCTCAGGTTTCTTTGATCTTATATTTGCATCCACTAACCATGATTATGAAGCCAATCATCCTCTACTTCAAAGAAAATACTCAGTTTGCATGAATTCATGAAATAAATCTTAGGACCATGACAGAGGATAACTGTGATTATTAATTGCCAAGGAAAGTTATTGAAATTTGCCACGCAAATTGGTCATTGTAAATAGTCAGTAAGTGCATAAAGTTATTGGTGGCAGCAACTGCCAGCCGTGGTAAGGCGACTTCAATTTGATATTGACCTGTTTTTGGGAGCGAGAAAGGATGACAAGTTCCTTAAAAAATCGCTTGTACGAGGTCATTGTGAACAGATTGATCCTTGTAGATATGAAACCTTCAAGAGCCAAGTTCTCTGCGACAAGGTTCTCCTTGGTTTAGCATTAAAGTTAATTTCTCTGATCCAAATTGGTCAGAAATCAGTTAGAAGAATTCATCTGCCAAAGAGTAATTACGATCACAAGATTTGAAGCATAACATACACAAAACACAGCTTCACTTGGAACCTCGTTTTAAACCAAAGGGAGAAGGCTTAACCTTTTCAGGGTGTCACGAGCCACTTTTTCTTTTTTTCAGGGTGTCATGAGAAGTTGCTGACAGATGCATTTGCTTACAGATCAAGCAAAACACAGAGCTGCGAATGAATAAACACAAACATTTGCTTCCTGATTATAACGATTGGAAACTCATGCAAGGTCAAGTATACATGAAACCTACTTTCAAATAATCATTATGGCAAATAAAACTCGTTCCCTTTCCTGTGATCTAAAATTTAGTATGCATGGCAGATAGACCATTCTATGATATCTTTACGTTGTTTATTATGTAAATGTAGAAGAGCAGGAATGAGAAATGGAACATACATACAATGATCAGCTGAGAAATGGCCCTCGACCTGTCGTTAATCTTAAACAAAAGAAAGAGACAATTCATCAAGAGATGAAAAAAACCAACAATGTGACTGCTGGCGAAAGTCCTCAACCAAATGGAGTTACAAAATTTGCAGATCTGCTCTCGAGCCCCATCGCTTAGGACTTCATACTCACATTATATACCCCCTGTTCTGCCATCCGCCCTGTCTGAGCTGTTTTGCAGACAGCACTTGATGCACATTTTATTAAACGGAACACACACCTCTTCTGTTCCAGCATGTTCAGTAGCCATCAGACGACCTCTTAGGACGTATGCTCTGGTCTGTGATCAGCAACCAGAAAGAATCAAGTGGACTATCAAGAAGCATATATATCACTCTTAACATTTCTTTCTCTGAGCGACTTCAAAAGGCTTTTGGTGCTTTGGAACGTAAATGAACTTGCTGAAATCGTCAGACCCTCTATTTTTCCTTCAGAGAAATGAAGATCATAGCAGTCAGACGTTCATACTAGTGTTTGCTTTGGCCATTAAAACACATAATTTGACAAGAACTTTTCACATCTTTAAGGGGTGGGCGAAGGCCTCCGGCATGAGAACCTGATGCATTGCCTTTGAACAAAGCACTTTCATCAAGCAAGGCTATACTTATTGGTTGTTCGGCTCAAGTTTGGCTGCACTCCGACATTTTATTCGACGTATAAACAAAAAACCATCTGCGTCGGACCTCGATCAAGTGGAAAAAAAAAAAGATCTAAACAACCAGATTGTTGATCATTACAACATTTGCATTACTTACTAGATCGTTGGGTATGATGTATAAATACTTGCACTCAAATAGCACAATAATGTATAAAAACTATTACAAACTAAATCAGAAAGTACTCTTCTATAATTCCCCTAACTAGTGACCTTACGCTCATTAACAGAGTAGAAGACCCCACCCTTCCCCTCATCCCCTCTCAGGGTACCAGGCTTGCTTTCGATGTCTTGAGTGATGTTTTTTCTATGCTTCAGCTTGCATGTCAGCGCCCTCTCTTATTATGTTGTGATACTCCGAAAGTTCAAAAAGAAGATGGCCGCATGCCAGCCCCGCCCTGTTCATTGCGCCAATGCCTTCAGGGACCTTAAAGAGCTTGTTTGATAGGAAGGAATGCACAATGGATCTATACCACCGAGGAAAGATTTCTATGCAGATTAATTTGAGTGGCCCCAACACCCATCTCATCTTGAACAACCCCTGATGTCTTAGACATACAGATCTGAGATATGAGCCACATCCTGGACTTGCTATATGATCCATATTCGATAGTAACAGAAAACACATTGTTTTAAAAAAATGCGATAAATTAAACGGCCGTTTAAAACTTTAAAAATTCACGTTTTTCTTGAAAAAAATGTGAAAAATGAAAAAACTTGTTTTTTCGCATTTTTTCAGTTTGTTTACCCTTTTTTGCTATATGATATTTGTGCTATTAGTTTCTCTTTTATTTTATTTTTCCTTCATTTTTATTTTTTCAAAATTTTTAAAAATTTACCGTATTTTTCTTGTTTTTTCAAGTTCGCCGTATTATACAGAGAAAAACCTCGTCGTTTAAAGTTCCGAGACGTTATTTGTGACTATGCCAATAATATTGGGCCACCATGAACAACCTTTCGTTTTTTGGACCCAGTTCAACCTAGCACATGGACATATTAATTCATTAAATTTATTTGAGTACGAATGCAAGAGTCATAGTTCACCAAACTCAAAATCCGGACCAAGGTCCGGATCCAGATACAAACAAATCTTAGATTTTCAGCCAGTCAGATTCAGTTTTCAGAAGATTTTATCTCGTGAGTTCAGTTCAAACTAACTTAAATCAAAACTCATACACAGATCCTAGTATGAGTAAATTTCAGATATTAAGCTAGCTATAGTATTCATTTAAAGGAAATGACATCAAGTCCAAGTCCAAAACTAAACCTGGTTCAATTAGTTCTGATCATAGTCACAAAAGACTTTCCGGTGTATTAAGCGGTGAGATTTTTTTTCTCGAGTATAATACAACGAGTTTGAAAAAAGAGAAAAATACGGCAAATTTCTAAAAAATAGAAAAGAACTAAAAAAAATAAGTAGATTTCCAACAAATAAAAATTAGAAAATGAAAATAAGCAGATTGACATTAAAAAATGTGAAAAAATAAATAAAATAAAAAGAAAAAAGGCAAAAAAACGTGCTGTTTTTCGTTTTGACATTTTTATAATAAAAAATAGCATTTTTTTTAAGTTTTAAACGGCTGACTTATTTATTGCATTTTTCTCTTTTTTTTTAAAAAAAAACACGTTTTTTGTGACCATGATGAAATAGTTGGATTTTGACAAAACCTAAGCATTTTTTCTGAGAACTCCTTTCTTTTGTCTGCATAACTTAGCTTAAGTTGGATGAACCCCCACCAAATCCATCTTCTCCTGCCAAATATCAAATTATGAACATCTTTCTTATTTTCAAGAAAAAAAAACATAAAAAAGTTTTTTTTTTTCTTCAGCTACATTACTAGTTTGATGTATGACTTTATACCAACTCCCCTGGTTGCTAAGTTGACTCGCCGATTTTGCCAACTATGAATATTTTTGACATGTACATCAGAAAATTGAAAGAAGAACACTTGGAAATTATGAAAGTGATTAGACACCAACTCAGGACTAGTTGACCATCTTGATGCATGGGCTCATATGATACCGAAATGCCAAGGGTTTCAGGTTGACTCGCCGAGTTTGCCAACTATGACTGGGCCCAGGGCGGAGCCAAGGGGGGGCCCGCATGAGCTTTGGCTCCACCTCAATTTTTTTAAAAAATTTATATATAAATTTTAGAAAATTTTGTTTGTTCAATATAAAAATTTTGAAAAATGATATTTCGATCCGTATCAAAATTTAGAAACTTTAATTCGGCTCATTTCATAAAAAATTTCTGACTCCACCCCGTGACTGAGCCGATCGAAAATGAAAATGGAAGCACTGAGAAAAAAATGTTCCATGCTCACAATACCTTGGCTGTCATATTAAGTGACTTCACGTGCCCATATTCAATATCAAGGTAGGCATAAATAAATGCACAGAGATAAATTTTTCCTCATTCCAAACATGCAAAATCTTAAAGATGGTTGGCCTCATATATCGGACCCCCATTTTTGTGTAAATGGAAATCCTTTCTCTTCCTTCCTTGATGACCTCCTTTTTACCCCCCCCACAAGATGGCCTAGTTAAATTCCTCATTTTTTTACTGCCATATCGTGGATGGATGCAGTAAAATTTAATCATATGGCTATATGAAGGTGATATTGATAGTTTAAAGCATACAAATATTCCATACTTATAAAATTGATTTGTTCATCTTGTTATTCAAATTAGAATAAATTACAATCTATGAAAGTGAATCCATGTATGGCTTAATCCCTCCTTGCCTATCAATGTTAAAGTTGTTAACAGGTCAAATATTTGAATGAGGTATATTGTTAACCATATCCGCTTTTTCAGATATTTACAAGTTCAGATTCGAATTCAGATTTAAATATGGAAAAAGAAAATTCAAAACAGAATCCCAATCCAACATCCGATTTCACAATCTGAATCTGATTCTAATCCAATTTTTACATTCACATCAGAATCCAAATCTCAATTTTGAACTGAATCATGCTGAAAATGGAAGGGCATTGGATATAAGCTATTCAATCTGATCAGATATTTATGTATATCTGAATCCGAGTTATGTTATTATTTAAATCTGAATGTGATCTCAAGAAGCCAAAGTTTGAATAATCTTCCAGAATTTCAGGAGGATATGGAAATTAATTTTCCTTTTTCCCCACAACGCCTACTTCTTGCGACTGTTTGGAACTTGGTTCTCTTGTAACATTTTGCAAAAAATAAAAAATAAATAAATGAAAAATAAATAAAACAGGTCTCCGTTACTAAGAGAAACCCATGTTGAGACTACCCTTTCTTTTGTGTGTTTTTTTTTTTTCATTTATTTAGTTTAACTAGAAGATCAATGAATGGGAATACATTTAGGGGCGTTTGGGAGCATGCACTTTCCTTGGAAACTAAACACTTATTTTTCCTTGTTGAAGGTTCATCATGCTTATGACTTTAGATCTCTTGATGGTTGCAGTGCCATTAAATAAAAAATGTCATAATCAAACATAACCCAACAGTTAGCCTATGAAAACATTTCACCTTATTTTTTCTTTTTCCCTTTCTTCAATGCAAAGAATCTTTATAATCAAGGTGGTGCCCGAATATGGTCTGTCGGGTCCAAACCGTGTTGTCCAACTACACAAATTAATATGAAATCATGACACACGCAATGTCGTTTCACAAAAGCAGTGTGAATATATATATATATATATATATATATATATATATATATATATATATATATAAAGAAAGAGAAACCTGTGTATAATGCTCATCTCAGATCCGGACCGCACCACTCCCAAATCAGATCTCAAATCCATGTTTTTTATCCTATAGCATGGATTTGAGATCCATATTAGAGTAGATGCTGAAATGAAATCCACAGGGATTTCAAATCCCCGGTGAGATCAAACGCGACTCAAGTTCTGAATCGTGAAAATCATCAAGGTTAGAGAAGACGCACTCATGAACATCGCACGCCATCAACATTTCTTTGCCAACTAAATAAAAAGGCAACCGTCACACAGGAATGAGTTAGATGAACTCAAAAATCTGATCGACCTTCCGAAGAAGACGAACTTTCGTTTCCATTAATGAAGAGCTTCTTCACCGTCGAAGATACTTTTACATTTATGAAGGGTTCCATTTTGGAAACTCCCCAAGATTTCGCGACTGCCAGTCGAATGACGATGTCAGCGGCGCCGCCGGCCTCCGCAGCGGCGGCCGTTCAGGCGTAGGACTTGAGGACGGCGCCGCAGAAGGAGCAGATGATGGCCTTCCAGGAGCGGGAGTAGAAAGGGACGCTGCAGAACCGCGTCGACGTTTTCATGTCTGCAACTCGTGCTCCTGCTCCGCACCTCGAGCAGAGCCCGGCCAAAGGCTTGCTGCTCTCCATCGTCCTCCTCTGGTCTACCAAGAAGCAGAAGAACACCATTCTTTCTTTCTTTCTTTCTTTCTCTCCCTCCTCAACGTTTCTTCGCTCCTCTGAGCTTGGTGGCTGAACTCTTCTGCTCAGAACTCTCTTATATAGAAGAGGAAGGAGGGAGGGAAGAAGCTCCTTGTCGACGATCAACGGCTTCTATTTCTCGACCGTAAACGTGGCCGAATCCTCGTCGTTGGCGTGACGGTACGCAAGGCACGACTGGTGCGTGATCCGGTCGCGTTCCGCTGCCAGGGGAGTGGAACCGACTAAAATAGACACGGTGGGTCCGGATCCGGAATGCGTTGCCCGGGTCTGGGTTGGTTCCAGGCATTCAAGTTGAAGCGTATGGGAGGAACCGGCCCATGTGGCCTACGTCTTAATCAGTTTCCATCCCCATGTGGGTGAAATTGTTACCATGATGAGATCCAAATCCAAAACTCATGAGAGAAAGATCCAAATCTAAATCTAAACAATATTGAGTAGCAAGTTTATCCGAATCGCAAATCCAGATAGAAAATAAGTCTAGCTGCACCAAGTTGATCCAAACCTCATGTTTTACTTGTTGCTTCTTGTAGATCCATTTTTTAAAGCGAGTACGTGCCCCCAAAGGCTAGATTGACACACTGGAGTTAAATGGTGCATCATAAAACCACCTATTTAAAAGCATCTTTGGACCTTGAAGATAAAGAAAGGGAAGTGACTTCGCCCGCAAAATAGGTACACTGGCTCTGGATCTAGACCTACAAGCGAAGCTCTTTAATTATTCATGGCTGGTCTGACCACGAGCATGGCGGCACTATCTTCATAAGACATGGTGGTCAGGTTCATCTCCTATGTTGCCGGCCCATTAAATGGCTTGTTGTTATAAAATTCTTCTTCTTTGGTCGATTCAAACACAATTCATGACCCTAAAGGCAAGAAAAATGGAGAAGCCTTCGTGAATTGTTGACCTCCTGTTCACCCGAGCATGGCGGGCAGGCGGCACAGTCTTCATAAGACATGGTGGTCAGGTTCATCTCCTATGTTGCCCGCTCATTAAATGGCTTGTTCTTATAAAATTCTTCTTCTTTGGTCGATTCAAACAAGTTCATGACCCTAGAGGCAAGAAAAATGAAGAAGGCTTAAGTTTTTTTTGTACACGTGAATTGTTAACCTCCTGCTCACCAGAAACATAGTTCACTTTGTTTGAAATATTATTCATTCATTTAAAAAGAAAACATATTGTTTTTGATAAATTTTCGTTTGCTTTATAACATTTGAGAAAATAACAAACCTTTTGCTCCATTCAGCAAACATATTTTTATTTTTTATTTTTTTTAATTCTAACTTTTACTGCAAGACAAATTTTCACAGGTCAATAACGGGCCGGAAAGGGACATAAAAACACCAGCTACGGTTCTCATCACCAGCACATTGCATTAAATGCTCCTAGAAGTTCAATATGGATCCGGGTTGTCTACTTACCTTATCCGGATCTGGTACTTCTTTTTCGATATTTGAAAAGCCCTGGTCGACCCCATCCGGTTCAATCTCAAACGGATATGGTGCACCATACCCGATACAATAAATTCGGCCCGCTGCCCGAGTAATGGCAGCAAGGCTGGAGGCAGAAAACGGTTATGGATCTCGGTACGGACCTTACCTCGTTTCCGGATCTTATTTATAGCTCTCATAACTCGACCCAAGTGTTTCCGGCCTTCGCGTCATGTGAAACTTGTCAGTGTCATAACTTGGGACGTTGGAGCCCACATGGATCGTATGACTAAGTTCATGAAATCCGTTTAGTTCACGAACTTTGGCATACAATATTCATGAACTTGGTATACAGTTTTCCCATTTCTCAGATGTTCCCAAAATTTGACACTGTCCAACTTACTTCTTGGAATTTCCCCCCCTTTTTTTAACTTTTTTTTCCTAAACACCCTGGCTGTATGATGGAGATACATAGGGGCTGGTACGGGCCGCTGCCGACACCACCAGACTATCAAAAATTTCATTAAAAGAATTCAAAATTACATTAACATGATCTCAAAATATCCTGGCTTCACCACTAAGTTTTTGGTTTGCATGAACATTTTAAATAGTTCAGGCAAAAAAAAATATGTAACTGTGGAAGGAAAAGGAAGAAAGCTTCGACTCTTGCTCGGCCAGTAGAGAGATTAATCCTCCAACTCAGCCGAAGAACAATGTCGATCGACTTTCACTATAATTCACAAGGCAGACCATTTTTACTCTTAGGTAGGGGCAAAGCCAAAAGGGGGCTTATATGGGCCCTGACTTTACCTCAATTTTTTTTTTTTACAATTACGTGTTAATTTTAGAAAATTTTACTTGTTTTATATGAAAATTTTGAAAAAAGATATTTCGGCCCGTGTCAACATTTAGAAAATTTAATCCGGTCTTTCACATGAAAAATTTCTAGCTCCACCTCTGCGCTTAGGACTCATCGTCCGCTTGACTCATCATTCGGTTAAAAGATAACATTGGTCTACAGCTGCTCTATGAATAAGTAAGTATAACCGACATATCCCCCACTGCCAACATGTAGAGAAAGGAACCCCGATTTAATATGGAGTGGACCTGACCGCGCATGTAGCTTCTTAGATTAATACACTTGATCAGTTGTGGCCGGCCGGAGTTTTGCACCTGGTCACATAAATCAATTCATTGATGCAATTTGATTCACTGGCACTCATGAACAAACTAAAAAATATGTGGACTGAAAGCTAGAGTTGTAAGGCTAATTGGTCCCACAATCCGCACATGCGCCCGGATGTGATAAAGAAGGTTATGCTTCCCACAATAGCGGAGCTACAATGTGGTTGGTGTTGGCCAACACCCACACTAGCCCTTCAAAAATAGTGTTGTAGTGAAAGTGAAACTAAGGCTAGGTGTTGAGTCGGGTACCCGGTACTCAGCCGGACTTGGGCCCAAAAAAAACTTGACTAAGCTCGGTTTGACTTGATAATATTTTTTAAATATATAGTTTATTGTTTTTATATATAATTATAATATTTTATTATGATTAATTATATTTATATAATATTTTAATTAATCATATATTTTTTAATTTAATTCGGCCGGGCCTGGGCCTGGCTCGGGTTAGGGTTTTACGTGTCGGGCCGGCCCGAGCCCAACTCCTTATCAGCACTACCAGGCCAAGTCAGCCCGATGCCCAAGCTTAAGTGAAACTAGGCTTTGTTTGAAACACATGTGATGCTCGGGCCAGCCCGAGCCCAACTCCTTATCAGCACTGCTAGACCGAGCTGGCCCGATGCTCAGACTTAAGTGAAACTAGACTTTGTTTGAAACACATGTGATGCCCACATCAGACCCAGGTTGACAATTGAAATTGCCCTCAGCAATAGGTTTGCAAAGGAATTAGATTCGGAATTAGATTCGGACGATGCACTAACAGAGTGTTCAACGACATCAACACATTAGTTATAACTGGTGTTAGCGTTTAGTATTCCATGCTGTTCCGAAGAATTTGCAGAGCATGCAATAAGAAGGACTAACGTTATATATATATATATATATATATATATATATGGACTTTGTGATTGCTTTCTTATACGTTTATTTGTTTTATTTTATACAATAATGTTTAAAATGGACATTTTAAGGTAGAGAGAGACACTCGCCAGTAAGGTTATTAACAAAAGGGCATAAAACAATTAACGTAATTCATATTTCAAGTCATCTAAGTCACCGGACTCTTCAATTTTACTGCCACACCAGTGTTTGCATCGAGTCGAGTGCGCACCGGACAGGGGTGCAGCTTCGACTCACACCCGAGCCCAGTTAGAATGTCATATTACTAAATTATTTATATAATATATGTTGTTTTGATATTTTTCTATGCAATACAATTATTCAAGTATGTTATATACATTAATAACTAAATTGTAATAATATGCTTATTCTGTTATATATATAATAAATTTAAAAAAAATACTATTGTCGCACCTACATTTTTTGGGATGTGCCGTTCCGGCTCCCGCACCCTGCACTACGGTGACATAGCAAGTCATTATGATTCATGAATCTATACGTACACAGGGTTACATACATATAACTTTCTTGATGAAGAATAAATTGAGATTTACAGGCATGAAAGTTCATGAGAGGAAACATGGATCACATAATCCAAACTGATTCTTGATAGACTATCTATGAGTCTTCATACTTTAAAATATTTGTGAAGAAAGCATGGTAAGATATTTGGTTGTCTGTTAATACCACTGGGAATCTTCATACATTAGCCACGGTTATTATGTTTAGTGACGGTGCAAACCGTAGCTGAAAAGAAGTTGATACGGTTCCAAATTAGAATTCCCAACGGCGCCCTTCAACGTTGCAAATTAAATGAGAATTCCTAACGTCAAAAGCCGTTGGGAATGCAAATTCACATGCCAATGGTCTTAAGCGTTGGGAATTTACATGCCGACAGATTAATGCTGGCCTTGGCATATAACAAATGCTGACGGTTGTGGGGAGTACTCTATGCGAAGAACCCTCGACGTGCCATATTGATCAGCAGAGCCACAATTTTTTTTTTTGTTAAAGAACACTAATTGAAAGAATTTTAATTCAATTGAAGGAAATTTAAATTTTAAGGGGCTCCAACATATATAAATGAACAAATTATTCGGTGCATCAACGACATGTACATTAAGAAATTTTGACCGACTAATGCGGGGCAATACCCACACCTAGGGCTGCACAACTAGCCAAGCCAATTCGGGTTCAACTCGAACTTGCACGAACTCGGCTAGTACTTGATTCATTTATAAACGAGCCGAGTTCGAACTTACAAAGATGCTTGAAGCATTAAATGAGTTGAGTTCGAGTTTTATAAACTTGACTCGACACTATACTCTATATAATATTGTCAAAACCGGTTTGACAAGTTACACAAGTTAAACGAGTTAACACTTACATGGGTTGAATGAATTAATGCTTACACGAGTTAACGCTTAAACGAGTTAAACGGGTTCAACGAGTCGAGTTCGAGCTCGATTTCGTATAGTCGAGCTTGTGCTCGAGCTTGCTATAAGGAGCTCGAGTTGAGTTCGAGCCGAGCTCAAGCTCAAGTTTTTTGAGCCGACTCGAGCTCGATCTGGCAAAGCTCAGGCTTGACTCGGCGTCGTGTGCAGTCCTACCCACACCAGACCACATGTAGCCTTGCCACTTGCTATACTTAAAATTAAAATTGTTGTAGTGTGGCAATTGATGGAGTCGGAGAACTCCAAGAGGGCACAATGTTTAAGCCCACAAGAGAGCGATTTCTAACTCACTATTGCAGTAGACACCAAAAGGCAATTAAAGCATGAAGTGATGTGGCCAACAAATGGATCAGGTCCAAATCCAATGAACCATTGGGCACAAGCATCATGCATGGTTCTCAATAACCTGCCATGGCCAACATCCACATGCATGGCTTCAAAGATGATTCATAATTATATTCCACATGAATTAGTTGCATGAACCGCCATTAAAGCAGTCACACCAAGACTGGTCAATTCCACTTATGGTGTTTGATAGAATGGGCACTAGCTAGCACCGTTCATCACTTTTCTCCCTCTATATATTTGTGAAATCAGGGCCATGTGCAAGGCGGCTGCCGCAATCTTGTGCCAAGTCCATGTGCAGCCTTTAATGGAGGTTAGTGTTTGATCTGGTGTTCCATTGTTGTAGGAATATATCGGATTGAGGTGCACTGAATCGATTGATTGGAATGGAAGTGGACAGCATGAGTTATTGAGTATATATGCAACCGAAACCTTCCAATTTTACGTGGAGATGATGCATTTGGACTGTTTGAAATGTTCAGGATATATAGAATTTGGTAAAAAAAAAAATGGTGTGATTGAAGACAATTTGGTGTTTCTCATCATTCAGACCGATTTAATCTTCTTCTTCTTCTTCATCTTCTTCTTCTTTTCTTCTTCTAGCTGGTTATGTATAACAATTTAAGAAAGAGATCTGATCAACTATTAATGGAGAAGATGCAAGTTCGTACTAGCTGCTAGCTCACCAGGTCCAACAAGAAGACAACGTCGGAGTTTCACGTTTTTGTGATCTTGTCTTAGTGCATATAGAGTTGGGCAGTGATGTTAGGGTCAGGGATGTCAATAAATCTGATTGGGATCAAATATTCAACTAAATCATTCCAAAATAAATTGGAGAAGGAAAAAAATTGAATATTTGATTAAAACATCAGATAGGATTAAGAAATGTCATCTGATCGAATTCGAATTTTGATATACATAAACATCTGGCCAGAATTGGATTCTGACTGAACTTAGTTTTAAATGAATATCATATATCCAATGCTCTTACATTTTGAAAATCTACTAGATTCAATTCAAAATTCTGATTCGGATTCAAATATGAATGTAAAATTCATAGGATTCACATTGTGAAATCGGATTTCTAGTTTGGACTCAGATATAATTACTTTTCTTTATTTGTAAATCCAAATATGAACATGGATATGTAAATATCTAAAAGAGCATACAGTTAAGTGTATATATAATTTGAATCCAATCCATCGACATCCCTAAATTATACTTGAAATCCAATAGAAATTTAGCCTCATAACTTGAAGGTAGCTGGACGGGCAGACATAACTCCGTGGTTGGTGAGTGTAATTTATGTTCTAGGACTTGGGGACGCTTTTACCTACTGCAGATCAGAAGAAACATGCATGCACAGGCATCTTTTGATGATATATAACCATATGGAAACAAATATAGGAATTAATGAAGGAAGAGTTCTCCATTCCACTAAGAGGATGTACTTATTAGAATCTACAAGAAATTGACGATCTTTTCTTTGAATGTATGCTCTTTGTCTCTCAGTGCCACTTAACCTTTCGTGTAAGTAAAAGTCAATTTGTTTTAGTTACATGGAGCAAAAATGTCATTAAAAGTATCTAAGAGACTACTTTCACTGATGTTCATACGATAGCATCAGCAAAGGTTTTACTGACGTTTTTCTCGCATTAGTAAAAACCATTTTTTCTGTAGTAATCGCCCGTATATGCACATACATATTGATTCTTATTATTATTTTTTCATATAGGATATGTTGTTTGCCTATGTCGGCACCATGGAAGAGACAAACAAGAGAAGTACATACACAGAAAGGGAAAAGATAACTTGAACATGGCATGATAAGCATGATCAACTTTTTGGGGTGAGGGAGTTCAAAACGTTTGAAAAACTTGAGCAATAACTGGTTATGGAGAAGTTGGACACAAGAGGAAGCAACTTGCTGGAAATCAAGTAAAAGGAAAAGTATTTAATTTGGTGTATCATGTGCTTGGCCTTGTGGGATTAACTTGTCCAAAATTAGGAAGTTGATGGAGATTGAAAGCGCCAGGGAAGGAGCAAAGGAAATCCAATTTATACGTTTTTTTGCATATTCGGATTTGAATGCCAATCAGGCAAAGTCTAGACCATATCAAAATTGAACTTCTGCATTCACAATCCGAGTCTATTCCGAATTCAATATTCAAATTCGCAATCCAAATCTTGTTCTAGTTCAACTACATGACAGTCAAATATGAACTGCGTAATATTAATGGAGATATGATTTTTATCTACATTACTTGAATTCTAATCCGTTTGGCCGGATGTGATTTTTGTTTGCATATTCAGATTTGGATGCCAATAAAGAAAAGTCTATACCATATCAAAATTTGACTTCTAATTCACAATTGGAATAAGTTCCAAATCCGACTTTCAAATTCTCAATCCAAATTGCGTTCAAGTGTGACTTCTAAATACACATCCAAATATGACAACATGATATTATTGGATGTATGATATTGATCTACGATTGAATTCTAATCTGGTTTAAATTCAAATACAATTCAATGTCTTAATTACATGTTAATTTTTTGCCATGTATAATTTTTTTGTTGGAAACAGTTCGGTCAGAGATCCAATATGAATCCAGTCTGTGGACATCCGTAATCAGACAAAATTCATTTAGATTGATTGTACTCATAAAGATCTTGGGTAGCTTTGGTCTCCAAGTACAAAAGATGCAGCCCATGGGGTATTTTGATCAAATTGAAAGCGACCAACTAAAATTCTAGTACATTTTCTAGGACTAACCTATGATAAATAAACATCTCTAAAATCAAACATGCACTAAATTTTCTCAAAAGTAAAAAATCACCGTTTTAAAAATTTAATTGGCATAGATTGCTTTACTTACCTTCCTCAATGCAGTTAAAATAATAAAGTTTCACTCTAAATCTTAACAGAAAATGTTATGTGAAAATACAATATTTTTTCAACCCTCTCCCTCTAAAAATCATAGCCTAAACGTCTTTACCCACTGGAATATGACTAATCTAACCTCTCTTTAATTTGTTACACCGAATGCAAGCATTTACCCTAAGAGGTCGTTTGACAACTGTTCCTCTAAATAGAACAGACAGGACGTTCTGTCTACCACAGGGGTCTTGTCTGTCTTGTCATTGGTATTTTGTGTCCGTTGTTTGATGGTTTTAGAAACTGTCTGGTAATCGTTTTCCTTGTTGTCTGTCTTGTCGGTCCTGTCTGTTCTGTCTGATGTTTGATTTATGTTTTGTCTATTCTGTATCTTCTATCCAGTATTTGCATAATGTATAGTTTGTTCTGTCTGTTGTTTGATTGAGCTGCGCAACTTAGTTTGGTTGGGCTGGCATTGAGGTATTAAGCGTCGCCAATTCAATTCTCGTGGTTGCTAAACATTCATTGGCCCCTCCCAGAACATGTCTCTTTCATATTGCTGGTTACACATGAATTTTTGGATGGGTAGGTAAAGTTGGAGGTGTGGGCTCCATGAAAATGATGAACGGCTAGCGTTGTTTCAAGTGACACATGCAACAGCTTTCAAGTTGGTGGGAAATACATTCGATCTTTATTATAAAGGCAGCCATGTTACGTTCGAGAGCTACACACCAAGCTGTGCATGTGCTTGTCTCATTCAACGTCCAATTTCGCAACACGGCGGAATTAATCTCTTAAAAGGCTTTTCAAAATCTCCTGACGATAAAAGCATTGCACTTGGGAACATGCACACTTACTTGATGCATGTTATGAGAATATTGAAGTATCAATAGTCCTTCTCAATGGCCGGTCGGATTTATAGCCACAAGAATAATGCTTGGTGGAAGGATGTGGCTTCATCTCCCTATCGACTTGCAAAATGGTTACGGATCAGAGGTGGGTCACACATGATAGAGATTTTCCAGAGCAGGTGAACGAAATTGGCTTCTCGTATTATATATATATATATATATATATATATATATATATATATATATATATATATATATATATATATATATAGAGAGAGAGAGAGAGAGAGAGAGAGAGAGAGAGAGAGAGAGAGAAAGCTGAGCTAAGCTCAATCTAAAGCTCTTGGCTAGATACAGTTAAATTGTCACTTTGTCAGGGTCATGGAGTATGATACGAAGTTCAAGCATATGTTTATGCATTAATGCAAAATATATTTCAGGAAAGACCACACAGCTTTTGGAAGACATCAAATAAGACCTTAACTTTGTCAGAAAATTCACTAAAAGCCACTCCTAGAGGACAAAAATTAAAAACAAACAAATATACTACAAGTTTACCCCTTCAAACTTAAAAAATATTCCTTAAGAAAT
Source organism: Nymphaea colorata (assembly GCF_008831285.2). NCBI lineage: Eukaryota > Viridiplantae > Streptophyta > Magnoliopsida > Nymphaeales > Nymphaeaceae > Nymphaea > Nymphaea colorata. The sequence continues at coordinate 7,751,272 of NC_045148.1, read as the reverse complement.
CAAAAGAAAATCTGAAAGGGAAAATTTTAAATTTACTCATTTGAAAATATTTGTTTCCAGACTGATTGTTTGTATGTAGGCTGGGGGCCATAAGGAGTTTGGTTTGGGCAGGCCTAACACCCAAAACCGGAGCTCAGGCCCAGCCATATTAAAATTAAAAAAACATTGATTTTTAATATAAAATAATATATAAATATAATGAATCGTAATAAAATATTATAATTATATATAAAAAACAATAAAATTAATATTAAAAAATCTTATCCAATTGAGCTTAGTCGGGCCCACTCGAGCTGGCCCGATTAGTTATCGGGCAAACCGGGTGTCTTTTTGTCAGACCCGAGTCAGGTAGGGTACAGTGTACCGGTCGGCTACCCCACCTGATGCCAATTTGTATGGCTGTTTGATGTCTTTCAAAAGTTAATTAAGCGGCGATCGGCTATTGTGATCATTTGTTGCGCAGCTCTATGTAACTTCTTTTCTATATTTTAGACAAGTTAGTTATTAGTTGGCGGGTTCATATGAGTGCAGCCGAGGATAGCCGAGTCAAGCACATAATATTCATGCATTAGCTCTTCTCTTTTTGGCGTATACTTTTTGTTCATCGATAGGCCGGTTCATCCGAGAACCTCCCTTCGCCACCATCGATTATATGTAGTTGAGTTAAAAAGAAGTGACACAAATTAGACCTGATTCAAAAGAAAGAGGACAAATCTGCGGCCTTTCTTGGTCCCTATGCTGGTTACATAAAGCCTCATATGTGCTTAAACAAGAGCCCAAAGTTTGATAGTTCGGATTAAGTATCTTTCTTATAAAGTTTGATAGTTGGAATTAAGTACCTTTCTTACATCTATTGGTTTTGTTAGGTCAAGTTTCTCCCATGCAACTCATATTTCATTGCTTGAAGATTGCTTGAAGTAAAGAAGACTCGGTTTCAAGAGGCATAACTTAGCTGCTTGGTAGGTTGTAGAACGCCGTCGTTTTGACTTTCATGGGTGCTACTCTTTTGAGACCACAACACTCAAGTAAGAGTTTGTCGTACCCCACCTAAGTTTCTGGCATAGTTTCGGATTCCCCAAAAGTAGGAGGAATAGGAGAGACCTTCAGCTTCTTTTTTGAGAAGCGGGTTGTCAAGTTTATGCTCACCTACAAAAGTAAAGATGACTTTGACATTCTTTTGGAAGTAACTCTTTTACTGTTGAAAGTTGAAACTGTGGATTAATAATAAGAAACAGAACAACAATTACCCCCTTGTTAGATGCAATTGAAGTGTAGCTTCATAGAACTCGCCCTTTTCACTTATGGTGGCTCAATCTTTGATGAAGAAAGATAAAGCAACTGTAGTGAAGGAAACGCAAAGAAATATTGTCTTGGTAATTTGTTCAGAGTTGAAATCACATGTAGGTTTGTTGTTGAATTGTTTGCATCCACAGAGCCAACGCGGCAGGCTATACATGCCTTTAAATCGGCTAGTTCCGGCGGCTTTAAGGGGAGGCTTTTTACATGCTTAACTTACGGAACGTAAAGCATCTCAGTCAAGTTCATCCCACTATCACCATTGGGGCTTAAGCAAAGCTACCATCCACCTTATGTGGCCACTGAGATGGCTGATATTATTTACAACTTACAAGAAAGAAATGATGCCATCATAGTTTAGGCATAGGACTTGAGGATGGTGCCGCAGAAGGAGCATATAATAGCCTTCCAGCTGCGAGAATAGAAGGGAACAGCGCAGAAGCGGGTGGAGGTCTTCATCTCCGCAACCCGCGCACCGGCGTTGCACCTTGAGCAGATCCCGGCCGCCGGCTTGGTGCTCTCCGTTGTTCTCCTCTGATCCACCAAGAAGCAGAAGAACACCATTCTCTCTTCCTGTCTCTCTCCAAATGTTGATTCTACTTGTGGGTTTGCTACTGCAGACCTCTCACTCCACTCTCTCTTATATAGGAGCCGCCTTCCCATGAAATGCATCAACGGGAACTTTATTTCAGGCAAGTTGTGAAATAATTTCCAAGTTGGTGCCGGAAAATGGCATCGATTGACGCGTCTAAAATAGACACGATGGATCGAATCCTGGATGGTGGAAGGAAAGTGACGACGTGCCCGTGGGTACCATGTGCAGTAAAGGAGGGGCGGACATGTTGGAAAAGAGAAATGTCTTTTATTATTTTTTTATTTTTAATTTTGTCTTTATAATCTTTTTTATTGTGAACTAAACGTGTTTTAGTCATTAATGATACTGGTGCATGAAAAATCATGCACCATGATGGTGCATATAACCATGTTCGGAAAGTGATGGGTGTAGGCAATAGATATGCACAAAGAGTAGAGTATTTAAGAGATTTTTCAAAAAGAAATGTTCTTTTAAAAAAAAAAATAACTTTTTCACTACCTACTTTTATCGCATGTCGCCCGCGACTGCCATTTTAAGGACTTAAGGTTATTCAGATCATTATGTACTCTGGTGCATAATTTTTTATATAGTAGGTGGTGCATATATAACCACCTTTGGTTGTGAGTCTAGACTAAGTTGTTCATGTGATCTAATCATGCATCATGCACGGTAAATGAGATGAACGAATTCTTCAAGCGGCTTTCAAATGTGTTTTTGTAGTTATGGAACTTGAAGGATGCCAGAAAGCTCCAATAAAACTTGGAACATGCACACTTATTATGAGTGTGAAGCCTTCAGGGAGTCGTTGTCGCTTTTTGGTGGCCGGCCGGTGGCCTTTACCGGCCCATGAGAAGCGATTAATTGGTGAAAGGATAGCCGATTGCGTGGTTTCTTCTCCACTCAACTTGCGGGCCGGCCGGCTGGTTAAGGTCGATCCAAAATTTATAGATCCATATATATTGACTGGCCTTTGGAAAAATAACTCTTATTTTTCCAAAGTTATATGGAGTAGGGGAATGTGCTAGTAAATGAGGCATTTATATATATATATATATATATATATATAACCACCGGCTACCTATGTGGTTGGATGGTCATTTTTAAAATTTTGTGTCACTAAAAACTATGTGGAAAGATGCATTTTGGACATGGAAGATATGTGACTTCATGTCTTCCAGACTGATCTTTTTTAATTTGATGTCTCCTGTGTAAAACATTTGCCACATTTATGGTACGTACGTACTACTTATGCAGAAACATGGGTATATATGTGAGTAGCAAATATGAATATAGATTTCAGAAGCTAAAAAATGAAAAAAGGAAGAATTATATACATTAAGCAGTGAAATGGGAATTATACTTCAAACATATTAACTGTGAACAAGTGTGACCTAACAATTCAGTTTATTTGAGTACAAGATCTACAAAAAAGATGACCTGCAGATTGGACAAAAATTTTCATGCAGACTAGAGAAAAAAAAAATCCAAAAACCTTATCCTGAAAAAAGAAAAAGCAAGCGACTATAGCCACATATGCATGCCAACCATGAACTGATCGATCGACTGAGCCAAGAGCCACAGCGTTAATAAATTAACTTTGCTTTCTGCTTTCTTGTTTCTTAATGGTGGTTTCTACGCAGTTCTAGAGAGCGGTAGCTGGAAGTTAACTAGCCAGAAAGTTTTGGCCCACAAAGAAGCACATGTAACCACATGTGGAAGAAGTACTCCGGGCCAGCAAATAGTGGCAGCGACCATGTTGGAGACCGATGGTGATTTATCTGAAAGTTGTTTATTTCGAATCTATATACGAGCTTATGCACTTCTGCAATCCTTTTAGAATATATATATATTCAGATGATCTTGAACTCTGTCCAATCACAGTTGTTTCATGCAATGCATTGAGAAGATGTAAGTAAATATACTGTTTTGATGCTAGCAGTATGTTGTGAGAGGTGGGAGGATTTCTTGATTATATATATATATATATATATATATATATATATAAACCCTGCCTGTAGGCTCTTTATGTTCTACCAAAACGTTGAGGCGAAGTCCTCTGAAGAGGAAGAACTTGGAGACACTACAAAAAAACAAGGGTTTACCGTTGGCCAGAAAACATCGGTAAAATATAGGCATGCATTGGTAAAACTTTTACCGATGCCATATAAGGTTGCTGTTGAAGTTGGGGTCAATGAAAACTTTCACTGACAAACCGTCTTAAACATCGGTACAGATTACCTACACTAACGTGTTCGTTGCGTAGATAAAATTGATTATTACCGACGTCCCCGACATGTTTTAGGCATCGGTAAATCTATTATCAACATTAGGTGCGGACGCTGGTAAAACTATTATCTGTGCAATTTCAAGCGTCGGCGAAAATTTGTTAATTTTTTTTACCTAATGCACAAATGACATAATTAGTTCTGAAAGTCGGAACTAGATGTACATGTTAATCTGCTTACATGTTGAATGTATCAAAACAAACAGCTACACTAAGTTCAACTATAAATATGTCTGTAAATATATCTGTCATGCATGCATATGTGACATCTGAAGTTTACAGGTGCCAAAGTTTTCTTCGTTTGGGTGATTAGTATGGCATTTGATCATAAAATTTTTCGTAATAAGCATAAACGATATGCTGACAATATTCGTGACAAAAAAGAAGCAGAAAAAAAGAAGAAAAAATAACAATCATCACCTATAAAGAAAAGCAAAGGATACCACCATTACTGCCCATCAAGTCTTCGGTACATTATGACGCGAAAAATATGAAGATGATAGGCAACCAAAAGCCATTGAAGTCTCCAACTATTTCTTCTAAAAGTAATGCAAGAAACAAATTGTGGAACAACCCAAATACCATATTCACAAATTGAAATAACTATAGTCCCAGCAAGGGAGGGACTTGCTGAAGGCTTTAGTCATATTTCTACCTATGTATGTCTTTAATTGCTTTCTGAACAAACAAATGACAATAAAATTTTTCGTAATAAGCATAAACGATATGCTGACAATATTCGTGACAAAAAAGAAGCAGAAAAAAAGAAGAAAAAATAACAATCATCACCTATAAAGAAAAGCAAAGGATACCACCATTACTGCCCATCAAGTCTTCGGTACATTATGACGCGAAAAATATGAAGATGATAGGCAACCAAAAGCCATTGAAGTCTCCAACTATTTCTTCTAAAAGTAATGCAAGCAACAAATTGTGGAACAACCCAAATACCATATTCACAAATTGAAATAACTATAGTCATTTGTTTGTTCAGAAAGCAATTAAAGACATACATAGGTAGAAATATGACTAAAGCCTTCAGCAAGTCCCTCCCTTGCTAAGCCAAAATCAGAGAGCTTTGCATTGAAGTTGCTATCTAGAAGGATGTTTGATGCTTCGAAATCTCAAAAAATTAATTGCCCCGAAGATAGAATCATTGTAAGCCTACTCTACAGTCAATCAATGAATAGCAGAAGAGAAATTCTAAGAAAACAAACAAAAATGTACAAGCAACAAGGCAAGTCTACTAGTGAAGGCACCAAGTAAGATTCAAAGGTTTGTAGAAAGAATCACAATATGAGCATCCAACAGGCATCGTAATCAGCACAAATAGTTAGCAACAAGGAAAAGCACGCGGAAGAAGAAGAACCTTTTCCATGTCGATCAAGGACATCGTGGTAGTGATGAATTGCTGGAGAGAGATTCTAGAAGAGCCCTTCTTACCCTTGCCTCCATCCATCTTGCTCCTGCCGATGCTCTTGAATTGACACCCGAATCTGGCCAAGACAAAACTTGGGGGTTTGGTGTTTGTGCAGATATTTCTTGTAATTAATATATTAAATTGAAAGTACTAAGCTAAACAAATGTTCATGGCCAAACAGTACTGAAAACCGATTAAATCTCACCGAAAAAATTCAGACACGTACCCTAAATTCATGTTATAACCTAAAATCATTCACAAATAGAAAAAAAAACTTAGCATTAAGAATGCGGAAACCTACCTTGTTGTGTTAGATGTTAAAAGATGATGAGCATGTGTCAGTAAAAACGTCCACCAACTTTTTATCGACGCATATCACGTTGGTAAAAAATTATTACTGACGTCCAGCTAACTGTGTCAATGAAGTTGGAGTTATACTGACGAAGCCTATGGATGCCGATAATTATTTGCTGAGAAATGCGTTCACCGACGTGAGCATGAGCACATGTCGGTAAAAGTTAAATCTTCATTGATGTTTTCAGACTGGTCTGTCGGTAAAAACTGAATGTTAACGACATTATAGTGGTACGCATCGGTAAAAGTTGAGTTATACCAATGAAGTCAATGGACATCGGTAATTATTCACTGAGAAACACTTTCATCGACGCGACATTGAGCACCTAGCGGTAAAAGTTAAATCATCACCGATGTTCTCAAACTGGCCGTTGATAAAAGCTAAATTTTAATGACATTATAGCAGTATGCGTCGATGGAGGCTGTTTTCAATGACGTTCGACATATGGCATTGGTAAAAGTAAGCTTTCAACTACATGTTGACCTGGACGTCGGTAAAAATACACTTTCATTGACGTTCATTTTTTCAACATGTCGGTGAATCTATCTTTTTTTATAGTTAGAAAAGTGCTGTAAAGCTTGTTCTTCATCTACTTTATCTCTTTAACTTCATCTTCTTCAGGATCTGAACAGTCACTAGTGACCACTGTAATACTTGCAACAATATGAATTGTAGTCATACATGAAGCTAGCAATATTGCCTTGAAGCTTTTTCCCAGGAATTTGGTTAAAAGTTACATTGGAAATTAATGTGCCACATTTATGCAACTAACTTGAAGCTTTTTCCATTTTCCTGAAGTTTCCTCTCTCTGTTGCATTTCTTTTGAGAAATTATTTTCCCTTCTCCCAAATTATGACTTTCTACAAACAAATTAATAGACGAGTATAAAAGGTTGTGCAGTGATGTGCACCTCCTAAATCTGCAAGTTTGACACATTTAAGAGAACTTGGAGATTCCCCATGCATGGTCTAGAATCCGGTGATGCAAGAAGCTCACAAAACTAATGAAGTTCAATAGCCTTCAACTTGATCTACGTTTGCACCTATATACACGCTGCTGCTGAATCAATCGGCTATGGGGTTTGAGTAACATACATGATATTATAACCATATTCTAGAATGCCATCCATTAAAACGAAAAAAGGAATAAATATATCCAAACTAATCCTTTTCTAGTTTTGGTTAACTAAAATTTATTGTTTACACGAAAATGTAGAAGTTAATAGTTATCAATGTCACAAGAAATAAAAAAAATGAACTGAATTAAACAAATGAAGTCGTAAGGTCAAGTCCCGACCTGTTACTCTGTAACCACCACTTTCCCAGAATATGTACTGTTATTATCAATTAAGAATGGTGGTCTGGACTTCCCCAGGAATTACTTCCTCTTAAAGAGCAATAGAGCATCTCCGTGAACCGGAATGGCCTTTGAAGGGCTCATCAGAGAGAGACAGACAGAGATACGCGGGGATGCAGTCAAGCCAAAGGTTTACTCCACACCAGTTAGCTATTCAAAATGATAGATATAAGTGAAAATAAAGAAAGCATATATATTTGAAAATGGAAACAAATAGTAGTTCTTTCAATTATCAACATCTACAAGCTAAGACAGAAGGGTGTTCATGGTTCCAAGGCATTGACAATAGGCATTCTAGCAGTTTTACAAGAACGCCTTTATTTCTTCATCGACAGTAACAACCTATACATCTCAAATTCTGGATCACACTGACATATGGCCTGTGTGAGCTGCCAAATCCCACCATTAACACTGCTTAAGCAAAGGCACTGCCTACAAATGCAGCGCCAACATTTTGATCACTAACATGCAGGAAGAAATGGTGGCAGGTGATGGTGGTGATGATCATGGCGGCTTAAGCATAGGACTTAAGGATGGTGCCACAAAAGGAGCAGACGATGGCTTTCCAGTTCCTTGAATAAAAGGGAACACTGCAAAATCTGGTGGAAGTTTTCATGTTGGCCACCCGCGCACCGGCATTGCATCTCGAGCAGAGCCCTGCGGCTGGCTTGCTGCTCTCCAATGTCCTCCTCTGGTCCACCAAGAAGCAGAAGAACACCATTCTCTCTTTCTCTCGGATCTCTGTCTCCCTTGGGTTTATTTTTGGAGTCGTTGGTTCATTCTCTCTTATATAGTGTTGGAGAGGAAGCCCACATTCTTTGTGCAGCAAAATGGACTAAATAAGATGTGATGTTTCATCTTGGAAATGGATGAGAAGGTTCCCTCCACATGACCAGTTCTGGGTTGGCTTAAGGTGTCCCCAAGTTGAATGCTTCAAAAACTGTACTGCAAGTTGTCCATGTGTACATGTCCTCTTCTATCACTATCTCATGTGCTTTCAAATTGGCAATCTTGACATGATAAGACTCAACTCAGGAACGCGTGTAGGAAAGTTCATCCTAGTTTTTTTCTTTCTTAATTTTTCTGACACTTTAAATGTTACAGAAAGCTTTACCCTTGGAACATGATCACTTGCAGGATATAACATTGACATAGTCCTGCAAGTCATTTTCAAAAGGCGGTGCACTGTACGCTAAAGAAGAGCAAGTTGGACAAATGGAAGTTGAAATTGCGGTACCACCACCAACCTCCTTAATTGCAGGTTCTTTTTCGATTAATGGACGTAAATTTCAGAATCTGAATATTGGATTCACATGGAACTTGGATGGAGACTCCATGTTTAAATGTTAAAGCTGGATGTTACCAACCACATGCAGCAGAAAGACTGATCTGGGTTGGCCAGTCGAAGTACCACGCTAATATTGGGACAAGGACACCTAGTGGTTACCTTGTAAAGTGAAACATCACAAGGACCACAATGTCTCATAGGGAGAACTGTATCGTTACTAATCTGAAAATCAATTAGGACCTTTCGTCCAGTGTGCATTGCATGATCCTCAGTTTGTTTGTAACGTGGATCTTAAATCCATGTTACATGTAAAAAACTGTGGATTTAAGGCCAGATGGGGAGGTGTCCGACCTTAATTCATCTTGATGATCACAGATCACCATGGATTTCAGATCTTCGGTGAAACAAACACACCCTTAGCAACAAACTAATGTTTTTCATCCACTAGAGAACTAGGATAATAATATTTTCTAATAGGACCCTAGTGATCACTGGATCCAGTAATTTTTTATTACTGATGGCAATCCTGAACTCATTGTGGGAGGTCTCTGAATCACCGAGATCATCCCAAATTCTAAATAAATTTGGCTTCTAAATGCATCTGAACTGTGGGTAATTAAGTATTTAATGTGTGTGTGTGTGAGAGAGAGAGAGAGAGGGAGAAAGAGAGAAAGAAAGAAAGAGGCAGAGAGAGGCCTGTGTGGGTGTTGCAGAAAAATTTTTAGTGGATGCAGGAAAGTTTCTAAGATGATAACAAAAAGCAGCTACAACCACTAGAGGGGTAGGTGTTGGAAAACTTTTAAAAAATTGACCGCATCATTGATCTCTATATATAAATGTGCAATTCGGATGGATCATCGGTTTACCTTTATATATACTTGATTGCGCCGAGTTTGATTGATCAAGATAAAAGAAATGATTCAACCATCTAAAAAAAAAATTGAAAATTCGTATGTAGATTTTTCAAATTAATCTCATTTACATGGGGCGCAAATAGTTAAATCAATCCATGAGTGGATCTGCAATTTTTGGACCATAACGAATATCAAATTATACAACTTCCGACACACATCCTGCTGGAGAAGCGTCCTCCAAGTTTTTATTGCCAAAGGATCATTAAAATTAAGAATTAATAAAGAAATAACAGAGAATAAGGAAGAGGTGTAATCGGACATCAACTTGCAAGACTTAAGCAACATCAATACAAGAAGCAAAAGAGCAGTAAATTGAATAACAACCCACACTTTAAGCCTATACCAAACATCCATAGAAGGATTTGATAGGCCAATCTCTGCCTGGTTTCCATTCAAACCAAACTTGAATCTCTTGCTTCACTGTAGTGCGTGGACGACGGCGTTGTTTGAATTTCCCAATCATCAAGTTCCACATTCTTAACAGCCAATCTGCAGTTAAAAAGGATGTGATCCACAGATTTAGCCTCTCTTTTACAGATGAAACAACGATTGGCGAGAGAGAACCCAACTTTTGGTTTCTGTCTAGGATTGGTTAATGTCCACACAGGAGTCCATGTGAACAAGCCATTTCGCGTCATCTGCCATGTATCAGATATCTTCAAACTCTGAGCTTTGCTGCCCATCACCCTTAGGACATCTTCCCTATCAGACAACAGTCGGCGCTCAACATTGTTTCTGCATAAAAAAAAAAATTGATGTCTGGACTAAGAATTAGATCAGATTTAAGTACATCTGCAACAGACCAATGAAAAGTGTCAACAAAATTTTCAGTCTTCGGCTTGGAACTTTAGGTACAGGCTGACACTAGACCATTTATCTTGCCAAAATCTGGTACTTCCATATCCAACCAACCATGACACTTTATCTGCCATGCTTTTCCAGCACCAAATCATTTTGCACATCCAAAATGTTTAATAGTTCAAAAACTATGAAACTGAAACTATTTACTTCTAATGAACTTGGCCCACTGACCATTAGACTGAAAAACTCCAGGAGACAATTGAGCTGGATAGGCTCTGTTCAGCTCAGACATTAATTAAATCTGCACTCCCTTCGTCTGTTGGCCTGCATAAATAAAGAATTCCAAGCAACTAGATCTGCCATAGAAGAGCTGACGGGATGAATAACACTGCTAGGAATCTGAAAATCACCAAAATCTTAAAGTCATGCTGATTACGTGCTTTAATAAGCATAAACGACATGTGAAAGAAGGAACAGAAATGTTCCAAGAAGCCAACTTTTTTATCCACTTTAGCAACAAGATCATCACAACATTCATGTTTTATATTACCCTGGAAAAGTGGTAATCCCAGGTACTTGCAGGTAAATCCAACAATCATGAAGATATCTTGAAGCTGCATCTACCCAACACTAAAAGGAATAGCAACTGATTTCGAGGGATTAGCCATTATACCAGATTTTTCCTTTAGGCCCTATTTCCTGTTTGATTGCAGGGAAGAATTTAACGTAGTAAATTTACCATGAAAAAGAATTTTGGAAAAAAAAAAGGAAAAAAACTCTCTTCTTCCATAAAGAAGCTCTATTTGATGGCAGGGTAGATTTTTGCAGGGTAAAATTAATTGTTTTTGGTGTACAGGGTAAAGTAAAGGAGAGACTTTTTAGGTGACCATTGGAGGATGCGGTCTTTTTTTTCTTCTCCTCCATTTTGACGTGGATACACTCACATTATTATTGGGGCATCCACATAACATGGTTATTATAATGATACCTATTAATAGCATAAGAACCGCCACAAGATGGACCCATTTCTTTTCATTTTCTATTTTTTCGTTGCTGCAAGAACCGTTTCATGCTAGACATCCCACTGTGCAAGGCTTTCACTTTCTCGACTACAAATGGCTGTTTCGACCATTTTTGGAGATCAAGATTGTGTGGTTGGTTCGCCACAGATAAGAAGCCTTCCTGGACACATGAAACGAGTGGCAGTGCCGTTGGTCCCATTCTCAGTCCTCAGTTCTACAAGAACTGGAACCAAATGCAGGACCAAACTTCCTTGGATATGCATATAGGAATTCCTCAAATCAACAAAATGCAGAATCAGTAAAGGCTCCGTTTGATAGCGGCCTTTTATATCAACGTAAGCCAACAAATAAACCCATCACAATCCGAGTAATTCTGGGCAATGCAGTAGGCAACACAAATCCACAAAGGTGCATCGTTTAACAAATGGCCAAATCTTAACACATCAACCAAATTGAATTAAATCTTATTATAAAAATTCCAACCACCATAAGATCCAACTGGGTATAACTGAGAACCATATTCAAGTTATGTGTGTCGACTGAAATTCTTGTTAAATTTAGTGATTGTTATATCACAATCAACCATGGAAAATAGAGAATTAAGTAGTTCGGCATGTTAGCCTACATCCACGAGAGAAGAGAGGAGATCTTATTTTTATTCACAACTTGAATCAATCTGTGATACATGAGAGGTATTTATAGTTTTAATTACAAAGGGCTCAAGGTGGAAGGGGAGAAACGTTAGGGATAGAACACAAATGATTAGGAAGAGATATCTCTGTCCTAGATCATCGCAATCTCCTTCCAAGAATATTTGTTGATTAACGTAATCTCCTCTCTAGAAGAATCTATCATAATCTCCTCTCTAGAAAGTTTCAACAATTCTGAAAGGTGAAAGAAAAGCCATTGTGTATAAATGACTATGTGGACTCCCTATCCCGGTTCCTCTTCGAAGTAATGACAGTCCATCCATCCCCAGCATCTTTTGTTTCTTCAACACTGGCATCTATTGACATATCTAATGCATGATTAGGTTCTTCGGACGAGCCACACACTCCATTTTAGATGTGGCAGAAATTTATTCATGTTTACGATGAATATACCTCCAAACAGAGAATATCAGCATATAACCAAGACTTACATTTAGTCACATAATCAAAATCAACCCAGCGAGAAAGTTTGCAGAAAAAGAGCATCTACAAAGTTGACTATTCTAACAAGGTTATTTTTGTAAATAGATGAAGTTTTATACTTTATACTAACTAGATGTTTAACTTGTTTTGACAAGATCTTTTGATCATAAAAATATTCATAGCTGATATCAACAAGAACTAAACTCACAAGGAAACATATGTTGCACGGCAAAGGTGCATATGTTAGATTCGCATCATTACAGCAAAGGTTTATTTCGAAGGATGCCGCTAAATATACTTGGTTGAGTCAATTACATAAAATAAAAATGATGAAACAGTTAATGCCAAAATGGGTATGTGCATTAGAGTGTTCCGGGTATGTGCATTAGAGTGAAACATGCATCAGAAGGAGTGCGTGATTCCTCCAAAAGAAGTTGGACTAAGTAGTCCATTTGTGCTTCAGTTCACATAAAATTCTCTCTTGATGGACCGCTATCTTCCGTGGTAATGAGTTCCACAATATTTCTTCACAACTACATTTTTCAGTATGAAAACATATGCATAAAGAAAATTGACATATAACGATATTCACTACGGTAATTATTTACAAATTCACTAAGTATACTCTTTGCTACTAAATATAGCTTAAAAACATTTGTAAGATGAGAACTTCAAGTCCTTTTTCCATAAACCTGTGGACAATGATACTCCTAATACAAATGGATACGATTTTGAAATTTCTAATGAAATTTACTTTTGTAACATTGCCAATTCCAGCGCTATAATCTAACCTTTATCTATATACCAACAAAACATAAAATTAAGAAAGTATGAAACAATAGACTGCTGGCAAAGGAAAGTAGGGTAAGTCTAGTTATTGAACTACACTATGCAGTTTTTCTCTTGATTTACAATAGTTACAATATTAGTTACAATATTAGAGGAGGTAGCCAAACATTTACTTATGTTAATGTCCGACTTTGAAGGTCGGACTTTTTTCCGCGTTAAAATCCCCCTTCTCGTACACTTTTTTCAAGGTAAAATTTTTGGCTTTTGATGGCAAGCAGAAAAACTGTACAACGAAGTGGACTTTACCTCGATGAATAGTGTTTCCCTCGAGAATCAAATGGGGCCTTAGATCATTAAAGGTGTTCTTAATCTCTACTATTTGAAAACAGTCTTCATAATGAAGAGCCAATTATATCATCAGCAAAAAAAGGGCTACCAGACAACCTTTAATCCTTTTAGAGACATGAGGCACTTTAAATCTTCTTAATTAGTTCCAATTTCCTCAGCAGCTTTCTATTGAAAACTTCCATTACCACCAAATACAACAACGGGTGCTCCTGTGGTTAGATGGTTTTTTTTATTTTATATGTCTAAACGCCGTCTCAAAAAATGCATTCCGTTGCTAAAAACTGTGGCCAAGCAAATGTCATCACATATGTACCTTTTATGATGGTTTTAGCCACATAAAATAAAAAACATCCGGTAACAAAGGCAGCTTATATATATTATACAAAATTCAAATTGCATGCAATAAAAGAAAAAGGGATTACTACGCTCGGTAGGCATACAGGTGGGCGGGTAGCCGTGGCTTGGCTCGTGCCAAAAGGGGCTTTGCCTTAGGCATGGTCATGCCATACACCTCTTGGGTGTCTATGTCATCAACGCTGCAGCCCTCCGGCGGGTACCAGTCAAAGGCATGAAGCAGCCTAGCCAGGGCCAGCAGGACCATGCACACGCCCAGCGGCGCGCCCGGGCACTTCCTCTTCCCGGCGCTGAAGGGCAGGATCTTGAAGTCCAAACCGTGGCTTATCTCCACCCGGCCGTCGCCGTGGGCCGGGAGGTGGCGCTCCGGCCGGAACTCTTCAACGTCGTCCCACAGGTTCGTGTTCCTTCCCAGCGCGTGCGTGTTGATGAACACTCGCGTCCTCGCCGGGATGTCGTAGCCCGCTAACTTGGTTGGCCGGACGGACTCGTGTGGGATGAGGAATGGCCCAGCCGGGTGCATCCGGAAGCTCTCACGGACGATGCACCGGAGGTACTGCAGGTGCTGCAGGTCGGCCTCCAAAACCAGTCTGTCGCGGCCCACCACGAAGTCGAGCTCCTCCTGCACCTTGCGGAGGATCCTTGGTTGCTTGATTACTTCTGTCATGGCCCACTCGCTGGTGACTGCCGACGTATCAGTTGCAGCTGCGATCATGTCCTGTAAATATGAATGCATCAGCTATGGCGGCCTACGGCAATATACTATTGATGCATCATATGATTTTATGGGTTGGTATGTTAGAATTTAACTTAGGACTCGAATATAAATTAAGAACAATCTCTGTATCATATTTAAATCAGATTCGAATTGGGCCTTTTAAATTCGCATTTGAATATGAGTCCGACTTTTGCACGAACCGATTACATGTTGTGGACCAATTTTCGAAATGTACAGACATTAAATGTATGATATTTATTTGAAACTATTAAATCTATCCAGTTCAGACATTTATTTATATTTGAATTTGTTATTTAAAACTAAGTCTGATCAGTTCAAGTTAAACTAAACCTGAAGAAGGGCCTTGATTTCGGAGTCCTCCATCTTCTCTTTTCCATCCTCACCAGGCAACGACAGCAAGATGTCCAGAAAATCCACCAACTCCTCCTCCCCGACACTGTTGTTCTTCTTGCCCTCCCTAATTTTTTGCCTGTGCTCTTCCAATATCCTCACATGGAACGCATCCATCCTCTTCTCAACATCCCTCATCATCCTCTCCAATCCCGTCGGGTCTACCCATCTCCACAGCGGCAGGTAGTCCCCTATATATATCACGCCCAGCAGAGAGAACAACTCGTGCGTGATGTGCATGAACTGCGCTGCCTCCTCCGGCCCCGCCGCCTCCGCCCCGAAGTACTGCTTCCCCAGAAGCATCCTCGTGACGTTGTTCATGGAGAAGGCGCCCAGCACCTCCCTCAGGTCGACGACCCTCGCCGCCGGATTGTCGGCCGTGGCCCGAGCCCAGACCGTGTGCACCATGTGCTGCGACTCTTGTCTCCTCTGCTCCTGAAACCGTTCCAGCCGCCTGGTCGTGAGGAGGTGCTCCATGCAGATGCGCCTCATGTGCTTCCAGTGCTTCCCCAGCGGCGCCAGAGCGACGTCGCCGCAGTCGTAGGCGAGGTGCTTGGCTGCGAGCGTGTGCGGCCGCGACGCGAACGCGTCGTCCTGCCGGAGGAGTATGTCCTTGATGATCTCAGGGTCGTTGGTGGTAATGGCGTCCACCTTGCCGAGTCTGAGATACACCAACGGCCCGTACTTGGCGCAGAGCGCTGCGAAGTCCCTGTGTGGGAGAGGGCCGAGCTGGAGAAGGTTGCCCACGATGGGCCACCGAGGGGGGCCGGGTGGGAGCCTCATGGCGCCAACCTTGGAACCCGCCATTAGTGCTCTTAGGCCCATGGCCACCCACAGCACTAGGGCAATGGTGAACACGAAGGTGCACAGTGATGTCCCCAATTCCATGGCTTCTTCTTTGAGATTCAGATGAAAGTTGCATAAGATGACTCAGTTCATGGAAAAAGAAATTACTGTTCTCAGGCTATTTATTTAAATGCATAAGAGATCAAGATACATGCGTTTTGTGTGTATATGCTTTCTAAACGCGCAAGTAGGTCATGCTCTGGACATGAAACATTTTCCTCATATGAATGCTAGGCCACCCTCTTGATGACTCCTGGGATATGTTGTCACCTTCCTCTTTAAATGATCACTGCCCGCCAGTGGCGGAGCTAGGTGTGGGCTTGTGTGGCAGTTGCCTATGCAGATCCACTTGATTTACTTTATTTTAGTATTTGTTTCTCTGTATAATTTAGTTTATTACATAGTATATACAGGTGCCTCACAAATATAAGATTTCTTATATTATTTAGTATCTCTCAGCTTACAAATTTCTGGCTCCCCCATTAGTTGCGGCCCTCCCTGCTGTCATGGGAGGTCAGTCACGATTCATCTCTGTATGTCTGTCTCCCCTTGGTGCATTTTTGTCATTCAAAGTCATTATTGGAATGAAGGTATATGAGGACTGAGCTAGTTATTCGTTTGGAAGTTAAGTTTCCAGGCATTTCTTTCAATGATCCTTCACCTTTCATTTATATTGTAATCCGTTCCTGAAATTCCTTCTTCTTCTGCTCCTGATTGATAATGTCAAAAGTCGTTTTCCGTAGTTAAAGTAGAAAATTTATTGTCCGTGATTTTAGACAAGGAAAGAAAGAATAAACTCTGGAAGCTGAAGAACTTATATGAAGCGTACATAGAATGCAGCGGAAAATTAAGCTGTCAAAACAGAGGTCAGGTCCGCACTAGCCATTGAACATGATCTCTCTCTCTCTCTCTCTCTCTCTCTCTATAAGCGCAAAGGATTAAAGAAAAGAAAAGCATATTTGTAAATTGAAACAAATGGAATTCCTTGAAAATTATATATAATTTCCATCCAGAGGTAAGACGACAATGGAGTGTAAATGGTTCTAATCTCTTCATCACTAGTTACAAATTATGCGTATCAAACTTGCCTTCCCCTCCATCTTCTTCTTCCATTTGGACAACATCAACTGTTATTTTCACCATTAGAATGGCTAGGCAAAGGCACTGCCTCCTAAATGTGGCTACTGTGATCTCTGATTACAACATGGAAGAATTGGTGGCACGTTGATGATGGTGATCATGGTGGCAGCGTAGCCAATTAAGCATAGGACTTAAGGATGGTGCCACAAAAGGAGCAGACGATGGCTTTCCAGTTCCTTGAATAAAGGGGGACACTACAAAATCTGGTGGACGTCTTCATGGTGGCAACCCGCGCACCGGCGTTGCACCTCGAGCAGAGTCCGGCCGCCGGCTTGCTGCTCTCCAGTGTCCGCCTCTGGTCCACCAAGAAGCAGAAGAACACCATTCTCTCCCTCTCTCTCTCTCCTTCTCTCTCTGTCCAATGTTTCCCCTTCTGAGTTTACCTGTACAGCTTCCGGTTCATTCTCTCTTATATAGAGATGGGGGAGACTCACATCCTCTGTGTCTGGATACAAGCAAAATTGACTACGAAAGGCGTGATGGCTCATATTGGAAATGGATGAGAAAGTTCCCTGCACATGACCAGGTTATGGACTCATGGTGGTCCTAAGTTGTTCCAATTCAAAATTTGTGCTGTTTGCATGTTATTCATGTGGGCACGTCCTACTCTATCGCCATCATATACTAAGCTTTTTTAAAATTGGTAACCAATACATGAACCCGACTCATGAAATTAAATGCGGAAGAATTTTTCTCTTTTTCGTTTTGTGATTTTCTTATGATTCACAAGCTAAAATGATGTCTTAGATTGAACACGCAAACAAGTCATTCTCAATGGCCACGAGGGCGGCAGGCTCTACATCAATGAGGCAACCAAATCATAGTTAAAGTTTTGGTACTATCAGCAACTTTCTCTTGCAAAGTGGCCTAGCATAGCTGGTTAAGCTGATTGGCATGTAAATGACATGCCGCAAAGCAGGACTTGAATTCCGGCAAAAGGGATAAGAAGAATTGTTCTTGTTTCTCAAATAGCACCTACTACCCAACAATCGGCTCTAGTGGCGTAGCCACATGGTGGCTGGTGTGGGCAGTTGTCCTGACCTCATAAAATTAGTTTAATATATATGTTAATGTTTTGATATATTTGATTGTTATACATGTAACTACTAAAAAATATTAAAGGTATTAAAAAAGTGCCCCACAAAAAAAAATTCTGACCCGCTAATGCCTAGCTCCCATCTCTTGAGTTTTCAAGAGACCTCTCTCTCTCTCTCTCATGTTGTCCGTGTATTTTGTGTTAGGTATCAAAGCCGTAGTATGGGACTTGTAAGTATGTTTGCTTATTAATGACTAGAAAAAGCCAATGCGCTCTTTCTCATCCTTCCCATCGGTCTCATCTCTCTCCTCTCCTTCTCTCGATCTCTCATGCTGTCCATGTAAGTGAACCGGCGCTCATGCTTTTTTGACCCGTCTCTTTTTAGTCCCATAGTCTCATGTATCTTTCATACAACTTTCTCTTTTTTAAATTGAAAAATTTCTTTTCACAGACATCCGTGGTTGGCTGGTTAGATATGCCTGTTGCGCTATCTTGTATAATTACAATAATTCCGAAATCTCAAATCTTAATATTGAACCCGCATTATGGGACGGTGAAAGGAAATTTGCTTAATATATCCATGTGGAAAAAAACAAGTTTGCATCCGTGTAGTTGGAACCCCACCCATGTGGTTGGAACATAGAACTTGTTAGGGTGAGATTTAGCATTTCAAAAAGGTCACCCTGCTGCTTTGCAATGAGATTTAGCATTAGGAAAAAACATTTATAGTTTTATAAATAAAATACAGTTACCTCTTTTAGGATATCAACCAAACATGAGATGGAATAAGTAACAGCAAGATTCAATTAGAAAATCAGAACAATTACAAATTAAAGATTGAAAGTACCTAAAACCCTTCTTACAAGACTTCTAGGAGAAAAATTATTTCTGAAGTTACCTGATCACCTAGGAATGGAAATCCACAAGAAGTATAAGGAAAAAGAAATTGATTTACTTCTTACTTGTTTTCTATGTTTGTTTACCATAAAAGCTGGACTTCTATGGGGATTTATACACATTTTTATTCCTCTTAATTTTAAATGGACATTTATATGCATTTCAAATTCTTTGATGTTTTCCTTTGTTGCTCCAATCTTATTATTGGAAATAGTAAATCCTAAATCTTTTATCTTTGTTTACATTGTACTTTGTTTCTATCCCAGTGTTTCATGGGTATTTCTCTGATATATTTTTTTCTAATATTCTAATTTGATCGTATATTTGTGTACAACATGTTTCTAACTTATTGTATATTTTGTGTATGTTTATCAAACTATTTTCTAAACTTATCCCTAGTTCTTCTTCTGTATTACTTCAACGATTTCCTAATGCTGAATCTCGTTGCATGGTGCTCAGATTAGACACACATAACCTTTAGAATTATGTCAAAAATCCAAAGATACTGTAAGAAACAGTCAATTTAGTTATAACTTCTATTTTTTCCAAATGGAAAACACTTGTTGCGTAGTGAACATAGTGGTTCCATGCTACATGCATGTTATCCATGTGGGCAAGAAATCAGCTATCGACATCTTATAGTAAGCTTTTCAAAGTTGGCAACGTATACATGGACCCGGCTCATGAAATTAAATGTGAAAGAAAGGTCATTCTAGCTTTCCATTTGGGATTTTCTTAAGATTCACAAGCTAAATCAGTGTCTAAGCTTGGAACATCATATAAGTCATTCTCAATGGCCACGCGGCCGTAGGACTCTACATTTGAAGCTTTGGTACTATCACCAACCCTCTCTTGCATGCCCCCAAGTGGCTTCGTGTACGACTCTGCCCTAGCCCCTGGCCGGGGATGGCCTGGTGTAGCCAAGGCCATGGACGGCGCTTACCTAGTACCTATGAAGTCGCAGCAGGCCACAGCTCAGTAGCAACAGACAGCATGGCAGAATTCCACAGGGGTTTCAAAATTTATGGTAGTCCAGTGGTCTTTGGTGTTCTCAATCACCCTCTACACCTATACAAAGACTATTATCGGTTGAGGGATATCGCCCTGTTAGGACCTATACCAGGCGTCGACAAAATCTCAACCCGAGCACCAATCCTACTCCAAAATCTCTCGAGAAAGCCAAAGTTCAAACCAAAATAAGTTGAAATTACAAGATTTAAACCCGGCGGACAGCAACCCCAGTGCAAAAACCCGTAGGACTTAAGATACAAAGGTTTTCCCCAACCCACGGTTTAACTCAGATGATGGGTTCTAGGCCTTACAACCGCTTGAGATATAAGAAAAGCACTGACTCAACATTCATTCACAGTCAATGAATTCATCACATCCTATCATTCATGCCTAAGATTGGTCAAACCATTCCTTGACCATGGCAAAGGGGTTATCCCTTTTTGGGGACGGTTATGAAGAGTTGGCCTCTTGCCTTAGATGGTTGACACGTGGACTGATGAAGGGCAACGATTGTAAGCGTCTAGCGAGGTGAAACTCTTGCCCGGAATGTTTGGAAACGCCCAAGGAAGCAAGCACGAGTGCCGGCGGCTAGGATTATATACCTTAGGCGATATCTTCCACAAGAACCAAAAGGCCCACGGTATTAAAAAAATCCAGATTATAGTAAATCTAACAAACCAAGGGCAATTTCAAACAGTCACAAAGGTTACACAGAACACCAACGGAAGTCGGGAAGGGAATGTCAGCTGCCGATGAGTAGATCCCGGCCAAGGCCTTTTAGCGCAGCCGCACGATGGATCTACTCTGGCTGTGGCCTTTTCGTCGCTTGCTGAACTCTCAACGTTAAACCACAGTTGGCCTCTTGATTCAACTCAGCCTGGCCGAATATTGTTTTGCTCTTGCAGGCTATCGGCCGTCCGTCTATGCTCTCCAATGCCTTGGGACCGAAATATACGAAACTTGAACCAGGTGGTGCTTTGGCCGAAGGTTTAACTCGCCCTCAACCTAAGAAATCTGATAGTTCTTACAGCTGTGTGGCGGACTGTGTTCCTCAAATCGGCTTGGGTCTTCCGCCGAATGTCACCTTCAAGATCACAGTCTCAACCGCTGGTTCAACAGCGTCCTATCCACGATTGAACAAGGGGATGTCTACCGAAGGTAGTCGGTTAGATCTAGGGAAAACTGTACTAGATAGGACCATGCACCGCTAGAACCGCTGGTCGTCGTCACCTTCAGGGATGAATCTGCTAGAACCACATGCTTCTTTGTCCTTAGTAGCCTTCACGAATACCACTTCCGGCCTCTAATCGCTCTTGTGTTTGAGGGAGATTGCACCGTGTTGCTGGTCGGGAAAATCAAGTAGGTTGAAGTTGATGAAGAGGTCGCCGGACGTCGCTTCACACCGCCTTCAATCCTTTATCCAATCGGCCGTGGAAGAAAGGGAGTTTAGTAGGAGAAAAGAAGGAACAAAAGGAGGTGGCCATCGTTTGTCATGGGGGAATCTGGCCGCAGGTGAGAGAAGAAAGAGAGACGAGAGATTTGGAACCAACTTAACATTCACATTATTGAAAAAGCATAGGGTTTAACCCTTAACAAGAAGTTTATGTAGTCTTTAACCTGTCACGATTCACTAGAATCCCGAACCTAGAAGCCACACCATAAACAAAAGCAAAAGTATGAAAGTAAAACGAGACTAAATGTCTCGGAAGTTCAAAGAGAGTCTCGAGCCTTGTAACTCAAGGGGGACTTGTCTGGGTGCCGCCAAGACTCGGTCTTCAAAGGGTCGTTCGGCCTTACCTGGGTAGGTTTACCCTGGTAGCTTGCCTAGGTTTGGCCCTAGGCTGGCTCGTTTGACATGGGTTCCGACTTGACACTAGATTGGATTAAGCCTTGGTCGGTTCTAGACCTGCTTGTTCAAACCCGGCTCGGGTCGGCCCGTCGAGCCCGAAACCCGGCCCGGGCACGGCCTGATAGCCTGGGTCCCGGCCTAGCCCGTTTGGTAATAAAAAATATTTTTTTAATTATAAAATAATTTTTTAATAATATAAAATATATTTTTAATAATAAAATACATAATATTAAATTTTAAAAATTTGAAAATTTATTTTTTTAATTATAAACGGGCCGAATCGGGCCTGGCTGGGCCGACCCGGGCCGCACATCAGGTCTGGGCCCGGACCCCGACCCATTGCCCAGGTCTACTTGGTGCTTTTACTGGCATAAGATGGAAGCAGACGTAGAGCATTACGTCTGGATTTACCTAGTTTACCAACAAGATAAAGCAGGCATGCAACTACCAGGTGGACTGGTGCAGCCACTTCCGATCCTTGACCGACCGTGACAAAGTATTTCCTTGGTTTTTATCACAGGTTTACTGGTAGCAGACAGAATGAGTTCGATCTTGGTAACTATTGATCATTTTTCAAAGTATGCAACCTTCCTTCCTGCCCCAAAAGTTTGATCGGCTGATCAGACGGCCAAACTTTTCTTCAGTCATGTGGTGAAGTATTGGGGGATCCCTGTCGACATTGTAAGCGACCGTGATGCCAGGTTCATTGGCCAATTTTAGACCTGCTTGTTCCAATTGTTGGGAACAAAACTAAACTTTTTGAGATGGTGGGTTGTTAATCTCATGCTCGCCCAAAAAAAAAAAAAAAAATCAAGAATAAAATATGTCTAGGCCTACCGGGTGATGATTGAATCTTATAATTCTTCCTTTCTAGTGGCACCTAATTATCAGCTCTTGGGGTCTGCCAACTGCTGGGAAATTGCAGGGGTTTTTGATTCACTTATATCCCAAATCTCACATATCTTTGAATTCAAATTGCATCTCAACTGGGGGTTGTTTGGAAGCGCTTAATAAGAGGAAGAGGCTGTTTCTGTGTTCCCACAAATATTGTCTAAAAATGATCTGGATTTTGTAGTGGTAGTACTGCAAAAGAACCATAAAATTTTTTACTCTACAATACCGGAATTACTCAAATTCATGCTCTTTTGAAGTGAACTTGGTGGGTACCCTAGCTCCACCCCAACACACATACACACATGCACATGCATGGATCTATGTGCAAGCACTGCCGACACAAATGCTTCATCATTTTAACTATGTATTCAACAAAATTTTGCTGAATATTTAGTTTTCCTGCTTTTATGGGCGTCTAGTACTACTCGTCAAATTAAAGGGCCCGCAATGTTGAAAAGGACCAAAGCATCTAAGCCAGTTAGAAGAACCAAGATGGCCAACAAATTATGGATCAGACCCATGAATTAACCCTCTGCGCACACAAACACCAAGCCCCTTCACTATTTTTTCGACGGCTGTAATTCGCCAACCTAGCATGCATGGACTTCACAAATGCCGTAGTTCGTATGTCGAATTCAGTTTTTTAGCTCTCTTCAAAAGGATAAGTATGCATAAAACGAAAACAAGAAGAAGATCAAGAAGATGTATCTTTACAACACTGCTGAAAATTTTCTCAACCAAGTTCTTCATAAACTCCTTTATATCTCTTGATTAATTTAGCAATATATAAATGAATAACCAACTTTACGGAGGCCCCAGTTTGGATGTGGTGCATTGAGACATGAAACATGCCTGCTAGCTAGGATGCTAATGAAACAGATATATTGTTCTCTAATTTTTCACTGGAGCAAGACCGCCAAATTTCTGTGACTTTTTATTTTGTTTGTTGCTATGAATCCATTTAAATCGACACTGATAAACTCTGAAGGGCATAATGCAGCTGGTCGGTATGAATGGCACGCTGAAGCATATCCTGAGTTTAATTCATGTAGGTGTTACTTTTCTGACCTGCAAAGAGTGACATTCGAGTTGAAGGGTATACCAAAAGACCATCTCAAAAGAAAAAAAGGAATATAGACACTCTGTTCTATGAAAATGGGGATTTCCCCAAAATAAGCCAGCAGCAGTGAAATTTCAGCGACATAGCTTCAATTAAGTACTCTCTGTTGCCAACTCGCTGCATAGCTGCGGAATTAGGCCCAATGAACTTAGTAAGGCAGGCCATTATTTTCATTAGCTAGTGTTCCATAAGACTTGGTCAGATCCAGATAACAGAGGTACTAGCCACAGGGTTCTTTCATCTTGATTGGGCAACTAAATCTCTCAATGCACCTGCAACTTCCCTGTGTAATATTAACTATGAAGAAGTTGAAAGAAATACTTGCAATTTCACTTGCTTGTATACTTTAGTTGAAATGCTGATCCTTTTGTCATTTGGACATTTCATGAATCCGTGAGATCCTAAGGCGCTGTTGTTGGTAACATGGTGTTAGATGGGAACTGTGACATATATTGTGTGTGACTTTAGTCGTATGGAAGCTTTGGCATTGCCAAAAACATTACATGATAGATATAGTTCCTAATGCTACTCCACATTCAAGAACTTAAATCGTATAAACCTCATCATGCACCATCTCCAAACGGTAGTCGTAAGCAACAAGATGCATAGGAGCTTGATTCTTCTATCATGGAACCGCCTTCAAATCAGCTAGAATTGCAAGTCTCGGTCCAATTTTGATATTTGGAGATTGTCATTTTCTTGATATGTGACATCGTTATATATGCTAACTAATAAACAAGCAAAGTTTGATGCTACATACGCATCATGCATTGAGGCTTTTGAATGGATACTTGGACTGGCATTCTAAGTGAAACAAGAGACCCTTTCTTTCCAGGCTGCTCGTAGGAATGTTCAAGTTGGGCCAACTCGGGTTCAATTCGAATTTGCCTTGTAAGTTCGATTCAAGCTTGGCTTTCTTATTAAACAAGTGAATCCATTCAGAATGGGTAAAAAATTTTAGAAATTACTTTTAAAAAACATAATAAAATATATTTAAAATCGGTTGAAAACAATAAAAAATAATATTGATAAATTATTTACTTACTTGACATGTGGTGCTCTTCGAATCAGCGAAAGAATCGAATCCATTTGCCACCAATTCCATTCAAACAAGCCTACCAACTTCCATCTACAAAATTATGGATCTCTAATCAGATAAGGTGCCCGGTATTAGTATCCAATAGACTATCTATTCCCACAATCGGACTTGGACAGTATAGCCTAACGATTCGGGTTGACAAAATGTCCAATTCAAACCAGTCCAGCTATATACCAATCTTATGACAGAGCAAATGGGCGTAGAAAAAGAAAATAAAATTATAAAAAGAAGAAATCAATAATCTTTATTACAACAATAAAAAAAGGAAAATGTCAAACCAGCAAAAGAAATGTAATCACAGGACATGAATCAATTAATCTTAATTTAAAGAAAAGATATCAAATTTGAATATATATATATATATATATATATATATATATTATTGAAACCTATGTTGGGCGAGAGAAAATATGTTCTTCTTGCTTGATTCTAACAACCAACCCCACTTTATGGTATCTATAATTTTTTCTCCCCTCTTGTAGGAAGGTCGAAAAAATCGGGAAAAAAGAATTCCGGAAATTCTTTGACCGGAAGGGAAGCCCTCATCCGGCCACTTACCAGAGAAAGCTGCCGGGGTAGGAGAAACGATGTGCACGCTGGAACGCCATGGCAGGATTTTCGTTCTCCGGCTCGCCGGCGAGACGGAGCACCGATTAACGCAGGGCCTTTGTTCGGACATCCTCCACGCACTAGACGCCGTCGACGACCCCTCCTCTGGCGCGGCGGCCCTTGTGACCACGAACGACGGGCGGTTCTTCTCCAACGGGCTCGACCTCGCCTGGGCCGACTACGATCGAGCGGCCCGGCTCCCGTCGCTCCTCGCCTCCTTCGAGCAGGTGGCCCTCCGCTACCTCCGCCTCGGCGTCCCAACCGTCGCTGCCGTCCGGGGCCACGCGGCGGGCGCCGGTTTCCTCCTCGCGATGGCTCACGACTACAGGGTGATGAGGCGCGACCGGGGCTTCCTGTACTTTGCGGCCGTGGACGTCGGTGTCCAGATCCCGGCGGGTTCGATGGCGCTCCTCTCGGCAAAGATGGGCGGCCGGGCGATGCGGGACGCGGTGCTGCGTGGGCGGAAATGGACTGCGGAGGAGGCCGCCGCAGCTGGGATGGTGGATCGGGTAGCGCAGAGCGCGGCGGAAGCGGAGGCTGAGGCGGTGGCGGAGGCGGAGGAACTCGCCGCGAAGGGGTGGTTGAGGCACGTGTATCGGAACCTTCGGGTTGGGATGTACGCCGACGCGGTGGCGAAGATGGAGGAGAACGTCCGGCAGGAGGCCGGTGGCGCGCGTGCGGATGGCACGCGGGAATAGCCCTCGCGCTTCTTTCTCCTTTTTTTTTTTTTTTTCCTCAAAAAACCAACCTTGCGGGGATGACCGACCCGCCCCGCCGCCCCTCTCTCGCACTTTCTTGAAACTCATGATATTGTTCGTTTCTTTTCTGTTTTTGAGCACAAAGTCCGTGAAATTCACGGTATTCACAAGAAATCCTGTACTTTGGAGAACTACCATCTTCCAGATTTATTATTGTCAGCCAATTGAAAAGAACGGGAAAAATCAATAGGAAATCCGGAAAAAAGAAAAAGGGGAACTGATTTGTGATTTACTGTGGATTTCCAATGGTGAATGTCATTCTCTTTAAATATGGCCGAGGCTGCATAAAAGATATAATTGAAAATCATCTACTGTGTGCTTGAATGACAGCTTCATAAGAAGCAGTTTTAAGTTTTTAATTAATCTTTATAGGCCGGTACAGACATGAAACCACGTACGTCGCCAATATGATTCTCGTTGCACTTCACCAAAAACATGAAAACAGGGGAAGGATGCCACATTTCGAACCAAATGATATTTTGTTAACCTTTGTAATTTAAGGGTTATCTTACTAGAAAATGGGCTGTGGCTGCCACTTGAGCTAACTTGGGATCCAAGGCTTACATTTTTAGAGAATCGAGTCCTTGTCTGGGCTGCCACTTGATTTAACTTGGGATCCAAGAAATACATTTTTCTGTATCGTTGGTACACTGATCCAGAAAGGTCTATTAGAAAATTGAAATTTGGACTTGGTGCTTATACGCTAGCATGACACTTTAACCTCCACTTTGGTAAACAATAGGTGGAGAAAGGAGCCCTTTGGAAGCCTGAGATGGGCCAAGTTAAGAGAGTGCAATCAGAATATAAAGAGAGTCGTTTATGTGTTTTACGAATCTACTTCAAACATGATTTAGGAAACACAAAAAGTTAGATATCTAGATGAAAAATGTTCACAAAGTGTTGTGATCAATAACTCTTAGGTTGGTAACATGACATCACATAAGTTCCAACTGTCCTATGAATAAACTAGTTCCTGTTGTCCCATAATTTCAGGACTCCAACTTCCAAGTTCCTGATCACCAACGTCAGCACCCAAACAGGGCCACGCCACAACACACAAAGCCGACGCAGCGTTGCATGCAGGTCGGATCAGGAAACGTTGGACACGATACCTACCTGTTCCTCTCCACCGCCCTGCCACCACCTTTCTTGCCATCCATTGAACCAAATGGCTCTCTCTTCTCCGACAGAAGACTTGGTTCTTTTTCTCCTCCAATTTTCCTGGGGAGTTCTGCTTCCACCAGACAAAGAGAAGAGCAGAAAGGAGGGAGCTCTCTGGAAGGTTTTTCTTCGACACCCTCTTCCCACTTCATTCCTTTCCTTCGAGGATTTTTTTCTTCTCTGTGTTGCAGTTCGCTATTGCCGATCGTCTATTTCTTCTCTGTTCTCATCGTTAGGCGTTTGAAGGCAAAACTTTACGTGTTTTGTACTGCTTTTCTTTCATTTTCTGGCCTTTTATTTATTCAGATGAAGTTGGTCATCTCTGGAATTTAATAATCAGGGTGCGGGCTAAGGCTTGAACGAGTCAGCAGAGTCCCGATCGAAGTTGGTGATTTTCTGGGTTTAATAGTCGGAATTGTGGGGAGGTGCTTGAACGATAGTCAGACATTCCTGGATTCTTACTCCCCAGAGGTAACGGAGACGGGAATCAGGTTCTTGATTAGCTGTAAAACCTGTCCGAGTTTTTGAGGTTTTACATTTGTTAGCATTTGGTGCGAGAGTTCATACCTCTGCGTGCAGTAGAATTTTGTCTTCGCTTGTTTGCTTTTCCTACAAATGCGATGTTGGTAGTTTGGCGGTATGCTTTGTCGAGGTTTGGCTGGCGCCATTTTAGCAAATGTTTGGTGGAGGTTAATGGTGGAAGCTGAACTCGTTTGGTGTTTGGCAGATTTAATTTTTTAATTTGGTATTGAATTTTATAGGCTTGTTTGGTTTTCTGTTTCCTTTTCCGTAGTAATTTTGAAAACATTGGGTTTTGTTTGCTATATTCTTCTAATATTTTCTTGTTGGCGGTGAATTTTCTTTAGAGTTCGGTGGAGAAGAGTGAAGTCTTTCTTCAAGAAACTTTCTTCTCTCCATGTTCTGTTTGTTGCATGGATATTTAATGTTCGTCTTCTCTTTTACCAATTTGTTGCATGGATATTTAATGTTCGACTTCTCTTTTATCAATTCTACGTGTTTTTGAGCTTCCACGTGTTTTTGAGCTGTAATCGTTTCTGAGTTGAATAGAGGAATTTCATGGAGAGTGATGAATAGTTCCGTAATTTTGTTGGTAAGTATCAAAAGTCAGTTCCTATAGCCGTGAAGAGGGTTGATTGCGAGCGACATGTTTAAGAATATCAAAAGTAGAGAGACACACACACACACACAGAGAGAGAGAGAGAGAGAGAGAGAGAGAGTGAGAGAGAGAGGGAGATTTCTCCAATTGTGAAGTAGATTTCTCTAATTGTGTTTAGTTTTTTTTTTCCTTTTTTTCTTGGTGAACTGGGACGACACACAGATGATTTTCTGTTTTTTCAGATGCATCCTTTTACAAGAGATTCCGTTGACTAACTTGGTGTTATGATTTTGGTAAGTGTAGTGAGGTTTCCGATTTCCTAGAAATCAAACAGCCACCTTTGTGATTGGTAACTTATGTAACGTTAGAAATATCTGTTCATTGTTTGCGATTTTTTTTTTCCTTTTACCTTAAGTAGGGAGATTTTGCACATTGATCAGGAAGGCGCTTCTACAGTGCAGTTTTTAACCTTGGACAAAATTTCTTGCTGTATCATAAGGGTCTTATCAGGCTGTTTTGTCACTGTTTATCCATGTGATATCAGCTAGTGAAATGAATTGACAATGAATCTACGCGGTCATAAGCGAAGATCAAGCCACCTGGTGCTTTCACTTAACAAAGTGAAATGCCAACAAGGTCATATATTGATATTGCTAGGTGTGTAAAACAAGATCAATTTACCTGTTAGCACACCATTGACATTTGATAAGTTTGAGAGGGCAACATGCATGGTTGATATTGCTAGGTGTGTAAAACAAGAGAAGATTGTTTATCATTTCCCATGTAGATAAATTTTTCCTTACTATGACAAACATTACTTAGGTATCTTTACTTCCCTTATTGTTTCACCAATTTTCTGATTTAATATGATTTTTCTAACCAGTCATCAGGTATAATTTTTTGGGATTAAACCTTTGAAATTTATTCATCATTCAGTCCTCTGCCTACAGAGTAAATCATTTATAACTCTTTGAACTTTTGATGGCAGTCGTTTTCTGGATATTGCTTGTACAACTTGCTATTAAGTGCGTTATTGTACTTCTTATGCAGGGAAAATTGCAGAAAACTTCAACTTGTTAAGATGTCAGCTTATACAATGGTTTAATTTTCCTATACTGGAAGTGGAAATTGACACCTTAAATTGCAGTTTCTGTTACAATAGAACATTTCAGATAATTGGCTTATCAGGATATGTTGCATACAATGGTAAGGTTGAGGTTTCCTGTGAACAATTTGAGGCAATCACTTAAATCTATTTTGGATCAAGGGGGGTTCCTTGGTGATTACGTTTGCGCGAAAAGTGTTCGCCACGGCTGCTCATATGTTGGGAGTGTGAATCTGAGCAGCATACCAGAGTTTGGGCAAAATGGCCAACTTACTGGAGAAACTGCAGCCAACCATACTGAGACTTTGAACAGGAGAATCAATACATCATCCCAGCATAAATTTTCTTCTGCAGAGAAAGTAATCGACTACATGAACAAAGATACAATGTCTGACAGTTCTAACTTACCTGGTCTGAGTCCAACAAAGCCCGATGAGAAGCCAAGAATTGTAGTTCTGGGTACTGGGTGGGCTGCCTGCAGATTTCTTAAAAGTGTAAATACAAAAACATATGATGTCGTCTGCATATCACCAAGGAACCACATGGTTTTCACTCCCCTGCTTGCTTCCACATGTGTTGGAACACTGGAGTTTAGGTCAGTTGCTGAACCAGTTAGCCGCATACAATCTGCACTAGCAAAAGCTCCAAAATCACATTTCTTTCTGGCAAGCTGCACTGGGTTAGATACAGGGAAGCATGAGGTAATTGGGCCTTTCTGTTTTGGTATGTTAGCTCAGTGTTGTTTGAAAATCTTAGCATTATTGTCTTAAATTTCTGGTAATTAAAATGATGAACTCAAGGAACAATCACCTTTTCGAGCACTATGATAATGAGAATCATAACTGGGGCAATCTCACAGAGAAACTGCACTAGCATGTAGTGCAGGAAGCGTCAATGGTGTCTAGTGTTGATGGAAGTATTTCATTGGATGAGTAGCAACAGAATATTTTGTTGGTGGTGGCTATTACTCAGGTCCACGTATTTCACCATGGTTTTGAACGTGTATTTTTCTTTAAAAGAATTAGATTAGGCTGCCAAAGGTGTAATAGGTAGACGATTGACCTTTATGTCAAAGACTATTTGTTTCTCTCATGCTTTGGTTATGATTTATTTTGTGCATATAAATTCATTGATTTTCCTTTCAATCAGGTTTATTGTGAAACTACAAATGGTCAGGAGCTGCCACATGGGCCATACAAATTCAAAGTTGCATATGATAAGCTTGTTATTGCTTCTGGATCTGAACCTTTGACCTTTAATATCAGTGGCGTGAAGAAGCATGCCATTTTTCTTCGTGAAGTACGTGATGCACAGGAGATAAGAAGAAAGCTTCTTCTGAATTTGATGCTTTCTGAAAACCCTGGTATATGGCTCTTTTATTCTTGTGCTTCATGAATGGATCGTATTTCTTGACTGCAGCTCATTTATATTATCGTGAATGTGGCATAGACACTCTTTTTGGTTAATCAAACTTTACTAACCATTACTTAACATCCTTTGACATACTTCAAAATTTGTGCCACTGTCAATTTTGATACTTGTAGTCAATGTAATTTTCTGGCCTTGGAATACCGACATACGTGGAAATAGTGTAGACATTCGTATGCAGCCTTAAAGAATTCAAAGTAGAAGTATTATCAATTTATCATGTCCCTTGAGTTAATAGATTACTGCAGTTATCTTCGTCTATGGTGGTCTATATATATTCCATATGCTATACTCTTATGTTGTTTGAATTTGTCTTTTCCTGTGTCAAATTTTCTTTGTGTGCTAAGTGTACAAAGTTGGACTGCATCCTGATTTATTCTTTTATATGAGTCCCTCATTCTACTTTTTTCGGGTATGGAATAATTTGTAAAATATGAACAAAGTATTGAGTATCAACTGTTTGTTTTTATCTGTTAGATGTTAAGTTTGATTTGTTCAATCTCACCTTGTGACGAGAGATACCTTTGAGAATTCACCTCTTGGGAAGTGGACACAGAAGTATGAACAAAATATTGAATACCAAGAGCTTCTTTCTGTTAGATGTTTAGTCGACCTGTTTAATTATTCCTCAATCTTGAAAGAATCTGTAAACATGTTACAGCCGGCAGTTTTAGAGAGAGAAAATTTTTTAATTAACTAACCCTAATCTCAATAATAAATAGATTAGGGCAGTACTGTGATGGATTTTAAGTCTAAGCTAATTTAACGGACGTACTTTGTGTAACTGAAATGTGAATCTCTGATTACTCTATTTTGTTAAATTGGTGTTTTCTGTTTGTCATTTGTTATTCTATTATACAACTTGTGCTTATGTTTTTTTCGTAGGTAACAATTTTTATATTTTTCCTTATTTTTTGTAATTTTCATGATTTTCTGTTATTAAAAAATGTTTACAATTATGTACCTGACTGATTCACGTTAGGTTACAGACTGGTTGTAACATTCTCCCTGCATTCTAATACTAATGTTGGTGTTATTAGTTACCTATGGCAGTTCACTGATTTTGAAGTTTCATCTTTGTGCATGGCAGGACTGCTGGATGATGAAAGAAGACGGCTACTGCATTGCGTTGTTATTGGTGGTGGCCCTACTGGAGTAGAGTTTAGTGGTGAGCTGAGTGACTTCATTATGAGGGATGTGCACGAGAAATATGCTCATGTTAAAGACTACATTCATGTCACCGTCATAGAGGTAATTACTCGAGTTTTTTTTTTTACTATGCAGCATTTTGTTCTTTCTTATTAGTTATAGAATCTGAAAGCATGCGCTCTTTTGGCATGATTAGGCAAAGGAAATCTTGTCATCCTTTGATGTGAGACTAAGACGATATGCAGTCCGACATTTGACGAAGGTAATGTGCAACAATTTCTAGGCCCTGATTTGAAGTGCATTATTTGTATATTTGAGCACCAGATTCTGGAAGCTAATTCATAAATGCTAACTCCAGCATGGTGTTCGGCTTGTTCATGGGGTTGTCAAAGAAGTCCAGCCAAAGAAGATACTGCTTAGTGATGGCACTGAAGTTCCTTATGGACTCCTTGTGTGGTCCACTGGCGTGGGACCATCACCTTTTGTAAAATCTCTTGAACTTCCCAAATCTCCTGGAGGAAGGTTGGTCACAATTGTTTTTCTCTAGTGCCATGTTTCTCATTATTACAACACGATCTGTCTGAGAAAGGTTAAGGTAACCTTCCTTACTTATAGGATTGGTGTCGATGAATGGCTGAGAGTTCCTTCAGTTGAAGATGTCTTTGCTATTGGTGATTGTGCTGGTTTTCTTGAACAAACTGGAAAGCCAATTCTTCCAGCTTTGGCACAGGTTTGTATTCTGTTGATCTCTTCTGGTTTTCTTTTGGACACAAAGGTTCAAGCCGTGGAGCCATCTTGATGTGTATATATCTTGGGAACTTGTATTTTCACTCTCTAGGACTGAGTCAAAGTTTTGCTTTTCTTTTCTTTATTGAGGATGTTATCTGTCTTCTCTATAGCAGATGCGAGTTCCCACCTGGTGATGTTTCCCTCTTGACTGAGGATTACCTTTGAACATTTCTGTCAACTCTTATCAATTTTTTTGAAAAAAGTGATAAAATATACACATGAAAGTTCTGTCCACTCTTGGTCCCAAGGAAGCAAATCTAAAGTACTTTCTTATAGGGTGAGCTTACTTCTTTGATTGCAGTTTAGCTCTCTTCAAAGTCTTGCTATCCTCTAGCTGTAAAGCAGAGTGAAGGAAGTTGGGAATGCTATAAATCTTAACTCTTTCTTATTTGAATGCCTTTTAACTTGATGATTGATCAGGTTGCAGAAAGAGAAGGTAAATACCTTGCGAAGTTGTTGAACCAAATTGGGATGAATAATGGTGGCAAAGCATTAGCGGCTAAAGATGTTCCTCTTGGTAACCCTTTCGTTTACAAGCACATAGGTAGCATGGCTTCTGTTGGGCGATACAAAGCATTGGTTGATTTGCGTAAGAACAAGGTATGCTTCCTCCAGTTACTTTTTTCTTGGGATGTAGGTAGGCTTCGCCCATCGCCTTGGTCACAGGCTAGAAGTTTCTGTGGTCAATGCTTTAATTTTTTTGTTCTGCAAAGGAGATTCGTCCTCTGTTATCTGTTCATCTTTATTGTTGATTTGTTGGAGAACAGCACTAATCTTGGTGCAAGTTCCTGTGTGCTTGTCTGTATATTAAGAAGGTGAGGGTTGTCTTAAATCTGGTGAAATTTCTTCCAGAGATTTGATTACTTAGTCTCCTGTTTGTAGCGATCATGCTAGTTCTACCAATTGCCAGTTTCCTGGTATGGAAGATCATATGCTTGTTAAAGTAGATTTTCTGGAAGATTCACATTCTGAACCAAATAAAAGCATGAAGTCATGCACGATCATTATGCATCATCTAGTGGTACCGATCTTGTAGACCACCTTGTAAAATGCACAATAGTTTCTGACCTTGTTCGGATCAAGACCTGAACACTGTAAGCCAGTTGACTACTTCAAGATATATTGGGAACAGGGTGTCATAGTTATAGGCAATGGAAGTTCATTATGGCATTCGTAATGCCTTCTGAGTCTTTGACATTTGGCAGCACTTGTGTTGCCAAAACATTGCTTTGCAGATGGATTTAGTATTGTAAGTTTCATCCTCAAACCAGACTTTGACCGTTTGAAGTCATCCTGAAGAGGCAGTGGTTGGCAACACCAATTTGGTTTGGCTTGTTTATTTTCCCGCAACAATGGTCATTAAACTGGCTTTTTACGGTAAAAATTGCGTGAAAATGAAAAAGAGCTTCCCAACAGGTTGTAGAATTTGTAGCTAGACAACAAGGGTCATTAAACTGGCTTTTTACGGTAAAAATTGCGTGAAAATGAAAAAGAGCTGCCAAACAGGTTATTTCAATGAAATGACTCCTGACCGGAGCTTTGCTGACTTGCACTTTTGATTACTTCGCGTAAAACTTCAGTGGTGCTCTTGTATTGATTCCGTCATCTACATTCTGTAGGATGCGAAAGGCATATCTCTTGCAGGCTTCACGAGTTGGCTGATCTGGCGTTCTGCTTACTTGACGCGTGTAGTCAGCTGGAGGAATCGATTTTATGTGGCTGTAAACTGGGCTACCACTTTCATTTTTGGCAGAGACAACTCAAGGATATAAGCAATTGCTAGCACACAACTGCTAGGTGTACTATTGGCACCTACACTCCTTTCGTGTGATCTCTTGGTATTTCCTTTCTGCTGGGAATAATAGATCTCATAGTAGCCTCCTCATTTTGGCTGTTGTAATCACTTTCTTGTGTGCCTTCTTGTACCTCCTTTTTCTTTCTTAATCTTGCAAAACTAGCAAATATACGTGGGTGGGAGGTACAAAGGGTATAGCCGCTCTGTATAAGGTTAAAGTCCTTCACCAAAGAACTCGTGACGAAGCGAGGTAAACTTGTTCCATATGTGGTGGAAAGTTTCAACTAGAGTATACAGTAGGATCTTGTCAGTGGAAGTGAATGTAAACTATGTTTTGCCTTTCCTTTTCACGCTTGGAATCTGAATCTGTCCATCTGGCAAGGATAGAAGACTTAGCTCAGTAATCAAAGGAGTAAAGGAGGTTTATAATCCTCTTTTTTTACTTTGAGAAGTTTGATAATAAAATTGCATTTGGTGATTTTCTTTCTGTGGATAGGCGTACTGGAGTCAGAATGACTGCTACCAGTATGCTGACAGCAACATAACGTGCATGTTAAACTCTAGCTTCTTCAATCCAAAGGCCTTCATTCCAACCATTGGCCGAAGTTGGTGAAGATCTTGTTTGCAAATGGATGCGCTTTCTAGTGGGAATCATCCATAGACTTGTGCGGTATTAACATGCCATTGCCATTATCCTTTGACGCCTGCAATGTCCAACAGGCTTCGTGATTCAGTTTCATGGGTGTTGGTACTTTCCAATCACGATCATCTTGACCGGTTTGTGATGTTGCTTGATTCTTTCATGTCATCATTTGAAAACGATACTCACTAGAACCATCAACTGTAAGCATTTGGTGCTCAACTTTTGGTGGGTATGGCACCTGTGTTTACAACAGAGAACAGATCCTGCACAGTATGATTACACAAAAACTGTGTCATCATACAAAGTAGATTTCAAGTTTAAGGCGTGTGTCGAAATTCTAATGATGCAGCTCCAAAGCCATAAATCTACTTTAGGATGGCGTGTTTGAATATGTAAGTATGATTTCTTTGGAATGAAAAATTTGTCAGTTCAAAGTTGTTGAAGTTTCACAGGTCATAAGATCTTGTTTATACATCTCACCTGACCAATACTAGATTTTTCAGCTTTGAACTGTGGAGACCATATGGGTATGTTTAGTACGCCTTAGCCGGATTCACAGACAGAATTTACAGGGTAACAGTTAGTAGTTTTTGTATTGGCGTGCCGTAAGAATTCAACGTTGCAACTGGATGAATAAAATACGATTACTTGTATGAGGTAGCGCAATGATTCGGTTTTAGTTCCTTTTTTGTCTATTCGTTGATCAAAAAGGCATACTGTTAATAACAATAATATGATGGTGATGGTGGTATCGATGGCATAATGGTTTGACATTTTTTTAGGAATCTGGGGAAATAAGAGGCAAACATGAATCACAAGCTTGTCCTCTTGAAAGTTTTCTCACCGAGAGAGACGCAAACAAACTCAGGCGGCTTGCTGACCCAAAAAAACAGAGCCACTAGAGTGGTGCCGTCATCATTTTGGCAGAATTTGGACACCGAAAGGAAGACAAAGGACCCAAATTCGAGTGAGAGAGAGAGAGGACTCGCATTCTTCCGACCGGGGATGCACACGGAGAGACGGAATTGCAGCCTGAGGATTTACAGTGGGGAGCTAGCAGAGCTAGGTCGCGGCGGGTGGGGTGAGGTGACGGCCCCTGAAGAGGGAAACGAGAGAGTGACCCACGATACAGGCGATGATGACCTTGATTTGGCCGCGTTTCGGAATGAGACGGCCAGGAGCTCTCGGGATAATGGACCTGGGCCCGGCCATGGCTGTTCTGCTCTCCATCGGAGCTCTTCTTCTCAGCTGCTGCTTTCTTCTGGTTCTGGACCTCTGGTTGGCTGCGCGTAAGAAGCGTGTGGAAATGGTGGCTTGGGGAAGGAGAGCGGGAGCCCCTTCTTATAGACGACCAGCCGCCCGCCGTAGCATCTGACTCCCAGAGACGCAGTAGCGACTGGTTCATCCTTCAAACTACGTGCATTTACACGATTGCCCTCCTTAAGACAGAACCAGTTTTCTTCTCAAGGGCTGCACAACGAGTCGAGGCAACTCGGGCTCGACTACTCGAAAATACTCGACTTGAGCTCGACTCGTTTATAAACAAGCCGAGCTCGAGTCAATTCAAGGTAGTGATGAATTGATAGCGAAGGTTTTTAGCAGGTTTCCATTTAGAAAACAGAACTTAAAAAGTTGATCACCTTATCATTTGCTTTTTATTATTTAATATAATTAAAATTTGGACTAGTGTTCGGCTCGATATCTACCAATTCAAAGTAAATTGGTGTTTCAGATTTAGAGCGGTATGCGTCAATCATTAACTGCTTTTAGAATATTATAATTTTTTTTATGTTTGTCTTTTTCTGGACCATTTAAATTTTTTTTTGGCAGATCTTGGATAGTTGAACGGTGAATCGGTTCATATTCGGAGATTTTTTTCAACCAGGGCGGGGATCGGGCGTTTGTGTAATATCGGATCTCTTCGAGGGCCAAATCAGCGAATTCAGCCGTCGTCGTCGGACTTCCACTGAAGACGCGGTGGGCCCACAAGCCACGCGGTTCAGTGTTTTGAACTCGCCCGGTCTTTGTGTCCACCACCTGGGCCCGGAATCGACGAAGACTCCGGCGCCGGCGTCGGCGCCGGCGCACGCTGTCCATACAAAGCCGGAGTAGATTGAGTTGGGAGCGCCCTTATGAGCGAGAATACTAGACATTTTAGTAATTTGTAAAAAAATGTTTCTTATATATTTTATCTTTTTTATTTTTGCTTTTTTAATTTTTTTTGTGTGAAGTATGACACATAATTAGATTCACGATCGTTTTCCTTTTTGTTTTTTAAAGTAAATAGGTAGTTAGGTAATTAGAATTTCTTTTTTTATAACACAATTAAAAGAACTTATCAGGGAAATCTCCTTTTTTCTCCCTTTCTCTCTCTCACGAACCACATTGAACAACAAATATTATAGTTTCGCTCTAAATGCAAAATGATGTTCTAGCAAGAGGCTGCTGGTTTGTTTATGCAGCATGTAAAAGAAGGCTGATTACCCAGGATAGGCTGTGAAGCGATGATCATGTGTTAGATAAGGAGAAAATTTAACCGATAGATCCGAATGCGATTGTATATTATATATATTTAAACTTGAATCAATCTGGATGGATGTTATTTCTTAAATTTGAATTCAATCTGATTTCTTAACCGGATATATTTATCGAATATCTTATTCAAATCAAATACATTGACATCCTTGATAGCAATAAATATAAACTTTGGTCTGCTTAGAAGGATCCAAACCACTACCCACCTGGGTTTTTTTTCCTTGTAAAGAAAATAAGTCCCAATCGCTACCCATGCCCGAGTTGATATAGCACCCGAATCTGAAAATCAGGATCCAAACCCACGTTTGGTTTTAAGAAATTCAGGCAAGGATCCAAATTAAATCTGGATCCATTTAGACAGAGCTCTGAGTTGAGGGTAGACAAAGTCTGGTCTCACCAGCCAATTGTCATGTACATTGGACCTGCTTGGACTCATTTGACCCATAGTTGGCTGACTTGCTGACTTAGCTCATGAATTGCTTGAATGGGCTCGGAATGTTTTCAAGGTTGGCTCTGTCTGCCCTTAACTCGGCCAGACTCGCCCTTCCCTTCTCCTAACTCACCCAATTAATGTTATTTTAAAACTCAATTGAATCGACAAGTCAACTCACTTGCTCGGCGATCACTTGCTCGGCGATTGAATCATCCATCGATTTGAATCTGAATCACGGGTTTGCCAACTATAGTCTATTTAACTTTATGAATATAATAATATTAAAAAATTCAATTGAAAAACACTTTCTTTTGTATCACAACCTTTTTTTAATGAAAAAAAAAAGTCGAGTCAAATCTGCATCGCGTGTCCTCCTGTTGGGATATTTTTCATTACTAGTAGTCAAATAAAAAATATTTTAAAATGAAAATTTTATTAAATATTAAATCAAGTCAAATAATCTACTAAAGAAAAAAAAAAACGATGTCAGAGTTATCTATCGACACCACCATCCACCTTAAAAACCGTGATTTTTTTTTTCCTCCTCGGGAAACTGCTCCTTTTGGTCCAATACGAAATCAGCAACACCAGATCCACAACAATTCAATACACCCGATCTGGATTCAAGTTCGGATTCGAACTTTGTCCTGTCGAACTGAATTTGGGTCTTGGCTAGCTTAAGCGTATAAAAGCAAGTGGTTTCCGTATTAGGTTTTGGATTCGAACCCAAAACCAGACTTACCAGATCCAGATCTAATTAACTGGCAGATCCAATTTTCACTATGCGACCCGGCTAAATGGGCCCGACTCAGGTCCGTAATTCGATAAACCGACCCGTTTGCAACCTCAGCTAACTTTGTCCACATTAAGAAGCGTTTAGAAATCGTGGATTGTCAAGAACCAAAGCCGCCCATCTTGTCGTTATATTTAAAAAAAGGGAAACTTAAAATGGTATTCAAACAGCCCACAGGTCGGTGGGGTCTGGCCCATGCTTATTTTTTCAAAATAAATTTTTCAATAAAATGATGAAAATGATAAAGATTAAATAACTTCAATTTCCAGCAAAACAGGAGTATTACATTATATGCAATAATTTGTTTCTTAAATTTTTTTGATGAAATGCTTCTAAAAAATAGAAAAATCTATGACCAAATTGTGAAAGGAGTTGTTCTTTTTTCATCAAATTAACATGTAATTTAGCTGTAATCTTTATTTGAAAATTTGGCGATAGGAGACATATTTAATGTTCTCAAAGTATTTAAATGTAACAAAACTAAGGAAGCAGTACAACTCTACTACCCAAGTTTCAATTCCATTGAGGTTTCAGGCAATGTTAAAAAATCTACAATAATAGGTAAATTTGGCAGCCTTCAAGAACTTATGACAGGGGAACTTTATGTTTTAGTTTTATAATATAATTTTATTTCTTTAGAAAACATACAAAAAAACTCCTGTAGTTTGCAGATTAGAAAAGGTAAAGTTTTCAGAAAACATCGACTTAGTGAAAATTTAATTTTTTTTTTGGCGTAAATATTATATCATCCTTTAACAGATATGCCGTCATACTCGACGTATTCTCTCTAACAATCATGGGGCCGCTGCACTTCCTAAGATATATGGATACCATGATGACAAATATGTCGAATACATGAAGACCGGAGGAGTCTGAGGCCACACATCGGAGAGAGGGAGAGCATCAACATCTGAGCGAAGAGTGTGGAGGACAAGCGGGAGGATGCATTTATTTAGTGTAAACCATGCTATGGAACTTCCTTATAAGCCCAGGGAGAGGAGAGGGTATCTGAAGGAATGGTGCAAAGATGCAGCAGGTGTTTTGGTCTCCTCTAGAGGCGCGTCGCTTCCCAGAAAGGTGGGGATGACTATTAGCTCCAGTGCGGTTGTGGGGAGGCCGGAGATCGAAGGGAAGATGGGCAGTCTCGAGCACCGACCTGTGAACAGCAGCAAGGAAGGAAGGTACGACAAGGAATTGGATGTTGCGGTCAGGGTGGTTCAGCTGGCTTGCTCTCTTTGCCAGAGGGTCCAGGACAGATTGGTTCAGAACAAGGAACAGGTCAAGTCCAAGGAGGATCATTCCCTTGTCACCGTTGCAGGTTTAACCAAAGTTGTTTTGCTGCTTTCTAATCGCGTTCTGTTGATTCCATGCTGATGGTGTTGCTTGATTTGATGGTCTTTTATTGCGGGCGTGATTCTTTTTATTCATTCTGGTGTCTGAATTTGATTGTTGTTTTGATTTGTTTCAAGTCTTTTTTCCCATTTCTTTTTGCGGTTTGATTTGGGCGTGTTGCTAATAACAGAGTAAGGACTTTTCAATTGTGGTGGATTGAAGGGAAAAAGATGACTCTGCTTTGAGTGCACCTGATGGGATCTGATATTCATATAACCAAATTTTAGCGTTAATTATGGTTGTTTAGGAACATATATAGGACCGAGAAAGTGATACGTTGCCATGTCAGGAAACTCGTAAATTTTTAAGTTCTCTCGGTAGGCATCATTGAATATGTAATGATCTGGATGGCTATCTCAGAAGATTTTTGTTCTTCAGTTAATGTTGGTGGTTCTTGGAGTGCTTACTAAAGAAGTTAATGTGTAGTACTGTGAAAAAAATGTTCCATTGTTTCCCTAATTTTGTTTAAATTGAGCGATTATGATTATGAATGTTAATGCTTTTATTACAAACTCCCATTTGTCTTCCAAGTATTTATGAATATCTTTTCTTTCCGTAGTGTAGATAATCCTTACCGATACAACTTTCTTGTTTGAGGGGAATATCCAAGGCAAATGGTCGCATTTGTGATATCAATGTCCTGAAGTTAGGATCTCTGATTAGTTGTTGGAACCTGACATTCTTATTTGCGCCTTTCTTCACATGTTATTGATCCTGCCAAGGGCTGGAGAGAAATGCAGTGCAAACGTTGTTATGAATATGTCTAGAATTTGAACCATAGTCAGGCACAGAATTTTGTGCCAGAAGTGCACTGGTGATATTTTGATGCACAATAGTTAGAGATAAGTACACAATCCTCCTACTAGCACAGGACAAGAAGCACATGGACAATATCAGCTTAACTTAAATTCATGTGGTAATGAAGCACATTGGACTGTGGTTCATTCCAACATGCCTATATCATGAAATTAATGACTTAACTTAGGCTCACTTACTTGTACATTCTCCTGGTGTGCAACATGCTTCTATGTATGTTTAGTCCTCTATCCTTTAGGCTGTAAATTAGTTGTGCAAGTCCTTCACTTGTACATGGGATCTTCACTTATTCAGGGATGGCGACGTTGCAAACAGAGATATGGTACCGGATCATTGAAAGATCTTTTATCAGATGCTTAGCTAAGATTTAGATGGCTATGAGAAGAGGCATTATATCATGCTTCTTATTGAACAGGTGAATTCAGTTACAATCACCACTAATCTACTGCTGTTAAACTGGCCACAGTTTACCATTAATATTTCTCTAGAAATAAGAAATTCTGAACATGGTAGTGATATATTGAGAAGCCTTATTCTAGGGTAAGTGGTCAACAGATGTGAAGGATTGGTGTATCATTTCGCTGGTACTATCTTAACTTATAAATAATATGGTCACAGTTATAGAAATACATGCCTTTGTTTCTTTTGCTTGCAATTATTGTAAGAGTTTGAAGGCTGACAGCAGGTTGTGACCCAGGATATTATCTAACAGCTGTAGAAGGGACGGATGAAACCTTCATCAACTTGTAAATGAAAGATTCAAGTTGGAGTTCATGACCATGATGAACTCGATTGTTTCATGGTTTTCTTTGCACGCTAGATTAACTAACAAGTGCATTCTTATGGTTGTGTTTCGCCTCAACTCTCACTGATGGATTTGTGAGAAAGTATGACTTTGCGTCAAAAACCTCATTTGGCCAAATAAGCGGCCTAGGAGGTTCTACACAAGAAGAAGGATCTCAAATCCTGGGATTTGAGGTTCCTCATTTAAGAGGATTTTAAATCCAGTCATGGCATTTACCTTCATCCGTGTGTCCTTTGATCTCCTCAAAGATTTAATGCAATCAAATAACCCCTCCAACTGTTGTTTTATCTCTAAGATGT
This sequence comes from Nymphaea colorata, assembly GCF_008831285.2. NCBI lineage: Eukaryota > Viridiplantae > Streptophyta > Magnoliopsida > Nymphaeales > Nymphaeaceae > Nymphaea > Nymphaea colorata. The sequence continues at coordinate 7,708,669 of NC_045148.1, read as the reverse complement.
GCTTATCATTTGCACTTCATGTTCTTTTTTATCTAAGCATTTGAAAAAGGTGCCTACAAGTTCATGGCTGGGAATGAAGGTATTCTGATTGTGTGATAAGTATAGTCTACTTGCAACATCTCCACTCTTCAACCTTAAGTTACTTTCTTTTGTTGGCATATCTTTCTTTGTATCTTTTATGACATTGTGCATGAATTTTCACAATATTAGTGTCAAGCAGATTTACCCTTAAGTTACTGTGTGATGGTCTGTCTGCTGTTCTGGTGGGTTTAGTCAAAGACATCAGATAATACAATCACTTATTTAAGATGAAGCGTCTGTGACCTAAGTTCAACTGGTGAAGAAAAAATTATAAAATGGATCTTAGGCTCTTAGTTATCTCTATCTGATCATATTTATCCATGCAGCACATACAAAATGAAGACACGCATACATCTCTAACCTACACACGATCCATTTTTAGACAAATTCAAAGCTCTTCGGAGAATGTTATGAAGGTCCTCTTCACATTCCAGAAAAGCCAATAAAAATAAGTAAAGTGGACAAAAAGATGTATATATTTTTTAATGTTAATCTGAAACATAACTACTTTTAAATGTTGTTGTGAAAAATAAGCATTTGGTGAAAAATCAGGAAAACTACTGACATTCTGGTATAACAAAAAGTATTTGATAAAGATGAGGAAAACTACTGACATAAGAAGATCATGCTAGTTCATGCAAAGTTTCTCTTCTGGCAACATGATTGAAGATGTTTAGTATCCACTGCATACATTGGTGAGAAACAAATATGCTGATGTACAACTAAAACCAGACGCCCCCACCGTTAATTAATTAGTTGAGAACAAATAATTGAAAAAACATGTTTTTTTCCCCCAACTACTCTCTCTCTGTTTCACAGAGGCGCTCCTACTTGCCACTTGTGCCATATTCACCTTCGTTTTCCTGAGCCTTGCTATGTTCTGTCATTCCATAGTTATGCTGGATTGACACCCCACCTCTGTGCTTAGTTGCCTTGGCTGGAGATGCAGACATAGTTCATTTGCTTCTTTGATCCAAACCTTCATAACTTCCTTCTCTTTGCTAACATTTACTGAGAGGGCAAGAAAGATTTGATTCCGTTTACATCCAGCTTTTTTGCTTTTTTCTTCAATGGAGTGCAATAAGCTCCATTTTGAAAAAGATAAGCAACAAATGGAGATTGCACTGAAAAAGTGTCAGCATACTGTAGGCATGGTGGCATGAGTAGGCAACAATCACCTTAATGCCTTATTTATCCCATGGAAGATGAGATGATTGCTGCATGATTGACATGAGGGATATTTCTATAACTTTATCATAATGGACCAGGTTGGCTTAGTGGCCTAGCAAGTCAACTAGGCTGTACTGTCCTCTACACATGATTGAACATAATTATTAGGCATCATGGATCAGGTTGGTCTGCTCACAGCATAGTAAGGGGTATGAGAGTGACCTAGCTTAATTGGGGTTGGTTTGGCTTGATGAGTAGATAATCAAAGCCCATTACATCACTAGGCCTAAAGCAGACAAATTCAACCTGGTTACTTTTCTATACCTTGTGACAGCATTCCCACTATTGTTTAATCAATCTGGGTTACTTGCGACTTCTGCTGGAAATGCAGTTGGGGTCATATACTGGTCATACATGATCAGTATTTGACTTTAACTGATCATATATTTGGGGAACTCTTTTCTGCTTATAGTGTGAGAACCATTAGTTACTTATATTGACAGGTCATCTCTTTTTTGTTCTCTGACATGCTGGTCCGTTTATCAAGTAGGACTATTCTGCCTTCATTAACTATATACAGTATTCATCATGAAGCTGCAAAATATTGCTATAGGCCCCTATACAGTTAGATGTGTTAAAGGAACGTGCTTTTTTTGATAATTTGTTGATATGAATATGATATCATAGTTGTGGGATGGGTTGTGAATTAACAGTGAGTTTTTCCCAATGATTTACAGAAACAGTCTTTTAAGTTTTTAACCTATCAAGGAGCCATATCATGGTTCCATGATTCCATCTATTCTTGCTCTACTTTTCTGGTTTTCTGAAATTCATTCCTTTTAATAGATTGGAGTGTTCAAGCAATTGTTAGCTGGGTACTATCGGACTGCTTTGGCAGTGGAAGCATATCAATTGTTGCTGAAGAAGATGTAGTGGCACTTACAAGGCCTGATGCAGTACATCTTTTGGAAGCTGTGGTTGCCACTGTCAATGAGTGCTTTGATGTTGCCCACCATTTTGGGTTGAGAAACCCAGTGAAAGCACTGGGAGCAGCTGAGGTTATTGAAGCTATCAGCAGATGTAACTCAAAAGGAGGTCCAAGTGGACGACACTGGGTCCTTGACCCTGTAGATGGCACTTTAGGGTTTGTACGTGGAGATCAGTATGCTGTGGCTCTTGCACTGTTGGAAGAAGGAGAAGTGGTCCTTGGAGTCCTAGGTTGTCCAAACTATCCAATGAACAGAGAATGGCTCAGTTATCACCATAGCTATTATAAAATGATGTCTAGATTATCATCTCCATCATCTGAATCCTGGCATCAAGGTTGTGTAATATATGCTCAGAAGGGCATTGGTGAAGCTTGGATGCAACCATTAACCTGTGACTTGAGCAGAAGTGTGGGGTCCAATTTGGCTAGGTTAATTCGTGTCTCATCAGTTGAAGACCCAGCACTGGCAACATTTTGTGAACCTGTTGAGAAGACAAACTCAAGCCACTCCTTTACTGCAGGATTGGCTCAAAGTGTAGGGCTAAGGTGCTCTTGCTCTTCTTTCTGAAGTTTCAATTTCTTGCATGGTTTATCTTGTTTTTTTGGATGTTATTTGTTCTGACTTTTGAGGTGAATTTATTCCTTCCAGAAAGCAGCCTCTACGTGTATATAGCATGGTAAAATATGCAGCAATAGCTCGTGGTGACGCAGAAATATTCATGAAGTTTGCAAGAAGTGGATACAAAGAAAAAATATGGGACCATGCTGCTGGAGTGCTAATCATACAGGAGGCTGGTGGGATGGTCACTGATGCTGGAGGCAACCTCTTGGATTTCTCCAAGGGAATATATCTGGAAGGCCTTGACCGTGGCATTATTGCTTGCTCTGGGGCCATACTGCATGATAAGCTCATCAAGGCTGCTGATGCTAGCTGGAACTCATCCAGTCTATAGGCTTTTTTGTGTTTCCAGGTTACAGCTGAGAGTTCAATTTGGAGGCGAACCTTCCTAGTTTTTCCTTATCTACCAGGCAAGAATGTCTTCTTAAGCATGAGATGGATATTTGTAGTTTTTCAGCTTCACTTACGTGCATGATCACTTGCTTATTTTGTCACACGAAATGTTATTACTTAGGTTTATGATCTCTTGCTTCATCTACCAGGCAAGCATGACGTCTTACGCATGGATTGGATAGTTACAGTTTTGCAGCTTCACTTACATGCATGATCTCTCACTTGTTTTGTTCAGGAACTGGTATGGGACAACTTTCATGACAATGGTGATGGCTATCTCCAGAAATAATGTGCGGTCATGCTAGTCTTTAAACTACTGATGTTCCAAGCTCAACCTTTTACAGCTTGTAGCAAGCCAAACTTGTATTAAATGGAAATTTTCTTTCGGGTTGTCATTGAACTGATTCATGTTCGACTGTTGAGGAACAGTTTGTTATTCAAACTTCATCATTCATGGTGATCAGTTCTCAAGCCAACCGAAAGAATTTATATGTAAGTGCAATAATCTCTTATGGAATTCAGTTATCCTCAGAACAATCAAGCAATTACATTGTAGTCCATAATTACTTGTGTGTGTGCATTTCATAATCTCTCTGTGCATATAGCTGTGAGTCTTTCTTGGCATAAGATGTATTGGAGTGTGGAAGTTCTTGACATATTTGGGTGTTCTTATGTCCGAGGAATACATAGATTCGAATTTTAGTTGGAAGTTTACAAAGGAGGTCATCTTTTACCGTATTCATGAAAAGAAACGTAAGAGTTTTAATATTGCAATTAATTGCCTGGGATTATATCAATCAACATTTTCCGTGGGAACCACCTTCAACTTGTGATAAACTTTAACAGTGAATCTCTCTCTCTCTCTCTCTCTCTCTCTCTCTCTCTCTCTCTCTCTCTCGTCTGCACAAATTACAAGCGGATCTGGCATTTTCGAATGAAAAAGTAAAAAAGGTTTGAATTCCATTTTGACGAAATCCAATTAGTTCTGTGAGCCTTGCCTCCTTGGATTGGACGCAAGATACAGGAAGTGTATGTCACTATGTTGTGCCTCTGCAATTTGAATAGGGATATAAATGAACCAGAGTCGCTATATGTAGGTTATAACAACAACCAACTTACTGGATTTGACCTAATCGCACTCATTCATATTTGGACTATAAAGTGATTAGTGGACACAAAGCCTATATACTACCAAGACTTCGATTCTAGCAGATGTTCTTTTTGCTTTAAAACTGCAGATCCGATTTGAACCGCATTGCTTATCAAGTCTTACCCCCTTTACCAAATCTGGTAAGTTGTCATGCTTTGCAAATTGAGAAAAATCTTCAACCTCATGTGCATAGACATGTCAAAGGCCACCAGGGCCGCGTCTTTGCTCTCATGCCTCCTCCTCTGCGACAAAAAAGGTTTTTTTGAGTTTTAAACAGCGATGTTTTTCTTAAATATAATACGGCAAATTTGAAAAAAAAAAGGAAAATACAGTAAATTTTTAAAAATTAAGAAAATTAAAAATGAAGGAAAAACAAAATAAATGAGGAACTAATAACACAAGGATAAAAAATAAGTAGATTTGCAACAAATAAAGATTAGAAAATGAAAAAAAACTGATTGACATTAAAAGAAGATGAAAAAGGGGAAAAACACTGAAAACTGGGAAAAAACATATTTTGCATGTTTTTTAACATTTTTTTTTAAACGGGGTTTTTAAGTTTTAAATGGTAATTTTAATTATTGCATTTTTTGTGACTATGGCTCAGACCAAACATATGTTTACCGCATGATGAAGGCTCCCTTGCCCCCCAGCAGGGGCCTATATCATGCAATTTTAGAATTTGCACTGATTTTAATCCAAAACCATATAATCCTGCTATAACTTTCTTAGTTTTCCAGATATTGCTAAATATATCCACGTCCTATACAAGATATGAGAAAAAAATGAAATCAGTCACTTTAAAACTGCGTTTAATGTGACTTGCGATGCATACACGCACACATGCAAGCAGTCGTTCGTTTTGAGCAAACTAAGCGTGAATATGCAGTGTGTGGTTCATTTGGCTTCTTTTCCACTTCTCTTTGCCAGGCCTTACATGTAATGCCGCCTTATTCGATGAAGCATTAATAGATTACGTGTTTTTGAGCCCTGCCCTTGTTACCGTCTCTAAGAACAGGCAGAGTTTACCAATGATGGTAAGGAACTGACTGAGGCATCAAGCTATTTGCCTCCTTCCACTTGATAGATCTTAATCCATACAATTAGCCACTTATTATTAACACATGCATCTTTTAAGTTTTAAGGACCCACTGGCCAGCTGAAGGCCGAAGCCCCATCAAATCCTTCTTACCCTTAAGGTACATGGCCTGTTTTCGGTGCTTTAAAGTATTGTTCCTATTGTGCTTCAACTTGCATATAATGGCGAAGTCAGAAAAATTGGCTAAAAGAGCACTTGTTTAAACAAAATCAAATGTGGTGGGGCACTTATATATATAAGAATAAATATTTAAGTTTTTTATTTAAAAATAAAAAAACTTTTAAGAGGTTTGTGTGGACAACTGCCCACACCAGCCACAATGTGGTTACACCACTGCTTGCATGTTAGTAGTGTCCCTTTTGCACCAACAAAGATTTGACACCCTCAGGATTTGAAATGGAGACTGACAACTTACCAGTTCCTGCCATCCGTTGCACGATCCTCTTCAAGGGACAATCAGGGGCGGAGGGAAGGGGGGGGGGGTGCCTAGGCCATGGCTCCACCCTAACTAACTTAAAAAAAAAATACATTAGAAAAATAAAAAATTATTAGTTGTGCAATGTATTTTTTTTATTTGGATTCAGTTTGGCCTTACCCAGATCGAGGTTGAACTATTTGGCTCGCCCCGGAACAAAATCCTGACTCCGCCCCTGGGGACAATGACTTTTGGTGCTTGGTAGCCATGTTCTTATTCAGAAATGTATGCAATACAAGAAATCCCAGTTATATGGTGTCCATTAGTTGGAAAAATTTGTAAGTTATCTTTCATTGCTTCATGCTCTCTAACATCCTCTTTAGATGGAGGGAGAGGGAGATAAAGGAATGGAAGAAAGGCTTTTACATGTTTGGATGAGTAGTTAATAAGAAGAGAAAGGAAAGAAAAGCTAATAACTTTCTTTAGGTGCAAAGGGAAGGAAAGAAAAAGAAAGGGAAATGAAAGAATTTTTTAGTATAATCCAATCCCTCCGAAAATGGAGAGATTGGGAGGGAAATGAATGGACTTTCCTTCCCTTTCCTTTCTTCTCCTTTTCCTCTCTATTCCATTTTCTTTCCTTTCCTTTCTTTTTCTTTTCAGCGATTCCTTTCTCTCTCTTTCCCTCCATCCAAACATAGCATAATTCAATGATTAAGGTTCTCAACTAACACATCCTTTTAAAATTGTTGATTTTCATACACATTTAAACAAGGATGTTCATTTGAGCTTCAAATTCAAGTCTAAAGCCTTATTCAAGGCATAGAATGGCGGGGTTTCGACTATTCATGGTCTTCAACTTGACACCCTTTTCATTCTCATTTATGATGCTTTAATTTGGAGATCAGGGCCCATGAAGGTCATCTCCACTATATATTCGTGATTGGCTAGAATAGAATCCGATACGAAAAAAATTGTAGGAATCCTTACACTAGATTTGATCCATTTGCAACCAGTGATGGAGCCACATGTTGTCTGGTGTGGGCAATTGTCTACACCAGCTCTATAAAATACTGTAATTTTTACGTTGTTGTCTTCAAATATTTGACTATTTATACATACATTGGTGTCCCTCCAAGCATGAAAGAATTTGGATTTGTGACTCTGCAGCTAAAATTTCTGGCTCCACCGTTATCGTAGCGAAGTTCATAGGCCTTCCAACATCAAGCAAGGGATCTCGAAGGTCAAGCCGCCGAATTCCACATAGAAAACTAGGAAGGATAGATCGGACATCTGGCCGTGCTTGTGACCAAGTTCAGATTAAGAGGGTCCATGCAGCCATGAATCATGACTAACCCTGGGTTTTTAGTGGTATGGTCCAAACCAGAGGTGGCAATGCGTCAACCTGGATGGGCATCACAGTACTCTTTAAAAGCTAAAAAAGTGGAGCCTTCGAGCGCAAAGTGGAAGTTCATTGCTTAAATGCAGGGGCAGAGCCAAAATTTTTTCACGATGGGGGCTAAATTAAAGTTATCAAATTTTGACAGGGACCGAAATATCATCTTTTGAATTTTTTATATAAAACAAATAAAATTTTCTAAAATTTACATGTAATTTTTAGGGGGGGCTAAGGTCCTAGCGGGCGTCTCTTGACTCTGCCCATGCTTAGATGGGAGGAAGGTTAATCCTAGCTATGGGATAAGTTGTAGGGAATAGATTTGGTGGCATGTAGTGCATCATTTAGCTAGTTTTAAACAATTGTTATGTTTTCTTCTCATCTACTCTTTCTACAAAACATTCTTAGCTTCTCTTTCTTCTTTAATTCAAGTTATTTTAATGAAAAATGTTGAATTTTTTTATTATAATGTCACAAATACCATTTCTTTTTTTATTATAAAAACACCATTAAAGTTTAACAAATGATCAACTTAGTTATTTTGCATCAACTTACATCAACTTATTCTTAAGATCATATCAATAAGGTTAGATTGCGAAAAAAAAAAGATTAAAGAGAGAGAGAGAGAGAGAGAGAGAGAGAGAGAAATCCATGTTCTTTTTTTGCTGGCTACCATTAAAGGTTCCAAACCTACTACACAAGCAAAACTAGTGGTCAAATTGTATTTAGGGATGTAAATGAGTATAACATCCGGTGGGATCCAGCATTAGACTTAGCACTGAGATTTGTTCTTTCCAAAACCAAACCAAACCAAGTTCAATTTGCCCAAAACTGAAGAGTTTCACATTTTTTATAAGTCACAAGAACACCAACTTCATGGTGGATATTTTGAGGTCAGTGTGAGCACCAGTTCAGACTCATCCAAAATCAGCATCTCGGATCCGAATCAGATTCCTGCAAAGTTGATCATGGAAGCCAAATGATCAGATCCAGATCCAGATCCGGGTCAAGAAACGAACAAATCCGATCCGTTAAATAAAAAGAGAAAAAGGTTAAGTCTCAACTTGCGGTGCAGCCATGAAGCATTCATTAATGGCCCTTCTCCTTTCTCCTCGCCCATTGTGTGACCCCCAACTGCTTCCTAACTCTCCCCCACCATTAATTTAACAAGACACAGTCCAAATGACGCTTCACAGATGCTCTAATTTCTCACCCGTCCATCAACTCCAATTAACGGAGAAGTGAACGGCCATGATACGTCCGATCGTTTCCCACTGTAATTCGCCGAGATCGTACGATCTGCTCTCCTTAAATGCGGCCCCTCCTTCCACTTCCATGCTTTATTTAGAGCGCCACCTTTCGGTGTCCTTCCTCGCACTGACCAGACGACGGCCATGAAGACGACAGGATCAAGCCTTTCCCGTCTTGCTGCTCTCCTCCTCGTCCTGGCCGCCGCAGCGGCGTCGCAGGAGACGGCCTGGGGCTTCGAGGAGGAGCTCAGGAAGGGGAGCCAGTACCAGAATCCCAACCCCAACATGGCGGGGATCGACCCGTTCGCCGGTATTCCGGGCGGTTTCGGTCCCGGAGGCGGCTTTTCGATACCCGGATGGGGCAGCGGCATCATCGGCGGGGGGTACGGTGGCGGGTTCGGCGGGCCCAAGGGCGGGTACTCGAAGAACGGCGTATACCGCTCGGCGGTGACGTGCAACGTGCCCGGGCCGTGCTACAGGAAGAAGCTCGTCTGCCCGAAGAGCTGTTTCGGGTCGTACAGCAGGTCCGGTAAGGGGTACGGCGAAGGCGGTGGTGGCGGCGGATGCATCATGGACTGCAAGAAGAAGTGTATTGCCTACTGCTGAGGGGGGTTGCTCGGTTGCCTGGAAATCGTTTGATGTCTTTGGGGTTTTGCTGTGGATGACTTCTCTCTCTCTCGCTCTCTTGCTCGCTCTCTGTTTCTCTTGTTACATCTGGTGCGTAGCTCGTACTTTTGGTGGTTTTCCGGTCACCGACATACTGCTTGGTGGTTTTGGTCGCGGCTTGACCGGTGGTATTTAGGGTTTGTTCAACTGTGCTGTGAAGTACGGTTGTATTGTATGTGTTTCTGTAAGTCTTTCTCTGCGCTCTTCTTTGTGTCTCCGGATATGAGGATATGTTTATAAAGATACTATTAAAAACGAGTGGGGAGTCTCTTCGTCTTCTTCAGTTTTAACTTGCTCTTCTTCGTCTTCTTCAGTTTTAACTTGCTCTCTCTCTCTCTCTCTCTCTCTCTCTAACCTGATATTGACCGTCGAGATAGTTGAAATTTCATGAACTTGGTTGTGTTCTATTCTGTGCCAAGTGAAGATGGCAGTGGTGCTGCTGTGTGGTTTTGCAGTGGGAGGGAAGTAGTTGAGCCATTTCTTATTTGCAATATGGGGCGTGGAAAAAGCGTGAAAAGGGAGTCTCCTTCCACTTGCAGGCGCCAGTAAATGAAGAAAAATTGAATGAAAGCCATTTATGATTCAGAAGCAGAAAGAAAAAGTTAATGATGTGATCCAAAGGCGCGCAACTTGTAAAAGGAGAAACCAATCAATTTCAAAAGGAAGAGGGGAACGTTGAAAAATCGGAAGCAGTAATCTGGTAACCGTGTTTTTTTACTACTTCACAGAATTATCAGAAAACAAAACATACATCCGTAAAAACAATTAAAAAGGTTCAAATCTCTCATCTTTTAAAGAGATTGAAAGAGAAAAGAGGACAGGAAAAACGAAAAGTGTGCCCCTCATATAGGTTGTGTATCTGCACTGCTTTTATTTACCATCATGTAGATCTTTCACAAAGGAAAAAGTGAGTGGTGGCGATGTGAAGAAGTCATGACGATCAGCTTCTTAATCAGACAATGAAAACATTGTCATGAAACTATTCTAGCACAAAGTTCTTATGTCTGTTCATTTTGCTCAAGATAATCAAGGTGTGTACTGTGGGTAACTTTTCGTGTTAGTGCTAAGATGGAGATGAGCATCTAACGTGACGTCATTATCATATTAATTGCATGGCATATTCTTTAGTCAAGAAAAAAAAAGGAACTTCTACAGGATCAAATGCTTCTTTTCAAATAAAAGAAAATTGAAAATTTTGACAATGTTATCTCGTGGCAGTAAAAAAAACATAGAAATTTGTCGAAGTCATAAAATCTTAAGCCTTAAGGTGCCTATTTAGTTACAGTTCATTGGCTGACTCTGGAACTTCATCAACGAAAATACGATATGAAAACTAGTTTTTTAAAACTAAGTTTGTGGGGCCTGCTGGTTTATTCACTCAGTTGAAAAACAAGTTCGTTTTGGTGAAACTCATTTTCGTAGCATTGGCTTTTTAGAAAGAAAACTATTTTTTTAATGTTTAAAAGTTGGTTTTGGAATATCATCCATGCGCCCCCTGATTTTTTTAGTTACCCAACACACAAAAAGCCTGTTCTAAATATTGGTAGGTCAAAAACTCTTAACAATTGGTTGGATGGTAGCTGGAAAAATTTACTTGGTGGGCAAGCTATTTGCTTCAAAAGTAAGCACTAATGTCAAGTATGATGTTGTGAAGGAATCGAGCAACAGCTGACAGGCAATCAATTTTCATTTCGAATTCTCAAGTCTCCAACTCTGTGTGCTGCAAAATTGACGCTCAGGTTGAAGCAAGGTGGAACTAGTACATTAAGGTGCCGAAGGTAAATCTTGTACCCTAAGTGAAAGCTTCGTGGAAAACCTTATTCACCTGCAAGTATGTTAGTAGTGACTCCATAGGTTGAACTTGAGTTAGCTAGCACACGGGTTGATGTTAGGTAGGAGGCGCTTAGTTAAGGAACTATTCAAGATTCTAACCTTTTTCCCTTTTTTTTTCTCCGTTCTTTTCACAACCATGTCTCCATTTTAAGATTAGTGAAAGGAAAGGTAGGGAAAAAAAGTAGATTAAAAATTCGAATCCATTTGAAACTGATTCAATGCAACTTACTGTCGTGTGGGACCTTGATCACACCGCCGCAGTTCAACTTTCTTCCTTTCATGAGAAGGCATTGATGGTGGCAGCCGGCAGGCAACGTTATCTGCTTGAGTGGTGAATGTGAACCCGTTTATATATTCGACCACATCGTCAACTCTTGAAAGTATCTTACTTTTTTGAGCTAAGAAGTACGTCGTAGAAACTAAACAGTAGAAACAAAAAAGAAGTGCTTTGAGCACGTTCATTAAGATGCTTTCGCAGAAATGAAATGGGTTCTTCTTGTTTCGGATAAAAGTGTGAAACTTTAGACAGCTGCCTAGCAGGAGTTGTCTACTACATCTAGTTAGTGAAGGATTTTTGGCAGCCGAATGGTGTCCGTGATCAGCTCAGAGTCTGCACACCTGCAGTGTCTCCAATCTGTGCATGAAGAGACAGCAGCAACACCAACTGAAAAGAAGAAGAGAAGAAGAAAAAGAAAGAAAAGCAGAGATAGGTTGTTCACGAGTTTTGCTTACGGGAGCTGCGAGCTAGGGTAATCTCACAATTAACCCTAAGTATAAGATTAGTTGGCTTTCATAGTTTTCCGATTTGCCAGCTTATTATATTCTGTGAGAGATTGACCGTATATTAATGGTAACGTTAATCTAAATCTTCGTTGAAGAAATTTTTTTATTTAGAAATCAGTTTTTTTTTCCATCTAATCTTGTAACTATAAGTGTAACTGCAAGTGATCCCCTACATCTTAGAATGTTAGTTTGAAGGTGAGGAGGAGGAAATCTCCTCACCCGAATGAGAGGTCGAAGCTTCCTCCACATACCACCGGGTTTTAGAGCTGCATTGAGATTTGGGTAATCCTATGGTACAACCTTTAGCTCTAGTTTTATATGTGTTATTATTTGCAATTCAAAAAATAATACTTACAGAAATCAAACTAAAAACATAGTCACCCACAGGCTTTGGAGTGTTCGGCTTAATAGCAAACAGGTGAAAAAGAGAAGTCAAGACGTTGGCAACTCATCACCATAAACAAAGTCAATTTAAAGAAGTGCAGAAAATTTTTAATGTCTGTCAGATACGACAGAGGATGCAAGCACGAGAGTGATGCTTCATGATCTGTTAAGAAATTATGGATGGGAGAAGGCCATAAGAGATCAGAGATCGCCATTAAAGCCGCCCAATGCTTATGATAAGGTAGGCCCGAGAATTTGCAAAAAGGCATGGTTCCACATAAATTCAAACCCATCTTCACAACTAATCGTTGATGCAAGCAGAAAACGAAGAGCAGGATGTTCGAAGGTGCAAACCAGCTATGCACGTTAACTGGCAAATCGTTAATAAATACGCACAAAATAATCAGCAATATATGCGCTGGCTTCAATGCTTGATCTTGTAAAATTGAATGACATGAAGATTGTCAACTGAAAAAAAAAAAGAAGGAAAAGGTACAGGTACAGGTTCTACAGCTCTTCGACTATCAACATGGTGGGATCAACATATTGAACCTTTTGAGAAATAATAGATAAAATAAAGTAAGCCCATGCTCTGTAGCTATAACATTTTTTCTTCCAATTTCAATTGTATCACCTACAATAAGTTATAAATGATAAATGGTTTAATGTGCCAGGCTCCCAACCATTGCCCACCTCCTTTTTCTTCTTCCTCTCTTATTATTTTCCTAGATTTTTTTCTTGCTGTTAAACTTTGTTTTACCTTCAGATGAGCAGAAGATTAACCGCTGCTCCGAAATGAGCCAAAAAGAGACCCTCCCCTTCTCCCTCTCCTCCATTCCCCCTGCCTATAAGGTCCTGGGTTGCATCAAGACCTGGGTGGGCAGTGGACAGCCTTCAACCCATCAGAGCATCTCCATTTTTTTGTATCCCAAAGAAGTAGCACCAACGGAAATCAAAACGAGGACACCCCGTTTACTTGTTCCCCATTTCGACCAGCTATGTTGTATTCTTCTCACTTCTTAAAAAGAAAATGTTTCACTCCTCCTCATGTGACCCTTTCCCAAAAAATGGTACCCATAATTAATAGTTTAAGGTGCCATCGATTGCAAAAATACTTGGTTTTTTTTTTCTCTACCTTGTTAATTTCATGTAATGTACCTTGTGAAAAGTTTCCTTTTCTATGATTGACTATCAAAAGTGGTCAATCTCACTACACCATGCACATACATACACAAAACAGCTGCTCTCACCACATCTAACTTGTGAAGACCGCCTTCGTTTTCGCCCTTGAGGGAATTGGCACAACGAATGGGATGGGAGCTGCTAGGCAGTCGATTTCTATTTCAAATCCGTAGAATGTTAACTCTCTATGCTGCAAATAAGGAGCTACCTGATAAACAAGTTGAAGTTCAGTAGAAATGATACTTCCAAAGCACCCAAAACAGGCCATGTACTCCAAGTGAATGAAAGGTTAGGTGAAAGCTTTGTCTTCCATCTAGGTGGTAAGATAAAATATTTCTCTTACTCACTCAAAAGATTGCTATCTTTTTCATAATTTAGTCCTATTTTGATTCGAACGCTTCTACCAGTGTCATCATTTCCTTCCCTTGTTACTAAATCACTTCTGACATAAAGACACTTTTTCCTTCTTTTCCAAGCATCATTGTGATGAAATAGTGTGCCAAATGCTACTTGTATAACAGACTCCTCAGCCCGTTGGGCCACTTCGCAACCAGTTTTTTGCTTTGGAACCTAAGTGGGGAACTGGACAACCGTTAATTAAGCGTCGCACACCCACTGTTTATAGTCTAGGGGAGTACATGAGAATTGAACCGACGACTGGTCCTTCACTATTCTACCTAGTGTTGAAAATGAGCAGAGTCAAGCTCGAGTTGGGCTAGCTCGAGCTCGACTTGACTCATAAAACTTGAGCTTGACTCACTGAAAACTCCAGTTCAGCTCGATAGAACAAGCTGGAAGAGTTGACAATACAACATCAAGTTTGAACTTGACTCATTTAACTCATTTATGTTAAACATGTCTCATTTTTTAACTTGCTAACTCATTTAACTCACTTAGTTGTTACACATTTAACTATTTTCTCATTACAATTCAACGTCTATTATATAGTCAAGCCAAGTCGAATTTAAATGAGTAGAGTTCTTATAGCTCCAACTCGACTTCTTTAATATTTTGAGCATACAGTTGAACTCGAGCTCAACTCATTTATAAATGAGTCAAGTTTAGATGAGCGAATTCTAGTCAAGCTCGAAGTGGCTCGGCTCATTATGCAGCCCTAATTCTACCAGTCCAACCAGCTACGTTACGCCCTTTAGGCCCTTTAAACCGTCTTTGCCGCTGGTTAAATTTCATATCAATACTCAATAACCTTATATTTTACAATCTTATTTGGAAGGATCTAGAATAAGAACGTCAATTTCACGTCTGTACTTTCTCAAACATGTTTCTCTCCCTCATTCTCTTGGTACCCAAAGCCTTATGAAGATGAACTAATCGTAACTGTGAACCTTTCCATGTTATGCGGACTACATTTCAAACCAGCTGTGGATTTAATTTGAATGGGTCTGAATAAACCATGAAAAAGTTAACATTTTATCCATGTTTAAAAGTTAAAACCTTATCTTGGTGGAATTGTCGATACGCAACAGCTTGGAAATTTAGCAAGAAATCCAATATCTCTTATTACGAGTTAAATTGTAGCTTCGCCACGACGCTGGGTTCTCCATTTTTCTCGCGTCTGCCATTGGGCCAACCAGCCAATATAAGAATCAAATCCCACTTTGCACCCAATAAATGACTAAATATTAAAAATCGTAACTAAATGCACCATGAACCGATGTTAAAAACCGCATAAACCATTGCCATTCTATGAACTTTCGGTGAAGGCAGGGCGATGGGACATGAAACGTCGTCGCCAGCGCCAAGGGAGGCAATGGCCTCCTTAAATAAAAGAAAAAACAAAAACAAAAAGGGGAGGCCGTTGCTTCCCCATCACTGCCACCGCCCTCCCCTTGGTGAACGGTCCCTCCCTCAATGAAAGGAAGAAAAAAACGAAAAGATAAGTCGTCACCTCCTCTCCGCCATTACCAACAGTGGCGATGGCCTCTCTCTTCTCAACGATGCAGGTAGGCGCCACCTCCCCACTCGCCAAACACTCAAGACAGTCGAGCGTCGAAGGTCTCAACCTCCCTTTTTTAAATTTTTTTTTACTAAACAAAAAGCTGTGCTGTCCTCAAGAAAACGCTCACTCAAATTGAGCGTAAAGAAAGATTTTATATATATATATATATATATATATATATATATATATATATATACTAGAGAGAGAGAGAAAGAGAGAGAGAGAAGTCACTGCTGCCGGTTGACACTTTAAACTGTAATCATTAAAAGCATCATAGCTCCATCGCTAATGACTGTAGCAACTTTTAAATGACGATTTTAAATATTAGTCATCTAACAACATCAGCATCCATAGGATTGAAGCACCTTATATATATATATAAGTGGATTTCTCAGGCCGTCCGAATGCATCTAGCCCCCTCACAACGCAACCCAATGCATGCATGCATGATGGCTATATACATATAGGGGGAGAGAGAGAGAGAGAGAGAGAGAGAGAGTACAAAAAGAAATTTCAAGATTTTGGACATACAAATGGAAGCATTCTGAAAATTAAAAAACAAAAGATATAAACGGAAACCCTGTAGACACTGAAGAAAAAATAAATCCTTTGCTCAACTATATCATTGTTTAGAAGTACCCCAGTGCCTCGATTACCAAACAAGAAAATTTGATACAGAACCAAATCAACAAGAAGCATTCACAGTGAAATCTTGAAACCGCCACCTCGCAAGTGGATCACTTGTATTTGCAAGTAGCCATCCCCAACTATTTGTATATGTATATACGAATCCTCTATAGTGCAGCCCTGACAGCACCTCTTGCAGCATCTCGCTTCAGTTCAGCAGCTTTCCCACTTCCACGGAAATACATCAGCACTTGCTGCTCAGGTATATCAGAACAATGAGAAAAACAACGAGAAAAGGGAAAAAGTTTAAAGAGAAGGCATAAAACTTGAAAAGAGTGGGTAGATTCAAGAGCTGCATTTGATTATTCACATCTTAGATATAATATGTCATCCAGCAATCAGAGATGCGTGCATCTTTCATATGGCGAAGTGTTGCCCTCCCTCAGGACAAAAGTGCATAACACATTTAATTTTGCATGTGAAAATTAAACAATGAAGTCAAGATCTCATTATCTTTAGAAATCAACATTTATATGACAAAACCTCAAGACACGGCCTTCAGTAACAGAACATTTAAATGTGCCGTGAGAGAAAACAAATACAACCGTTCTGATGTTATAATACCTGAATAACCCAGATGCTGAGGATTGATTCCAAGCAGAACAAGGCAAACCCAATGAAGTAAAGAATCTGAAACAAAAGTAGCAGCAGCAGTAGCAATGAGTGCAGAAAGATACAAATAGGACCACCAAAACTAGATTATACAAATGACTGAAAGCTAGATCAACAACTGAAAAATGGAGCATATATGGAAAGACTCGAGGTTGTTTAAAATGACACCAAAAAATAACAAAGCTAAAGTGTACTTTTTATTAATCCACATAAAGACCAACCACGTGGAGTGCATGTGCACAATTGGAAGGATCTAGGACTGTGCACATGCACGCATGAGCAGGCACAGCTGCAAGATATAAGCGCACAGTTTTCTGCTTAAAGGGAAGCAAAAAAAAACCTGCAGAGAACATCTTCTGTATCAACCTAAATACACCTCCTACAATGTTGGGTTTGATAAACTTAATAAAGCATGAAGAATTGAAGATGAAGGTGCTGTGCTACTTTTTCCCTTCAATTGTGTTGAAGGGAAAAACCAGGTCCTGAACCCTCAAGGGAGCATTAGCAAAACCCCTGGGTCAAACCTCTGCCCCGAGAGATACACTTTCCTTTGCCTTCTGCAAGGAGTTGACGCTCATGATAGTTGAACCTGTGACTGCCCGCATGGCAGCCAGGGCATGGTCCCACCCTGCCAACCCCTTAGGGTTGCCCTTCCGCTACTTGAATGGATGTTGCAGGATGGGTGGACTCTTCATCCACCATAGCATCTTAAATTCTAACCAGACAAGGATAAAGAACATACCCCAACTATGGCATGTGGGCTCATCAGATCAATCGCTGGAAGGATACCACTGTTGCATAGAAGTTCAATACATCAGCATATTTATGGAGTCTAAAGCATTTCATGCGTCAAAAAATTTGGTGAAAAAGAACTTCAGGAAGATACACAGAAAGAGCGGCAGACACCTAAGCTGCTAAGCATCTGCTTGGATAAATGCAACACATTCAAAATGGACCCACCACTGAAAAAAGATTCATACAGAACACAGAATGGCAGGCAGGCTTATCCAAGATAAACTTGGAAATTTCTATCTTATTTTTCCTTCACTTGTTACGTTAGTTATTTCAACTGTTAATTTTGGTTTTATACTACTCATAGCCATTCAATAAACTACAAATCTTTGTAAACTTAAAGTAAAGATGATATTGCTGTCTGTTCTATCAAGAAGGATGTAAGTGGGAACCTCTTATTTTTCTCTCCAATCTCTGTCTCATGTGACTTTGACCAATCGTATGCTGCAATTTCATGAACCTATAATGCTATTTGCCAACTAAAGACTATGATGGTAACATGGTGTTTTCCCATGGATTGAACAAATTGAGCTATTTATCATTTTAATTTGTGATTCAAAATCTATAAAATCTTCCAATTTTGTGTTTTGTTTGCAAGTTGTATCCAATCATATGTTCCAGTTTGCTTTCAAAGTCATTTACTAATAATGGGGATGAGAGAAAATGTAATATCTAATGTGTCAGTCTTAATAATCAAACACTTGATACACTCATTCATGCAGATATGCATTTTATAGTTTAAACTAACCCATTGTTGTGCATCAAGCTTTAATAACTGCAGTTAATTTAGTAATTGCAAATACATAGTATCTGAAAACCTTTACAAAAAATCCAAAAGCACATTCAGCTATAGTAGAATCAAACCAGACAATCTTTGAAAAATTATGAAAAATGAAAAACAAATCAGGTGATGTAAAAGCAGCAAAGAACAGCTATACAAGAATCAAGGAGGAGTACTTACGCCAATGATTTTCCCTTAAAGATGATTGGAGGAGCAACAGCAGCAAAAACAACGAAACCAATGTGGAGCTGATATAAAAGCAGCAAAAAAGTCATCAGGTTTATGAAAAGACACCGATGCCTCGACCAATCAAGAAAGAGTTAGATACTAGAACAAACTGGCGAACAAATTACCGAGTAGAAAAGGAAAAACCATCCAAATTTAAGAGCGCTATCTGTCCTGAGAAAATGCACAACACTAGTCTTAGATTTATCTTAAAAATATAACCATAGAGCAAGTCTGGGCAATACATATAGGAGTTACATTGAGAGTGCTTCAGGGAACATGAGGGAAAACAATAGCAATAAAGTGTGGTTTATTACCTCATGGCTCGATAAAGTGGTCGGTACCACATGACATATCCTCCTGGAACTCCAGATATAAAATATATAACAGCAAGCAACCATATTGTTACACCTGGGGACACATTTATCAATGGATAAGAAATGAAACTTCAATAGTCAACATAGCTCTTGCTTTCAAATTTGCAACCAAAATATTGCATTCAACAAACTAAATATTTGCATTCTGACGTTAAAGTAACTCCAAGTACTCATCACCAACCTTCTCCTTTAATCCAAGCTGCTGAAACTGCTATGATATTCCACGCAAGACATAGAACTACCCCTGCATGAAGAGAAAAATGTACGTGTTTTTAGCACCCATACCAAACTCGCAAATGCAACCAGGGTGATGATCTCCACACTGGTACATTATTTCTAATGATTATAAATGATGTACAGACAGTCACAAAATATCAAAATGCAGAGCACGAAAAACTACCAATTGCTCACAAGGGCACCATAAGAAACACTTTTTGTCTTTATAGTTTTGAAAACCCTGTCCGTTCAAAGGCGCAGGTGAGTTGATATATTTATAACAATGCATCCTTAGGTTGGAGCACGTCATCAAGTTCTACATCAGTTTTCAGCTTTCAGGAATTAGTTTATCATTCCCCATGTCTAGTCAAAGAAAAACATCTCTCTCAGTTCGATAAATGAAACCTTGGCTCTTAAATTACACAGTACTTCTTTGGCCAGCTTTTATTTGTCACTTCAGATGATGACTGGTCAACAGAGAACCATTGAAGGAATTATTATGGAAATCATACAACATTACATCAAGGATTTCCAGCATTTTGTACGAAGGCAGAACTTTTCTGAAGTACACAGCACAAATACAATGTTGAGTTGGTTAACAGGAATAATACAATAGTAAATTTATATTCACATTAATAAACCAATCAAGCTCAGGGTTACATGCTGATTGATGTCCACATTGCCGGTCACTGAAGTTATTCTAAACCATATCTCATCTGCCGCATGATACAGCAAGGTTGTTGTTTTTATCATGCATGAATCATTGCATCTGTAGAGGTTTAGAAACTATTTATCCCATGATTACTCAAGACTACCTAGAGAAAACCTAACATATTATATGTTTGTACTCCATAATCGCATAGTAATGCAAACTCTTCACACGATAAAGAAAAGGTAGTTATCAGAAAGAAAGGGCACAAGAGAACCCAGTCCATGTCCACAAGATGCAGTACCTAAGTATGAAGCAAAGGCAACATACTGCAGTCTATGTAGATGAATTGGTATTTCGTTCGCAATATCATGATGGATTAGGGGGAAGAAGGGCGGCCAGTTTTTCTCCTCAATTACTATTCCAGCTGCAGAAAGGAAACCAAATAAGAATCTCTCAGTAGACAATAACACAGACAAAACCATCATATAATTTCAGAAAAAAATATTGATATTACTAGAGAAGATAAAGTACCCCGTGCAGCTGCATCCTCTCTTCGCTTTAGTTCCTGTAGGAGACAGAACAGGGACAGCTCTCAATCAGATGAACCAAATGATTGCATCTTCATATATCAAAGGGATCATTTACCTTTCACATATAAGAAAGAATTAACTAACTCAGACAATTAAATGAAGATTAATTACAGGGATGAAGGCAAAAAAAGGGAAGGCTTCTTTGGCTTATGTGAACATGAACATGGAAATCTCTCTAATCCAATCAAAAAAAGGGAAGGCTTCTTTGGCTTATGTGAACATGAGCATGGAAATCTCTCTAATCCAATTAATATGAACCATAAGCAATTAAGCAATTAGTGAACATACTACTTGTTACGTGTTTTAAGTGAAAATGTTAACATTTCAAATCTGAATGTGTAATGTGTTTCAGAAAATCATTATACCAGAAAAAGAGATGAAAGAAACACAAAATGGTGCATATGTTCCAGACTAACTCAAAATCAGCACATGAACCAGGCGGTTTAATGTTTAACTATCTTCAGACTGAGTGACACCAAACCACCTGTTCTCGTTTCTTCAACTCCGCCTCTTTAGCTTGCAGTTCCTTCTCTTTCCTTTTCAAATCCTAATTTCAGAATAGAAAGTCATTAGAAGAAGACAAAATTAATTTATGCAACAATTTTTAAAATAGATGAACCACAAACCTTTGCAGTATCGAGGGGAATATCAACAGTTGCATTTCCAAAGTCAGCAGGCTCAGGGGGAAGGGGTGAAAGTCTACCCATAGCAGATGGAACACTTCCCGGATTCTGGAAGTGGACGCAGTGTATGAGAATTCAGAAAATAAAACAGGCATACAAGCAAGAAAATCTGGACTCAGAAGATAAGGCACTGTAAGAAATTACAACATATGGGAATGCAAAAGCAAAAAAATCATGCATAGAAACACAAAAAAGAAAAAACCAATAGACATAAAAGTAATCCATACAATAACAGATGGGCAAGTGAACAAGCAAAAATAAAAACAAAACAAAAGAGTGTTAGATGTGAAGCTGTTTTTGCAAACATCACATTACTTAGTAAAAGTTGAGAACTTGAGAAAAATAAAAAGGGTGAAAAATAGCATTCATTTGAGAAAAACATGAAAAATTAAATTTATTGTATTATTTTCATGTTTTTTTGTGTTCTTTTGTTTTTTTACATTTTTCACTTTTTTAACATTAATATCATCACAGTTTCAAATTCAATCTTAAACTAAACTATTTATTGCCTCTTTTATCACCATGAAAACATTATATTTATCATTTTATCTAGTTCTCTTTTATGCCTTCTTATTGGTTTTTCGTTTATTTTATTTTCACCTATTTTTTAGAATTTTTTCATGTTTAAAAAATTAGCCAAGATTTTTCTAAGAAAACCAACTTTCAGAAGAATACACAAGAAAAACATCGCTGTCAGAAACCTGAGAATAAATGAAAAAACAACAGAACCTGGATGGAAAATGAATACCCATTTTTTCAGAAAAGAAACCGAAAGTTGGTAACATTTTACTGGTTCTTTATCGCATTCTTCTCTGTAAGTCACACATTGATATGTTTAGATACGTAAAAATAAAACATTCAACCAAACCATAGGGAATTAAATGACCTCAAGCAACAAGGTCAGAGGTCATCAAACACAGAAAAACTTCCACAGAATCATAGGATACTTTCAGCTAATCTGACTCAGTTTCTTGGCTAACTGATTATGGAAGCCATAGTAGAAATAATATGTAGAAGAAAATTACATAACTAGCTTAATTACATTAACATGAAAGGGAAAATTCTGAATTTGAACGAGAAAAGAACAAGAACCTACTGTTGTATAGAATGCGCCTCCACCATAATTTGACTGCCCAGTTGTATTGGACCGCACTGCCGGATCCTGATTAGAAGAACATGCAAGGCTATTAAGACTGTATTGTATGCATACAGACAGGCAAGCACATGTAAATGGTGGAAATAAACACACAAAACTTAGAATAAAGCAGAAAGTAGATGCCAACTCTATGTCACACGGGTGTGGGATGTGGGTGCTGGTATAGGTGCGGATGTAGCAATTTTAAAAAAAAATTAGATATATATATATATATATATATAGTTAATTAACTGTTCAGCAGCCTTATTTATCAATGTTTACATCTTAGTCATTACAAACATTTGTACTAGGGCTAGTTTAGTCAAGTGTGCATTAAAGTGGTCAGCTTTGGGTCAGTTTTGGCCTAGTTCCGCTGACCACTGCAGACATGTTGTTTTGGAGCCACACTAGCACCAGCACCCGACTTGTGTCAATGTGGGTGCAGCAGCTCTTTAGGAGCACCCATGTGACATAGTGCCAACTATAAAACCTATTTGATAAATGGCTAATAGGTCAATATGCAGGTTGTCAGTCAAAAAGCCTGTCTAATAAGCAGCTTTGCTATGCATATGCTAAGTATGCTAATTGATTGTTAAGAAATGTTAGAAACCTGGTAACACCATATATTTCAAATCAGTCACATTGTCACAAATATCATCCTCGGGTTTTATCAGCGAGGTTTTTCTCAGATATTAATCAGAAAGTTAGTTTCACTTGGGAAAATATTGAAAACTAAAAAAAAAAAGTTAAAAATATACTATAAAAAATTTAAGAAATTATAAATTTTCCGCTAATTTTCTAACATTGCAGTATTTAAAATAATTATTAAAATGTTAAAATAAACCCAAAAAACTTTTAAGTAATTAGAATAAAGTCTTGACAGAAAATTTTACAAAAATTCAGCAGCATTGTCACCTTATTTCCACAACCAATTCCATCTTAACTTGTTTTTTGTGCACTTCTGGCAATACTTTGAAAGTACTGCCAATATTTGTTACCATGTTTCAGATAGGAATATGAAATAGCATTGTCATGATTTTGCCCAAGCAGTAGACTGCATCAGTTTCCATTAACTACGTATGATGGATATGAAATTATAAACATCAACTCTATATTTTATTTTGTGGATGATAAGCAATAACACTTACCTGTATCCTGTATATTCTGTATGTCTATAAATTTTGTATCCTATACTCTCCCTCTCTCTCTCCCTCCCTCTCTAACTGACATGGACTGACTCAAAAGGACTAGTCCTGACGGTCCTCAGAGGACCTGTCCAACCTGAGGCTCACTTCCAACTTTGACAAGCAACATATACAGTCAACCGATTCATACCAACTAATCACAACTGTTCCTGATCAGTCCTTTTTGGGACTTGACAGAACTGGGTCAGGTTTCCAAATTTGATAACTTAGGGGTCTTGCAGCAGGTAGATTAAATTCATCTGGAGGAAAATAAAAAGGACTTTAGAAACATTTGACTCAATAAAAGAGACGAACACTCTTGTTCATGTCATGCTTTCTGAACTTTACTACATCGTCATAAGTGTTCAAGTTGTTCATTTTCAAAAATTCATCAAAATTATACTTCTAGTATTACCATTATCTGTTTCATGCAATTATCATCTCTTTACTTTTGTTATTCGCATAGCCTTTTTCTTCATTTTCTGTAGCACTAACACAAGGAATACCCACATAGTAAAAAAAATTTGGTCCTCATTCAATATAAGACTTAAAATTCAAAGTCATCATATTTAATCTGTTCTTTTCTCCATTTTTCTTTTGAGCCTGTTCTGCATTCCTTTTACTTCAAATGTCAGAAATAAATTTCAGATGCTCCCGAATAAATTCGATAAGTTGTTACCTGAACCCAAAAAGTTCTTATGCCTTCAATAGGTTGTACTCGTCACAACTGAGAAAATAAGTCATCGTTGCGGAGCATTTAAGCTTACAAAAGTAGCAGGAAACTGCTTCCCAAGCAATTAGATGATAGTTACTGAAATTTCCTATTAACCATTTCATCCAAACAGATCTCAATTCAAGCGCCCAATGATCTGAAAGTATAGTCATAGGTATCTTAATAAAGGTGCCTTGTACTCGAAGCATCATAGAATCGACTAGGAACGGTTTGCTTGTGCTTAAACACGATTATTTTTCGACTGCAGCACATGATATTAATTTATTTTAGATATTTTTATTTGAACTCTACATGCCATAAACCTAAAAGAGCGCATCATATCTCATTTTGTTTCGTCCATGCCAATGTGTAGATCAAGCTGTTTTCATTCCCGAATCTAGCATTCCGTAATGCAAGAAGCGAATAAAATTTAGAAACGTCAAATTCCCCAAATTCACTGGGGGCGGATTTCAGAGATTTGATGTAAATTTCACGTAAGTCTCTACATGCACTTCGCTCCTTTAAAAGACACCGAGCAAATGACGCTTGAAGCAATCCCCAGCAAATCGATGCGCAAAACGCAGATCTAACGTCTAACAAGAAAGTAAAACACCAAATTTCCGAAACTTGACAATTCCAGAACTCCGACCCACCAGAATACCAGCAATCCTCAGAGCTCCAACATTTCCGATTGCCTCCCCACAAACGAATTGGGTCAGCCAACTCAAACGCAAGCTAGCGCACAAGCAGACGCGAAATTCACAAAAGATCTGAGAGAAGGAATGCGAAGACTCACCGAGAAGGGGTTCACTTCCTCTTCGTCGAAGGGGTTTCTGTCGTATCGCCCCGCCATTGCTGATTCGTGTTGCTCTCGGCTATGGCGAACGGGATCTGATGTTCGCCTTCCTCTTTATTAAGCAGAAAAATTCCGAGGTCAGACAGAAAGCTTCCGGAAGAAGCGATCCACTAAAAACCCTAGAAGGGTTTCTTTTGCACAACCTTCTTTTGGGGAGAAAACAGACACGGTAAGGAATCGCCACAGAGAGAGAGAGAGAGAGAGAGGAAGAAGAAGTGGGAAAAGAACAGGTACGGAGGAGTTCCCGTGGGAAAACCGAGAAAAAAAGAAAAATAAAGAAGTGCTTCTCTTTGCCTTTTTTTTTTTCTTTTCTTTTCAATTTGCGAACAAATTTTTCATGTGGCCTCCAATAATTTAGTTTCAAATCAGTTACTTACTCTGATTTTTCTTGTTTTCTTAAATACCCCCTCAATTTTCCTACAATTTTTTTTAGCTTTTCAATTTGCGGACAAATTTTTCATGTGGCCTACAATAACTTAGTTTTCATCAGTTACCTACGCTGATTTTTCTTGTTTTTTAAAATACCCCCTCAGTTTTCCTACAATTTTTTTTAGATTTTCAATTTGCGGACAAATTTTTCATGTGGCCTACAATAACTTAGTTTTCATCAGTTACCTACGCTGCATTTTCTTTTTTTTAAAATACCCCCTCAATTTTCCTTCAATTTTTTTAGCTTTTCACTTTGCGAACAAATTTTTCATGTGCCCTACAATAACTTAGTTTTAATCAGTTACCTACGCTTCTTTTTCTTGTTTTTTAAAATACCCCTCAATTTTCCTTCAATTATTTTTAGCTTTTCAATTTGCGAACAAATTTTTCATGTGGCCTCCAATAACTTAGTTTTAATCAGTTACCTACGCTGCTTTTTCTTGTTTTCTAAAATACCCCCTCAATTTTCCTTCAATTTTTTTTAGCTGTTCAATTTGCGAACAAATTTTTCATGTGACCTCCAATAACTTAGTTTTCATCAGTTACCTACGCTGCATTTTCTTGTTTTTTAAAATACCCCCTCAATTTCCTTCAATTCTTTTTCAATGAGCGAGAGTGGATGTTTAAGAACGTGATTTTGTCCTTTGAGGGGATACTCATTTACAAATATTCATATGTGATGGAGCTCTTATATATATATATATATACATATATATATATATGTGAAAAAATTGAAGCCCATAATTTTAAATTTTAGGGGACACTAATATGTAAATGAAAAAAATTACTAAAAAATAGTAACATAAAAATAACCTTGCAAAAAACTTTATGTTCTTAAGCAAATTTAGAACAGCTGAGAGGACAACTAAGAGTTAGATTCAATACAAACGGAAAACAACAAAGCCTTAAAATCAGATCAGATCAGATCCGGCACAGTTGTTTCCTTCCGAGAACAGACGCAAAGTCATAGGACATGATCTTGACAAACACGATCCGGCACATGGGAATATAAGTGTTTTAGGGACATTCAAATGCCAATTTGATTTTAGACATATTTATAAGTCCTAATTTTAATTAAAGTGGGCATGCGAACAGTTTGGATTTGGATCGGATCCATCCATCACCAAATTCAGTTTAATCTAATCAGATCCTACTTTTAAACCAAAGTTGAGACCCAACTAATTAGTAATCAGATAATTGCATTCGGATTTGGCTTCGGTTACGAAGCTAGATCCAATTAGCAATCAGATCTGAAGTCATTAGTTCGGGCTAAACGTAATCAATCGAAATTATTTCGGCAATTGGATATATAGGATTCATTTGGTTTAAAGAAGGCTTGGTTAGGTCTTAATGTTTTGGACATGAAGATGGGAGTAAGGATCAGACATCAGTTTAAGAGCCCATCAAATGAAATAATCAGATCCTGATCTGAAATCCCCACGGAGAAAACGAAAAGAAAGTATAAGTATAATCGCGACCCGGATCTTGAGTTGTGTATAATAAAGTGGCTTCAACTCTCTCTCTAGATTCCTGTCTATATATACATGTATCACTGTTACAAGCAGGAGCAGAGCTAGAAAACTTTTTGTTGCAGGGGCTTAACTATAGTTTTAAAATTTTAACAAGTGACTAAATATAATTTTTAGAATTTTTTGTATAGGTTAAACTAGAAATTTTAAAACTTATAAATAATTTTTTTTTATTTTCTTAAAATCCAAGTATAGTGTCTTTCTAAACAAACCTGATGTTTATGTTAAAAATGATTGGAACAAATAAACCTGCAAAAAGACGCATGTTTTAGGGAAAAAAAAGGCACAAGGAATCTGATGTTTTTTTTTTTATTTCTATCACTTTTTAACATTTTTTGTGATATTTTTGGTTTACGGTTTAAAAGTTAAGTTAAATTATTTTTTATATATATCCTTATTTTATCATTTATCTGCTTAATTTTGTATTTTTTTATTAAATTCTGATTTATTTTAATTTAACTCAATTTTTGAGATCGTTAAAAATTGTCAAGATTTTATTTTAGATGGAGTTGGAGCTGTAATGGGAAAAGTGAAAGGAATTTAAGCTGCTACCCATCTCGCCTTCTTCTTCGCGTTCAACCACAAGAGACATTGAAACACACATTGGTGACCTGATCCCGAAAGAAACTTCTATTGAAAGCACAGTTATTAGGAAAAATCAGAAACACGAGGCCCATGCCATAAAAAAGAGCCCATTAAAAGAAAATTTTCTCACTTTTAAGATGTTGGGATTGCAAATTCAAAATTGAAATCCTCTTGGTCTCAGCTTCAAGGGACATAACATAATTGCATAATTGGTAGAGCAGGTGGTCATGTCGTCGTCGGTTTGATTCACCTGGGTGCAACTTTCTCAGCTCCAATAGACGTAGCATAGTTGGTCATGTCGTCGGTTTGATTCACCTGGGTGCAACTTTCTCAGCTCCAAGAGACGTAGCATAGTTGGTCATGTCGTCGGTTTGATTCACCTAGTGCAACTTTCATGGACTGTAAACGATGAGATCATACTTCTCAGAGGTTTTGAAGTAGCAACAAGGTTGCATAATAAAAATGTACGTGCACGAGTAAATCACTTAAAAGTTGGACACCAAAAATTAGGGCTAGGCATCGGGCCGACCTGATTCTCATAAAAAATTGTTGGCTGGACTACATGTTTGTCTGTTTTGTTATCCAGCCGGGTAAGTCTCTACACACCTTTTGGATAATCCTTTCAACTGTTGCTTCTCCTCAAAATGTGTGGTACAGGAATGAGTTTCTACCATAGTCAAGGAATACGCAAAAAACACACCACAAAAAATTAACTAGCCGATTAAAACTAAAAAAATACATTTTCTTAAACAAAAAAAAGTTTAAAACAAAAAAAATGTTTTTAATGCATTTTTTTTATTTTTTCAGTTTTTTCTTTATTTTTTATTTGTTGCGAATCTACTTTATCTTTTGATGTTTATCTTTTGATGTTTGTGTTATTAGTTTCTCACATATTTTACTTTTTCTCTATTTTTAATTTTTTAAAATTTACTATATTTTCCCCATATTTTTCAGGTTCGCTGTATTATAACCGAGAAAAACATCGTCGTTTAAAACTCCAAAACGTTATTTGTGATACAATCTTAATTTGTGTAATGAAGGTGGTTCAGGTATATATATATATATATATATATATATATATATATATATATATATATATATATATAGCCGAGGTGAATGTTGTCTCTTCCTATCTTTCTTGCATATTCTTGTACATTCATTATGTTAAATATCATTGTTTTAGCTATACTAAACTATTTTCATTCTTCATGTAGGTAATGTAATTGTTTGTTTGTCTTTTCAGTTTTCGTAGCATGTACGAGCTAGACCATGATGTCTGTCCCAAGTATTACATGGTTTATAGGGAAAGGACTAGACATATACAGTACGTTGGGAGAACATCATCTACATCTTAGTGGTTGTAATGGGCCTAGGGCTGCACACGAGCCGAGTCCAAGCTCGACTCGATTAACTCGAGTACAGAATAGTTCTTGCTCAAAATATAAGATGAATATTTGCTTAACTCGCTTAATTATGGGCCAGAATTATTAATGATGAGTTATCATGGTTACCCGTGTTTGTAGTGGGTCCAGTCTCATTGTTTTAGGTTTATGAATCTTTGTGTTCATTTTTGTGTTGATGCATGCGAACCTATGACCCACAACAGTTTGTCGATTGTCGTTCTATAGTTTTATTTGATAATGTTAACTATTTGAACCTTTCGAACATCTAACATTGATGATGTTTTTATGTTATGAATCAATCTCAATATGTTGATTTTTAACATGATCTTATCATTGAATGTGTTGATTCTGATTTAACATGTTTTTGTTATGATTTTTGCAATAACACTGATATAACATGTTTTTATTCTATTGAATATGGACATGATAATGATTTTTATGGCATGAGCTTTATATGATGTCTCTAGAAACAATAGACATAACAAGCAAAACCATGTGAACGGGACAAGACACAAACACTGGATCAAACATATAGAATGAACACAACAAAAATCAAACGACGGATAGATAGCAAAGAAAATAATATTAGAATGAATGTGATGTTCTCTTCCTATCAAACAGAGGATAGGTAGCAAAGAAAACAATACCAGAATGAATGTGATGTTTTGTTCTTAAAACTATCAAGTAGATAGTAGACAGAAAACATCGATTGAACAAGACAAGACAGGCATGGTAGACAAGATGGCTTGTCTGTCTTATCAAACGACCTCCTAAGAAACAATCTACAAAAAAAAGGTTGAGCTACACATGTGGGGTTAAAATATTTTATTTAGCTCTCACTTAGGTTCTTATCAGGCCCCGTCGCTCCGTCGGACCCATGCGCTTGGCCCAGGCACAGCTTGTTATATTGAACCAAGCCCAAATATTTGTGGCAAGTTTCCGGCTGGACCTGGCCCAATGCCTGCCTTACTAAAACTTTTGCCGAGAACATAGAAAAGCAACCGTTAGTTCTTCTCCCCTCCTCCTCTTATCCCGATAAAGCAACCAAGTTAAGGAGGAGAAGCAAAAGAACAAAGAGATTTGGACAAAAAGGAAAAAGAAAAAAGATGAGGATATACATAAACAAAATTTTACAACAGTAACCAGAGAGTCCAAGAAGTAAAAAACATCTCCGGCCGTCGTTTTCACCTTTTTCTGTCCTTGCCTGAAGCGCCCTTTACCCGTTTTGCTCTTCTTTCCTCTACACTCTTTGCGGCTTGCCCTGCACGTCTCTTCACGGGCAGGGACGACCTGATTCCGTCTTCACCATTGCCGTTGCTAGTGATTGGAACCTTGTTCTCGGTAGCATCTTTTCCAACACCGTGGTGCTTGGTTGGCCGAACGCTTCGAGGCTTTACCGGATTTGGAGCTCGGCTTGCAAGAAGAACGCACTTCTTACTGCTACCTTGTTCCTTATCCATGAACTCCCGCGACTTCTTCCTCACAAATTGCCGGAAAGTAATGGCTGAACTGTATTCAGGTGAATTTTTTGGGTAGTAAGCCAGAGCATTGTTCAGTAACAGCAGTAGATCTCTCAGCATCTCCGAACTTGTGGTGTAGAAGTTTTTGTCAACATTTCTCTTTATCATCTCCAGGTCCACATGCCTCCGGATCAATTTTTTGTATCTAGCTCTCTTCTGGACATCCAAAAGAAAAGTATTTTAACCAATGACAGGAGATTATAGAACCTAAGAGCAGCCTCTCTAGATAGAACTGGCACCAGTCCAGTCTATGAACAACCCCTACTTAACTAAAAGCGCTGTCGTTTATTCAAGTAAAATTTAAAAAAGAACTGAAACATCATGCAACTATGCAGTGTTGACATTATTTAGGCCACACGTTTCGGACATTACTTTAAGACACAGCCAGTAGCTCAAAGGAAGCGCATTTCGGCAGTCATATTGAAGAACATTTTGAATTCAAAGCTATTTACGGAATCTCATGGCTTCATTACGAAACAAACAAATTGGCAGAACAGATTATTTCCTTCCATTTAACCCCACATTGCATGACTTGAGTAAAAGATACGCAAATTTACTATAAGTTCTAAAAAGAAGCATGAACATGATTTTTCTGTCTCTTACCTGACTCTCGAGCCGGCGACGGAAGGCAGCTCCATCCTTATGTTCCATGATGCAATCAAGAAACTGCGGCACCCAGTCCAAGTTAGACCCCACGCTTTCCTTGCCTCTGCAATCACCACCAGAAACTTTGACGATCTTCGCATGATTTCCGATCGTTTCATCAGTCTCTTTGACAACAAGAGTATTGGCGGAGCTCAACACGTCACTTTCCCCTGTACCACCACCACCATCCCTTGTCCCCCCACCAACTTTCCTACCCCTCCTCCCTCTTCTCTTCTTCAGAGTCTTGAATTCCGACTTCTCCAAACCCTCCGAAAGCTCCTCCAACTTCACAGCGACCCCAACTCCCTCGGCTTCTCCAGCTCTTGCAGCAGGAACCTGGCACTCTTGCGACCAGTCCCTCCTAACCTCATCCACGCCCTGCGTGAAGCTACCGGCTGAAGAACCATCTTTTGATTTCTCCTTCCCAGTAGAATCCCCACCATCGACATTCTCCGCTCGTGACGACAATTCCCTCCGGCTAGAATCGCAATCGAAGTCACTGTCTCCTTTTGAGGCCTTGAGACCATCAAGCTTCGACTGCAGAGATCTGCAACACATATCGAGTTAGTTTCGCATTCACATTCATCGGATTGGTGCTGGCGTGTCTCCCGTGCGGGGAAATAGAAAACTGACCCAATAGAGTCCTCAGATTTGTCTAACTCCCTCCGTAGCTCTGCCACTCGGAGCTTCCTTAGCTCTTCAAACCATTCACTGCAAATGAAAAGGATTTTTTTTTTCAAATAAATATAGACAATGGCTCTAGCCTTCAGAAATTTCAAGCTACTAAAATCCACAGTGACAACGCTTTAGCATAAGAAGACGAAATTGGCAAATTGCAGTTCAATTTTCAAAGACCATCCTGATACTTTCACCTTATAAATGTTTCGTTTCTATATTCCACGAGATTCCCAAGCTAGAAAGCGAAGAACATGACAGACATCTATACTACAGAAAGTAACTTTGCCTCACGAGAATCACCGGTTCGAATTTATTTGTGTCCAACCCAAACATACCATATAAATCTTATAGTCACAGCCCAAACCAGATTTGGATTTCGAACTTTGAAAACAGGACGCCATCGCGCTCATTCGGATTGGGACTCCTAGTCGATCACCATATCGAACTTCGGATTAAATCTCAGACTCGAAAGCAAATTCCGATGCTTTTCCGGTCCATATTTTGGCAACCGAAACCGACTACATAAGGAACGAGTGGACCCAAAACCAGCTCGAAACGCACCGAACCCCCCACACTTAATGTAGTCCGACAGGAATGCCAATGCCAGGCCCTTGGCCGGCTTGTGACATTTAGTGAGGTCGGGTAGATGGGTTTGGATTCTGAACGGGTAACGTGCCCCGTATTGAACCTGAATTCAACACCAAATCTGATAGATATCCAAATCCAACTGTTAGATATTACACCACATATCGGACATTGTTAATTCAAAGCTAAGTCCAGCTACATCAACACCTAACAAAATACCCGTTTATCCGTCCCGCCCTATGACATCGTTGGAACGAACTTCACCACTTAAACGAAAAGACTGGACCAAATTTGTATAATCATTAAGACCATTCAAGCTGACCTGGGCAACGGGTCGAGTACCCATCCGGTACGATAGGGTCCGGGCCAAGAAAACGGCCTGGCGGGCCGCCAAGCTCGGGCCTGATCTGCAGCCTGAGTCGGCCCAGCCCTGATGTGCGACCCGACCCGACTAGATTCGGCTTGTTTATAATTAAAAAATAAATTTCTAATTTTTTTACAATTTAACAATATATATTTTATTAATAAAAATATATTTTATATTACTAAAAAATATTTTATAATTAAAAAATATTTTTTATTACTAAACCGGACCGGAACCCAGGCTATCGGGCCGGGCCGGGCCGCCCGGTTGCCACGGCAGTTGTGCGCGGGCCAGGCGATGAGAAGCTTGCCGTGCCCCCACAACAAAATGGACATAAAGCTATCAAATATAACGACAAGCCACCGCAATTGGCAGCGTGTAATTTACCGACGAAAAGGCGAATAAAAAGGGAACGACTGGCTCCTAAATCCTAATTCCTACACCATCCGACGCGGCGGGGAAGGGTATTTTTTGAATTCCGTGAAAAAAAAAAAAACGTATGGTGCGCAAATAAAAAAAAGGCATTATTTTACTCGTCCTTACTCGCACCCGCCATACCGCCCTTGCAAGTCTTCGTACTTGGCCTTGCACACCTGTGAAAACGACCACCAAGAAAAAGAATTACCAAAAGATCCAAGTCCACTTAAAAAACAACTTTACGAAAATACACATGAACTTTTGACAATTCAAATTCACGGCCGCTCGCAAAACATCAAAGGATCTAATTCCTACCCTCCATAACCTTTAGGAGGCATCAATATCGCATTTATTAAGCATGTTCACTTTTTCGACATTATTGCACTTATTATATTTCCTTCCCCTATATATAGCGAACCACCTCGAGAAAATTTGGCAACTTTAGGTGCTGGTCGTAGGATTTCATTTTCCTTATCCACCACATAAAGAAGATAAATACGCACCCGACCCACCATTTCTTTTTGGCTAAGAATCCGAACCATTTAAAACATGCATTAAAGAATATAGACGCATTTAAAAATTCAACTCATATATATATATATAAATATAAAATAATGAGTAAAGTCTTCCGACCATCTAGATTCTGAGCTCCATGTGTCGTATATATATATATATATATATACTAAACAAAAATAATATTAATTTATATTTTTATAAAAATTGAAGAAAAGAAAAAAGAACGACGTGGAAAACAGGTGGCCTAAGCCAAAAGGTTACGGCAGCGGCCGCGTCAGCCGACAAATTTTCCATATCTGGTCACACGCATGACCTATTATTACTATATATGCCCTTCACTTTATCTAAAATAACCCTCGACAGGGGAAGGAAAAAAGGCACAGAATGATGCCACCACCATCTAATGGTCGAGGATATTATCGTCCATTGACCGGGCGGAAGCTGCCCACTTTCTGCCATTATTTTTCAGGAAAGCCAATAAGAAGAAGGGCTTAGCATTTAGCAAGTCTGCCCTTGGAACCTGAGGAAACGACGAAAATCGCGAAAATGTCTTAAAGTCAAGCGACACGCTCCCAGATGCCGCCAGCTGTACACTTCGTAGCCAGGAGATTTCGTTCCTACACGTGGCAGCGATTGGAGAGGGGGCTTAATTTATGGGAAGGAAACGCTCGTCCCAGGGATCTTCCCCTTCCCTTGAGAGAAACGACCGTCGACCGAAGGCAGGGAGATCGGGTAAGTGGAAACCCGTCAACTTTTGGACTTTTCAGAAAAGACGACCATGTCCCAGACAGGAGCAAAATGGTCATCTTAAAAAAATTTTCATGCGACCACCACACATCAACGACTCCGGTAATTCACAGAGAGAGAGAAAAAAAAAGAAGAACCTGAATTTTTTATTATCGAAAATACGAAAAAACGGGGAAAATTACCTCGGGGGTGAAGAGGTGCGGGAAGAGGGTTCGGGAGCGGACCTCGGCGGCGACGGCGTCCCAAGCGGCAGTCCCGTGGCGGAGAACCGCCCCGCCGAGGACGAGCGCCTCCCACGTCCCCCATATCACCGACTCCGCGGCCTCCATCTCCTCCAGCCCGCGTCAGCCTCGCGGCCGCGCATATTTCATCACCGCCAGCGGTGGTTGAACGCCGGGAAGCCGCGCACAGGAAGATCCGGAACGAACTCGCGAGAGGAACCGCGGCCTTGGCTGGCAACCCGGACGGGAGAACGGACGGTTTTCCGGCTACTCGTCGGCGGTTTCACGGTATTCTTTTGTTCGTATGGGAAGGGAGGTTGAGGGGTGACGTGTTTTCGGGTTGTTGGAAAGATTGGAGGGGAGAAGGCCGAGGGAGGGAAAGGGAAGGGAGGAGGGAAGGGGAGGGAGGGAGGGAGAGGATTTTTAGGTTTTCTTTCTAAGTTTTCTACCACCTTCTCTTTCCTCCTTTATATTGCCCTCGACTGAAATTACGATTCCGCCCATGGAAAGCTGGAGTACTTGCGTATCTGCTTGCCCTTTGCGTCTCCCTGGGCCCCACTGTCTCCAGATCGGGTTACGGCCGGTTCGATTTTTTCAGGCCTACAAATGGACTCGGTTCGGTCAGCTAGCGTTTGGCTCGACGACACATTTCTCCTTCTTGAGGAAATCCGGTTCCCCTTTTGTGCCGAAATTATTTGCCCGTTCAATTAACTATTAAAAATTTATAAAGAAACGAATTGTTTAAAAATTGTAAACAGTACCCATCCATTATGTTACTA
This sequence comes from Nymphaea colorata, assembly GCF_008831285.2. NCBI lineage: Eukaryota > Viridiplantae > Streptophyta > Magnoliopsida > Nymphaeales > Nymphaeaceae > Nymphaea > Nymphaea colorata. The sequence goes on along the minus strand of NC_045148.1, from coordinate 7,673,383 downwards.
CCCACTTACCTAATTTTTAAACTTACTTAATTTTTAAATTGATTCAATTTATTAAAAACTTTAAAAAGTGTTTCATGAATTGAGGCGACTCTAATGTATGTTAGACGCCAAATTTAAACTTAAACTTTTCCGTTCAAGAGGTTAGGATCTGATAAATCAAAGAACTAAACCTATAGAAAACAAGAAGCTGATCCAAATTTGAGTCATATCTGATTTGATGTGATTGCCTGGTAGAATTCAATTCCAAAAACAAGGTGAATCGTGCGTTCGGTAGAGAAGGAATAAGAACTTTCGTGTCAAATAAAAGCAAAGATTTCCTGATTTTATTATAATCAAGTCCGGCCCACCGCTGAATTTTGACATGAACCCAATCTAGAATACAAATGCAATTTGATCCAGCAGATCTATATCCGAACAACCTTGGAGTTGTAAGGCTGAACATGCGCCTGGATATATATATATATATATATAGTTTTTATTTTAACTTGACCGAGCCGGGCCCAAGCTCAGGTTTTGAGCATCAAGCCGACCATCAGGCCTAATTGAAAGCTAGGTTTAAACCATGTAACAATCCAAATAACACGGATTTTGTGTAAAACAAAAATGCTACATGAAGCCATAGTCATGCTTCCTTAGCCAAGGAAACCATGCCAACTAGTATTTGGTCTACAAAATTTTATATATATATATATATATATATATATATATATATATATATATATATATATATATATAGAGAGAGAGAGAGAGAGAGAGAGAGAGAGAGAGAGAGGGTTTGGTCAACTAATGGTTATGGCTATCTAACATCGGCCAGCTGCTTCTGCTAAATCTCATTCAACTGTTCAATTTGACCTATAAATGAACTCAAATAGCTAAATTTATAACATTCAGAAAAAGGAATGAAAATCCGATGAACAAATTGAATTATTTTGAGGTTTTTTAAATGAAGAATTTTAAGTTGATGGAAAAAATGGGGTTCAGACGCCGTGGATTTTTCTTCTTAATTTGATCTAAAAGGCGTCCGAGCTCCTAAAAGAATTATGGAAAAAGATCCACTCAAATGTCTTCAAACAAAACAAACAAACATATATAAAAATATAATAAAAATTTTAAATATAACATACATAATATATATATATATATATTATTTAATAAAATAAAAATAATATTACCATCAGGCTGACCCAAGCCCGATCAAGCTGGGTACCGGGTACTCGGCCCGATGCCCATCTCTACTTCCAATGTCCTTGACATTTTTCACTTTCAATTTAAATTTTTGCCTGTGCTTCCAGATGTCAATAAATATAAATAGGATTGGGGTTGAATATTCTACTGCTTTAAATAAGTCAGATAAAAAAAACAAAAACAAAAATGAAAGAAAATCCGAATAAGAAAGTCTGTTGGATTCAGATTTTAAAAATGATATCTGATTATGTACCAAAAAAAGAAAAAGATATCTGATTGAATTTGGTTGCAGATTAGATTTTCATTCAATATCTGATTTAAATAATAAGCATCAATATAGCCACTTAACTTTTTCTATATCCAAAATTCATGCATTATGAAAGTCGGTTCTCAACATATTATATCAGAATTTTGGATTCAATTGTGGATTCAAAAGTCGGATTTAGATTTGGTTTTGGGTTGTAAATTCAAAACTCGAATCCAAGATACTTTTTCCTCCCTCATTTGAGCATGAATTAGTATCCGAATATGTAAACATCCGATAGGGCAAACTTCTTATCCAACTCAAATCTCATGATTCACAAAAAAGTAACTTCTGCTGTTTCACCTACCCACTTTGTTCTTTTTGCGGAAATGCCAAAGCAGATCCCGCAAACAGACTGTAATTTGCAAAAAAGGTCAAAAACTAGAGGCGCTTTTCTTAATTTTGTTTCATTTTCTTCACTTTGGTTTTTCACAAGAACGGGACATGAACACGAGATATTATTCATGGAGTTTATCGGCCAAACAGCAGGATTCCTCTTCATTAATTTTTTTTTTTCCTTTTAACTTTATTCGCATTTGTCTGTTTAAAGACCCGAATCTGGTCCTTTGGTGCGTGCCATGTATCGGACGAGATCTGGATCATGATGGATCCAAATCACCTCCTAGTTTTCGTTAATAGGGCAGAGGTTGTGTTGTGTGGACAATTGCCCACATAAACCCACAAAGGATTCCTATATTAATATTTTGGGATTTTTTTTCTCATTTCCATATTAGTTTCCTTTAAAATTTTATAATTAATGACCTTTAACTAGAATTTTCTGTTGTCTCCGCCTTAGACCTGGGCATCGGCCTGGTCTGGCTCAACATTCAAAGATCGGACCCAGGCCCGAATCAACTCAGGAAACCCGAGCCCGATTAAATCTAAAATATATTTTTATTAAATAAAATAATATATATATATATAATTAATTATAATAAAATATTATAATTATATATAAAAAAATAAAAACCAATTTATCGGGTCCGAATCGGGCTTCTGGGGCCATTCCGATAAATTATCAAGTCGGCCCGAGTCTCTTTTTCTCGGGCCCGAATCGGGCCGAGTATCGGGTACCTGACGGCAGCCCAGCCCAATGCTAACTCTTACTCCGCCCTTGAGTGTGCGTACTACTAAGACTGATAAATGAGCTGAGCAGCTCTTGGTTTTTTGCTCGGCCCAATCGGGAAATTTGCTTGTTCCTGATCGTTAAACTTGGGTTAGAGAATAAAGCTAGATTCATTTGCATATTTAATTGAACGAAAGAGGAATAATTAGTTGAGTGAAGCTTGATTTACAAGGGATTCTCTGGTTGGCTTCTTAATATAGCATGTACTATATGCTGATGTTGCCTATTTCAAGCACTTATATGCAGTATATAGGTATATTACGTTCACCATATATAATTTAGGATGCATATATTTGGGTGCTGTTATATTATATATGATAGACTATGATACTGATTTTCCAAAAAAGGCATCTTAAAGGGAAATCTTTTTCTTTCTTTTTTTTCTGAAAATTGTTCATAGAGAGATTTCCAATCTCAATAATTTATTTGATTGGAGGAACAATGTCATCCATGCATATCATTGCAGGTAGTGCTGGAGGTCACTAAGTTCTCTGTCAATCATGGAAAGGCTGCTATGTCATATAGGTTCAGCAGGCCATTTTGTTACCTTTTTTGGATTGGATTGGATTTGGATCGGACCCAGTTGAGTTTAAATTTTAAGTGAAAAGTGTCAATTTTTTGAACCTTAATTTGTCATTATTTTTAACTTTAATTCAATAGAATTATATGTATCAATTATTGAAGTCAGAAAATGCTTTGAAGTTTTTTTTTTTTTCCCTCGACCACTGTTTTTGAAGTGTTTTAGGCAATTGTACGCTTCTTACAAAACGAAAAGTGCCTCAAGGCGTTTTTTTTAAAAAAACGCCTTGAGGCAATGGTGTGAGGCGCACACATCCCTGAAGCGTGCGCCACAATGGTCTAGAAAATGAATTGTGGTAGACAATCCTTTTATATTTTTATGTGTTTCTTTATTAGTTGTTTTGCATGAAATTTGTAATATGTTGTTACTTATTAATAATTCAAAATTTTCTATTGGTGTTAATACATTATGTTATGACATTATATTTATTTGGATTTACAAATCCTTTTGTGGTTTGCATATGTTGTGTATTGTTTTTTATTGATATGCTTAGGATTGCAGTCATTTTTTTTTTCAGTTTTGTTGTTGTTTTTATAAATATTATATAATTCACAAATTTGTTTGTGAAGTTCACCCTTCGATTAACGCCTCGCCTCGATTTATCGCCTTTTACAACATTGGTTTTAGGTGTTCCAGATACAAAACTGTTAGAATAAAATACTCAGGCCGATGAAAGTCCGGTTGTCAATTCGCTTTTTATAAGTACTATTCTTCTAAACTGCAAATGGTAGATCAAATACAGTTTAGTTCGTTGAGCCCGCTTTCCCGACCCAGTTATTCCCATTCAGCTGCAAGAAAGGAAGGTGCACATGGGAGACTATTTCACTACATAAAGAGCAAGCAACCTTATAGGTTTGCTTATTTTCCCACAAAGAGAAATAATGAGATTACACATTTGCCCACAAGTAATTAGATATTGGAGAGTAGTCAGAAAGTCTTTACATTTGAAAACTTTCAAATAAGTTTACCTATTTCAGAAAATATTTGTTTTGTTGCATTAATAGCAAGAGCGGAGCCAGAAAGTTCTCGCTACAGGACTCTAGTTATATATTCTTAAATTTTCAAGGGGCACATGTATGTAAATGAAATAAACTATGAAGTTTCAATATAAAACTGAACACTTTTTGTGGGCCTATTTGGGCAATTGTCGAAACCTGTCTCTGCCCCTGATTAGTAGTCGTATAATAAATTCTTATTATTTTCATTGTGTGTTTGAGAGAACAAGTTTTTTCATCCCATGGTAGGTCATTTATAAAATTAAGCTATGTTTTTTTTTTTTTTGAAATCATGCCTGGCGTATAAGTACTTAGTTAATCCGTCCATATGTTGGTGTCATTGACAAGTTCATCCTTGCCTTCTACTTAATTTTTTCATTCCCTGTTTTGCCGCCCACTTATGCCTGATCATTTCGCCAATGCGGCCAATCAGTGTTGAATCGATGCAATCGGCCTCCATAGTTCTCTTCCCAACATCCTAAGGTGCATCCCGACCAATTTTGGAAAAGATCCGACCATGGACGAGAGAGGAAATCGCGCCGGCAGGAATTCTGATCATATCAGAAAGGCGAGTTCCTGATATCTCCGCCTATGTCACAATGGTACGGGTACAGGTGCGGGTACGGGTACTGGTACGGCATTTTCGTAAATGTTAGTACGGGTACGATGACTATTATATATTATTATATATAATTAATTAAAAAAACTGAAAAAATTTCATGAGTTCAAAAGCACCAACCTAAAGATGTTGGTCTAGATCTTGGAATATGTTATTGAATCATGTTAACAATAATAAATCATAAACCTTTTATTTTTAAATATAATCAAACAGCCTTCTGCAATTACACGTGCAACTAATCTTTCCTCTTTTTTAGAATTACAAACTAAGCACAAAAGATCAAGTGCATGAATACATTTCAATGGAGTGCATACATTTGAACACGAAGATGCAAGATCTAGGTGTAGAAGCTAAGGAAGCTGTTAGAGAGGTGGCCAAGCTTCTACAGCTTTCTAAGCATTTGTCATCTATTGGTTCGTAGAGAGGCTTGAGAAGCATAAGAAAAAATATGTTATGCAGGACATGGGTCATGATGGAGCTGCCCTCAAAATGAAGAAACGCATTGGGGAAGTCATGCAGTGCATTGTCTACCTCATAATCATTTTAACAAACAGTTAAAAGGTATTCTGTGCATGAACTTTAACATGTAAATGGGGAAAACATGCACACAGAGCACCGACACACAAAAAACAAGCACACCAGAAGTTGGGAAACTAGAGAAAAGAACAAATCTTGCAACGTTGAAGCAGATCGGAAGTTGGGAACCTTAAAAATCAAAAGGAGAAAACACAAAAACTAACAGACGAAAAAACTGCCGTTGGCGTCGCCCACTCGCTGTCCGTCGCCAGTCGCTGTCGGTCTGCAGCTGCCCAAACGCCTGCTGGAAGACCTTCTATTTAAAGTCGAGAGGGAGGAGGAGAAGGGCGTCAGGCGTTGAAGGGTTTTGCCTTCTCACCCGTTGGTTGTTTAAACGTTGTTTGGATCCGGTTCTGACCCAAATCTGGATTTGGCGTACCGCCATACCCGTTTTGCTGTACCGACCTACTGGTACGGGTACGCGACTCGTTTTGGCGTACCACTGTGACATAGATCTCTGCCAATCCGGCGGCAGCGCCCCCAATCTCTACAGAAACTGGGGAAAACCGACAAATCAGTGATTTGACTTTCTTCTAATCAATCCTAATGTCGTATTTGATCATTTCATGTTCATTGATTGTGGATTTTTGCATTGATTCGTCTGTATGTGCCTGAGATTGAGTGGAAGAAGACTAGCCTGCTCTGTCTCAGTTCTAAACGCACCTGAGAGCGGCCGGGTCAAAAGATCTCAACGAGTCTCTTGAAGGAGGCTGATCTTGCTCTGATCTTTTGGGCGTCCCATCTGCATCCTATCAGCAGTCTTCAGCCCAAATTTCAGGCTAATCGAAGCTCGGGATGATTTTTGGAAGAAGGAGATACCCTGTGAATCGCAGTCAGTGCCCCTGTTTTCTAGCTGACCCTGAACAGAGCCTGCGACTGTGATAGTCCGTGACCTTGCAGAAGAACGAGCTCACTGTAGGAATCTCGGATTGCAGCCAAATTTGGAGCATCCCTTCATAATCATCCGAAGGTAATTGTTGTCTGAATTTCAGGTCAATCGGAGCCCAGGTTGATTTTTAACTAATTTTGGAGTGCCGAGATCACCTGTGAAGACAGAAACAGACCTGCGGGAGGGACTCTCGCCTGCGCCCCATTTCTGTTTATCAGTTTGGGTTTTCACCTAAATCCGGTGATGATCTCTGTCACTTTTGAAGTTATTCTCTATTAATCTTTACAGCTTGAATGGGTTCTTGTTTGGAGGATACTGCTGCCTCAGATTGCTAAAACAGAGGATGAACTAGAAGCTAAAAGTTGATCAGTAGCGCACGTGCTTCGGCGTCAAACGAAGCTTGCTCCACCCCGATTCACAGCAGCTCCTGGGGTTAAACTTCCAATCTGAAGCTGGGAGATAGACGAGGATTGAAGGAGCTCAGATCAACCTAGTTCGTGCTCAGTTAGGAGATACAGCTTACGCCGGGCTAAGTGGCCATTGCGTCCCCCTCATTTCACATTTAACAGGGTATACACGTTGTCACGGTGAAGTCTCCTAACATTACTCGGAATACCCTGTTTTCGTGTCAATATTGGACAGTAATCTTCTCGATTTTCTTGTGCATTCTTTGTCGAGAAGAAGGTGCAGTGACAGCAACCGTGAGCTGGGTTGGACCGGGAGAGAGAAGGTGTGCTTTGTCACCTGTTCAGAGCTAGCTTCCCCCTAACACATCAGCGCACTAAGAGGTTCATCAAGACGCAGCTAAGTGCATTCATCTCTCCCCGTCGAGTTACTGAAATACACAGCAGTGATTGCCTTGTCCCTTGTCCCTGTATTGCTCAAGGAGGACTGCATTCGGCCAAGAGACGACGAGATCCTCACTAGACGAAAGTGGTGTGCTGAGTACCAAGGTTCGGCCTTCAGCCTTGGTGTGATCGCTGGACTTGTTCCAGTTAGGTAAGCACCCATTTCACCGCATAGACACGAGGGTGGGTGCTCAATTGATTTCAGCCTTGCCTACGGGCGTGTAGACGATTAGGTTACCTCCAAAACTAGAAAGCTGAGGACACGAACCCATACTACAAGACCACCTAGGGGCTGGTGATGGTTTGCCCATCTAGGAGATGAATGGACAACTGGTTTGTAGATGAATGTATGGTGAATGTTGAGTGAGTTTTGAGCTAAATCTTTACGCTATATTTGTAAGGCCTGAAATCAACATTTGTGTAGTAGGTTCAGCCTTAGTATATTCCTTGTACCCTTATTCTTGGGATATTTTGGCTGGGGTCGTGTCTAGCAAAGTAGGAAAATTTGTAAGGCCGTAATTGGGCCATAAGAGTTTGCTACCACAAGAGAACTTGGGAGTAGCGGTTGTGTTTTTCTGTGCCTCCTAGTGCAGCCCTACCAGTTGGTATCAGAGCCAAGTTACTTAGCGGCACCATTGGTGCAACCTGAAACTTTGAGTTGATCTTCTCCCACGGGAGTCTGTTAAGCCTAGGCAACGGGCCGGGCCGGGCCGCCGGCGGCGGCCCACGGTGGCCCGGCCTGGCCTGGCTCTCGCTCTCCCTCTCCACTACCCGTCTCCCTCTCCCTGCAGCCCGGCCCGGCCCAATTCTCGCTCTCCCTCTCCGCTCCTCTCCCCCTCTCCGTAGTATGCTCTCGTTCCCCCTCTGCTCCCGCTCCCCCTCTGCTCCCGCTCCCCCTCTCCCCCTCCCTCTCCGCTTCCCCTCTCCCTCTACCTCTCTGCTGATCTGCTCCCCCTCTCCCTCCTCCTCCTCTCCCTCTCCCTCTCCCTCACCCCCTCTCCCTCTCCCTCCTCCTCGTCACCCCCCTCTCCCTCTCCCTCTCCCTCTCCCTCACCCCCTCTCCCTCCCCCTCCTCTTCCATTGGAGCGCGATGGGAGGGCGGGGGAAAGTCGCCAAGAGGGCGACCCGGCCCGAGCTGAGCAGCCGGATCGGGCCAGGCCGGGCCGACCCATTGCCCAGGCCTAGAGTCTGTCACTAGTTACTTGGCAGCACCATTGGCACCACCTAAAAAACTCGCCGGAAAACCCATACCTACTGGTACGACTGCACTTGGAGATGCCAAAAAATACAGCCGCTACTCCCAATATCTCCTGTGGTAGCAAGCTCCTATGGCCGAATTGTGGTCTTACAAATTTTCCTACCCTGCTGGACACAACCCCAGCTAAAATATCCCAATTGTAAGGGTACAAGGAAGGGCTTTCCCACGCTATACTAAGGTTGAACCTACTGCACCAATGTTGGTTTCAGGTCTTACAAACGTAGCGTATAGATTTAGTTCAAAGCTCACTCAACATTCACCATACATTCATCCACAAACCAGCCATCCATTCATTCCTTAGATGGACAAACCATCACCAGCCCCTAGGTGGTCTTGTAGTGTGGGTTCGTGCCCTCACCTCTCTAGCTTTGGAGGTAACCTGATCGTCTACATGCCCGTAGGCAATGATGAAATCAACTGAGCACCCACCCTCGTGTCTATAGGGTGAAATGGGTGCTTACCTAGCTGGAGCAAGTCCAACGAACACACCAAGGTTGAAGGACAAACCTTGGTCCTCAGCACAACACTTTCGTCTAGTGAGGATCTCATCGTCTCCTGGCCGAATGCAGTCCTCCTTGAGCAATACAGGGACAAGGCAGTTATTGCAGTATATTTCAGTAAATTGATGGGGAGAGAGGAGTGCACTTAGCTGCGTCTTGACGAACCCCTTAGTGCACTGATGTGTTTGGGGGAAGCTAGCTCTGAACAGGTGACAGAGCACACTTTTCTCTCTTCCAATCCAGCCCAGCTCATGGTTGCTACTGCTGCACCTTCTTCTCAACAAGGAACTCTACAAGGAAACCGAGAAGATTACTACCTAATAATAACACAGAAACAGGGTATTTCTAAGTAGTGTTAGGAGACTTCACCATGAGATCATATGACCCTTGTTTAATGTGAAATGAGGGGGAGGCAAGCACCACTTAGCCTGGCTAAGCTGTATCTCTTCACTGAGCACGAACCAGGTTGATCCGAGCTCCTTCAGTCCTCGTTTAGCTCCCAGCTTCTACCGTAAGGTGACCTCCAGCAGAAACCAGCAATTACCAAGATGACAACAATAGTAAGCACAATAGCCACGGGAGGAAACACGTCACCAAATTTGAAGTTTAACCCCCAGGAGCTGCTGTGAATCGGGGTGGAGCAAACTTCGTTTGACGCCGTAGCACGTGCGTTGCTGAGTAGCTTTTCACTCCTAGTTCCTCCTCTGTTTTAATAATCCGAGACAGCAATAGCCTCCAAACAAGAACACACTCAAGGTGTAAAGATTAATAGAGAATAACTTAAAAAAGGGGCAGAGATCATCACAAGATTTGGGTGAAAACCCAAACTGATAAACAGAAATGGGGTGACAAGCGAGAGTCCCTCTCGCAAGTTTGGTTCTGTCTTCATAGGCGACGTCGGCACTCCAAAATTGGTTAAAAATCAACCGTGGCTTCGATTGAACTGAAATTTGGACAGCAACACCTTCAGATGATTATGAAGGGACGCTCCAAATTTGGTTGCAATCTGAGCTTCCTACATTGAGTTCATTCTTCTGGAAGGTCGCAAACTGTCACAGTCGTGGGCTCTGTTGGGTATATCCTTCTTCAAAAAATCGTCAAAAATCACCCCGAGCTTCGATTAGCCTAAAATTTGGGCTGAAGAGTACTGATAGGATGCCCAAAAGATCAAAGCAAGATCAGCTCCCTCAAGAGACTTGTTGAGATCTTCTGACCCAGGTGCTCTCAAGTGCGTTCAGAATTGAAACAGAGTAGGCTAGTGTTCTTCTGCTCGATCTCAGGCACATATAGACGAATCAATGCAAGAATCCACAATCAATCAACATGAAATGATTAAATATGACATTAGGATTGATTAGGAGAAAGTCGGATCACCGATTCGAAGGTTTTCCCTAATTCTGTAGAGATCGGGGATGCTGCCGCCAGAATGGCAAGATATCAAGAACCGCCACGATAATCAGAATTCCGACCGGCACGATTTCCTCTCTCGTCCGTGGACGCATTTTCCCCAAAATTGGTCAGAATGCACCTTAGGATGTTGGGAAGAGAACTATGGAGGTCGATTGCCTCTATTCAACACAGATTGGCCACAATGACGAAATGATCAGGCATAGGTGGGCGGCAAAACAGGGAAATGAACAGCAAGTCGACACCGGATCAGAAACACTCGATTTCCCTTTGGATCTTCCTCGATTCCTCGGTGCAAGTAAAGAGTACAGATATTAACTTACCGCAACAGGGAATGCCGATCGGATTCACAACTGGTCGATCTAAACTTGGCTAGATGAGGAACCATATTCAGTTCTTCAAGTATCAAGTTCATCAGCACCGATTGATCCCTCGATCCTTTGAACTGGCGTTTTCACCCGATCTACCAATGGCGTTAGACCCAACCAGTGGGAATCACCAAGGGTGTCATTTGGGATGGCGCAACCCGTTTGGAACACAATGCCCAAACCAGAAAGTATTGAGGAGATCAGACGATACTAACCTGGAAATGGGCCTCCGGTTGTCGATGTGCAACAGGGAAGACGTCACCGTAGTCAGTGATGAACACGTCCGCTACTTCTCTAGACGCCGATCGCTACCTCTAAGTTCTTTTGTGGATGAAGAACATGCACAGTCCACGGTTTCCGACGCTCAAGGGGAGAAAAACGTAGCCAAACTTCCAGTAATGGCCATCGGCACCACTCTTCTGGTTGCTCCGACGAACATGCTCCACAGAAATGGGTTTTCTGGTGAGTTTTCAGGTGGCACCAATGGTGCCACCAAGTAACCAGTGACAGACTTCCGCGGGAGAAGAACAACTCAAAGTTTCAACATTGTCGGCATGGGTTGTTCTCGTTTTATGTTCTCTCTCTCTTAGAGCTCTCGAGGTTTCAACATTGTGGCAGGAGAAGCAACTGGCCTCTCTACGCCTCAGGCCCAATAGAGGCTTCCGAGAATGGGGGAATCTGAGGGGAGAGAAGAGCCCATGCTCTTGGGTGGTGTTGAAGATTATGCTTGCATGAGAGAGGATCTACCATCACTTGCCATTCCAAATAAGGATAAGTCATGGGCTGCTATGGTGAATGGAGGGAGACCTGTAGCAGAGATGAATATGCCACCGCTGGAGCAAAAGGAGGTGGCCAGAAAGAGGTGTAGAGGTGTTTGGTCATCTCACAACAATCTTATGAAGTTCTATGCCAGCCATTCAAGTTTAGTGCCATAGCCACACTTGGAGAAGGGGCTGGGAAAGGGCGCTTGGATTATAACTTCATTTTTACAAGCGTCTGAAGCTTATGACCTGTAGTTGCTGACCTAAGATTCACGTCCGTGGGGAAAGGTATGTTCCTGGTCTGCACTTCTTTTGAAGCGGACCTTAAACTCATTTTGTCTCCTAGTCGATGGTATGTGGGAGGGCGACTCCTTATTGCAAACCAGTGGCACCCATATATGCCAATGCAGATAGAGAGTTCCAGCCAAGTCCGCATTTGGATTAGGCTCCCTAAGCTTCCTATCGAATAGTGGAGCCTACGGGTTTTCAACGATATTGCTGATCTAATCAGATGTGCATTCGTTGAAGCAGATGAGTACACAAGGCATCTCCAAAGGTTTGGCTTTGCCCGTATTAAAATCGACATCCCGTTGGGTTTCTGCCCAATATCTGATATTGAGCTGGAGGTTGCAAGGGAGAAAGTCTTTGTTCAATCTATTGAATATGAAACAAAAGTCAAGTATTGCCAAAAGTGTGGGTCTACAACCCACTTCGATGGCTCCCGCGTATTGACAGAGGCAGCCAAGGAAGGGGAGAAGGTCACTCCCAGTGCTTGGCAACTAGTTAAAGTCCTTAAAAGAAGACCTCAACACAACAAGATTAAAGAGGACATGCAGTTGAAGCATAATAAATTTGAAGCCCTATCGCAGCTGCTTGATGAGAAAGCAGATGGGGAAAGTTCTCATGGCGAGAGGCTAGTAGGTTACCCTGCTGGGAAGGGGCAGGGAACCTTCGAGTTAGTGGATGCTAACAGTGCACATGTCGGTAACAATCCAGTCGGTCATGACACTCAGAATGGTAGAGCAGAGGTGTTGGCTTCCCATCTAGTCCCTCTGTCGCCTGAAACTAAAACAAGTAACCCTCCAAAATCTGCACCTGCCACAAGGAATTACTCTAACCTGTTGGAAGTGAACAACAAGGCTCAGTCGGTAGAGAAGGTTAAGAAAAGATCTCTCAAGCACATGGAGGTAAACGGAACTAAAAAGCGAACTAGTCCTCCAAACATGAGTGTCCAACTGGAAAAGGAAGACAGGGGACAAATGGAATATCAAGATATCTCAATGATGGGGGTTGATTTTGCTGATGTCCAGGATGTTGACCTCGCAAATCCCCGACTTGCTAGCCGAGAAGGGAGGGAGCACGGCCAGCCCTGCTCATGAATTTCCTTGCATGGAATGTCCACGGGCTAGCGGCTCTCCTAGCTCAACATGAGTTCTTACGAACTCTTTGGACATTGAAAACCACTATTGCTTTCACTATCGATACTAAGCTTAACTGGGAACAACTCTAAAAATTCCAATTCAAGTTACCAAACAGACAGATAGTCAGTAACATTGAGTTCTCAGGACCTTCCTATGTGGGACCCATTTGAAGTGACCATCCAAGACTGGTATGCTCACTCTCATTGGATTGTCTTACAATTTTCTAATATTTAATCCGGTCAAAGTTTTGTGGTTGTAGGGTTGTATTTGCATACTGATTTTAGAATTCGGAAGGACCAGTTCTGAAGTATCTGCTCAACCTTAAATCATTGCAATGCGTCAGTTATTTGTTCAGGGGACTTTAACGTTGTTTTTAAAGAGAAAAGAGAAAACAGGTAGGGCGCCAGCTCTTCAAGCTTGTCTTGCTTTTTCTAATTTTGTACAAGAGTAACACTACATGAAGTTTCTTGCCTTGGCATGAAGTTTCTTGCCTTGGCATGAAGTTCACCTGGACCAATAACCGCGTAGGCCATGACAATGTCATGTCCAAGATTAACAGATGCTATGTCTCCAAGGAATGGGTGGATGATCCAGACATCTCGCTGTACCTGGAGGTGCTCCCAAGAACCATCTCTGACCATAATCCTATTTTGCTTTATATTTCTAAGCTCATGTTTAGAACTTGGGGTCATTCCCCATTTCGGCATTTTCAGTATTGGCAGGACATAATAGATTACGGTGACCAAGTTCTTTCAGCTTGGACGGTGGATACAAGGGGTTGCGCTGTGATTAAACTCATCCTCAAATTGGAGGCTATCCGAAAGTGTGGTGTAAAGGTGGAGCCAATGACCTTCCTCACCAAATAATGGATATCAAGAGGAAATTCAAACACCTCCAAGTCCTTAGTGAGAGTGGCCAGCTTGATACGATAGATGATGAATGCATTCTTAGGCAGGATTTCTCCAAGCTATTGTGGTTAGAAGAACGTATGTGGCGCCAAAAAATCCAGAATCAAATGGATGAGGGATGGTGTTCTCAACACCAAATTCTTTCAGGGGATTGCTACTGGGAGGAGGAGGCAGAATAAAATCAAAACCATATCCCATGAGGGTCAGCTCTTAACTGAAACTCTAGAGATTTTTACAGCTTGCACAGACTACTTTGCCAGCCTTCTAGGGACTACTGAACGCTCAGGGTGCTTACCTCATACACTCGCTTGGGGTCTGACTGTGTTGCCAAAGGAGAATGCCGATCTTTTGAAACCTATTAGAGAATCTGAAATCGCCTGGGCAGTCATGGAGGCGGATAGGGACTCCGCACCTGGTCCAGATGAGTTTGGCAATAGCTTCTTTCAAAGCAATTGGCTCATTGTGTAGGAGGCTGTTACAGGGGCTATTTGTAGTTTTTTTGACTCCGGCAGATTGGTTAAATCTTTTAATAAGACTCATATCACTCTTCTGCCCAAGGAGACAAGTGCGACTCAGGTGGAGAAGCTTCGGCCCATCTCTCTTTGTAACAACACACTGAAATTTATCACAAGGATTATCGTTCTACGTATGCGGCTTATCCTAAATAGGATCATCTCCAAGAATCAAAATGCTTTTCTCCAGGGAAGATGCATTCAGGACAGCTTTCTACTCGGCCAAGAAATAGTCCACATTCTTCAAAATAGTAGGAAGAAAGCAACATGTATTAAAATTGATTCAAGTAAAGCCTACGACAGAGTCAATCAGGATTTCTTGAAGGCCACCCTTCGCCACCTTGGTTTCCATGAGCTGTGGGTCCAGAAAATTATGACTGTCGTCACCACAGTTAGATAGACACTTCTCATTAATGGTAAAGAAGGAATGTGGTTTGATAACAAGAGAGGCCTTAGGTAGGGGGACAAGTTGTCCCCCTATCTATTTATTTCTGTTATGGAAATGCTCACTCGCGCGTTCAAGCTTATATCAATAGCAAACAAATTAGAATCCCATCCATAGGGGCATGTACCACTTCTCTCTTCTCCATGCTTGATGCCGACATCATGTTCTTCATTGAAGGAAGGCGGAAGAACCTGCGTACCCTGAAAATGTGCCTGGATGAATTCTTCTCGTGTTCAGGCTTAGCCATGAACACTGCCAAAAGTCTCCTCTTCTCTTTTAACATGGATAGTCGTGAGCTCGCTTGGATTGAGCAGAAAATGGGTTGGCGTCAAGGTAAGCTCCCATCTATGTATCTTGGCATTCCCATTCAGACGAAGT
The DNA here is from genome assembly GCF_008831285.2 of Nymphaea colorata. Lineage (NCBI taxonomy): Eukaryota > Viridiplantae > Streptophyta > Magnoliopsida > Nymphaeales > Nymphaeaceae > Nymphaea > Nymphaea colorata. The sequence goes on along the minus strand of NC_045148.1, from coordinate 7,658,303 downwards.
ACGTAACAGAGGAACAATGTAGGTACTTAATCCTTCGGTCTTCCCAGAAAATAGCACTTTGGAAGTAGAAATGTCTCTCTATTGCAGCCCGACTTAGCTTAATCAAGCATGCTCTTTCGCAGATGCCAACCTACTGGAGCTTGGTGGTTAAACTCCATGCTACCACTTGCAATCAATTGAATAAAATGGCGGCTGAGTTTTTATGGGGTGATATGGCTGAACGTAAAAGTATCCACCGCATTAAATGGTCCACCTTATGCCTCCCTCATCTAGAGGGAGGTGTTGGTCTCAGATATATCAAAGAAACTAATATGGCCAACATGGCCTATTTAATTTATCGAGCGTCTCAACAAGCTTCTCCTTGGGCAGCCCTCATTAAAGGTCGATATTACGAGCGGAAAGAGCTGCTCGACAACAGTATTAGGGGAAAAAGGGTGTCCCACGTATGGCGTAGGGCGTTGCAGTCTTGACGCAAAGCTAATGAGAACGTCGGTTGGAAGATTGGCAATGGCGCTTTAGCAAAGTTTTGGACTGACCATTGGGGCGCCGATCGGCTAATGGACAAGATTCCCACTTCTCATCTCCATTTTATTCATGATGCTGTCACCTGCTCGGTTAAAGAGCTCTTAGAGGAGAATGGGGAGTCCTTAATGGACTTCCCGGCCAAACTTAACATTTATTTCACTTGTCCTCTTCTTCAAGCTGATCAGTCGGATGTTATGGTCTGGAGGAATGGCAACAACGGTGAGCTCAACCGGCATGAAATTTGGCAAAGGATTCGAAAGAAAGGCCATCAGAATGAGGATTATAAGCTAGTTTGGCAAGGGAGATGGCTTCCAAGGGCCTCTTTGACGTCAGCAATGTTCTCTTGGGCGTCTTCCTACAGATGCGTTAGTGCAACAACAGGGAAGTTCTCTTGCATGTTGGTGCTATGTTTGTAAGCAGGAGACTGAAGACTTCAAACACCTCTTCTTCGACTGGAAGGGAGCTCGGTCTCTTTGGCCTTCCAGTTATGGTAAATTCGGGAGGGCTACTCCATGGTGTAGGAGTCCTCCAAACCTTAGGCAAGGACTTAGTTGCTGGCATAAGAAAGGTCTCAAAGACAAGTCATTTGACAAATGCTGGAAAGATAGCTTTCATGTGGCGATCTGGTTCATCTGGAAGACTAGGAATCAATTTAAGCATAAAGGGTAGATCACAACTAGCAAATTAATAAACCAGTTTTGGTCACACTCAAGCGAGTATTGGTGGACTTCTAAGTGGAATGAACCGCAGATAACGAAAATTTGTAATCGGCTTCGCTCGGGGATCCTCTGGAGTGATGGAGTTAGCTTTGAGGATAAGTGGGTTAAAATCAGCATCACCTCCTGGTACAAGAGGGGCAGAAAAGGAGTGGCGGGCATCATCAGAGACGCCGTAGGTCAGTTCCGGTTTGGTGTTGCATGCTGGTTTGAAGCCAATTCCGGGTGGCCAGAGACAGAGATTCTCAGCGAATGCTTCGGGCACTTGGCAAACATTGCAGACAACCTGGGGCGTATCTACCTTCTTGCCACTGATGGTGATTGGAAGTAGCATCTTCTCAGTCACATAGGTTGCAGGTCGGACATAGTGGGCAACCTGTGGTTGAGCAACAACTTCATCGAAAGACTTACAATCTATAAGGAACGGCCTCTAGCTGAAGGTTCAAACCTTTTGATGATCATTCGAGATAACGGTTTGTATACCAAATGGAATCCTCATGGTAATACCATGTGAGATCCCTTCAAAGATAGCGTTACGGTGTGTTGAGGTCTTATGTGGACTCATTTTTTTGTTTGTACATAATACCTCATTTTGTTGTAATAAAAGGATGGGGGCCTAACCCCCAAGCAGCCATTGTCTGAAAAATTAATTTCAAGAAGGAAAATTCTCAATTAAAATTGTTATTTATCATAAGAAATAATGTAAGTACCATTTAAAATGCAAGAAAGGAATAAGTTAACAGAATACGACCAAAGTGATTTTTAGTTTGTTTTGTTCCGATGAGCAGGAGGCTATTCCCTTCACCCGAGTAAAGGTTGAACCCTCTTCACTTCCTTCTAACCCCAGGGTGCAGTTGCATATCATCTTTTCTCTTTTGCAGCACAAAAGATTGACGTCATGAGAGTTCCAAACATAGATTGGCCACCTACCAGCCCTCACCCCTGTTGGGTCAACCCCCTCCAAGATTTTAAGTTGTTTAGTTAATAGCATGATTATGATAGTCTTTTTAGATATCATTCAAATAGTAAGGTCATACTCATCTCTCTCTCTTTCTCTCAACAAAGCCTTGTTATATTTCCGTAGATTCGGCCTTGTTGGTGGCCAATTTTTCCCTTCTATGAAAAGCTTATGGGCAATTCGTAGTGATGTTAATGAAACTAATGCGTGATCTAAGAGTGCAATCCACCTGGTTGTTAATACCTTCAATTTAAAGAAAGTGAGGAGTTCTATGCCGCCTATTCCACATAGTGCGAACCAGTAGATAGCCCAGCTTTTGAAAGAAAAAGGAAAAACAAAACGTGAATACTAACCTAGTACTTCAAGCCTTGGTGAAGAGTCAAATACATCGTCTGGCTCACCAATCCATAATACTCATGCGATTTCATTTTTGACACATCGTTTAGGACTTAGGACGATTCTGATTTCCCCTGTTCATTTTCCCTGTCATGTGCTCCTCCAGAGCCTGTGGCAAATCACAGAAACAAACAAAGTTCCAAAAGAGATGTGTATATTAATTTCAGATTCACTATTGACTCAAATTTGGAGTGTATATGACATTTGGGGCGTAACATGTACAAATCAAGGGGTGTAAGGCAATATGATGATACAAACTCATCAAACAACCAAATAAATGGATCGAATACAAAGCCAACTGGAATAACTCGAGTCGCATTCTGCAGCCTGGTGAGATAAATCAGATTTTCTGGCCTTGGGCACTTCAACAAGCAGATATTCTCCTGTACAGAAAATTCTTATGCTTCTCTTGCTGTCTCGTCGCAGCATGAGTTTGCCCTTATGAGCAACAAGGTCATGCAAATCTGAAAACTATACAAGGCCATAGAGAGCAAAGATCCAGATTCCGCTCGGTTATACTTCCTCAAGTGCTAGATTTAACTCGCAGGCAGCTTTTGATAGAAGCCCACCCTTCCTGTATGGCACAACAAGCAGAAGACACCAGTTACAAAACCTGTGTTCCTCCGAAGTCAGAGGACGTTACAAGTTTCCAGATAGATTGAAATGTGCCCACTGCTGTGAAGGTTCTGAATGGCAACTAAGAAAATAAAGATTGGTGGATAGAATCACATTTGCTGATTGATGAAAAGCACTCTTCAAAGTTAAAGAGCACATAATGTGAAGCTTAAAATCAACGAGTTAAAATGACAAGCATCCAGGTGTTGCAGAATGATATTCTTTCGTATAGTCAAGAAAATAATTTAATAGTTGGCCTAGCTCATCTACTAAATTGGATGAAAGCAAGTGATGACTGGAGTGGCTTAACATAGGCAAGTGATACACTTGACAATTCCTTCTTAATACATCAGATACTGTTAAAATGATGGTATTAGAACTTAGAAGTAATGCATCTAATATGATTTTAAGAAAGAAGAGAACAATCACATCTTTGAGAACATATTAGATCACCAACAGAATTAGGAAATAAAATGGAATTGATTTTCTAAAAACTTTTCCTTTGCTTGCTTCCTTTGCATGGGAAGTATAGATACAAAATTGTGACAATGGTCAAAGTATCATGGATGATAAGTACACCAAGATGGCAAACTTTTCTGTCATAGTACCTTCCTTTCTAACTGATAAAAACACATTTAACTCGACCACAACACATCTTGGCAAATCCAACTTCAAATGCCAGAGATACTTACCTTAATAGAGAACTAAGGCTCTGCTTAACCTTTTGTAACTCTGCAAAGCACTGATTGCAGCGCTCCAGCCTACATCCAAACAGTAAAAAGAAAAGTAAGTCGAAGACTATCAGCAACAAGCTTAAACCCATGTGCACACAGGACTGGGGTGATTAGGGTAGAGACCGTTCTTCGGCATGAAGATCAACCCCAACCACTGTTCGTGCTGATACTGTTGAATGGATTACTGGCCCAAAGGTCCTCACAAGCTTTAGCAACATCTCCAATGATACACTTATATGCCTGTCATTTCAAGGACCAAAATGACAAAAAAATATTTCATAAAAAAAAAACAATTGCATAAGCATCCAGATAATAAAGGAGTGCAACATGGTAAGCAATGATATGATTTGCTTTGAAATAAATGGCAAAGCTGAGCAGCACAGGAGAAGCACATGCCTGTCAATTTTGCTGCTTAGCAAGCCAGTAAGCAGTGGTAACAAAGAAGCACAGGTATCAAGTGTGATAAAGTCAAATTTCTCTAAGAATACACTGATTGCATCAGCCTCCACCTGTATTGCGTAATGAAGAAGACGATATCAAACACACAAAAACAAACAAAATCCAGTAAAAATTAATGACCATTCAGCTACGCTATTGCAGCTTGAACAGAATACCTACAGAATGATCATTCATCTTTTCCATGGTATTGATAGCACCCTTTATGTTATTTGCCCCTAAGGACCGCCGCACTACCTGAAAATTAATGTAAGGGAGGTCATTCAGAAGTGTAATGTCTCCAAAAATTTAAGATGCAATTGTTTGCGTAAAATAAAGTCCGGAAGAGGATTGTCAATGGTACAGGACAAAAGATAAACCAAAGCACTCAAAAGCAAAGGAGGATCTCGAACTGTTGAAGATACCTCAAGCTCACACGTTGACACCCTAAGGTTGTAAAACAATTCTTGTTGCAAAGGATCACAAGTTTAACCATTAGAAAGGAAAATGATCATTGTACTTCATTGTACCAAACCATTCCCATAAGCTCCAGAGTGAAGCTAAAAACACAACATGCCAGGGTTTCCTACATCTAGAAACCAATGAAAGAACTGGTACTCTTAAAGAAACCCAGATATGCTTGTAGGGGAACGAATGGACAATCAACCCACATTAAACCACAATAAGATTATAGCACGTGTATGTGTGCGCACTTCAATCTTTGGATATACTTTGTGGAATAGAGTTTCAAAACTAAAACAGAGAATGTAAGTTAAAATTTGAAGACAAGAAAGATAGTCCCCTCAATACACATGCACCAAAATAATACCTGTAGCTTTGTAAGACGAAACTGCATTTCTCTTAAAAATACGTGATGACCTTGCATGGCACTATCACATTCGTCTTCATTTGAAACTGAAGGCAAGCCACACTCAACAGCCGGAAGCTGACTCTTCTGGCCAACAAGAAAGCACAAGGATTTTTAAAGGAAGTCACATGTGCCATATTGGGAAGAAAAGGAAATTAAACTGCTGCAACAACAAAGCAGAGATTAGAAGCTCACTGAAACAGGGATTGAGGCAGCAAGCTCGGAAACTGAGTCAGAGGAAGAACTCATCGTTTGTGTGTCATTGTTTGGAGATCTTTCCCTCCTCTCCCAGCTATCAACCAGGGTACGCGTTCTTCCCGAGGAGTGCCTTCTCTCTGGATAGGGGAAGCAGGGAGTCAAAAACATTCAAGTTTATGAAACACTCATGAGCAAACAATTGATCTTGTCTTATGCACACCTTCTAAATATCCAACAGTACTTGCTCTTCTTCTATTGGGCACTTTAACATCACCTGTGAGGGATTTAAAGATGAAAAATATTCACTTCAACAAAAATCAATGCCAATTGAAACACTCATAGAACATATCAGGACTATATATGTAGATTCAAGAAGCAATCCCGCCTGAAGTGACCAGAACCACAGCATTCCAAGATTGCATGTTAGGAAGGCCAACGGAGAACAGTCGCAACCTTCTGCCTTCTCAAAGAAGTGGACAGATTGATCCAGCTCAAAATATAAATAATTATAATCTGATCAGAGAATTTTATGTCAAATAACTTAGTGGAGCATTACATTGTTCTTCATACTTTTAGAACTTCATTAAATCCCCAGCACTTCATCAATAAAGATAATGTCCAAGGTCTCACCAAGAAGCAAAATAATAAAATTATAAAGAATACCGACATAAGCACCCAGTTCAAAATGCCTTGCAATCCCAAAATGAATTGCTATAACTAGAAAGGAGTAACAGATGCAGAAACTTACAATTTTCAGAACGAATGCTCGGTTTGTGTCCTACTGAAAAACTCCTTTCAAACTTTTCAGCAACATTTCTGATACTGGTCCCATTTTGTTCACCACAACCAGAGCCATCACTTTTTGCATCCAGACCAGGAAAGAAGTTCTTTAGTGGTTCATGATTCAACTCATTGTTCTTGCGCTTAGATGATTCACAGTTGGTTGAAGTTGGTTCAATGTCACTACCACCTTTACCAATTGATTGCCTCCGTGCATGTGATGGCTTTGATGCAAAAACTGGCCTTTCAACAGTGGCATTTTCAGCTTTTGAATCAGCTGGTTGCTCAAGTTTTTGACTGTTTCTAGCGACAATAGCAGGTAAATCAGGTCTAGGGACGACCTTGGAATCAGCTTGTTGCTCAAACTTCTGGCCATTTCTAGGGACAACGACAGGCACAACCTCAGGTTCAGAAAGGACATGGGTGGTAGCTGCTGATGGTACTTTTGGCACAGTCCTTTTCTTCAAAGCAGATGCATGGGATGCTGCTGCTGAATTAGAAGCAAGGGTTTTGGAGTCATTACTTAGACCAAATCTTGGGGGAGTACGTGGAGGAGTTTCAGCAACTGCAAAATAGCAAACAAGAAATAATTGCCATCCATAAAGCATGCCATTTTATGTACAAAAAGTTCAGGAAATGCACATATGTGAAAACTAAGCAAACAAACAATCGGCCAAACAGAAAGGGGCTACAAAAGAAAACAACTTACAGATTGATGGTATGTAAACTTTCGCCTCTTTTGGTTCAGGATTCAGGAGTGGAGAAAACGATTTAATGTTAGCTTTTACACTATTCTCTAATTTTTGTACAGATTGACTTTCCTTTATATTGGACTTGGTTTCCGGGTGACCATTTTTTGACAACCCACCAACTGCATAGGGTGCTATCCGCTGCAAAAGTAAAGTTAAACAGAGCATTTTAATCACAAAATTTATTTCACTTTCAAGTAAACGAATCATCCTGCAGCTCCAATCCTCTCACCTCCTCCCTTGGGGCAAAAAAGAACTACAGACACTGACAAGAAAATTACCGAGATATCAGCAACCCATACTCCAACACAACTTTGGTTGAAGGAACAGCCTAAAAGTTTCCCATCATGTATATTGAGATCAGCCAATTTGGACCATCCCATGTCAACTATATCATGGCATCTAACTGGCTCCCATGAGAACACCTGATTAAACAATGCAGGGTTCAGAAGAACAAAAAAAATAAACAAATATATAAACAGGGATATCCTTTGTCAGCTGATGCTGCAAAATTTTATTACCTTCAAGGATTCATGCAACCCACAGAAGAGAGTTCTTCCATCAGGGTTAAAGACCATAGAACGTATCCCCGAAGCCTGATAATGCATAAGAAAGTGTCAGAAAGCTAGAAACTTGATTTGAATGAAGTTTTCTATGAACAACAATTCCATTGATGTAACAGAAAAAGTACGTCCAGAAACTTAAGAAGACTTCCATAATGAAATTGAGTGACATAGCATATATTATAAGAAAAGCCTGACATGAAACAAATAACATTTGAAACTTAATTTGCATGACAATGGTGAAAACAGTGAAATGAATGATCTACACTGCAGTTTGCACCAGATGTCCATTCCATCCTCATTATAATGCAGGATCAGCAGCAATATTGATCTTAGGAGTTCATATTGAAGTTTGACAATAATCCACTGAATAACTAAAACTAGTTACCAAGTTCCTCTTCTTCCCATATTGCATGTTTCAGTTATTTTGCTAGTTAAGTAGAATCTCCAACCAAAGAACACACACACACACACACAGTAACTGCAGTAAAGATATTTTACATACCTCAGGTCCTGCAGACCCAATAAGTTCAAAAGTCTCTAGATCCCAAAACTTGACTGTTCTATCAGAAGAACCTGAGGAGGATTAAATCCATTAGCTGTATTCTTGAAATAATATACATCCTGGTTCACAGTTTTTTCAGATAAAAGGGACCAAAGAAAAAAAGTTAGAGAATGGAAATCTTATAAAGCACTAGCATTCTGGAAAGATAACTTCACTGTCATGATACCCAGAACTTTAAAGAGAAGAATAACGTGCATACTTAGCATGAGTGTGTCTCCATGTATTGCACCTCCCCAAGTGTGTTGACTGACATTTATGGTAATTATAAATACCTCTAGCAATTTCACAATGAATCAACACTTATATTTCTTGATTCTGATGCATATACAATTTCTTTTCTAATAAACAAAGGCAAAAAAATTTATAAATATCTTAGTCTGGAAAAATCATATTTTTCATTAACAAAAAAAACATGATTCAATTGTCTATTATTAGCAGATGGACAATAGTAAACACTTGTACCATGTCTACTCTAGGTAGGTAGATTTAGGTAAGCATAACTGAGAAGCAATGTCACAGAGAAGCAATGTCACAGAAAACACGTTTTCACAAAAAAAAATGCAAGAAAAACGTTTTTCCCCTTCTTTTTTTTGCATTTTCACATTTTTTTACATTTTTTAATTACCAGATTTTTTTTTCACATTTTATTTTTAGTTTTTTTGCTTTTTTAAAATTTGCCGAGATTTTCCCAACAAAAACAACTTTGCTGTATTATACCTGAGAAAAAGCTTGCCGTTTGTGACAATGATGAGAAGGCACACTTCAGTATATATACATATATTCTCCTGCCTCTCAAGTCTCAGGCATTATGAGTGTTTTTCACCATTATCACAAATATCATTCTCGGGTTCCCATCCTCAAGGATTTCATGTATTTTAATTGGAAAGTATGTTTTTCTCAAGACAATCTAAAGGAATTCAAAAAGTTAGAAAGCGCAAAAAAGAAATAATAAAACAAATATGAACTTTTGAGTTTTCCATGAGCTTTCTACAAAAACATAGACAAAAATTTAAAACGAATGCTATTTTTTTTTTTTTTTGCAAATTTGCATAAACCTTGCCATAAAAACATGTTAAAACACAATATTTTCTTGGCTACATTTACAAAATATGTGACTTTTCACATTTTACTTTTTCCCTTACTTTCCACTTTTGAATGTGATAATAAAAAAAAAACAAAAAGTTTCGTGATAGCGTTTTTACAAATCCAACCACACAGATGAACATGTAATGTCCAAATTTATACAATTGAATACAAAAACATGAAAATCAAATGTAAAAATTAGATTTCATAAAGTTTTTAAAATTAATGGTCTTAAATTTCTCAGTTCATAAAATTCTATCTAACATCAGTTTTTTCATTTCTTTTATTCTCAGTTTCATAAATATTGCACCATCTATACGGTTAGATCCATCAAAAAGATTTAAAACATTGAGAGCTATGCTTCGAAGGCATATTTTGGGTTGCATACCTAAGAATCACCTACACATACAATTGTTGTAAGTACCATTCTTGGGTTTAGATTGGCGAGGTTGTTCTTAGATACTTAATCAAGAAGTTTGCTTTTCTCAGGAAATCTCAAGAACTCAAACATACAAAAAAGAAAAAATATAATAGAAAAAGATTACATACATTCGCAATAATTATTAAAATATTAAAAGAAATTTCAAAATTCAAAAAAGTTAAGATATATTAAACCACTTTTTTCCCAAGAGAACATAAAAAAATGTAATAAAAAGCACAATATTTTCATTTCAGTATCTTTTTAAATTTAGAATGCCTTGACTTTTTTGCTTTTTTTTTTCCTTTTTGCTTGTTTTCCCATTTTTAATTTTTTTTTTTAAATAGACACACACACAGATACACACATACACTAGTGTTCCTTTTATAGCAGAAGATCATTTACAACCTACGAGCCTACAGAAACCTCAAACTTCCACTTTCCCAACACAAAGAGCAATTAGGCGAAAACTAAGGGTGGGGATCGGGCCGGGCCAGGCCGGGCCGGTGAGCCTGGCCCGGGTCTCGGCCCGGCCCGGCCCATTTAAAATTAAAAAATAATTTTTTAATTTTAAAATAATTTTTTAAAATATAAAATATATTTATTAATAATAAATATATATTTTTAAAACAAAAAAAATTAAAAAATATTTTTTTAATCTAAACGGGACGTGCCGGCCTATCGGGCCCGGGCAGGTATTTCCCGGCCCCGGCGGCGGCCCGGCCCGATGCCCAGGCCTAGCAAAAACTAGCTACATTATTGTTGAAATGCTAGACATTTTCTGCCAAGGGACACATCTTCTGAATTTAAAATTTAAACCATCAACCAGCAATTATGCCATGGACAGGTATATGCATTTGGTAAAGCACCTACTGGCAAACGGTTTGGAATTTTTTTATGGTACTTTCTCCCACTGATACAAAGATGCGGGGTAGCAGGACTCCAGCAAAAGTTAACTTTGGTGCCCCTCTTCCAAATGAGTATATAATATCGCCTTCTCAGGACATGCCCCTTTATAATTATAAGACAACAATCCTATGACAGAAGAAAGATGAATGTGCTATTTTTGGTTGAACATTACAATAAGTGAACACCACTATTTTCTTGAACCTGCCATGATCAACTCATTTTATTCAAATGTGCTTAAATTGTACTTATCGCTTCCGTGACATCACGTGTCCAGTGAACCTAAGTCCTAAAGATTCCTGCCACCTCAAAATTAAAAAACTTAAAACACATTAAAAGCTTGTTCCTCAAAAATGTCAAAAAATGTAATAAAGCATGGTAATTTCATTTTGATTTGTTTTATTTCAAAATATCATGATTTTTTTCCCTTTCCTTGCTTTTGCTTGTTTTGCCATTTTTTATGTGGTTTTTTTTTTTCAAAAAATAGCTACACACACAAATGCACATACAAACAGACACTAGTGCTGCTTTTATACCAGATCAATAGATCATCATCTACAAGCCTGCAGAATGCTCAAGTTTCCACTTTACCAAGACAAAGAGCAATTAGGTGAAAAATGGCTACAGTTCTGCCGACATGCTAGATTTTTCCTACCTAGGGACACATCTTCTGGATTTAAAAATATGCCTTTAGTAAAGTACCTACTGGCAAACTGGTTGGAGTCTTTGGATGGTGTTTTCTCCCACTGATGCAGAGAGGCTGGGTAGCAGGACTTCAGCGAAGGTTAACTTTGGGTCCCCTCTTCCAAATAAATGTTCAACAGCACCTTATCAGGACATGCTCCAGAAGCCTTTATAAGACAACAATCCAATGACAGAAAAAAGACGAATGTGCAATTTTCTGTGGGACATTTTAACATCTGAAAACAACTACATTTGTCAAGCTACCATGACAAACCCATTTTAGATACAAATGTGCTTAAATTGCACTAATTACTACCATGACATCAAGTGTTCAGTGAACCTAAGCCCTAAAGATTCCAGCCAGTTGCCAAGACACGTAAAGGAATTTATAAATGCAGAAGCAGTTAGCTGTATAAATCTGCAGTCCATAACAACTGGACGTAACAGAACTTCATTATCTACAAAGTGTTAACCCTTTAAGGTTGTAATGCAGTAAAAAACACAGTTGCACACTTGCACTTGACACATATTTACACAAAAATCAGCCAAGAAAGAATACAAGTCAAGAACCATACTACATATCTACACTCAGTACACTCCGAGTTTATGGGTTAACCTTAGGTATATTTGAAACCCACCTGTTGCAAGTAGAAATTCATGGGGATGAAAATCCATGCACTGTATTTGCCCTTCGTGACACTTGAAATCATGGAGGAGCTTTCCAGCAGTCAAATCCCAGAGCTGTTCACAAAAGAAGATGTAATACATAGTAGGTTGTCACCCACCAAATAAATTTCCAAAACAGCTCTCTCCAGGAATGATGCAAAAGCACAGAAGGCTGCTAAGTTACCTTAACAACATTATCTTCTCCACCAGAAACAACCCAACGACCATCTGGAGTGAATTTAATGTAATTGACACCTCGACTATGCCCCTTGTATGTATGAATGCATCCTTTTCTTCTAATATCCCATATCTTCAAATTAGTATCCAAAGAACCAGAAGCAAAGAACTCGCCAAAAGGATGGAAATCAACCGAAATACAGTTAGATCTGTGTCCAGTAAGTGTCCGAACAACTGTCATCCAAAAGAGTAGTAAATAATCAAATAAGAAAACTGATTCACAACATTGCAGAAAGCCCAAGATTCAAAGTATAACTGTATAAGGGACACCAGATGGAATAGCTAATCACTATAGCTCACTTTTTGCTTCCTCTAAGTCCCAAAGCTTTATTGTGCCACTTGAGGCTCCAGCAACAACAAAAACTTCTGAAGAGTCAAATGTTACAGATTCAACTGGACTTGTGTGACCAGAAAGGCTCTGCAGATTTAAATAACAAATCAGGAATCATCTACAGAACAACAATCCAAAATGTCAAACAGATCTTTCTGACCAAATTGCACAATATAAAAAATGTGTCATGTCATAAAAATTTGAAGTTTGGAATCGTGATGCCGGTATATAACATGCAGTCATCCCATGGACAGCCATATCGTGTTGCTGTCCTAAAGTAGTCAAACTACCATCACAGCAGATATGACCCTTTGTATCTGATATTCCCATCAATGACCACTAGCTCAAAGAAGTAAGAACCACGTGAAATTCCTAACAGTAATTATCAATGAGTGAAAAGTCTTAAGAAGCATAAAAGGAAAAGTATGAGTAGCAAGGAGAGTATAAATATAACCATTAGTGTCAAAAGGTATCATTTATGTGTTTACTAAAATGCATCTTTACAAACACAAAAATAGAAACATATTTCTTGGAAAAGGAAATTATCTTTGAATCATTTATATTAGCTGGACATTGTTATTCCAAACAAGCACGATCAGTACCTCTCAGACACTGTGATTCTCAAGATCAGTAAAAGCTAGTGCTGCTAGTGGAAAGGATCAAGATCCCCATGAAGGGAATCCTGATTCTTATGACCTGAAAATCTCAATTCAAGATATAGATGTCAATTCCCATTCTTAGGAATCTGACCCTTTTCTGAACAGTTCCTATGTCCGGAAACAATTCCGTCAAACATTTCAACTTTTTTAGGTATTTTGATTCTTATGCTCAAATACTTTCATGCAGTGTCTCCAAATGACTTCCCACATTGCTTCCTACGCACTCGACGTTTCCCAATCCCCAGATCCCCTTAAATTTGGAAATGACTGCTTTCTTTTTGTCCATGTTCACATGCTTTCATATTCCGGGTTCCATCCCAATGATTATGGACGAAAGGTTTCTTTTCTTTTCATGAAAAACGCATTTGCAACGAAAGTGATGGTTCGCTTTCAAATTTAGAGGGAATCGACTTTCCGAGAGTCTGCGAAGAATGGAAGAGAAACGTGGCTATTCACCTCCACGCTTCCTAGTTTGCTACAAGTTTCTCGAAAATACCCGGAAAACCGGCCAAAAGTAACTTATAAGCAACAAATTCTCCAGAAAAAGGAACAGTATAAAATTTATCTTGAAGGCAGATATCCAGTCGTTAGGCCTCATAGTTCACCACAGCTAGCAAACGACGGGTACTGACAGACGCGATAACAAAGTTATGAGCAAAATAACGAAAACCAGTCTAATTGAAACTCCCAAAACTTCTTCAGCTTCACAATTAACCATCCACAATTTCAAACCATCGCCCCTTCAAAAGTAAACAAGAAACCGACACACAAAAAGTCATCAAGACTGGCTTCTATGCCAATTCGCCAGAAAAAGGTGACCGAAAATCCCATTTTCTGCAATCCCAAAACCATAAACGAACAGAAGCAAGACGCCCGCAGCAGCTACCCGAACAACGCACCATAAACATGAACACAAGAATAAGAAAAGAGAAATTGGAACTAACCAGGATAGAATTAGGCTTCCCAATCGCCCATAGATTAACCTTTTGATCCTCCCCGCCGGTGACGACGACTCTGGACGATTTTTTCCCGATCTTCAAGCAATTCACATTCGAGCTATGCGCCACAAATTCCTCTGATCGACAGAGTCAAGGCAAAACCAACAGAAATAGCAAAATCGGGAAATAAAACGCCAACCAATACAAACTCCGAAGATCCTCCCACCCAACCCGCCGCCCCTACAATTCGTATACAACAACAGCAGTAGAAAAAGAAGAAAGAAACAAGAGACAACAAAAGAAACAACGAAACAGGAAACAGAAAGGAATGAGGAAGAAAAAGGAAAAGAGAAGGCCTTTCTCTTCCCCTCCCTTTGCCTTCCATGTCAGAGGATACGGAGCTTGTACCCACGCTTCATCCTAGAAAAGAATCATCCACACGAGAACGAAGCACGCGCGAGGGAAGAGCCGGCACGTGCCTGCGGGAGCCAGGAAGGACGGGCAAGCACCAGAGGAGAAGAAAGGATCTGGCGCGAGTCGCAGAGGAGGGAAGAAGACTTCGCTATAGTTGAGATTTTAAGAGAGAGAAAGAGAGAGAGAGAGAGAGAAACAGGGTTTTACTTTTAATTTTTTTTCACTTTTAAAATTTTTAAAAACATTTTTTATTTTTAAGAGATTAGGAGAGAGGGAAAGCGGCTTGTGGCCTGTGGGGTTCACACTTTCTCTCTCTTGCCACTTTCTCTTTCTACTTTTTTTTATTTAATTAATTATTTATTTTTTGAGTTGGACCAGGGGGGAAAAGTTAAACGTGGTGCAGGAAAGATAGAATGATCTTAACCCTTGGTTGATCCCATAATAACAAAACTGTCCCCCTAATTCAACAAAAATAAGAAAATAAAAAAACAAAAAATTATCGCTTGTCGGTGCCTAGGGGTTTTTATTCATTTTAAATCAAAATTTTAACGCTAAAATCCCGAAACTATTTTCTCGACAAAAAAAAAAAGAAAAACCTCCTTTACTTTAAATTGAAACGAATGTTTAAAATTAAAAAAGAATAAAAATAAAAGATTAAAACAGATATAGTATTACAATGTTAACCGAGTAAGAAACATTTTCTAAAAAAGAAAGCTTTGTGACTTTGTCTTACAGCAAAATTCTAGCCTTTTTATTTATTTCTTTAATTGGAGAAAAAAAAAACACGTAACAAGCATGAATATTCATTGCCATCAATTCTCTATAACTTTTCCTCAGTAAAAGCGTTCTATTTTTTAAAAGTAAAAATTTTCATGCAAGTAAATTTTCCCAAATTGCAAAAAAAGTTTTCTTTTTTTCAATTTCTCAGGAGAGACAATTTACAAGAAGAAATATCCGAAAAAAAAAAGTGAAAAACAAAATAGAGGTATAAAAATGACAGTTGAGCGGGTGATCTTGACAAACACGAAAAAGTCATTTCTCGATCATATGATTGATAAACACCTTTTTTAAAAATATATATAAAAGTAATTGTCGCCTTTTTGGAAATAACATTTATTCCATTGACAACCCTTTTTTATGTTCTTATTCTAGAAAGCCATTGGCCTTGCTCTTAAAAAAGAAGAAATTTATGAGGTCATGAGAGGTGTCCAATGGTAGCTGTGTTTTTATTATTTTCTTATTTATGATGGTTGGTTTCCCACTTTATTTGGTTGGTGGGTCCTCCATAAAATATGAGCTGAATATGGATCGGGTCTAACCGATCCGGGATTGGTTTTGGACTTTGGACCTTTCATCTAATGATCCAATAACCTCCTTGTATCCAAAATCTAAATCCAACAAGAACTACAAATTGCTTGTATAATATATTCCACAAAGCGTGTGGACTTTGGTTGTGGGTCAAGGACCACGAGTCTATTCCCATATCCAGATTTGCAAGTTGACTGGTTCTCTCATTCATTCAGATCCAAGTGAATTACTGCACGACACATCTATATTTTCAAAAGCATATTTTTATATGGGCATCTCAGAGATCCAATATCCAGATTGGGTCCATCTATATCCAACCCAGGCTTTTACAGTTGACATCTTTGAAGCAGGAAGCAAGGACGGATCGAGAAATTTTTCATGAGACGGATCGAATTAAAGTTTCTAAATTTTGATTAAGCCCGAAATATCATTTTTCGAAATTTTTATATAAAACAAGTGAAATATTTTAAAATTTACATATAGACTTTTAAAAGAAATTTTTTTGAAGTGGGGCCAGAGCTCATGCGGGCCCCTACCTTGGCTCCGCCCCTAGCTGGAGGTCAATGCATTACAAGGGACCAAGTGTTTCTTGATGTCTATATTTTTGAAGTAAAGGAAATCCAGCTTCCTTTGGGCAAAAAAGAGTTCCAAATGCATGTACGTGTTTTCCATATTGAAAACGAGGTAGACTTGGACTTTAGAGTTACTAAACAAAGTTTACCTATAAATTAAGCACATTATTTTCTAGGTTTTGTGTCCAACAAGAGCTCGATCTAAGAATGTCAATATATTCAATTCAGATCGGATATCCGATCAGGCCATTCTGAAGGTATTCGATACGGAAAAATAATTCATATTCGTTTAAGAAATCAGATCAGATTTGTATTTAAGAAATGACATTTAATCAAATTCGGATTCAGATATACATAAACATCGGCTGGGATTTGGATTTAGAGAGTAACCTTTCAGTTTTAAAGAAATATTTAATATCCGATATTCTTACACTTTGAAAATATGTTACAATTGGTTCAAAATTTGGAGTCGGATTTAGACTTGAATGTAAAAACCAAATTCGGATAATTTCAAATTGTGAAATTGGATTTCATATATGACTTTTTTTTTGTTCGAATTTCATCCATTAACATCTCTAGCTCCAGCAACCTGACTAGCCCAATGTTAGGCTGAATGCGATCAAGGGTCTCACGAGAGACATAAATTTTTTTATGAGGGGAGCTGAATTATAGTTTCAAATTTTCAACAGCAATCAAAATATAATTTTTCAAAATTTTTATATAGCATAAATGAGTTTTTTAAAAATTTACATATAAACTTTTTAAAAAGGTTTTTTGCCTGAGGAAGGATCCAAAGAAGAAGGTCAAGAGTTCAATATCCAGGGTATGCACTAAACAAGTAACCATTTTCCGTTTCCGTGAGGTGAAAGCTTCGGCGAAACCGAACTCAAGATTTGAAGGCACATCAGGTGGCTAGGTCCATCGCCGTCATCGAAACGAAGGTCTCACCTTAAACCTAGATGATCAGTTACATGTGGGCAGATGAGCGGTCAACGTCGTGGGCTCGCGGTCAGACCTTGATCAAGGGTCATGGGCACCAAGATGTAGACCGGGACCTGAGCTCACATGATTCCATCCAAACTGTAGGGTCGCTGTCCTAGCTTGACTTTGGTTGGTATGGTACAGTGGCCGCGGTTCCATCAATGGATGCAATTGCGCCTCGTCTCGATCTCTACTCATGCCCAATCAATGGCTGCTACCAAGAAATTGACTGCACCAATAAAGAGATATTCATAATTTGAGAGGGAGGGCAAGAATATTCAACACCACCCAAGAGTCATTGCTTTGTCCAACGGTAAAGTACTTCTCTGGACAAAATATATATATACATTGGGATAATCATCGACCTGTGATATTAGTGACACTTACACCAGATTATGTGTTCTTGATAGGGCTCATATAGTCAGTTTTTATTTCAAATTCATGAGATACCAATTCTCTATGCTGCAAAATAGAGGCCGCTAAAGTGTCAGTTGAATACGCCTATGTATTAACTATAGTCGCAAAATAACGTCTCGAAGCTTTAAACGGCATGGTTTTTCTTGTGTTTAATATGTTGAGCTTGGAAAAAAACGAGAAAAAATAAAAAAATGCAATAATTTTTTCAAAAATTTTAAAAAATAAAAAATAAAAAAAAATAAAATAAGTGAAAGGCTAATAACACAAACATTAGAAGATAAGTAGTTTTGCAACAAATAAAAATAAAAAATGAAAATAAAACTGTTTGGCATTAAAAAACAGAAAATAGTGAAAAACACAAAAAAATGAGAAAAAACGTGTTAAAATGTGTTTTTTTCGTTTTTAACGTTTTTTTCAAAAAAATGTTTTTTTAAACTTTAAATAGCCATTTAATTTTCTGCATTTTTTTTCAAAAAAAAAAAAACAGAAAACTATGATATTAACCTATAAAATCTACACATATTCGATTGAAGTGGTTAGTCAATACGAGATTGGTCTAAAGATTCTAGAGAAGCTCGAGTCCACAATAATAATCCTCAGCAGTACGATACAGTCGACTGTATCAACATAATTTTTCATCTTTACTTCTCCATAACAGGAAAATAAATCATAAGTTTTCATCATTTTTAATTCACAACATGTCCAAACAGGAGAAGGGCGTTTCTGTCATCTTGGGCATTTTAGAAAATTTGAATCAGATCTTGGCCAAGTGCGTGGCAATAAAAATTAGAACATTTTTTTTAATGTATGAAGAAGCTTCTCTGTGCCACCAGAATTGAAAAATAACGGGCCACCAGAATGATGTGGTCCACCAACCATGTAAATTACTAAGACCGTTCATACTTTCAAAAATATTTGGCTATTTTATAGCCTCTAGATGGTGTGAGGATGTCAATGAATCGGATATTACCTGGTTTAGACCCAATACCAAAGTATGTACCATATGTATGGTATAAGATCTAGAACCATATGGACCTAATTATGGACTTTTTATCATATCAACAATATCACATCAACAGATGTAAAACAGATGTAATGAATTATAAATCCAAAGTAATCAAACACCCCTATATAAGTTTTCAACAAGTGGGTGATCTACATTTACAGAGAGGGAATGTTGGTGGAGGATCCCATTTAGGGGTGAACAATGAGCACGGCTCGTTAATGCTCGGCTCGTGAATGAGTTTAAGCAAAGTCATTTGCTTAACGAGTCGAGCTCGAGTTCACGAATCAATTCGTTCAAATAATTGAGTTAAGTTCGAGCTCAACACATAACTATTGAGTCGATCTCGAGCCTTAATCAAATCGGTATATTCGAATGACTTTATGAGTTTGTCGAGCCTTAATCTAGTTGAGCTCGAGCTCAACAAGTAACGATGAATATCAATTTTATTCAAACGAGTTTGTCGAGCTTTAATCGAGTTAAACTCGAGCTGAACACATAACTGCCGAGTAGAGCTCGAGCTGCTTCCGTCGAGCTCTAGGTTTCATTAGTCGAGCTAACTCAACTTGGCCTCGACTGAGCTCATGTTCACCAGTAATCCTGTTAGGTCTGAATTTTATGACAAGTAGTCATTAATCTATAGCTAGCCCGTAAAACCCGAAGGTTAAAGGGCAAGGAATGGGGTTTCCGCTTCTCGTTTGGACAGTGGGGTTCTCACCTGATTATAATCATTAAAAAATAAATTAATAAATTCTCTAAAAGCAAACACATGCACGAGCAACAATTATGGCATACTTAAAAAAAAAGGTCTAAACAATACTTTTTTCAAAAAATTTTGTTAAAATTATCTTAATATTTAGATTCAACTAGTGGTGGAGTTGGAAATTTTTAGCTACGAGGCACTGATCTATCTTATTATTGCAATGGGTGGGTGCATGTTGGGCTACAAACAACGGTGTGAGTAAAATGGCAGAACTAAGATTTTTCATTCATGGGGCACTTGTGTAGGTGTCACAACTTTGGTGTGGGCACTACATATAAATTTAAAGTAATAATAATGTGAAGTTAACACATTATAATGAAATTTTTTATGGGTTGACATGGGCAGTGGCCCACCCCAACCAACGAGTGCATGGTTAGGCCTAAATCCAATATTATCATAATAAAACTTTTATAAGGGTTTACTCAGGCTGGGGTGGGCAGTTGCCCACGCCAGCCACAAAGTAGCTCCACTACTAGATTCAACAAAAATGGGAGAAGTGGGTTTGGACTCCATTTTTCGAACTGCACCAGCTATATCAATGGTCCTTCCACGTGATCCCCTACATAAAATACAGTTGTATCAATGATACTTTTTCTCAAGCTTATGTGTTTATTCATTTAATGTATTTCTAAAGGGTCATTAAGTAAGTAATCCTACCAAATCTTAACTAATCAAAGCGAGCGATTTGCCACTCGCTGATTCGGTTCACAAAACCGATTCTTATGACTCTTTAAGCACAGGATTTGGAGTGAATCGGACGAGTCAAACAAGCTCTCGACAATTTTCTCCGAGTTTTGAACGAGTTGAGCCGAGTCGGATGGCACATGTGTATGACATGATCTACGGTAAGCAGCCACATGATCCGACTCCAAAGTGGTTGGTGTTTTGTCCAGACTTTGGCCTCACCTTATTCTTATTTTAATTTCATGTTCCATACTGCATGGCTCCATTATTAAATGTGAACCAAATCAATATAAGTCGGGCTCAATACCGACCTCCATAATATTAAAGTCCATAATGGTTTGTTAGACCAAATTTGATCTGTTCCGAACATTTGGTAAACCAAAACCGCTTTTATATATATATATATATATATATATATATAGACACACACACACACACACACAAAGTTGTGTGTATGTGTGTGTGTAAACTTGGTTTCTATATATAGCCATGTTTTGGTCAAGAGGTGACCAGTTCACTTAACCTCCATACTGGTACCCCTAATCTCGAGGTCAATACTCTTCAATACCATTAGGATGGCACCCTCCAATACTTGAACTGAAGATGTGACAACTATACGCTACGCTACCTAATTTAATTGGTTGCGCTACCCATCATTTGGTGTGAGAGAGAGAGATAAAGTGTGTGTGAATACAACCCACCCTCTTTCAATCTCTTTTATTGTCTATAAAATAGTACATAGTTTGGCTTATTAATTTAGATTTAACCTCATCTGGAGTATAATTTTTTTTTTTAAGGAATAGTTGGGGTGGGGGAGGGGGAAGTCTATGGAGCGCAGACTCTACTGCTTTGCGCTAAATAGTGATACTGACTAATAGATGTATGAGTGGGAATAGTTGTAGGGGGATGCCCGAGGAGTCGAGACTCTACCCTTTTGCCCTAAATAATGATATTGACTAATACATGCATGAGCGGGAATAGTTGTGGGGGAATGCTCGAGAAGCCGAGACTCTAAGCCTTCGCCCTAAATAGTGATATTGACTAATACATGCATGAGTGGGAATAGTTGTCGGGGAGATGCCCGAGGAGCCGAGATTCTACCCCTTTGCCCTAAATAGTGATATTGACTAATACATGCAAGAGCAAGAATAGTTGTCAGGGGGATGCCCGAGGAGCTGACATTCTATCCCTTTGCCCAAAATAGTGATATTGAATAATACATACATGAGTGAAAAGAGTTGTGCAGGGATGCTGAGGAGCCGAAACTCTATCCCTTTGCACTAAATAGTGATACTGACTAATACATGCATGAGTGAGAATAGTAGTAGGGGGGATGCTCGAGGAGCCGAGACTCTACCCCTTTGCCCTTGGCTAAGCTAATTCTTGCATAAATATCTCATGAGAGTTCAGCATACCAATGTTTAGGCATGTATCGGAGACACTGGAAAATGGCCTAAAATAGTTGATTTGAGGAAATAACGGATAGAAGACCTAAGAGGCATAGCGTAGCTGGTCGGGTTGACGGGTCGGTGAAAAGTGATCATCAGTTCAATTCCAGTGATCGTTACTCCTTTGGATTGCACACGGTAGCATGCATGACTCTAGAGTCGAAGGGTATATCGTAGGTCTACTAGGTCCTGAAGCAACTCTTGTCCTTCGAAGCAGCGGGAAGAGGGTGGCTTTCACTTCTCTCATATTGCCAATAGAAGATAAATGGGTAGGGCCAATCAAACATTTTATAAACTGGATTCTGTCAGCTTCAATTTACATCAACTCTGTTCCTGCTGAAAAGGAAAGGTTTGTAGCTATTATACATACATCCACCCACCTACCTTTCTTATCTTCATCTGTTTCCAATGGGAAATGGATATTAGCGCTTATGAATGAAGGAATCCAACTGTCCAAAATTGATAGAATCAACTAAATCACATTTACATTTACTTAGGTGATGACATTATTTTCATGAAACAGTAAACTTATATATTGATTTATGGTAAACATTGTAATGTATGGCACGCATTGAAAATTCACGCTCAAGTTTAGCTGGAACGATTTGCATGTGTAAGGACATTCAAGCAGACATAAAAATCATGCATCGAGACATGTACAACGAGTTTTTAAAAACTTAAAAAGTTCAAATGTTTTGATTTTGATATCTTACACGAATTTCTTCGCACAGTCATTCCTTTTCATGCATTCACATTGCTTGAAATGTAAAATCTCATTTATAAGGTAGATTATGAAAATGAAGATGTTGAAAAACAAAATATGTGGTTGAATGCATCTCTCTCCATCCCTGAAAGAGTGAGAAAACAAATCTTTGTTGGGATGTAGCCTGAAAAAAATGGTGTCGGTGATCTGGTGGTGGGCCTTGCTAAACCGACAGATTTGTAGTCATACCATACCTCATGTACGGTGCAGTCGACAGTACTGTTGGATTATTAATTAGTCTCCGTTTTTTTCCTACGCCGGGAATTTTTTCCTACGCCGGAAACCCTCCTTTTTCACAGGCGTGAATCATGCATGCATGTCTTGTACTGGGCGGCAAGGCCGGTTCACTTGAAAGAAGGTCTAAAACTCGTAGTCGGTGTCACGACCCAGTGCGCTACTTTCTTAAGCCATAAATGAGGAGCTTAAAAGAAGAAATTTTCTCATTTATAGGAGGTTGATCGTTTCATTACGTGCTTTTGACTTAGCTTATTTGAGTAGCCCATTCTCTCTCGTTTCTATATGCTTGTCTACCCTTGCTTTTTTTCTCAATGCATCTTTTTTGCAATAATATATATATTTTTTATATTATTACAAGTATATATGTATAAGAACTGACGTAAGTAAATAATTGATAAACAATTTCCACTATTCATGAATTATATGAACTGTAATTATTCTACACCAAATGTCATTCTTAATCTCAAATAGTTTCTTGATCGATCATTTTTTTCTCGATGACCGTTAAGTGTGGTTTTTCATTTTATTGTTGAGAGATGTAACGTGCCCTTTTCTTTGGATCTCTTTCTCTACAATTAATTTGTTTCCGATAATAATGATAATTTTCTCAAATTATTATTAGTATTTTTGACCTTGTACATACTTGGCTCAATAGCTGCGTCACATTTAAATAAAATTTTGCAACTGCATGATTTGTTTTGTGCGGGAAATAGTGCTTGAAAACTTCTTTTCCAATATTTTAACTATTATATATGATCCTCTGTCTGTCTGATCCTCGTCGGTACTTTCAAAGTGTAAATTTCATTGCAATGCTTCCAACAATTAATATCTACACAGATTGTAATGGAAAACTAAGAGTTCAGATATACTTCTTAATGTATCTCACAATTAACAATTCTCGCATAAAAAAATTAATAAGCATTGATTTTTTTTTTTCACAAATTTTAAACTATGTTGGAGGTATTTATTGCTCAAATCAACTAATATAAACTTGCTTCATTTTAATCTTAATTGTTGGTTGAGCAAGAAGAATACTTCATTCTACCACCGCACAAGAGGGCTGATGCCCCTACCCTTCTCCACATCTTCACAAGGTAACAGGCTTGCTTTCGATACCTCGGGATGGTGCTCCTTCTCTGCTTCAACTTGCATATCAGTGTCTCCTTCCCTCATTTTTGTAGCACAGAAAGTTGATGCCCTTAGGATTCTAAATGAAGAGGGTCATGCCTGTTGTCCTTGCTTATCCACTAAAAATTGCTCATTCTTAACTTCAAAAAGCTTTTTTGAATGGATAGATGACCAATAATTAGGAGATTTAAACCATGCACCAAAGTGTAAAACTTTTTCTTCTCCTCTGTTTGCATTTTTGAGGCTTTTCTTATGACATGTTTTGAGTTCTTGAATGCTTGATTTGGAGATTTGCTTAATCTTGAAGCTGCCTTGATATGCATATTCATGTTTTATAGACAAAATGTAATATTCTTCAGATTAATATGAACCCAGTTCTTCCATGAGAATTACAAAAGAAAAAGGAGGTATCCTTTTTTAGCGCCACCCTTTGCCCAATAATTGTAAAAAGAAATTACTTTTTTGTAATTTTGTAATAAGGGTCATGCTTTTCATAAAAAGTTGTCAAATAGAGGTCAACTTTCATTAACTTCGGGTGAGCAAGGAGTATTAATCCCACCGCCCGAAAAAGGCCCGAAGGCCCCCCATTCCCCCTGCCTCCGGGGTCCTGAGCTGCGTCGGTGTCAGCGATAGCAACGGTGCACCCTTCAGCTTAGATGCCGCGTCCTACCGCCTTAAGACACAGGAACATAACGCCCACGGGAATCGAACTAGATACCTGTCTTAGTACAAGCCCCTAGCTCAACCAGCTACGCTATGCCCCTTGAGGCGGTCAACTTTCATTAACTTGAGAAACAAGAAAAAAGAGGCTAAAACAATAAAAACATAGTTTAGTGATAGAAAGTAATGCTGAAAAAAGAATATTTCATTTTTCAGGTCAGCATAATTTCAGTTCAAGTCCTTATTTGGCCATTTTCATGAAAAGTTTGACACTTATTAGCAAAACAACTAAAAGTGATCTCTTTTTTAGAATTATAGCTAGGCAAAAGGTATGCTCCAAGATTTGGAAAAAAAAAATCCTAAAGAAAGAGAGCGTCATGTTTATCAATTGAACCAATGGAGGAGTAGAAAAAGCTTTTGGCTGATGGCTACTATATTTCAGAAAATTTCATTTCTTAAGGGGCACCAGTGTATATAAACAACAAATATTTGTTGGCACTTGTACAAAAATACAGAAAAAAATATGGGGCAACACACCAGCCAATATGTGGCTCCACTACTGAATTGAACCACATAAAATCCTTGAGTATATATCCATAATTTTTTTTCTTTCTTTTATCAATGACAGCCATCAAGGATTCAGCTGCTTTCAAGTTTCAGTATATTGCAACACCTTGTTACTTAAGATAAATAAACGTGAATTCAAGACAGCAAAAAGATCAGTAATCACATCATCCTGTAGGTAAGTCGGGATTGAATGACTAAAAGTCAAGTCTATCCTCACAATTCTCGTGTCACCTTGTTTATCCTGAATTTGCTGTGATTAACTTTCGCCTCAATTGGTTGCTACTGGACATGAAATTGCACAAATGAAGAATTGATTCAAATTACTCTAAATGGGAGATGCAACACTCGTTGGTTATTAGATCTAAATCGGATTTATTGACATCTCTGAAGGGAATGATCATTTATAGAGGAAATCGAGGGAGAAGAATAGACAAGGCAAATCAGAACTGGATCTATTCTCAAATCACCAATAGTACGGCTTTGTCAACATTGTGAGCACAAAGGACACTTTTTTAAGAATTGATGGGACATTATCAAAGCTTTCTCTCTGATGTCACTAGAACAAGCTCAACAGGAAAGCTAGTGTCCCGACATGGGTGCTACAAATCAACATAACTATGACTGATTCTCAAATAAACAAACAGAGCTACCAATGAGGAGATGACATTATAATAGGTATAGTTCAATAATAGCGACTACCCATCTCGGGAATATGCCTGTAATAGCGAATAATTGTAAGTTTTCGTTGAACCAAGTGCTACATACCAAACAGTGGTAAGAATATTCTATCAGTAGGTAAATTCACTCATATGAACACTTGCATTTTTTAATTTACCCCATTTGGTTTCTATGAACAGGGAGGATCCAGTTCTAGGGATCAAAAACTTGAGAGAAACTCTACAAATTAAGGTTCACAACAATGAGGCACTAATGACTGATCAAGCACAAAGGAAATTTAACCTTATGAAGATTAGCACAAGTGATTTAAGCATGAAAATGGTTCTAGAATGTTGAAATTCCTTCATTTGTGAGATCCTATAGAGATAAAATAAAAGAAATTGAAGAAAAAACAAATCTAACGACCCTGAAGCATAAACTCTATCGATAATGTCTTAAAGAGAATTAACAAGTTGAAAGACAAACCTTCGGCATTTAATATAAGGTGAATGAGTGCAAATATGAGTATCCTTTAAAGGAAATGATACGAGTCGTAAAGACATGCTTCGAATATTTGTGGGGATTGAAGAATCATTACGACATGCTAGGTCCGTGCCTTTGATGGATGCAAAATGGAGAATTTAACTCTCATTATTGTCATGTTGTTGCCACCAAGAACAAAATCAAACCGAAAAAAAAAAACGTCAAAATGATAGTCAATCATTTTTTGCTAATGGAAATTGAGGGCAAAATGTCTTTTTTTTACCATAGTCTGCTCACTGAATTAATAGGACTCGCCACATGTATTGTTCTTTTTCAGCTCAGCAAGATAGAGATTCCAGGCAAGGCAGCTAAGGATCAGCTTATATCAAGCCTCCGAGTTCCCACTGTAATTAAATAGAGTTGTTTTTATTTGATTATGCATTTGCATTTGCATGACATGTAAAAAGAGTATGAAAGTGGATGATTTCTCAGGTTAATATGCTTCATCAAAGGAATAATGAGACAACGTGCAAGATATTATATTTAAGGCAGAGAATACATTCTTCTCTCATAGAGCTATGCTAACGTAAACCAACTGCACAAGTGACAGGTTTCGTCTTGATCCTCGTGGTTGACAGTGCGAATAGATTATATAGTTTCGTCATTTATAAGTTTGTGCAATCTTTTTATAAATTTCTAACATGTTGAATAGGATGCGTCCAACAATGACATATGAAAATCATAGGCATTTTTAAGGGGACAAGAATAATCAACAAAATGTGTTCAGCACGTCAAATTGAGTAAATAAGAAGAGCAAAAAAAAAGTTAAAATTTCAAAATATGTTTGGTAGAACTTGTGATGGAATTAAGTAGACATTCTCGATGGAGACCTTTCTGAGTTCTTCAGATCTTGGTCAGAGCTCATTTTTGTGTGTATTTCTTCATTGTCATGGAATCCGTTTCACGAAAATTAGACTAGAAAAGGAGTCAAAGATTAATTGTGCCTTTCAATGCTTGATTTTAATTGATCACACTCATTTTATGCAGATGATGCTTCATTTTTGTAAGAGATCAAAGGGAATTCCACTTCATCTTTCATTGAATTTCCAATGCAATTTGAAGAATAATTGTCAGGTTTGTTAATCAGTAGTGAGAAGACTTTCATAATTCCTTTCAACTCTCAAGTTTGCTTTCAACGCATTTATTTCATAACATGATTGAATAGATATGAAAGTAGAGGACTTCCCCAGAAATCATTTGGGTATGCCACAGTACCTTTGAAGCTTTCCCTCTTCGCCAGCATTTTTCTTGCAGTCTCAGAAAATTGTTACGTGATAGAGATGTTGATTCAAAAATTAGGTGACGCGTTGAGTACTGAATGTTCGTATGATGTTGGGATGGACAAGAGCATGTGCTAAATGATCTTCCGGCCACCATAAGGCAAGTCGTCGACCACACACTAGGAACCTGTAAGCTGAAAGATACGCTGATTCTAGAGAAGATAACCACTTGCAAAGGGAAGGAGAATGGTTCAAGATTTACTCCACCCGTCCAATGCAAAGTAGAAAGAACAATCCTGAAATCTTGTACAGTATTGTTGGTTCCTAGGAACTTTTCTGTAAGAGATACCTCTTCCTTGATCCTTAACAAAAGTCGACTTCCATTGAAGAAGCTGGTAGAGAATCCTGCTTATTAGAGTGGTTGGAATTGGCTCTGGCTAATTTGTGTCAGAAACATGAAGAACCAGTGTATCAGTTGTTCATTAATTGCAGGATAGGTAGCAGCATATGTACTGGATGAAGTCGACGCAAGGTGGAAGAATCCACCTGTGAAGTGCGGATACCAACGGCTGCTTCCACCTCGCCGGTAACTTTTTTCAAGGCGACGTTCAGGAAAAGGAAATGGGGCGCTGGACCCGTATCCTTTAGAGTGTTTGATTGCCTTGGATATCAGATCCTTGGATCTCCTTCATGAAATAAGAAGTTTAGCAATCCGTCGATTATTAGAGATCTGACCAGGTGGGGGGAGGGAGGGCGGGTGTTCCGGTCTCTCGTGTGGATCTTATAGAAGGTTTCGGCGGAAGGTCCCTCGCCTAGGGCTGTTCATGGGCAAGTTGAGCCAGCTCAAAATCAGCTGGAGTGTCTTGAAAGAAACTTGAAATCGGTTCGAGCTCAAGTCGAGTTCGATTTCATTAGCTTAAGCTTGACTCGAGTTCTTAAAACTCGAACTCGGCTCGAGAATCCAAAGATTGGCTTGAGTAGAGCCAATCATTTCACTAAAATTTTATTTTTTTAAAGCAAGAGGCAGCATATAAATTTGACCACATACCAATACTTTTTTTTTATAATTTTATGAGATATATTTATTTTTTTTTTCTCAAGCTTAACCGAGCCGAACCCACTTAACTCGAGCTTGATTAGTTGAGGCTGTCGAGTTCATTTCTTAACTCAAACTTGACTCGTTTAATAAACGAGTCGAGTTCGAGTCAGCTCAACTGGTTGAACAGCCCTACCGTTGCCTTGACTCAGTCAGGGAATCCCACTTGCTCACTTGTTTTATAAAGAAATACAGAGTCTGGCTTAGGGAGAGCAAGAGGGATCGAGAAAGACCAGCTCCTTTCCTTATTATCAGAAGCGACATGCTGAGGGTTTCTCTAAACCCTCGGCCATGCCGAGGGTTGTGTCAAATAAAGAAAGAGAAACCCTCAGCATGCGAGGGTTTCTCTGCGATGGACGGTGATCACATAAAGAAACCCTCGAGCTGGAGAAACTTGAAAAAGTTACGTTGTTAGTGCACATGCAACAACTTAAAAAAAACAAAAAACAAAACCTCAAGCGCCACAAAGATTTATCTGTGTAAATAATATTAGTTATATGGCTATTCAACGGTTTAACAGCCTTATTTATTTATATTTACGTATAACACTTTGTGTCGAAGCTAATTTAGTTAAATGTCTTGAGAAAGCACAAGGACCCAGCATCAACACGGTGCAGCAGCCATTTAGGAGCAACATAGCTTAAGGGGCAAACGGCATCATGAATCAACCCATGAAGATTTTTACGCGTGCTGTAGCAGGGTGACCGTAAAGTTGGTTCGTAAAATAAGAAAATATCCATAGCCATTACACTTGTTCACACTGCAACCATAGAAAATCGAGGAACAGAATCACAATCTCATTGGAGGCCATGCAGATATCTTTGTGCCTTTCGCAAAAATAGATAAACTGGTGGGTATCTGATAACCCCCAGCTTACCTATTAGGAAACAAAAAAGAAAGGAGATTTGATCAAAACAAGCCACCTGAAAATTAACTAGGAAAACCATTCATCAATAGCCCATATACAAAGCCACTACCGAAAAAATTACAACAATAATTATCAAATTCTGGATTATGACATCAATCAGCTCAAAAAATAGGCACAAATCGCCCCTACATTGGCGGATGAATGAGGCTGTACAATTGATGGTGCATAGGTGACAGAAAGAGAGTGATGCACGAAATGAGCATGTCAGCTGTTCAGTGACGTCTGGAGTAATTTAGACAGCAACAGATACTGAAGTTTCATTTACATCTAGCCTGGACCTTGAATCAGGAACAGTTTCAGAGGCATCACTTTGGAGAAGGCTCCGTCTGTGTCATGCGTGTAAAAGTGACTGAACGATCTCGGACATCGGTGGCCTGAACTCTGGCTCTGGCTGCAAAATCAGAATTATATCAAGATCAGAACTGGTAACACCTGAACCTAAAAAACACCCAATGCTTATTCTGGTTGAATAAAGAAACCCTTCTTGGCCTAGTAAGAGAAATATCTTGTAAATCCATTCATAAAAGTTAATATTCATAATATGAATTCTCATAGACGAACATAAAAAGTAGGGGCAGGAAAGCCAGTGAGATCTTAAATGATGGAAAAAGTGGCATTTGCTGCTTTTGAAAGGAATGATAATTGACTTTCCTCCGCTTTCTTTCACTGCTGAGAGGATCTTTACTGAAAAATATTCTTCATGTCCCTACTCTTACAGAATATTGCACCATTTCATGGTCATTTCCGACATCCAATTGAGTCATTGAAATGCCAGAAACACATGGAAAATTGCCTTCTGAAGGAAAAGGTCATTTTGTGCATATTGCCTAAACTATAAGAAAGTAGAGGCCCATCAAAGTCTGAAGTCACTTTGAACCGCATATGGTCTGATTAATAAATTTCAACATTCGTACTCTAGTACAAATGCCTAACCAGAAAATCAACAAAGAAAGAAAGAAAAAAAAAAATAACCGGAGATAGTTAGTTCCAGAAACCGGTGCTTGCCTGAAGACATAATGAGATAATGTCTGCAAACCGTGATAGTGACTTGACTGAGTATGCTCCTTCCAGAGCAGGGTCAACCATTCTTGATAGTGCATCAATGTCATGAAGCTGAGGAGTTGCCCACCTTACAAGAGAGTGCTCAGCTCGAGGACGTGTCCTAGTTATCATGAAACAAAGCTAAACTCAGTGAAAATGATCAATTTCAATAGTTAATTGGCATTGGAAAACAGTGTCAATCACTCACACACACACACACACACACACACACATATACATGCAGAGACAGATGTATCAAGTTTTGCCAATATCAACTATGATGGTGACACTACCACTAACCTGTCCAAGGGCTTTCGACCAGTAAGGAGTTCCAACATGACCACCCCAAAACTGTAAACATCACTATGAATGTTATAGATCCCAGACATGGTGTACTCTGGTGCTCCATAACTAAAAGATCCTACCACATGTGCTGAAACCTGTAACCATGAAGAACATTAGGCCTACTAGTGAAAAACTTCATCACATGCATCACATAACAATGACCTTTGTTACCTGGCTAGCACAAGAAGAAGAATATAGCGAACCCAACCCACAGTCTGAAAGTTTTGCAGAAAACTCATCGTCAAGAAGAATATTACTAGATTTGAAATTGCGATGCACGACTGGTGGTTGGCAAACTTCATGAAGGTACCTTCATCACAAGCATGGCAGTTTAAATTCAGAGGCACATTTGGCAAAACATCAAATCTATATCTGAAAGTAAAAGAGAGAGAGAGAGAGAGAAAGAGAGAGAGAATTTCTTCCTTACTCTAGAGCTTGTGCGGCACCTCGAGCCAGCTTTACACGAGATTTCCAGGACAGTACTTTATTGTCCCTGTCTGTTGAATGTAAGGCATCATGTAGGGTTCCATTGCCACAATATTCGTAAATTAGAATTCGTTGGTCATGCTCAGCAGAGTATCCAATGAGCTTTGTGATATTTTCATGATGCAATTTAGAGATGCTTGAAACCAGCTTTAGAAATGCTTCCTTTGTATGCAAGGAGGGATTCACGGTGTCCAACTTCTTAACAGCTAACATCTACAGGAAATCTACGATTTAGTGAAAGCAAAAAAAAAAAGAAATGTGCAAACAAGAGAGAGGCAGGGAGAAAGCAAGATCTAGTCTACGGATGTTTAGTTACCAAACATGCAGATAGCAATACAAAATGATAACTGATGCAAGAAAAGTCTGGGAAGAGCAAGCTTAAGCAATCCCAACTCTTATATAAGCTGCATTTTTATCACAAAAGATCGGGCATAATCAACATTAACACCAACTGCTAACAAAAACAAAAAGAAAAATCTCCATATGGGTCATTGTTCAAAGGCTTGGAAAAGGAAACTTCTCATAAATCTTTCAAGTGGAACTGGGGTGAGATGATTTTCTTATATGAGAGGTGAAACTTTTAGTGCTTCTGTGATATCGACAAAAATTAACAAGTACATTATCTAATGTCACATGAATGATCGGTTTGAAGTTTAAATAAAGTAGTAAACTACTTTTGAGACAATAAAAGCCATCAAGGTAAAAATCCATGAGCAACTCTAAGGATGAAAGCAGCCCATTGAACTTTAGCACATACTCATTGATCCATTGGCATATCCAGATGCTTGAACCATACTTTGTGCATCTTCCTCCAATGAAAATTTATCGCATCGAGATCATAAAAAAAAAATCTTTCACATTAGAAGACCCATTGAAGAATCAGAATTCAGAGAGTCTTCAGCACTTCATGTATAAAGCAATCAAGTGCGCTTGCACCTAAGTTTATTTATGCCAGAGGATACTGCATTTGTTTTGGCTTATTGGTTACTCTTACTAAGTGAATGCAAACAGTCAGTAACTGCATAATGGTCCTACTGAGATATCTAACTTGAGTGGTGATCACAAAAGTAACTCTAGGAAAAGTAAAAATACAAGGATTAACATGCTACATGTATACTTATGAGTTTGATATAGTATAACCATGGAACTTAAGGATCTTCATATGAATGCAAAGAAACATCCGACATCCATGTACAAACCAAAAGTCATTGCAAACTTATTAATTGGGAAAAGGACACAACGAGGAAAGACATGCAAAAGATAAATGATCCATATTCCATACCTTTCCATCAGGGAGCTCTGCCAAATAAACACTTCCCAAAGATCCTTCACCAATAAAATTATCCTGCCCAAAACTGTTTGTGAATTGTTGAAGATCAGAAATCGTGTAAGATACCACATCTGAGACTGGACAAAGTGGTTTCCTGGGTTTTGACTTGCTCAACTGTTGGGAGCCAACATTAGTGGTGGGAGGAATAACAGGGGCAAGATGATTTTGTTTTTCTGATTCAGGAACCACTGCAAGTAGTACTGCTTCATTATCATGAGATGTAACATGAGCAGTAGGAGGTGCCAAGTTTCCATCTATTCCAGCCATATTAATTTTGTGGTTCATTGTTCTTGTTTCAACAGCTTGATTTGAAACTGTATAGATAATACATGTGAAGTAAATCAAAATCACTCCTGATGGTCCAGTACACCAAAAAAACAGGTTAAAAGGGAAGCAGGATTTCATGAACCACAAAAGCAAGCATGTTAGGAATTAATGATTACCTTTCACAACATCACTGCTTGGTTGCATCAAATTTTCATTTTTCTGATGATTCTTTTCAGATTCACCATAAGCAACCATTTCATTTCTTTCAACTCTATTTGCTGCTGTGTGTCTGCCTCTTGACCAAGATGTACACATAAAAATAATCAAGATTACTATGCCGATGGCCATAAATAGAGCAACAACTAGGCCAATAATCCTAGGAGTGGTGAAAAACCCTCTGGAACTAGATTTGTTCGGGTTAACAGTTGCTGATGCATTTTTCAATTGCCCTTCAGGCAACCCTGGACTAACTTGAGATGGTGGTGGTTGAGATGGTAGTGAACCAGGTGGTGACGCCACAGGGGTCACATTGAATGGGTTTCCATCCTTTCTGCACAAAGACATTAACAGGTAAGAAAAATTACTTGGTAACTAGACCTTCTCCACCAATTGGAGAAAAGGAAGTAAAGGCTTTGAGCATACTGAACAGATCAAGGAATAAGCAGATAACCTGAAATTTGGGATGTTGGTCAGCATCTGTGGGGGCACAGGACCAGAAAATAGATTGTTCTCTATGTTCCTGTGCTAACAGAAGTACTTTGAAATCAGTAATGGCAAAAACAAAAACAGTTATTCAAGAAGTTAAGGTTGAGATAAAAAGGAACATACAAGTCTTGCAGTTTTAGATCTTCTAAGACATTAAGTGTTCCAGTCAACTGATTATTTTGCAAGTGCCTGCAAGACAAGTAGTTTATGCAGTGAATAAGCTGCCAACTAGATAATACAGTTCATTCAAATTACTAAAATATCCTTACAATGTAGTCAAAGCTGACAAATTTCCAAATGAAGCTGGTAGCTGACCACTCAAATTATTGGACGATAGATCCCTACACAAAAGAAAGAAAGTCTAACCAAGGTGGCACATCGATATGCACATGTGAGCGCAAGTGATAAGAAAAGCAGGCCAGATTTTATCATGAACACAATAGTAAGACAAATGGAATCATTTTCGACTTTGATGGCCCTCAACAGGATATGAAGCAGGACCACACTGGATGGCCTAGGATTGAAAATGCAAGAACTACAGTAGATGCATGCACATATGCACATAAACATACCTGCAGATCGTGCAAATGCATGTTTGAGTCAGGAAGATGGATCAAATTTACAAATTTCCTACGCTTGAATGGTCTAGCATTTGTTATCAAAAATATGAAAAAAGATGCATGTATAGGTACGTGCATCCCTGCATGTGTGCAAGTACACATTTTGATGTGGGAAGCTGAAATTAACTTACAAGTTTATCAGACCAACAAGGGTCTGAAAGACATCAGATATCGGCCCCGTTAGGAGATTGTTGTTGAGTGACCTTAATAAGAAAGCAACAAACAATTTCAACTATACATATTGAAATTGAAAGATAGGCCTTATTATTAGTTGATAACTAAATGAAATCTGCACATACATGTCTGTCAGAAGACTAAGCTCTCCTATACCACCAGGAATGCTTCCAATAAACTGATTTGCAGAAAGAAAGCTGCAATAATAGAAAAGCTCAACGTTAGACAAGCAAAGCCATGCAACCTTAACAAAAGCTCATAGAGTTTGAACGCAAACTTCAGGAAGATTTCAGAGTCACCAGCACATACAGGCGCTGCAAATGAGGAGGCAGATTCTCTGGGATGATCCCTCCGATGTGATTGTTGCTCAGGTCCCTGCTTCACATGCCATGTCATCGTTACAACCATCAGAAATTAAAACAGAAAAAACAACTTCCCTAGTTCACCAATACAACACAACTCGGTACCAAATCATCAGGCCAGTTTCTCCACAGGGAGAATGTAAGGGGCAAATTCAAAAATGCCTCCATGGCTGATGAAGCTTTAAAAAAATTGTTGAATAATCACAGAACAACAAACTTAGCAACAGGAAGATAAAACTTAGAATTGGCAAGAGTGCTTACATTGTTATTAAAGTTGTAAAATTCCCTAATGCATCACCGAGCTGCCCACCCAAATTCGCAGCATTAAGAATTCTATCAAATTTAAACATTCAAGATGTAAGCAAATATGGATTCTGTTTAAAACCAGCAAACGGTTGTACTCCGTAAAATCATCAAAAAAGTCCAAGCACATCATACATTGCTGTCATGTTGGGACCAGCACATTGCACGCCCTGCCACCCCTCACCACAAGGATCTCCACCAGAAGCAACCCATCCAGGGATTGCAGGTGAGCCCATCGCCGCATAGAGACTATTGATGGCATAGACTGAGTATCAGAAACATCAAAACAACGTAAGCGATTACATAAATTGATAAAGATTCTTAGAAGCGCTCGCAGCAAAACACTATCTTGACAAATTGAAAATGAACGTTGAGCATGATTTGTAGGCTCACATTTCACATGGTCTTTATCAAATACCGATAAACCTAACGGCTAAAAACTGTTAATCTTACCGTCTTGAGAATTGGTTACGCCGTTTGTAATTGGTAGCGACAAAGAAAGCACCAAAAAGGTAAATATCGGCCGAAACACTCTCAAGTAAGCATTATCCGCCCGCCAACGAACCATTCTCACATCAAACTCGTAAGTTTGCAAAGATTCCTGCAACCAAAAACGAATATAGATAGCGAACAAGAGATTAATCGACATTCTCACGCCAAACCAACATTCAGAAGAGTGACAAATCCGTCACAAGCTGACAACAAGCTACTGGACCAAAACTTTGACCACAAACGCAACTATTTGAGCAAGACAAAGACAAAATCACAAAACAAAATGCACGCTAAGGACCGAAACTCAAGAACCGCTCAGGTGAACATCTCTTTCGATTAAGTATCGCCCGTACACCAAAACCGAAGTCTCAAGATACACATCAAGACGAGGAAAGCCACTTTCACCAAAGAATTACCGAACAGAACAACCTCCGCCTTCACGAGCTCGAACCAAAAGCCAAAGAGAACGAAAAACCAAAGCAAGACAAGAATATCCCTTCATCCGACCCTAGATAAAACGCTCCTCCTCCCTCAAAGCCTCTCATAGAAACAACCCAAACCCGAAACCAAAGATCTCGACTCCGAACTCCATCGCCAGACCGGCATTGAGCTATGACGCAAGAAAATTCACCCTGCACCCGCAGTTCCCGTCGTAACCGAACAAGATTCTCATGAAAACCAGTACAGTTCCTTCGCAGGGAAGGAAAGAGCAAGAAGCACGAAAACCAAAGCAAATAAAAAAGAAAAAGAACAACACATGGAAGAACACAGGCCCCTAACTCTAACCTCTTTTATAAAGAAGAAGAAGAACAATAACAAGATCGTGGTGTTTCCGTCTTCCTCTTCACAGAGCGCTAACAGAGAGAGAGAAAGAGAGAGAGCTAGCTTTTCCTCGATTCCTAGTAAGAACGGAATCCACCACAGAGAGCTGCCTCTTATACTACTCCAAGGTGGAGCGTAAAATTTCGGAACTCAGAAATTCTCTTAAATTTGCTGTTTTTTCAGTTTAATTTTGTACCATTTCTCAACAATATCAATTTCAATAACTATCAAACTGCCCCTAGTTTTTAGAAAATGTTTTAAGTGCCGACTCTCCTCCCAAAGCCTATGACGTGAAGTCTCTTCGTTCACGTCACGACACCGGTAGCGCCACGGCGTGGGGGGCGGAGGAAGGCGGCCCGTCCCTGAGTGGCGGCTTCGTTATTTTTGCCTGTCCGAGGGGTGGAAATACAGGACCCTGAACGGAGTGGCTATTTCGTAAATTCTTGGAACACCGGAGGATGTCGCCGAGATTTTGCCATTCGAACACTATTAAAAAGGGGGCGGGCCCGGCAGCCCTCTTTCCGTGCCCGTGAATAATTTTTTTTTCCCAACCCTGTTTGTTGGAATGCCTTTCCCACATGTACGGTTGAGAAGAAATTTAACTACGGAAAATCAAGAAACCTTCTAAGAAAGAGAATTCGGAAATGACCAAAGGGATCGTGTGCTCATAAAAAAGGAGATTGGCCAACAAAAGTAAAAAGTGAGAGGTGAAAAAAGTTTTAGTAACCAAAATATGTCTAAGAAAATATGTCACCGTTTGAACATATAGCTGCCGAGAGTGTCCACGTAGACACAAGCGGAACCAAGATAGGGCCTGCTTGGACCCTCGTCTCACTTCAATTTTTTCTATATATATATATATATATATATATATATATATATTTCATTGAGTAACCCAACAATATTGGACGTTATGGGATGATTAAATATTTAAAAATCATTCAACAAGCATCACAACACATAAACATCAGTATTAGTTATTGTGTAACATAGGATATATATATATATATATATATATATATACAAACAAGTTGGTCAAATGTAAAATCAATTAAATGACATGTCATTTTGGTTGGTTAACATATTTGGACGTATATATATATATATATATATAAACAAGTTGGTCAAATGTAAAATCACATTAAATGAGAGGTCGTTTTGGTTGGTTAACATATTTGGACGCTCAGATTCAGAATCTTGTCATATTTTTATAATAACTTTTTGTTGAATGCTGGATGGATTTGAAAATTTCAAATTTATCTTCAAACGGGGGACAGACGTCCTTGTCTTTACTGTAGGTGTTTAATTTGTTAGACATGTCTTTGATTGTCATCATCAACATTATCCAAACTCCTTCCCGTTGATCGTGACTGTGATCATAAATATCGGAGCTTCTTACAAAATTGGTAATTATGCACCTTCATTTGTAAAATAGAAAAGTATTTTGAAGCGTTGTCGTCTCTGGCCGATTCTAATAGCATTGGCATGGAGAGAAAACAAAGGAAGGTGGATATGAAGCAAGAGAATTGTGAGTGGACAACTCTTTACGTGTTCCAAATTTATTCACTTTGTCAATTATTTTCCCGAAGTCATAGGAAAATATCTTGGGAAATGAAGTCCAACATTTTCTCTCAATTAAGACACAACAAACATTCCCAAAGTCATAGGACAATGTCATGGGAAATGAAGTCCAACATTTTCTTACAATTAAGACGCAACAAACATTCCCAAAGTCATAGGAAAACGAAGTCCTACAATTACGACACAACAAACATCAGGTGCCGACCCCACTTCCCGTGCCCCTCAAGGTCCAAAACTGCTTTAATGCCTGATGCGAAACAAACACCCATAACTGAAAGATGTGAGACCCACATTTCCTTTTTGTGGTCAGTTGATTCTACTTTTCCCCTCATTTATCACTCTCTCTTTTCTCACCTAACAAGGTGACAAAAAGCCAGAGAGACCCACCCCATGGAAAATGGGTCCCTTCTAACTTAGTGGGACTTACTTTCTCATTCCCACCTTCCAACTAAACCCTCAGTCACCAAAACAGGGAAGTTGTTTTCCTTCTTCACGAAGGAAACAAAGGCATGACCCTTGAAATTCCAAGTGGGCTAAAAGAAGCGTTTGCCAAGGCTAAGAAAAGGAATTCCTCATCAAGAGGAAGCAAATTCCTAAAAGCGAATTGCAGGGCTTTTAGAATTTTCGATGGGAAAACGGATCTCTGGTACCAGATTGGTCCCGTGGGCCCCAATGGACAACGAAACAACCTGATGGGCCCCACCGGCATCGGGTCCTTCATCACTATATATATATATATATATATTTATATACTATCAGTTGTACAAGTTTGTAGGTTTGTGCATCACATGGAAGGCTTCCCACGGTCCCACGTGCTTGTCTAAAACGGATCGGGTCTAAAATGTGTGGGTATTGTCCAGTCTTAATTAATTGGATCAGATCTTTGAGTCCTCTGACCCTGATTAAGAGCTTGATGTCGACGTCCTCTTCGGATTTCAGATCTTAGTTATTTTGATATTGTTTCCTCTTCAAAAGATAAGAGTTAAAATATTACTACCGCCTAAACAAACAGAAATTCCTAGCTCTGCCGCTAGTTGTCGTTGTTTATAAATCGAGGTTAGTGGCCGAGTTAGAAAATTTTGGCAGGAGCACTAACCAATCTCTTGCTTAGGAGAATGAGTAATTGCAAGGTACTGACTCAGGTCTGGTGTGGTCATCAAATACGGCTGAACCTAAGTTCAACCTAATCACAATGCAAGATTTAAGGAGGTACTGCCCATGCAAATCACACAGTACTTATGTAAATAGATACATATGTATCTATACTTGAAAGTTAGAACCACTAAAGTAAAGTTGGTGAGAAGAAATGTGAAAGGTCTCAAAGTTGCAAACTCTTTCATTCATTATTGCTTGAGTTTTATTCCAAGTATTATTATCATGGACAGTTGAGGTTTAAAAATTAATATTTTTGAAGTTTGTGTTGTAAGTATTGGTTGACGGGGAAAGATAGGTAGGTAAACCTACGTAACTAATTGAGTCGGACCCACGAGATCCAAAGTGCCGTTGGGAACCAAACCAGATTTGGATAGTGGACTTCCCAAGAACTCCAAATTCCTCAATTCCGTGGGTCGGAGAGTTAAAGGCAGCCAGCAAGGCTTCAACTAAAAACTGTCAGATCTTTATGATAACTTTGATTGTATACGGGAGGGAAGCAGAAATAGGACAAGGACACGCCATAACTCGGGGGTGCACCCAAAGGTCAAGTCCGGACGCTTAGCCAAGCGCTACCAGTATATAAAACAGAGAATAAATGATCCATTAAATAACAAATGTTTATGAAATTAGCATAAGTAATGAGGCTCAATTAAGCCCACCGTGAAGGGAGAGCCAATTTTGAGAAAAAAAAAATGAATGAAAGTTTTTTCGTGGAGAGACATAGTGTAGCTAGTTGTAGAGGTGAACATGACTAATGAAACCTCAAGCTCGACTCGGCAATTATGTATTGAGTTCGAGTTCGACTTGATTAAGGCTCGACAAACTCGTTTGAATAAAATTGATATTTATCGTTACGTGTTGAGCTCGAGCTCGACTCCATTAAGGCTCGACAAACTTGTAAACTAGCTTGTATATATCAACTTGATTAAAGCTTGACAAACTCATAAACTAGTTTGAATGTATCAACTTGATTAAGACTCGAGCTTGAGCTCGGTAGTTACATGCTGAGCTCAAATTCAACTCGATTATTGAACGAGGCGACACGAGCCGAGCTTTAACGAGTTAGAGCTCGAGATTGTTCACCCAAATAATGGTAGTTGAGCCACAAAAGCTGACATAAAGAACTTAGGAAATGGAAAAGGTGGTCGCACAAGAACGTGAGGGTTTAATTTTAAAACTCACTCCGGAGTGGACGCACCTATTTTTTGGGTCCTTTTGGGCAAAGGTGCTACGGTGCCTTGGGAAAGTTTGCAACGGCCGACCAAGAAAGGGAGGGCCAAAAGTGTCATCAAAATTACCCGAAGACCCTCGGAAACCTGAATTATTTTCAAGTGGGGGGACGCGTGAATGAGGACAAAGGGAATGTGGTCGGTGCGGTTGCGTGCCTTTTTACCAGGCAGTGACGTCCAGCTTGGGAATTCAATTTTACTTCTCCGCTGGGAAAAATAAATAAATAACGTTCCCCAAGAGCAAGAAATCTCTAGAATAAGGGCAAAAATGCCATTTCCATATTTCTTTCTCTTTCTCATGATTTTTTAATAAAAATCAATCCACATGATCAAAGAAAAGAAAAGAAGATAGTTTTTTTCTTTTTTAAATGTTCGTGATTTTTTGTTAGATTTGAATTTTGGCTCGCATTATGAGTCGCCAACAAGGAACCATATGTGTTTCCTATACTTTGAAATTAAAGTACTTTCGAGGCATTAAAAATCATCACGGTGAAAATTCCTGTCTTGTGACAAATAATTTCTAAAAGTTTCTCATTTTTTATTACTTTTAAATTGTGGGTATTGATGCACATTATCATGTTGAGCTGGTTTTTGAATGAAAATTGGAAGCAAATTGGTATACGCAAAAGAATCATATAAACTCCTTATGCTTATCTAAAGACGACAAAGTGTGACAGCCTTTCATGCTTTTTCAACTACGAGACTTCAAAAACTTTTGTAATCCAACTGGATTCTTCCTCGACATGCATATCTATCTACTCATCAACTTAAATAAGGATTCTTTTCTTAGTTTTCAACCTAGAGAAACACATCTTGAGTTCAAATACGAGCCATTGTATTTTTTAGATTTGAATTCAGTTAGCCCTACCCAGATTTAGAGGTTAGACTGTCGACCCGCCACCGAAGAAAATCCTGGCTCCGCCCCTGTATTTATAGTACCTGACTCAGTACTTACTTTCATGCCTTAAATC
The DNA here is from genome assembly GCF_008831285.2 of Nymphaea colorata. Classification (NCBI taxonomy): domain Eukaryota; kingdom Viridiplantae; phylum Streptophyta; class Magnoliopsida; order Nymphaeales; family Nymphaeaceae; genus Nymphaea; species Nymphaea colorata. The sequence continues at coordinate 7,617,007 of NC_045148.1, read as the reverse complement.
GACTATTTTTAATAAATAATTGTTATTTATTTGAGTAAGCCTATCCCATATTATGAAAATTTTAAGAATTAATACATATAAATGATAATCATAAGTTTTTTAAGTTCTTGGTGTTTTCTAATCTCTCTAAATGACGAAAAAATGTTTTTTTAGGCAATGAGCTTTGGAACTCTTGTTTTGACTTACAACCAACGTCTTTGAACTATGTTCTTAAAAAATAGAAGGTCAACAAAATGGGATGAGTAATGAAGAGCCATTTTGAACTTTGCCGACGTTAACTCTCTGTACTGCAAAAAGAAAGACATCAATTTCATTACCTCGAAGCACTAAAATCAAAGAGAATAGAGAGAACGGGGAGACTTCGGCTTTCACTTGAATAATCGGATTAGCCTTCGGTTCACTTAAATTGCAGATTTTGAAAAAAAAAAAATCACGTTAAATACATTGGCAAGAAAAAAATGCGGCCAATGTGTCTCATTTATAAGTTTGTAGTTTATCAGATTAAAGATTGATATTCACCTTATCAGCAACAAAAGATGAGAAAGAACTAGAAACCATATCTTGGATTACTTCATTTAGATCCAAAGACAAGTCCTTTGTGACTTATAAAATTATTTGAACGTTTGAACAAAAACCTATATAAAGTGCATATATCTGTAAATTAATACCTCACTTCATTAAAATTTTATATATTAATGGATCTATCACGACTTAGAACTTGCTAATGAAGAACACACCAGAACAGCGTGAGTTGAACAAGCAAATTTTGTGACTAAAAGTGTTTGCAAGGGCGACTCGATTGACAGCAGATTTTAATTTTTCACTCAAAGAACAATCTTGTAGAAAGGGAACAATATCATGAAGGAAACTTTTTGCATGCTTTGTCTTCTTTCAAGAATTTAGAATCCAAAGATAATTTTCTACTCACTCTTTTGCTTTTCCAAATCCATCATGTGCGTGTCTTGTTTTCATGTGCTCCCGCATCCGCTTGAGTATACGCAAGAGCTCGGATGAGCCTATGTATTCAATATAAAAATTGCATGTCACCAGATCGGATATACATTCAATCATATATGTTTTTGAATCCGATTTTACGATCTGAGTCCTATCTGAATCTAATTTTTATATTCATATCTGAATCCAAATCCGAACTTTGAACGGGATTTTGCCAATTTTCAAAATGTAATAGTATCAGATATAGGATATTTGTCCAAAAATAAGTCCGATTCGAATCCATAACTGAATCCGATCAGATATTTATGTATGGCTGAATCTGATTTCGAATCCGATCTGATTTCTTAATGGATATTAAATTTTTTTCCATATCCGATTTTTTCGGATCGGTTCGATCAGATATCCTATTCCAATCAGATATATTGACATCCCTGGTTGGGAGAAATCATGCCCAAGTTTGTGATCTGGAGACCATGTCAACGGTTCATATTATGTCGGATTCAATCCATGGTGGAGCTAGGAATTTTTTTGGCCAAGGGGCATTAGTTTTTTAAAGTTTAATCTTGAAGGATTTTTGTATATAAACAAGTAAAATTTGATAATGTCACCTCAATTTTTTTTTAAATTATATGTAAATTTTAAAAAATTTCACTTGTTTTATGAAAAATGATGTTTCAACCCTAGTCAAAATTTAGAAACTTTAATTCGACCTCTTCCTAAAAAAAACTTCTGGCTCTGTAGTGGCAAACTATGTTACGTTCTTCAAAAAAAATCAATTCAATATTGCTTTGATATGCCCCATTCATAAGGCGCAACGTTTTCTATATTTCCATTTTTTGGAACTTTTTTCTTATTTATTTATTTTGCTATTATTGATTGGTTAATTAAAAGATAAAATTTCCTAAACATATATTTTTTATAACGTTTTGATTCGGAAACTGGTTTTAACTCCGCTACATTGGTTTGCACCCAATGTACAACGCGCTACAAGCATATATCCATGTCAAATGTCCCTTAAATTATTATTATTATTATTATTATTTCTAGTTTGAACTAAATTGCGTATGAATTTGGTATTCTGTTTGATTGGATGATTTTGCGTCAAAATAATTTATATTTGAATACGGTAGACCGTTGCAACAGATTGGTAAACATTAGCCCATCCACCAAAGTTGGATATGGATAAATTTATTATGTAAGTAAGCAACTTGCCTACATGACATAGAAAAATCACCTAAATTTGGGTTTACCTAACAAGAGGAGAAATTGCACCTAAATGAGGTGAACTGGATCGGGGTCCTAATTTACTTAGCCGCCTGTCTTTCTGGGAACTAGCAACAAAGGAAAAATCCAAGTCGGCAGCTATTTTGGAAAGAAGAAGAACTAATTCCTTAGAAATTTTTATTTTTCTTTAGGCAGTGCAATACAAATGGATATGACATACCGAACATCTTTGTTTGATATATTATTGTTGTTATGACATACATTCCTTGCATTAATTTTACTCAACCAATTAATAATAAGAAAAAAAAAATTGGTATACTCCGCAAGCAGAAGATATTTTTATTAGTTTTTTGAGATCACAACTCTCCTGATAATCAGAAGTAGGAAATTTCATTTAAAGTTTGGTGCTTATCTAGAGGATCTTAACATGATTAAACATAGATTCCGCCCTTAAGAGAGGTCACTGCCTCCCTTTGTGTCTGCTCCCCTCAGTTTTCAGGGAGCATGTTTCGAAACTTTTTATGCTTCAGATGTAAAGCACACTGGAACGTGAGTGTAACCACTCCAAAACTCGAACCTGAATCCTTAAAGGAGGCAGACCACCTTGCCTCCCAGTACGCTACCACCCCACGGGGTAGTGATGCCGATTAGTTTCATAGTTAAATTCCACATTTAACTTCTTCTTAAAGTGCTATACTTAGTTTATAGTATTTAATATAGTAGATTAATGTTTAAATGAGGTCGATTATGCATTAACACACTTATTATTTCGTCGCAGGTAAAATGCAATAATCACCTGATGCCATACATCAGACACCGACAGATGCATGGGATCAGGTGGTTGGCAAAATAAGGTTAACACATAAGTGGCCCTCTAATTCAACCAAACCATGCAGTTTTCTTGGAAAATCAAGGTTTTATGTGAGGACTATAAAGTAAAAGCCAATTCCCAAATACAAAATCCCCATACAAAAGTAGCAAGCTCATAAAATAATAAAATAATGCGGAAAGAAGGCCCCAGCGAGTTCTAGCTTTTCTGTTACTGTCGCTCTTCAATTCAACTAAAGTATGCAGTTTTCTTGAAAAATGAGGCCCAAATAAAAAATTCTCATACAAAACTAACAAAGCTCATAAAATAATAGTAGATCGTGGAAAGATGGAACTAGTGAGTTCTAGATTTTGTTATTGGCGTATCAGCCTTGATCTCACCTCAGTTTCAACGCTTCACCTAGTTTGATTTATTCACTTAATTTATTATTATTATTAGTTTGTTGGTGAAGAGGAAACTTAACATTACAGAAAAATGGAGAATTCATGGTAGTTCGCTGGAGTTCCAACAAATACGGATGTGAAATCTAATAACTCTTAATATAAACACCAAGTGGTCGATGTTCACTTGTCACATATCAATCTACATGTTAGAAAACCCACGAAAACATGAATCTGTCTTAGTTGAGTTTTTTATTTTATTTTTTATTTTTTATTTTTTATTTTTTATTTTTTGGTCTAGTGGCATATAGAAGTGTTGGATTTGGGATAAATCTCTACTAAGATTGACTTTGTTGATAATTAGGCAAGAAGTTAAGGCCTAAAGGGATACTAAACTTGCATTCAAAAAGTTAAATTTCTCCCACTTGTGTGTACTCTAAACTTGGAAGAGCTGGCGAGAAAACCTTTATTTTCCTGCAGGATTGGAGGAAAGATTAGTGCTATAACGACTGATCCCAATCTGTCTCTTAGTAGTTTGGGTTCTACAGATTAGAACAGTCAATCACTTGATATTTTCATTTATAATTCCCACAAGATTATTCACAATCTTAAATGTAAGTCTAAACTTTTGAGATGTTACAATTCATCATTCTTAAGACACATGTGTCCTCACATGTGTAGGGATGTCAATGAATCAGATTTTGGATCAGATATATCCTTAATCATATCTGATTTTTCGAATATTCATATCTTCATATTTGAATTCGAATAAAGAAAAGTGATATATGAATCCGATCCAAAATTTGATTTTACAATCCAAATCCAATTTTTATATTTATATCCGAATTCAAATTTTGAACCGGATTTTGCCAATTTTCAAATTTTAATAGCATTAGATACTGGATGTTTGTCTAAAAATGAATCTGATACAATCTGTATTTGAATCCGATTAGATATTTATGAATATCCGAATCCGAATCGTTCAGATGCCATTTATTCAATTCGAATCCGATCCAATTTCATAATCAGATTTTTTTTTTTTTTTCAGATTCAAATCGGATATATTGACATCCCTACGCATGTGGGAGTGATTTTAATTGTAATGACCTTGCTGACGGATTGTAGCTCACTCTCTTGCAGGTTCAATTTAAGCTTTAGAAAAAAGTAGGAAGAAAGACAACCAACCACTTAACAACTTTTCTCACAATCTTAGATACTAAAGTCCCTCGCCTCGAAGTTAATATGTCCCAGAATAAGGATTCTAAAAAAGAAGAAAATGATTTGAAAGTACAAGCACATTAATAGTAGATCTAAGTGATTGTGTTTAATATTGGTCGTACGCAGGAGCAGAGGCAAGGTAGGACCTGCATGGGCCTTGGCCCCGCCTCAAAATTTTTTTTTAATATACATATAAATTTTAAAAAATTTCATTTGTTGTATATAAAAAAAGTTGAAAATGATATTTCGGCCCTACTCAAAATTTTGAAATTTAATTCGGCCCGCCTCATGGAAAATTTCTTGCTCGGCACCATGGTCGTACTCTGTTGGGTAGAAGATTCATTTTGCTTTGCTTCTTGATTAAGCTAACTGTTTCGGATAATGAGTAGAAAAACAAGTGACGTGAGTGAGATTTACTTTATCTAAACGTCTTAGGAACTTAATAAAATCGGAGTGTTGCTTTTTATGAAACAACTTTTCTTTTTCTTTTTTCAATTGGCCAAGAGATCTTTTCTTATTATTGGCCGCAAATTGCAAGGCTTGGGGATCTTAGCTCTTTAATGTCAAGATGTTCACAAGTCACTCTCACCAAAGATGAACAAAGTTCTTTTGGTTTGTATTTTCATTATAAAGCAACTTTTATGTTTCCAATCATGATGTCTTCTTGGTAACTTTCTTTGCTTAAAATAATGTGAATGTGAATGATTTTAGAGCCGCCGGCATATTTAAGAGACAAGTTGTAACAAAGTTGGCTGATAAATGTAAGAAGTGCAACTTTTAGAAAGTAGTGGAAAAGTGCCTTTTTGGTACTGAAAGTTGAGTTCTAAGCCTTTTTTCAAATATGAAAGAAATGACCATTTGATAAGATATAAGAAATTTGTTCATGGTCTAGTTTTGCTTTTAATTGAAGAAAGAAATCAAAAAACAAAAAAATGTGTTGCGTTTAACCGTGTTTGGATATAAAAAAAACCTAATTACTTAAGCTTCGTCTCATGAAGCCTCAAATGTTTTCTTTATCCCATATGGTACTAGGTCTGCTTTAGATATTTCGAGATAATACATCTGTTATATTTTAGCTTGCATACTGGTGTCTATTTTTTTAAACACATGAAGTTGACACCATCAAAGCTTGAAACCATAGTTACAAATAACGTATCAGAGTTAAATAGTAAGGTTTTTCTTGAGTATAATATAGTGAGTTTGAAAAAAAAAACAATATTTTTTTAAAAATTTAAAAAAAATGAAAATAAGAGAAAAATAAAATAAGTGAGAAACTAATAACTCAAATATCAAAAGATAAGTAGATTTGCAACAAATAAAGAAAAAATGAGATTAAAACTGTTTGACATTAAAAATATTTAAAAATAAAAAAATAAAAAAAAATGAGTTTTTTTTTTTCAAAAAAACACGTTTTTTAAATTTTTAAATGGACATTTAATTTATCATGTTTTTTTTTTAAAAAAAAACCTTGTTTTTTGTGACTATGCATGAAACATAAACTAACCGCATACCAGCCCTTGCACCATTCGGCTTTTAAGAAAGTAAAATCTACCCCTACCCCATTATCAGGATGGGAATTACATAACCTAGTCTTTTCTTGGATGACAATGATCCGGTCTTAAAAGCTACTTATAAAGTTGATGAATAATTAAAGAAAATACTTACAAAGAAAAGCTTTATGATAATCTCTAGTACAAATTAAACAAAGTGCCTTTCACACTGTGTTTCTACTTTGAAAAAAAAAAAGTGTGAAAAGCTAAATTAATCATGTGCCCTAAAAGCATATTAAACTATGCGAGAAAACCCATGTAAGCAGGGTGTCTAAAATTATGAGCAGAATGTTGGCATCCAACTGAACATTTTTTGTTAGGAAACTCTCATATAAATTTTTTAAATTTTGACTAAAGTTGAAATATCATGTTTAAAATTTTTTTATATAAAGCAAGTGAAATTTATCAAAATTTACATATAATTTTTTTTTTAATTGAGGTAGGGCTAGGGCCCATGTGGGCCATACATTGGGTCTGGCTTCACACGTATCTATCCTTCTCTCTTTATATTGCAGACCAAGTCATGGGTAATCAGGGGCAGAGCCAGGATTTTCTTTAATGGCCGGACCGACAGTCCAACCTCTGAATCCGGGTAGAGCCAATTGAATTCAAATTCAAAAAATACTTGGCGCAATTAAAAAAAATTATTTATTTTTTTTCATTGGCCGGGGTGGGGCCATGGCCTAGGCGGGCCCCTCTCCCTCCACCCCTGTGGGTAATACAGCCGGTTCGACCATGTAGTTGGTTCGATTTTAGTGGATGGTATTGAATTGAGGGTTGTTGTTCTCGTGACCTCTATCTTTTCTGAGAAGTCTCATCAAACATGTGGAGAACATGATTTGTTGGTAACATTTATACTACCCCCATTCAAACACGGCGAAAAGTTTTCAAGATAAAAATAACTATTTGGACAACATCAATTTCCATCTCAAAACCAAGTCGGTTCCATGATCATCTGAATTGAAATCTGAGTTACCATGAAAAAAATTCTTGCCAAAAAAAATGATGCAATTATATGTTTGGATCAATGGTATCATCGGGATCATCACCATGATTTGACAGAGATCATCTAATTTGAGAGTTCTAAGTCGATCGTCTGAGAACATAACTTCTTTTTGACCAAAACTGTCGATCAGCTTGAGTAGCCAAGAAAAACGACATGGGCAATAAATGCAGCTTACGTGAACAAGTTCTTGACCTCCTTGGAAATTATTTCAAGGTCTAGAGCCGATATGGAGTCTTCTTTTACAGATTTTTAATATAAAGCAACCTAAGAAAAAGGCCAATTCATGCTAATAGCAGCACAAATTGGTGCATAAGAATCAAAGAGATCAACTAGCAGAGATGTAAATGAATTAGATATCAACCATGATCACCACCACCTATCGAATTGAATCTAGTAACACATCTGAATCCAATTGCCAATTTGATATGAACATGACATGCAGTCGCATAGCCGAATCTAAATCCTAATTCTATATCCGACAGGAAATCTATATCTGACCCGATCATATATAAATTTCAGATCATATGTTATTTGAACCTGATTTCGATTTTAATGAATCTGACGCCAACCCTAATATTTTTGGTGGTATGTGTGAGGTGAAAGCCACCTCTTTTCTCTGCCCCTTTGTGGATTCACTGTTTAGCTCGGTTAGTGTGTTCAGGACTGTTTTATAAGGCTGGGCATCCGGTTGGGCTGCTCCCGGGTACCTGATACTCGGCCCGACTCCTTATCGGGTAGGCCCGGTGGGCCCGATAAGCTAGATTCGGGTTTGATAATTTATTTTTAATATGTATATATATATTATAATTAATTATATTTATATATTATTTTATATTAAAATATATTTTTAAATTTAATTGAACCGAGCTCAATTTTTTGATGTCAGGCCGACCCAGACCCAACTTGTTATTGGACTGAGCCGGCCATGCCCGACTTGTTATGAGGCTAAGCCGGCTTGATGCCCAGGCTTATTGTTTTAGGACCTATATGGTTCTATGATGCACCCCTTTTAACTTGAACTTGAGTTTGATGCATACCCGCTATCATATTTGATGTAGGAGAAATTAATTGTTAATTAATAATTTTGGTACCCATCTTCATAAATAAATGAAATGACAAGTCCAATTTAATGGTTTTAGGAACGTGGTAAAGAGATTTGATTGGGAAAAGCAAACGGTTTTGGACCGTGGCATTTTTGTTATTTTTGTGGCTTTGACAGGGTAGAAGCGCGGAGAGGACAGAAGCAAGTGGCAGTTTCGCAAATATTCGCTCTTCCAAGGGTATCATCGAGAGAATTCAGGTATAAGTAATGCTGTAGCTTTTGATCGGTGGAGAAAAGAAATTCCCTTTTCCATCACAACACTACTAAAAAGGGGCTCCGCAGCCCTCTTTCCATGTCAACAAATGAAAATTTTTCCCAAACCTGTTTGGTGGAATGCCTTTTCCACACGTATTGTTAAGCAGAATTTTAACTACGGATAATAAAGAAAACTTCAAAGAAGGAGACTTCTGAAATGACCAAAGCGATCCTGTGTTTATTAGAAGGGAGACTCTCCCATCAATGAAAGTGCAAAAAGTTTTTGGTTCTTAAATAACCAAAATATATTAAAAAGTTTTTGGTTCTTAAATAACCAAAATATATTAAAATTTTTTTGTTATTTAAGAACCAAACAACTTTTCCAAACCAAAAACTTTTTAATATATTTTGGTTATTTAAGAACCAAAGAACTTTTCCACCGTCCACTTTTACCTTTGCGGGGGAGAATCCTTTTTTATTTACAGAGATCGCTTCGGTCATTTCCGAAGCGTGCTTCGTAGAAGCTTTCCTTATTTTCCGTAGTTGAGATTCCACTTAACAATACACGCCGAAAAAGCATTCCACCAAACACGTTTGGGGAAAAGTTTTCACGTGGTGACACGAAAAGAAAGCCTGAAAAATGGAATTTCTTCTCTCTACAAAAACAGGCTGTTGGAAAAGGACAACACAACTTGTACATGAAATCTGATTCCGGAATAAAAATTGTTTATTCCGGTGAAAAAAATCTCTTCCCCTGTGTTTTCACAAATTGGATGTGCTCCATTTGAACCACTATTTGTAACTCTTGATCTTCTACAGCTAAAAGGCTTCGAAAGAACAGCATGCCGCATGCCGCAATCAGCAGAGACGAAGTCAAGAATTTTTCATGAGAGGGGTCGAATTATGGTTTTAAATTTATGACACGAGTCAAAAATATCATCATTTTTAGATAAGATACATGAATTTTTTATTTGTAGAGCTAGGAAATTTTTGTCATAATTTTGTTTTTTTGTTGCCTCAGTTTAATGTTTGCCATTTTCAAGCAATCCTAATTCTCCTAATTACCAAATTGTCCCTGGTTCTAGACTTTATTAAAATGTTCGCCCTCCGCCGGAAGCGCATGGTATGTAGTCTTTCATTTCCGTCGCGCCACCGGACGGGCCATGGCGTGGCGGTTTCGTTATTTTTGTGGCTTAGAGGGGCGGAGATACTGGGAGAGGGGACCGAGTGGCGGTTTCGTAAATGCTGATTCTTGCGATGGTATCATGGACATTCCAGATATGATGTTTGATCAGCCTGCTTTTGTGGAGAAAAGAAATTCCCCTTTCATTCTAAAAGGAGGCCGTAGCTGTCTGTCCGCTTGACCAGATGAACTTTTTTTCCGCAAACTTGTTTGGTGGAATGCCTTTTCCACATGTATTGTTGTGCGGAGTTTAACTACAGAAAATAAAGTTTATAGGCAAGGAGAATCTCCAATCAAAGTAAAAAGGGAAGGTCAAAAAGGTCATTGGTTCTTAAATAACCAAAATATAATTCAATAAAAATTAATATTAAAAAAAAATTATCGAGCTGAACCCGGCTTATCAGGCCCACTTGGGCCGGCAGATAAGTTATCGGGCCGGCCCGATACCTTTTTTTCTGGGCCGAGCCTGGACTTGAATTGGGTCAGGTATTGGGTACCCACCAGGTGGCTAGCCAGATGCCTAGATTCGAGCCAAGCCAGTGCACCAACCCTCTCAAGGCTATATGTGGTTGTTCGGGGCCCAAACATTGCCCATGCAATTTATCAACAAAGTGCGAGTCATTTTCAAACAACAATCCGAAGAACATTTCCTTTCACACTCCATGTTTTTTTCAGAAAATACTAGTGGAATAAAGTTTGAACTAAGTTGCATCACGAATATAAGAAAGACAAAGAACAACTCATTTTTTGGAAGCATGTTTTTCTAAAACATATTCGAGGAACAGAAAAATGAGTCACTAAATGTTCAATATTTAACTAGTATGTTTTGAAAAGGCCTTCGAGTATGAAATGAAATGTTCTCCAGATTGTTGTTCGAAAATGACCCATACTTTACCGTTGAACGCAGCGGCTACAGCTGGTTTCCATTGGTTCAAACCATATTGGCATAGCAGTGTATCTTTTATAAATTTTTAACTATGTAGAAATTTTTATTTTTGAAGAGACACAATATATAAAAATAAGTAAATAATTGTGAGATATCTATGTAAAAATAAGGAAAAATCTTGTTGCCGGTGTGGGCAATTGCCTACACCAGCTTATATGTAGTTCTGCTGCTATACACAACCAATTTGCTAAGAACTGGGAAGAAACAACCTACTTTATCAAAGGCATATCCGAAAAAGGCCGTCAAGAGGATGAAGAAGTGGGTGGACACTAAATGGCAGCCTATCGACCCGAACGTAAGCAACATCAAGGTACAGAGGTTTGATGATAGGAGAGTCTTTTGAAACAAAATGGAGTTGCTGAGAAAAAGAAAGAATCAACATCTCTTGAAAAATATAGATAGAAAAACAAAAGAGAAAACAATGCGGAACATACCAACAGAAAGAAAAAAAACTAGAGTTTCATAACATTTTTTGAACTTTTTGGTACCATACAACGAAAAGAAGAAACCATTGCATTGTATAAGGAGGAACTTGAGCCTTGCTTTTTTATAGCCAAATCACCAATTTCAAATGGTAATTATAGATTCAAAATAATTAAAGTAAAATTAAGACAAATAAAGTAGTTGTAGGTTCAAAAAATTTTAACTTGATATGCTTTACTTTTTTTGATAGAACGAGTTTAATTTGTTTTTGCATTTTATGGAAAGAAAGTATGCATTTGAGAAAAATGAGTGGCACTCCTAAAAAGATGACTTCATTTATGTGTCTAGTTACCTTTATTTGTTTGTAAAATGGAAAAGTAGTTTGAAATGGTTTTTCCTCACCCTTTGGCTGTCTTGAATTTGGATTTTAAAATTATAATTCGAATTAGAATGAAAATTCCAGTTTTAGTTTTACTTTATTTTTGATAGTCTGAAATTTTGATTTCGAAATTCAAAATGATATATTTGATAAAAAGGTAACTAAAATTATAGAACTAGACTCAATTATTTCCCAAAGTTGTGGGAAAATCCTGGAAAATTAAGTCCAGCTTTTTCTTGCAACTAGACACAGTAAACATGAGGTGCAAGCAAAAGTGACAAAACCCTTCCTTCTGTTTGGTTTATAGGAGTATGTAATGACCAAAATACCTTTGATTAACTTAAAAAACATTTTACAAAAACAAAAAAAAAACTATAAAAAAGTTACAAGTCTAAAAAGTGCATTTCTTTGTTAAAATTCCTAAAATATTACAAATCCTCCTTTGTCTTTTCTTTGGATACATATTTATTAGGTGGTGCACACAACTCGATCTCTAGAGTCCAAAGTTGCTTTAATGCTTGATGCGAATAAACATAAGGTGACCCGAGTCGAAAGACGCCGAACCCACATAGTCGGAATGCTAGTGGTCCTATATATATATATACATAGACGTTGATTCTACTTTTCTTTCCTTTTATTTTCTTTCTTTGAGGTGAAGGCGAAAAAGAAAAAAAAGAGAGAGACCCACTGCATGGAAAATGGGTCCCATCAAATTTACCTGTGACTTACTTTCCCATTCCCACCTTTCGGCGAAACGCTGCTCGAACGGGGAAGTTGTCGTGATCTAGGAAAAGGAATCCCTCACCATCAAACACGATGTTCCTTTCAAGAAAAAAAAAAAAAAGACGATTCGGTTTGACGGATTTTGAAAAAAGGCCAACTTCTGAAAGCAAATTTTCATGGCTTTTTAGAATCTCTCATATGACCATACGCTTTCCGCGAATCCGCGGGCCCCACCAGCATCGGATCCTTTCTTATCGTAAACTGTATTAAAGTTTTTAGGTCTCTGCATCACATGAAAATGAAATGCTTCCCACCTAAAACGGATCGGGTCCACAACAGATGCGGTATTATGAGATCCAAATGACTGGGATCCGATCTTTGAATCCCCCAGGTCTGATTAAAAGTCCACATAGATCTAAAGTATATTGTTGTTGTTGTTACTTGTTTGCTAATGTGGGAAAAGGTCCATAATGAAACTCATTGTTCTCAACGAGCTAAATATCTTAAATCCGACCTAAGATCCATACCTGAAAATATATGACATACTTTAGATCCATAGATCTAAGTCTTGAGGATCTAAATATCTTAAATCCATACTTGAAAAATCTAAACTTTACTAACTTGCATCGAGAAAAGGTTTACTTTAGATCCAAAGATCTAAGTCTTGAGTATCTTAAAACAGAGCAGATCAAAGGCAATCGAACGGCTCCTCAAGTTGCAAAGCATAAGATGAAGCTTGATTGGCAATCTAACTATTCATTTTTTATTTTCAAATCTAAAGTTTTGGAGGTTCCAACTGCTGCATTTGGTAAGGAGGAAGTCCAAATCCCATGGATAAAATGCCAATTGTATTCTTCTGTTGCTTGAGTTTTTTTTTTTTTCTATAATTGTTATTATCAATAAATATTCGAGGTCTAAAAAGAATTATGTTTATGAAGTTTGTGTTGCAAGTATTGGGTGACAGGAAAAGATTTACAAGCATCCACAATGGTTAGGAAAAGCGGAGCCACATATCGGCTGGTGTGGGCAGTTGACACCAGACCTTCAAGGTTTTTTTTTTTTTAATTTTTAAATTAATATCTTTAAAATTCATTGTCACAAAAAACTCATTTTATTAAAAAAAAAAACACTTATAAAGCATGAAAAACAAGTCAACCATATAAAACATGAAAAAAAGGTGTTTGAAAAAATACCAAAAAACAAAAAACACTTATAATATCCATATTATATGTATTATAACCGTTTTCCTCTCTTTTTTGACGTTTTTGCCGTTTTTTATTAATTTTTATTTTTTTATAATTTTTAAGATGTATTAAATATTTTAAATTTTTTAAAAATTCACAAAGAAATTTTCGAGATATACAACTTTGCCGTATTATACCAAAAAAATTTCTTACCATATAATACTCGTACACATTTTTTTTTGTGACAACACTTTAAATATTTGTTATATTATGTATAATAAAAAAAAATTTCTATAGTTAACTGTCAGATACTTATGTGATAATTTTGGGTATCATGATATTTATGAATATCCGGGAGGAAAGCCGAGCTCCAAAAAATAAAACAAGGAGAAGGCATAACCTTGAGGTGCACCCAAACGTCAAGTCCCAACCGGGAGGAGGTCAAAAGTTTCATTGAAATTCCGAGAAGACCCTCGGAAACCTGAGTTATTTTCAGACTTGGCATGTGAGGGAACACAAAAGGGGATGTGGTCGGTGCAGTTGCCTGCCTTTTCACAGCTGTTAAATCTACTTTTTTTTTTCATTAGGGTTGAAAACAAAATTGTCGGGTCCAACTGGACCTGAGTCCTGTATTGGAGGTTGGACCCGGTTCAATATAATAAAATTTCATTTTCCCGTATTTTTTATTTTGTTGTCTTCCTCTTCCCCCTTGAATTTACATCAAATATTAAGGGTTTCAAATATAAATTGACAGCGAATCAGATAACCAACTGTTATAAAGTTGATGGTCGGGTCTCACCTGATAACTAAGTGGAGCTGGCTTTGGGCTAGTAGGAACCCGATTTGTCTAACCTTGGGCTGGCCTGGCCTAACCGATAACTAAGCGGGCCGAGCTTGGGCAGCCACAAAGAATTTCGAGTCAAGCCGAGCTCGACTTTGAGGAGTCTTGGGCGGGCTTGATGCCTAGCCTTAGCGGTGGCGTCCAACTTGAGATTCTAATTTTACGTCAAAAAAATAAAAAATTTACGTCTTGAAGAACAAAAAATCTCTAGATCAAGGGCAAATATGTCATCTCCTTATTTTTTTTTTCCTTTGATGTGATTTTCATTAAAAAAAAAAAAATCAGCCCATGCAAGGTTGAACTGGCCCAATGAGATTTGAGATTCCAAAATATTTGTATATGATCAAAGGGAAATGGATGGTGGAGAACATTAAGTATCAAATCCTCATATACTAAACTTGTAACCATTTGGACCGTCGATTTTAAGATCTATAACTTTAAAAATTAAAGTGCTGTCAAGGGATTAAAAAATAACACGGTGACATATAATTTTTAGATATTTCTCCTTTCCACAAAGTATATTGGTTGCTCCATTCAACCTCACATCGGCTTAGATGCTAATAAATTAATAATTTATTATTATTTTAGAAAATTATTTGATCCATGCTTTTGTTTTAGAAAATAAATTATTTGCCTGTTGACTTTTGAAATAATATCCATAATCACATAAAAAATATAGAACAAAAACACATTCTTGGATCATGTTTTGCAGAAACATGATATTGAACTCTTGTCCTAATAGTCAAGAAATTTTTTCTATTTAGGGGGTACAACTAATTTTTTTCCCAATAATTTTATCTGAAACGTATGATATTTTTCGAAAAAAATTTGGTGGATAAAGAATTTCATAAAAAATTTTCCCAATAATTTTATCTATAATATAGTAGTTTGTTATATTAGTGATTGATATTCACCATATGATCAGTAACAAAAGAAGAGAGAAGGAACTAGAGACCGGATCTTTGTTAACATCATTTAGATTTCAAAGCAAAGATCTTTGTAACATATAAAATTAATTCAACATTTGAACCATATAGGTGCATGTCTAACTTTTCAAAAACCTATATAAGCGCAGAAAATATTTATAGATTAATACCTCTCTTAATTAAAAAATTTACATATTAATGCCTCTCTCGCGACTTATAAACTAGCTAATGAAGCACAACCATCATAAAAGCACTAAACAGTGTGATTTTTTATCAACCAAATTGAAAAAGAAAAGAAAAAGAAAAAGAAGAGCGAGCCACATTTCATGATCTGCATACTTTTTCTCCAATTTCATGGTAGTGTTGCCGTTTGGACAGTGACCAAGTTCATGACCTGGGGACCTGTTCATGATCCTTAATTTGCCCATCAAACATCACATAAAAGAGGACCAAGTTCACAATTGTCTCCTCCATCTCCCGTAGCCACATTCTTAGAGGGTGTTATCATGAAATTTTATATTTCGATTCCATATAGAGTACAAATTTAAACTTTTAAGTGAAATCTGGCGCCTACCTCTTTCTAAGTGCTATGCTTATTTACAGTGTATAGCTTATATTTAACATACAAATTTATAGTTGTATTTAACATAAGAAAAAAAAATGTTTTATGAAAACTGGTTTCTAGAAAATTTGGTTCTTTAACCAATGTTGAAAAACTTGTTTGTGTGTTTGGGTACTACTTAGGGCCAAACTAAATATTAATTTTTCATAATAAGTTGGGGATGCCGGGTTCAAACTTTTTTAGGGGTGTGTTTGATTGCCTCGGATCTGGATTTCCATCATAAGCTCAGAACTGTGGATCTCTCTGAGCCGACGATTTCAAATCCTCAAAATGGGTGAAATCCATGGATTAGAGATCGACCCCGCATCTCAGAGCATTATCAACCTGTCGAGGGTTTTAGCCTGGAATCTAAGGCCCAAATCTCAAAGCATCATCGACCTGTTGGGGGTTTCAAATTGTCGACGATTTGAGCCTTGAAGCCCAAGCCGCCAAGGGCCTGAGACAGGTCGAGGTCGAGGGTTTCAGGTAGGTAGGGGATGTCAATATATCTAATTTGAATCGGATATTTGATTGAACTGATCTGAAAAAATTGGATATGAAAAAAAAATTAATATCCCATTAAAAAATAAGATCGAATTCAGATTTAATAAGTGACATCCGATTGGATTCAAAATCAGATTCGGATATACATAAATATTCGATTGAATTCGGATTCGGAGTTGGATTATAAAATTGGATTTTAGATTCGGATTTAGATATAACTTTTTCTATTTGAATATCCAAAAAAGAGAATACGATTAAAGGTATATCCGATCTGTCAAACTCAACCATACGAAAAACAGGTTTTGGCAAAAATGAGTTTTTTGGTTTTTTTTTAATTATCCAAACATGTTCTAAATGTCGTTTTAAATGCAAAACTATTTTCTTATTTCCAAAAATTGGTTTTATGATGTCATCCAAACTTAAAGCCTTGGCATCGGGCCGGCCCGGTCCGACACCCGAAACTCGGGCCCTAATTTTACTTCATATTTACCGACACTTTCACCATTTTTACTGACATTTTTGGACCGTTGATAGTAGACTTATTTTTTGTAATGGCTATGAAGTAAAAGACATGATCGCCAAATAGAAAATTCCCATAGAAAAGTAGCAAAGCTCAGAAGATTATGAAATATTTTGGAAAGAAGGGATTAGTGAGTTCTAGATTTTGTTATCGGCGAGTTCTGCAAACGCTTCACTAAGTTCAATTAATTTATTTTGGGACCGACGACATCTGAGAAAGGTGGCTTTAGGTGAACCCCGACCTTCCATGTCTCGTGAGAATTATGACATCATAGAAAGCCCACAATTCATGGCAGTTAGTTCACCAAGTTCCAACAATTACGGATTATTCAACACAGATTTTAATATAAACACCAAGTGGTTGATACTTGTTGGATCAATCTATACGCAAGAAATTTGAACGTTCATGTTGCTCATGCACGTTGATCTTCTCTTTCGTAAGATTTCATGTGGAAAACCAAGAAAACAATGAATCTGCATTGATTGAGTGAGTTACTGATCTATGTGGGGACTTTGCTTCAGGGGTGGAGCGGAGACAGGTGTGGCCATTGTGTGGGCAATTGCCCACACATACCTGCAAGAAATTCTTATCTTCATATCACTATTTTGAGGAATTTTTTTCATTCACACATGTTGGTACCTCTTAAAAATATAAAATTTTATAACTACTAGCTGCATTTTTTACAACTTGAGAAACACAAATCTCGCCATGCATCTGCGCTAAATCTCGTGAGAATGACTTTGTTTGATAATATGGATCTTATGCAAGACATAAGATCCTTAGTTTATTTCAAAATCGGAATAATCAAACGTCCCCCTTAAGTGCGTTTGATTGTCTTGGATTTCAAGATTTTAGATCTGAGATAATTTGGAATCCCAGGATTTTAGATTAGGAGCGGGATTTGAAATTTTTTGTTTGAAAACACAGTGGCTACAACTGATGGTCTTAGATTCCAACCACGTTTCTTGCATTGGATACTTCTTTCAATACAAATAAGCATCTAAATACAAGGGAGTGATGTAGATTTTCTTTTTTTCCAGCTAAAGGATTTTTCTCATAAAATCACAATAATAGAAGAAGAAGAAGAAGAAAGATCCATTTGAGTGTTCTAAATGGTCTAACTGGCCTATGATGGGTCTTTGATACGAAAGCTTTGAAGGCTTATCCCAATAAATGGAACTCACCAAATCAAGTTTAGACCTCATTAAATTTCAGGATCTGTTTGAATATGTGGAACTATGCATTTTTAGTTCGAATTATATGAAAAGTTCTATTGGCATACAAATACATGACTTTAATGCTTCAAGTTTTGATGCTGTTATGGAACTTTAATACCCACATTAAAGTTCCATTTAAACAGATGGAACTTTAACGCTGGAAGAAATTTCACCCAAAACAAAGTTCCATGAAAACAAACAAATAGAATAAATGAAAGATGGAACAAAAATTTTTACCAAAAAAAGTACTTAGTACTAAATAGCACCTGGGTATTTAGTTCCACGTATTCAAAAATATATATATATATATATATAAACATGAAATGCAAGATATTATATATACATATATATGTATTCTCCTGGGCTTTAGTTTTGGGAATTGCGAGTTGAATCAACTACATGATCATGATGTAATTAGTGGCCGGTAAACGCGAGTTACTGATTCAAACAAGGGGATTGCCCCTTCTGCTGCAAACGGGGAGACAGCGACACACTAATTGACATGTAACGTTTGCACAATGCGGATAGAACGATGCAGCCCTCAACTCCGGGGGTAGAGGAATGGAGGAAGCTTCAGCTTCAGTTTCAGCTCTTCACTCTTCTGCTCATCCTTGATCTTTCTGAGAATAATGAGAAAACCCTCTGTGGTAGTGGGTATAGAAGAACTTTGTCTCTGAACTACGTAAAAATTTCTTGTGTCTTCTTCTTTTTCACTTTTTTGTCTCTTATCTTCGGTCTCGTTCCTCACAGATTTTCTGTTACATGGGAGTCTTGTTCCCTTGTGTTTGTGTCTGTAGTTTTTTTCTTATTTATAAGTCTCATTTGTATATATTTGTTCACTTGTAAGAGACTACTCTCCCACCGATCCAAGTGTCATGTTTGGGATTCTTTATTTTGGGTGTTCCGGCTTGAGGATCATTATATGAGTCTATGATCATCCTTGTAAGTAAAGTTAAGTCAATCTCCTTGCTTGCCTTCTCTTGTGATGTACTGTCTTTTTAAGTGAGTAAAACATCTCATTGGAAGTTGTTCTCCTCATTGTGTTCCGTTAAGTACTTTTTTGTTTTCGATTTATCTGTGCACTCTCTTGCTCTTTTGGGCTTGCGGTGGTTTAAGTGGGTCCAATCCAAAATTTAACCTTGATGATAGATTTGGTACATCCAAGACTAATCCCCATTTTATAATGATGTTAACGTCCAATTTTGAAAGATAAATTCGATGTTCATGTGCCAAAGGTTAATTAGCAACAATATATTGAATATTTTGATACTTGCGTAAAATCAAAAACTACAAATCCAAATCCTACTACATGCCATCTACCAAGATTTTCTATTCAAATTTCAAAACTTGTTTCAATCTGACTAATGGAATTCCTATTTATTCGCGACAATTTTGCAATTTTCTCTCTCTCTCTCTCTCTCTTTATATATATATATATATATATATATATATATATATATATATATATATATATATATATATATATAGACTGATCTAGAATGCACACAACTAATCCTGTCTTAGTGGCAATCTCAAGTCGCAATAACAAAGATCACAAAGGAAGCGTTTTTCTTTTTTCCACTTTTTCATTTATTTAGTGAAGAAATTTCACAATTCATGCAATTGAGAAGAACATAATGAAATGCAACTCATAAATGATACACTTTGTGAGTGTTTCATGAATCTTGATACAGATTCATAGACACTTAGTTTTAATTTTTCATGAATTGAGTACTTTGTAAGTGTTCCAACTGCCAATCCCTTAAGCATTCTAAGATACTATGAATCAGAATTTTGGACCGCTCATGTCGTTGCCAAATTTGTGAAAAAGAATTTCATCCAAAGGCGTTTCAACTTTAAGACAAATACATAAGAGAGTAAATCAAACCAAAGTCACAAATAACAATTTTCAGTTTTAAATGGCCAGATTTTTCTTAGGTATATACAGCGAGCTTGAAAAAAAAGGAGAAAAATATAGTAAATTTTTAAAAAGTTAAAAACGAGGAAAAACTAAAATAAGTGAGAAATTAATAACACAAACATCACATTTGCAACAAATAAAAAATGGAAAATGAAAAAAAAAACTGTTGGCATTAAAAAATGAAAACAAAGAAAAAACGTGTTAAAAATGCATTTTTTTGTTTTTTTTAACATGTTTTTTAAAGTTTTAAAAGGCAATTTAATTTATCGCGTTTTAAAAATCTTCATGACTTGGGAGTTGGGATCTGGATTTAAGATTAGATCCTCCCTCCTCCCCTCGGATCTTAAATAAAACCTTTTCTCAAAGTAAAAAGACAAACTAATGATTTTAAATCTGGATCTTAAGGCTGACCTAAGATCGTTAGCTAGATGAACCATGAATTTTACTATTGATCTTTTGCCACGCCAGATCCACATCAAATCCATGGATCTTAAATCCAATGTAATCAAACACCCCCTTGGGTGCTGGATTCATCATGAAGAGTCTATGCCTTTGATTTAGTTAAAATGGATGACTGCTGAGATAGAAAAAAAAATGAAAAAAAGAAGATAAGACATTTTGACATTTTATTTATCTATCACAAATTATCAACTTTGTTATATTATCTACCAAAATTTTGTTCAAGAAGATGAGGAAAGTTCTTGGGGAGACAACATGAAGCAAAGGTTTCGAAAGAAATCAAATATATAAAACATAGAAGATCATTGTAGCATTTTGGTTGACATTTTATTTTTATATTTCATTTTATTTTGATCAAGATAAAATAACAATGTTTATGAAAATTCCAATTAGTCGGCTTAGATTCGGGTTTCAACGGAAGAAAAAAGGGGCTCGGATGAACATAAATCCGATCCAAGTCCAACTCGCTTGGCGCCACTGACTTCCACCCGTCTCCTGATTAAGCCAATCGGAATTCCCTTCCACCAGTTCGCCCATTCTCCTCCAGGAGGAAATCCGGTGGCGGACGGGAGGAGGAGGAGGAGGAAGAAGAAGGCGACAGTAATGGCGCGCATTCCCCATCTGGTTTCCCTCCTCAGAAGGAGATCCCGCCCGGCTCTCATCCTCCCAGCCCTTTCCTTCTCTTCCCGAAGCTTCTCCTCCGCAGAGCCCTCCTCTCCCTCGAAACCCTCCCTTGCGGCCCTCAGGGAGCGCCTTGCTGCTGACTCCCCGACTCTGTCCGACTTCATCGGGCTGAAGCCTGGCGATGCCTACTCCGTCGAGGTCGGCACGAAGAAGAACCCTCTGCCGAAGCCCAAGTGGATGAAGGAGGCCATCCCTGGTGGCGTCAAGTACACCGCCATCAAGGCCAAACTGAGGCAGTTGAAGCTGCACACGGTATGCGAGGAGGCGCGATGCCCCAACCTCGGGGAGTGCTGGTCCGGCGGCGAGACGGGGACGGCGACCGCCACGATCATGATCCTCGGTGACACCTGCACTCGCGGATGCAGGTAACTGTCCGTAACTTTCTCTTGCATTGTTCGTGCGCCGTAGACTCTCATCGATTTTGGCGGTTGCTTCAATTCACGCGCCGAACGTACTATCTTTTGTTGGTTTTTTTTTCGTTTCAGAGTTAATTCTTTTCTGAAGAACTTGATTTTGGTGCATACTGTCGTTGAATTATTGTTAATTGTGTAGCTGTAATGTGGTCTTCTCCGTAGATTTATTCATGATTTGTTACGATATATGAACTGCAGTTGTCTTACCAGGCTACAGATCCGAGAATCTTTTGATTATAATTTGTCATTAGGATTTTTTGCCCTTATTGAAAAGCAGATTTGACACATCCTTCGATTGAATTCGTGGCTCAGCTCTTATGTGCATTGAGTGGAAATGCTGTTGAGTTCAATAATTTCGTTGGTCAAATTTTTTCAGGTTAGTTGTTGGGGATTTCCTCCGTGATGACTTGATGAGTCTGGGCGTTCCCATTGTCGTTTCTCTGTTGAGTTTTTATGTATCGGTTGTAGGGAACTTGTTTCAAATTCTTATTTGTTCTTGATACTAGTTCGGTTCAGATATAATGCAAGCTGCACTGAAGTGATGGAAAGGTTGCACAGGAAGCACATTTTCTTTAGCTTTGGTGTTTTAAATTTTCTAGTTTGATTCTCCTTCAACTGTGATTTCTTTGTGGGATCTCACATAGTTTATGGTTCAACGAATTTATGTGATTGGTTTCTCCTCCCATGGGTTAATATGTTGAAGTAAACATACTATGATGTTAAACATATATATTTAGGCTAATTTTTTGTGAAGTATGCCTAAGGGACGAGCTGGTCATCTTGGTCATCGTTCCTGTTTTGTATATTGCAGTTATTTCATGTTGCATGTACAACTGAATGATAAATTTAGGGTCGATTACTTCAGTTACCAGTTAATGGCTCATTTTGGTCATAGACTTATGTCACACAGGTGCAGGGTGTGTGTGTGTGTGTATCAACGTGAATGAGAACCTTATTGTATTGGATGAAAAAGGACAGTGCTTTGACCATGTCCACAAGTCACACCAGAACTGAGGGGCATTGTTTTAATTTTTAAAGCATCTGTTTTGCTTGTCGTAGACTTGATCATTATTCTGCATAGGTGTTACTGAACAAAGTACACTAAAATATATCAAAAACATAAAAATATATAAAAATATATGAACACATTACAAAAATTAGGTTGCCAACAGTGTCTCATGGTGTCATGTTGTGTAGACATGGGTACTTCTACCTTTTAGAATAAAAGTGTCATTGTTACATAGGGTTACAATTAGAATTTCATCAATTGCTTGTTCAGGGTGAGCAGATAATGGAATTTTTGGTTGTTCTCTTTCTAACCTGATTCAAGCAATTTCAACAAGGGTTTTACTATCCTCATTTGCTGCACAAGCACATTTAGACCCTCCTGCATTTGAGAATCCTGTTGCAATGATTTTAGTCTTGTTATGGAATACAGTGATCTTATCTGAATTCAACCTTCAAATGTAAATTAGGCTCCCAAATTTAACATACGGTAATGTTTTTCTAACAATTTCCTTTTCTGGCTTGATGAGAGGCCATCTGCATGTTTAATGTAAGTAATTTTAGTTTTACAACAATCTTCCACTTTTTCCATTAGTGGAAAACTAGAAAATAAAAAATATGGCACATTATCTATGTCACATAGGTACGGGTACGGGTACTGACCATTTTCAAAAAACTTAGGTGTGGGGTAACGGCTATATATATATATATATATATATATATATATATATATATATATATATATAAACAATAAGAAATACTTAGAGAATATGTATCAAAATAAAGAATATACATCAACATAATCAAATAAATAACATAGAAAATATATATCAATGGCTCTTACAGCAGTGTGTTTAAGAAACCTATGAAAAACTTTAAACATATGGACAACCAAGCAGCCCCTTAGTCAAATATGAACATCAATCAAATTTTCACACTCAAAGAATAGAATAAAAAATAAGGTGGAAAAAATTAAATCAAAGTAAAATTAAGCAGTTTGGATCTATAGGTACCCAAGTGTCAAAGTACCCATTTTGGGTACGGGTACGGCGACACGGGTACGTGGACCTTACTGAAGTACCCATGTGACTTAGCACATTATCTGTTTCTCTATGCTTGCTAGGATGATGCCATTCGAAATCTGACAGGATCTCATATTGTGATAAGTCCATTTCTCAGGCAAGAAGAGCCTAATCAATAAATCCCAAAGTCATAAATTGACCCTTTTTGTGCTATGTGTCTAGGATGCATATTTGTTTGCCAGATTGTGCAAATCATTCTGTAATTTCCTTGCTTTTTATCCTGTTTGCAATTTGGGTATCTTTACATCTTTATTGCATTGAGCCAAACCTTCGAGACCTGCAAATAAAATATTTTCTATGCTTATGTGATAAGTGCCACTTCTAATGTAGTACTAGTGAAGTTATTCTTGTGGCATTATCTTGGCTCCACCACGATAGGATGCTACTTAATCTCTAGGGTACAATTAATCTGACTTCCAGCATCTTATCATCAGATTTTGTAATGTGAAAACCTCAAGAACACCACCACCTCCTGATCCAGATGAACCTGCTAATGTTGCTGAGGCAATAGCATCATGGGGTTTGGACTATGTAGTGATAACTAGCGTTGACAGGGATGATTTGCCTGATCAAGGTAGTGGCCATTTTGCAGAGACAGTACAGAGGTTGAAAATGCTTAAGCCAAAGATGCTTATAGAGGCACTTGGTAAAGCTTCTAATCTTGTCCTTACTCTTTTTTAAGGCTATGGGCATTGCCATAAAGTTGTTTCACATTCTTGTTTTTCTTCATGGTGCGACCATGTATGTAGATATTGCACACTTTGGATGCTTTCCCTTACTCAGAAGTTTCCTTTTGGTCTGCAATAATATTCATGGCATAATTATATTTTCTTGGATCAGTGAGAAAGATGTCTGTTTCCTTTGTATCACAACTTATATATGTCATCATCCGCCAAGGATCTCATTTAATTGTAACCAGGAGAAACCATCAGCATAATTTACAGCTGAAACCGGGGAAGTAATGATATTGTATCTTCACCACTCATAAATGTCATGTGCTCCAGAAGTCTCACAAAACTGCAGAACATCATTTCCCATTATTACAAACTTACAAAGACAGCCTCTTTTGTGTTCTTTGTTAACATTGTTATCAGTTCCCTTTGTTTTGGCATCTTCTTAAACAATTACTAGCAAATCTAAGAATGGTCAAGCAGTCTTTCTGGCACTTGGTGCGTACCAAGTACTCTTAGGCAATGTTTGACACAAGGCGGCATGTTGATCACTTCACCTGAACACACATATTCAGAGTTCTTTCTCTGAGTATTGTTATCAGTTGCCTAATTTGTTTTGGCATCTTCTTGAAAAACTAATTGCAAATCTAAGATTGGTCAGGCAGTTTTTATAGCAATTGTTAGATACCAAGTCTTATTGGGCTATGGTTTGACACAAGGCAACGTGTTAATAACTTTACTTGATCACTGGATTTTGTTCTATGAGAAAGTCATTCACTGCTAACATAGAAATTTTAAAATTTCAAAGATGATAGATGCCATCGCTAAGTTTGTATACGTGTGTCTTGGAATATAGAAAAAATATCTCAGGAACAGGAGTCCTGATGGTTCTTCTTTCTGTTAAAGCTGTTGGATTCTGTCCGTTTCATGAATGTTTTTCTCATTGTTGGTTTAGTTGTCTTGATGTTTGTGTATTGTTCCTAGTAAACAGCATTCTCTTCTCAAGAAGAGCAGACGGAAGGTAGGTGGAGAATGAGGAAAAGGAAGTGCAAGATGAACTTGGAGGAGAGAGAACATCTATAAAGAAAAGAACATTTATTTTGTCGCTTTATCCATTTGTCTTGTTGGCTGATAATCCAGAGCATGCTGCACATTATTTCCATTGACCTATGGAGTTTCTTTTCTCGTTTCAATTGGACGCTAAGGTGCTTGGCTGTTTATATTGAATGCTTGGTGCCATACTTTTGTTATAAATTGGTAATAATGTAATGCAGGGAGTCTGCATGGATATAAAGAAAATGGTGGTAACCTTGTCCATTTCTGATGTTACTCTGCAGTCCCAGACTTTCGTGGGGACCAAGCCTGTGTTGAGAAAGTTGCAAAATCAGGATTAGATGTCTATGCACACAATATCGAGACTGTTGAGGAACTACAGATGATGGTACGAGATCATCGTGCCAACTTCAAGCAATCAATTGATGTCCTCAAATTAGCCAAAGAATATGCTCCTGCAGGCACTCTCACAAAGACATCAATTATGCTAGGATGTGGAGAAACACCAGCTCAAGTGGTGAAAACTATGGAGAAAGTAAGGGATGCTGGTGTTGATGTTATGACATTTGGGCAGTACATGCGACCTTCAAAGCGACATATGCCAGTTTCGGAGTATATCACTCCAGAGGCTTTTGAGCAATATCAGAAACTTGGAATGGAGATGGTAAGCAGTAATTTGCAACTTTCGTTTGCGGACTTTTCTTTTTTCTTGTTTTACCACTGTTATCTTTGTGTAAGAATTAGAATCATGTTGGTGAGCATGTACTTGGTTTGTGGTTAACAAAATTAGAAAAATAAGTAATGAATAATAATGATATATCCGTGCTAATTTTCTTTTTTCTTCCAGTGCCATTCATGTTATTTTAAACATCATATGAATAGTGATATTTATTTGGCTTTCTAGTTACCTCTCCCCAAGTTATGATATTTTTTTGATACATTCAGCTGCTTATGATTGGTAATGTGTGTGTGTGTGTATATATATAGACACACGCACATGTACTTATATGTTTGTTCACAAGGACAAAATCAGCCTGAGAATTTTGAGGGGCCTTGCCAAGTCAGTTTGGTGTGGACTGGCACACCTCACATTGTTTGTCTGAAAATCTTCACATGTTGCTTTATTGTGAAGCTATCAACTGGACAAGGTAGAGTTGGTGTGAAACCTATTTCTTGTTTAGAAAATATAACTTAGTGGTATCCTATTTAAGTTCCATTAATTTGGTCTTCTGATGTATAACTATCAAAACATTTGAGCTCGAATCTTAGGGCTTGGTATGATTGTGAATAACACCGGGCCTGTACAGAAACCACAGGTCTAGTAAACGTCCATACATGAACCTGGTTACATGTGTTGCTTCCTTGATTTGTTTCAACTGGTTCTAATTGGATTTGTCTCTTTCTCTGTTTTTACTGATTTCTGAGGTACTTCATAAATATTCCAGCATGTTTGAATAGCTTACTGTCAGCGCAGTATCCTAGTCTATCGTGGCAATCAAAGTGGGGATGCCTTAAATATTTTTTCCTGAGCACAAGTTACAGTAATCTGCAACGTCATTGTAAATGCTCTAATGTGAAAAGTTACTCGTGGCAGGGTTTCCGGTACGTGGCGTCTGGTCCAATGGTGAGATCATCCTACAAAGCTGGTGAGCTCTATATAAAGGCCATGATAGAAGCTGATCGTGCAAAGCCTTCAATCCTGCCCCCTTGATTGGAGGGTGCATGTTCCCTGCTTCATCGAAGAAGTTTGACTTTGTTCTCCGTCACTGGTCAATGCTTGTGCCGGACACCACCTTTCAAAGAACGCTCAAGATTTGCATCCGATTTTCTTGCTTTCAGGAAATAAAGTTTTTTGTCTGTATTCTTGAACGAAGAACAAAAATGAGTTGTTCTCCATTCTAAAAAATTATTGTAAATACCAAATCTGTTGTACGCTGTAGCGTTTCATTTTATCATTATGCATTATATTAAAAACAAATAAGGAAAAGGAAAACAGCAGTCTTCTCGTAGGATTCATGCCATGCGTCCTGTTCTCTACATGGATCTGAACTCTCTTATTATTATTATTATTATTTTTGTCTTCTTCTCTTGCAACACGACATAAAATGGGGACTTGGCCCCACGGCAGGAACGGTGTGGCTGGGGTCAGATAAAGAGCAGAGTCCGGGCACCAAATCATCATGCAGGTGGGTCTCGTTTGTTCACCTCTGGCCTCACATGATTCTTGGCTGGTCTCCTCATCATATTTATTTCGTTGGACTCTTGGCGACCCACGAAAAAGTAACGAAGCTCTCTCAACCCGCTGAGTTGCAGAGGGGAGTCATCGGTCGTCGGAGATTCTTTATGACCTCATCCACCGCAGCTTTTCAGCAGGAAGACTGTTATTATGCATTAGTTTTGGATTAGACCATTAGTTCTCAACGAAGAAAGCAGCAGACCCAGATCTTGATTTTCATTTAATCGATACCTCCCTCTCCGTCACCACCACCACCACCACCATCTAGCTCAGGTAATCAAACACGAGTATAGATTGGACCTTTTTTTTTCAGGATAGCTCGTGCCCTGAATTTTCTGTCCCCGGATAAGTTAATTTGGGCAATCAGAACAACCCCTAGTCACATGCCTCCAACCGAAACGTCCACTCCGGGGATCCTAGGGTTGTCTTCCCATTGTGGGATCTTCTGATTTATCACTTCCAGAGGCGATAATGGGTCCCATAAAATTGTTCGGCAGTTCCCTCCTCACTGTCAAACTGACGTTTACCACTCCAACGGACACTTTCACATGCTTAAATATGGAATTTGTCTGGTTTCTGGTATTTTTTTTCTCTATTTTCTCTGGTTTCTTCGAATCGCTAAAGCTTTTTTAGGGGAGGGAGATACACCATACATACTTTGAACTCATTTCCTTCCGTATCAGTTGATAGAACAAGAGTTGCCATTTAACCAGCGACGCTGCCTCTCGCGAGCAATTGCTTTCATGAGTTAATACTGTTGAGGGACACAGGTTTCTGGTTTGTCAAGATGCCAACTGCTAATGTCATAAATGCAAACCATGTGGCTTTGCTTCTTCTCCACCGCCATAATTGCGAACTTGGGAAGTGAAGACAGAGTCATGCTCTTCATGCACCATTGACAGGAGAAATTTCCATCTTCAAAAGAGGGAGAGAGAGAGAGAGAGAGAGAGAGAGAGAGAGAGAGAGAGAGAGAGAGCAAAAAAGAGTAGGCTAACTACAAACAAGTAAAACACAAAAGCCATATGGTGCAAATTAAAATCAGGATTCCTTTCCATAGCACTTAGGTGAAAAAATGTACACAAAAGAGGCCTGCTGAAAGTTTTGCCATGTCAATCCCCTTCCAACCTAACCTATCTATCTATACCATCGTCTGCAGCCACTAGAAGCTATCACTTTTACCTTTCCCGGCGGTCTTAGACCCCACCTGAGCCTCACTTTTCCGATCAGAGCAGATCTCAAAACCACAAAGCAGGATAAGTGTGGAAATCAGAGAAAGATGAAGCATTCCAAAGCAACATGAGGGTTCTCAAGAGACTCATTAGGAGCAGAACCTGGCTGCTCCTGTGGCTTCATATCACCGCCAACACCGCCACCGCCGCCACCACCAATACCACCAACATCATCTACTAAACTTTGACTTCGGTCCTTTGTGGCTGATGCAGGACCTCGGCTTGGTGACTGCGGGATCCTCCTCGAGCCGCTGCGGTTGACGGCCGGTCGGCCACCGGGATCTCCTCGAGTTGCCGGAGACCTCGATCTTGGGCCATTACTCCTCGGACCCAGTTCACCACTGACCCTCCTGACCACGTTCCGGCGCTCTCCCGCTGGACTCCTACCGTCTCGGCCGGCAGAAACAGCTCTTCCGACAGCTCTCGGGCCGACGCCCTCCAACCTCCTCCCAGGGGACGCCTCCCTCCTTCTCGCAGGAGAGGCGCTTTTCCTGGCGCGGAGATCCTCCCTCCTGCTGGAAAACTGCCCTCTCCGGCTCGGCTGCTGCACTTCCGTCGCATTGCTGTCCTCCGTCACAGCCGCCGACGCAGTTTCGCTCACACTGACCGTCTCCGACACCTCGACACTCTCTTCCTCCGGCGGTACCCGGATCTTCTCCGGCGACGGTGGATGGGGCTTCTCCGCTGCCTGCTTCTCGATGGGGCTCTCCTTCTCAACGGGCCTCGCCTTCTCAATGGGCCTCGCAGGGAGGCTCGGCTTGGGCGTCTCGGACAGCACCTCCTTCACCTTCTCCTCCTCCGGCGGGTTTCTGGACGCCGCGTCTTGTTCGGCGGCCGAATCCTTCGCCGAATGTCTCGGAGGCCGGCGTTTGGCTTTCTTGCTCTTGCTAACACAAGTTCCCATTTTGGGTTGCCCCTAAAGCAGGGATTTCGGGATCTCGGACAGCCCTGGAGTCCGTTTCCCTTGGAGCATAGTTTGAGAAATGGGGAGTCCGGTCTTGACGAAAGATGTTGCAGACAGGAACCAGGATGCCGGAAAACGACGCCGCCGCCCGTGGATTTTCGCGAGGGAGGGAGGCAAGCAACGGCGGGATTAGTCACGAGCAGGCAGAAGAAGAAGAAGAAGAAGAAGAAGCATTATCTTGGAAGAAGAATGAACCCATAAATAAATCTGCGTAGTTATTGAGAATGTTGAAAGGAAGCATGACGGATTTTTACCTATTTATTTATTTATTATTTTATTTCTTTTTTACTGCATGTGAATTACAGCATTAACCTTCACAGTTGCTCTACAGCTCTTTTTGACCAGTTGGTCTTTTGGTTTGAGCTGACCCAGTTTACTCTAGGTCAGGTCACTGTAGCAAAAATCAGCTACTTTTGACCACTTGGTCTCTTGGGTCTGAGCTGACCCAGTTTGTGGTGAGCTCGCTTTCTTGGTTGGAGTGAGCTTGAAGGTTTTGTTCAAGGCAAGAACGAGTTTCGACCACGAAGGTTTCGATCAACACTTGTTGGGTAAGTAGGAGGAACATTTCATCTTACTATTCAAGATCAAGATCGATCAACACTTGTTGGATAAGTATGATGAACATTTCATCTTACTATTCAAGATGAAAGTCAAAACCTTCATTCTTCTGGCATGAAGAGGTTGAATGCCAACATCATTGGAACCATAGATTGGCCGCCTATACTTGCCTTCTTGATGGTCTTTGTTGTTAAACCATGATCACTCCTTGAATCTCAGCCAGGCCAAGTCAAAGACTTTTGTGCTGAGCCATGTGCTAGACCAGTCATGACTCATAGTAGCTCAAAACTGACCAAGTGTGGCCCTGGTCTAAGGCATCTTAAGTCGAGCCGAGTCCAAAAGGCCAACCATTGTTTATGTGGGCGTTGTTTTGTTTTTGTGGGGCAATTGGTTCACTTTTAGAGGAGGATAAACCAAACCGGGTCCAGGTAATCCTGACAATTCCAACCAAATCTGGGGCGGCTCGGGTGGTCCTGACCTGGCTGGGCCCAGGATGTAGACATGTTTGACATATAATATTGGATCCTTGTCAAAGAGGTCCTTCATTTTTCACTAAGCTTTTACAGAAAAAGCCCCTACCCAATGGGATATTGCACCCTATAATAACTAATCTACTTGATTCATTTATAAACAAGTTGAGAACCTCAAATGCATGCTCCAAATGTTAAATGAGTTGAAGTTAAGTTCAAATGCATGCTTGAAATGTTAAATGAGTCGAAATTAAGTACAAATGCATGCTAGAAACGTTAAATGAGTCGAGTTCGAATTGTAAGAACATGACTCTTTTAAATTTCGCTCGGCTCGACTCGGCTCTATAATGAATGCTCGAATATAATGACAGCATAGTGAAAATAATAGTAACTGAGCTGGTTAAACGAGTTGATGAATTAAAAGAAACAAGACATGCTTAACACAAACAAATTAAATGAGTTGAGCTCGAGCTTGACATTGTATTGCCGAGTCAAGCTCGGCTCAAATTTAAATTTATGCTTGAAATGTTAAATGAATTGAGTTCAGGTTATAAGACCACGATTTGTCTAAATTCAGCTTGGTTCAACTACTTAAATGTGTCATGAATGAAAGATTTTCTAATGCTAAGTTTTCTTTAAGGGATATTTGAACGTAAAATATGTACATTTTCTTTTAAATTTTTTTTGGTAGCTAATCTTTCATGATTGAATTAGTGAAAAGAAACCAATTCTACCAGTTAAACAAGTTAAAAGAAATGAAACAAATTAAGTTAATAGAAATAAGTTAAATGCGGGACAAGCCCCAACTCAATGCTTTATCGTCGAGTCGAGCTCAAGCTTGTTCTATGAAGCTCGACTTGAATTCAAGCCGATCTCAAACTCTAGTATTTTGAGTCCAATCAAACTCCACCTTCAGCTCGTGTGCAGTCCTATCTTATAGGACAAAACTTCAAGAAAAAAGGAGCCCCTGTCCAATAGGATTTCTCAAAAGGGTGCCCACCCTAAACTTGTTACTCTCTCAAAGTACCCTTTATGTGTCAACTCTTATGAGCATGAACATGTACAAACCAAACCGACCCCCATCCCTTGGGGTCAACCAAGTGGAGCCCATAGGGGCCCTATCGCATAAAAAAAGCAAAAAAAAAAATTACCCGTAAATTTTAAAAAATTTTACTTATTTTATATAAAAAATTTAAAAAAGTAATATTTTAGCCCTTGCCAAAATTTAGAAACTTTAACTTGACCTCCTCAGGAAATACTTCGAAAAGAAGTACGTAAACATGCCAAAACACAGTTATATCCTTGACTTTAAGATAAAAAGTTATTTTGAATAACTTTTTTGAGTTTAAAACCTTCATTCTTGCCTTTTGTTATTGTTGATAGATGCAACATGGTTTCGGTGAGCGCAGGGAAAAAAAAAATATCGAAAAAATCAATTTTTTTTAGTTTGGCATGACCCACGGATTGTTTGGCCCGCCCCTGAAAAAAAATCCTGGCTCCACCCCTGGATGGATGAGTTGCTGCTATATGTTGAACTCTTGGCAGTCTTTGAATGCAGCTCCTTAGCCACGAGAACATACATTTACGCTGTCATGTTTTGATTTATCAACAGTCAGCATTAAATTCATATCAGGAAGTAAAAAAGGCATTGCCCACTTTGCAAAATCCAACAGGGAGTGGACTTTTTTTTATGATACAGATCAAGAAACATGCATGGCTTTGCACAAGGGCATAAGTAAGCAGGTACTATTTTGCAATTACGGAAACACTTGGGCGATGGCCTGTGCTCCAAAAAAACCTTATTTGGATCCAACAGGTTCAGACCTGTGTCCATATTTGTGGATCTTGAAACCCTATATCGGTTCAAGCAAGGAGCTCAAAGTTCATTTGGATCCAACAGCTTCATATTGAATTTCAGATGTGAACATATACATCTCGGTAGGACCCCACTCACATGCGCGTATGATAAATTTGTAGATCATCCAAAATAAACTATGCATTCTTTTAAAAAAGTAGGCCCAGCTTCTAAACTATTGGAAAGATCTACATAGTTGGTAAGGAACACTAATTAATTACGTCAACTTTTGTGATCTTAATTTATTGTCAATGGATTGAATAAAATTTCTTATCATCTTTTAACTACAAGTATAGTCACAAATAACATCTCCAAGTTTTAAAAGGTGAGGTTTTTCTTGGGTTTAATATGACAAACTTGAAAAAAACGAGAAAAATATGACAAATTTTTAAAAATTTAAAAAAACTATAAATAGGAAAAAAATAAAATAAATAAGAAACTAATAACACAAACATCAAAAGATGAGTAGATTTCCAACAAATAAAAAATAAATAAAACTGTTTGGCATTAAAAAAGTGAAAAAAAACGTATTAAAAACTTACTTTGAACGACCATTTAAGTTATCGCTTTTTTTTTTAAAAAAAAAAACACGTTGTGACTATGACTACAAGTGAGCCTAGTGTCACCCATGTGGGTGTTCAGGCTAGGAGTTCTTGATCATGATTCCATGAACCTAATTCTTCATTTTTTATTTAATTCACAAGTTGGAGTTAGGCAGTTAGGCAGATCTCTACCAAATTATGCAAAAAAATTAGGCCTCTTGTGCTCGAAAACTTGACCTCTTCAAGTTTTGCTTTTTTTTACCGCCGAGGGGCACTCATTGTATATTTGGGGGTAATTATATATATATATATATGTGTAAAAAAATTGGGGTTAACCACAGCGTGGGCAATTGCCCACACATGCGGACATGTGACTCTGCCTCCCCTACTAAGAACATGTTAATTTACTACGTTCTCTGTGATCTGTTGAGAGAATATTTATATGGATTCTTTTTACCTTCAAACAATGAATAAAATTGACCTGATGGGAGGCCCACTAATTGATTTTTGTTTTGATTTGGCGATAGGAATGTCTCTCTCCAATCTTGAGCTCAAGTTTTTCACGTGGGGCTTTCGGTTGCAAAGCCAAGAGTCTGCCACATGTGTGGCGCACAAAGAATAGTCGTATTTTGTCTATTAGAAACCACGATCTATCTCTCTTCACACATAAAAATATCACACATAAAAATATGAGAGTTTAGTCGTATTGAAAGTTGAAAAGAAGAATCTTCGAGTAAATTTATTAAATATAAATGGGCTTGTTTGGTTCCTAACCTTTTTTTTTAAAAAAAAAACTAGTGGTGTAGTCAAAAAAAATTCTGGAGGGACGTTCATGCACAGATCTCATATTCAAAGGAAAATTCATAATAGATATTTGAAGATGACAATGTAAAAATTCAAAAAAAAAAAACATTGAGTTAGTGTGAGCATAACTCTGACATTAAAAAAAATTAAAACTGTTAAGGGGTAAATTGAAATCGTCGGAAGGCCAACATAAGAGCAACATAAAAACATATATATATATATATATATATATATATATATATATATATATATATATATATATATATATATATATATATTAGATTTTGTTCTCAAGTTCTATTGTGATGCAATACTGTAACAAGAAAGATGTGCTCAGCACTATAGGAACTATGTTAAAAATTTTGAGCCTTTCACCGTTTTATTCATCAACGGTCGAAAATTTTAATTGAAGATTGGTAGTCACTAATCCAGTAATAGAGGCAAACGTTGGTTTGGATTTAAATATCCATGAACTGCATGGGCAGTTTTGCAAGAACAAGAAGACATTCAACTTGGAATTTAATGGAATAAGGTCAGGGCCAGTATGATGATGATGCAGGCCAGGAACCTGAGTAGGTTGTCCTGGTCTTGGGATTCGATCACAACTCCTCAGCTACCACATGCAAGGCACGTTGAATTCTTCAGACTAATGACATGAAGGCACTGTACTTCCATCTTTTATTTGTCTTCTACTACTTTGAGGGGCGTTTGATTGATGTACTCAAATAATGAAATTTTAAAATCAAAACGTTTATTTTTTAAGGAATTAGAATTATTAAACAAACAGTTAATTTTGTTTTTAGAATTATAAAACTGAAATTTTGATTTCATTTCAATTTGAGGAGGAATTGTGATACTAGAATTTTAATTCTTGAATCAAATCTCAAACCATCAAATACTCCCTTAGGGCGCAGACATAACCACGAACATGTCCTGGCCCAGATATGTAGGTGACCAAGAGGGAACCCCATCACTCAGGCGAGACATTTAAGCTTCTTGTCCTTTCTTCTACCCTTGTACTGAATCATATACTCAATTCTCAAGTATCCAACCAAGGATAGCCCAATCTTGAGTTGTATGTGCATCTTGGGACTTGACCCAGCCTGAGCTAAGTACAACTGGGTTCCAGCCACATCTAGGCTTACTAAATTAGCATCTGATTTTCTTCTGTCGTGCAGCTTGAAGGTCTGGTCCTATGCTTAACTCATGACCCCAAAAAGCTGCATCTTGTTCACCCATGTCTTACTTCTAACTTCAAGCAATTAGGTCAGATAATCTACAGATGAACACTATCAAGATGTTTTCTGTCTACTTAACCCTATAAAAAATAATTAAACATTTGCACTTTGATTGGATCCCATGAAGGGATGGAGAATATATGTCTTGATGTTGGTCCAGTCTAAAAATCTAAATAACCAAATCAGTCTACCGCAAACCTTGTTGTGATCGAGAAAATTGCAAATGGTCAATACAAGCTTCGTTCTAGTTAATGAGGCCTGGCAGGCAGTCAGTCTCTGTTTCAAATCTATGTAATCTCAGTTCTTTTGCTGCAAATAGGAAGGGTTACCAATGCATAAGTTGAAGTGCGATAGGAGCACCACGATAAGACACCAAAAATAGGTAATATACCTTGGGGGCAAGGGGTTGGGTGAAGACTTTGACTCTCTTCCTAAGCAGTAAGATGAAATACTCCTCTTGCTCACCTAAGATCTAGTTTGAAGCTGACTTAATATAAACAATATCATCATTTGACATTACGAGTATTGAGTTACCGATGCGCAAGTTAAAGTACGGTAGGAGCAGCACCATAAGACACCTATATACCCTAGGGGGCGAGGGGTTGGGTGGAAACTTTGGCTCTGTTCATAGGTAGTATGTAGTAAGATAAAATACTACTGTGCTCACCCAAGATCTAGTTTGAAGCTGACTTAATATAAACTGACTTAATATAAACAATATCATCATTTGACATTATGAGTATTCAATTTTTATGGTAAGTCACAAATGCAAGTTCTCAAAAAGTTCTGTTGACGGCTTATTATACTCATAGTTCAATGCATCATCACATGACATGACTGTTAGCTAGCTTAAAATTGTATACAAATTTATGAAATGAAATGACAAAATAGTGATTAGGCGTAACCATATATGAGACTCGTCAAAATTGTCATCGTTTATGATTAACTTCACATTAGATACAATCAAGTTTGCGGCAATTGGATTTGAATCCAAGGACTCTAACAGTGATTGAAAGTCATTTATAGTCAACTGGAAAAATGCATCGATTCGCTAAGGAGATTCCCATAATCTGCAATATGTCTTTGAGAAGGTAACCACATCACACGATACGTACCATATACTTTTGAAAAATCTATACGATACGCCTATGATACACGATATGCTATGTGTATCACACAATACAAGCGATACGGCTGATAGACTCTGGTATCATACGATACAGTGATAAAATGAGTTTCCATTGTTTTTTTTTTCTTTAAGAACCCTTCCCTTCCTCTTTTTAAACATGTCTAAGAGTTGTGGACACAGATAGTTTTGCTAGTTTTCTAGAAAATCGCCAATTTGAGCAATAAATCATCGATCTAGGAAAAAACATGCAGGTGAATGAGAGTGTTTGCTCATGGCCCCATGGAGATGGTGGGACCTTGATTGATGATAATCTACAGGTATATGTTGTGAACTTATAATGTAGAATAATCTAAAACACTTTAAAGTTGTAATTAATGCTTATTAGCTTATGAATGATGTGACGAGTTTTTTTTATATGGAATATTTTTTTCCTTATTTTTCTGAAAGTTTCTTTGTTTTTCCTGATCTTATCGATTTTTTCTGATTTTTAATTTTATGAATTAAAAAACAATTTACGATACTCTGACCATACATTATAATACAATGTATAAGTCGGTCCTACCGATACACATTACTGTACACCTTTTACAACATTGCTCCAGAATCCTTTTGCTTTCCTAATCTCTCCTCCCTTAATCTTCTTCACTTCTTTTGGAACTCCAAAATTAAAAACGTCAACCTCATCAACATGGTTAGATTTGTGGAGCACCGACAGAAACCCTTTACTGTTGGATCATTTACTTGGGCTTCAGCCTTGGACAAAATCAAGCTTGTGGCCTTGTAAAAAACATGCTTGTTCAGCATCAAACCTGCTGGGGATAGCCCTCCGAGCTTTATTATTATGTATCAACCCAAAGAACAATATATACACAGACAAAACACAGCAGCTCACACATTTACACAAGGAGCTGCAAATCAGACAAGAGGAAACATCCTAAGCACATCCAATTATGGGGTTTGCTAAATGATATGGAATCTAGGAAATTGCTCCCAAATCAGTGAAAGCTGATGACCAAAACTGGCTGACCTTCTAATCTCCACTCCAACCATCTAAGCCAAAAGATAGAGTCAGTTTTTTTCTTTTCTTTTCCTTTTTGTAGATGAGCATGTTTTTATCATTCCATTAGTAGTCAAGCACCTTTTGTGGCATTTTCTCTAAAACGAAGTTAGTCGGGATCATACTTTGGGTTAGGACCAGTTTGCACTAGAAAGTCTCACACATTCTAGTGCATAGGTCATAGAGCGGCAGCTGAATACGCGATCTTGTGAAAGAACTCAAGAGTTCAATAACCGAGATGCATCTCCCTTGGCTTAATCTGGTTGGCTGCTGATGCTGATGAAATTAGATAAGCGACATCGCCCAGCAACTTTAGAACCTTCACAATTTTCTTTTACCTTTCACTCTCTTTTTCTTTTCACTTGCGTGGTGCTTTGTGCTTTCTTCTCTACTCACCTGGATAAGGGAGTGCAGAAAAGGCCAAGTTGAGAAACATCAAGAACTCAATATGGATCTGTGCATAATCTGACAAGGTATCTGCCAAAACCTTAGCTTGCTAAAACAAAAGAAAAAAAAAAAGTTCATAACGCCATTAAAACATACACAATAAACATACACACGGACTAGTTGGCTTGGGCTACGAATTTCTCACCATCTGCAGAGACTGAACCAACAATAAAACATATACATATAAATACACTTGAGAACATGCAACTTAATAGGAGGCACATCTAAACAAAGTAGAGCTAACCTATTTAGAGGATCATGCACTTGAAGATGGGCAAGAAGAACAGAAAAAGGTGCCAAGAAGAGGCCATCTAAACAAAGTAGAGCTAACCTATTTAGAGGATCATGCACTTGAAGATGGGCAAGAAGAACAGAAAAAGGTGCCAAGAAGCCATGCTCAACGCAACCTGTACTGTTGATGGTCAGAAGGTCCGAACTGTGGTAGTCCTGGCCTTGTAAGATAGCAAGAAGTGGTCACTCCAAGAGTCAAGACCACGATTACTAAGCCCAAGCACATTAAGAGGTAACCCTCGGCTACAAAATTGAGAGTCAAGAAAGTCTAAAAATTTTTAAAGGACAAGATCATGGCTCGAAGATATACCAATAATAAGCCTCAGATTGTCTTCAAATGTAGGTTTACTCCAAATTAGAGATCAAAAATGACATCATCTCTAAATGACGGGCATTAAAGACAAATGATGACAAAAAAAAATTCCAATTTCAAGTGGAAATGGGACAGATTTGGAGCAAAGACACCTGCTCTCAAGTTATAAGACACATCAAAAACAACAACTGCAGTCAAATGGGCAAAGTGCAGTGCCACCAGCATCGGGATTGTCGAAACCAAGTTCTTCTGCAGAATATATGGTCAATCCATCAGCTGTCTTTTTTCTCACTCGAGGAGGAGGATCAACCGACCCATTTCCCTTAGGAGAAGCTTTCTTTTTGCCCTTTTTCTTTGCCTTGGAATCCTTTGGCAGTGAAGAACTTTCTTCACCAACTGTGTTTTCCTTGGGTAAAGCTTCAGATGTCTTCAACTTTTTTTTCTTCTTAATAGAGAAGATTTCATCAATTTCATTTGATGGTTTTTGCTTCTTATCTGAATTAGAATCAACTGTCTGTTGAGAAGGATGCTGAGGATCTTGCTCTGAAACTCGCTTTTTCCCCATTGACCATGCACATCAGCTACCCAAATTTTTGCAGAAGTTAACTAAAGAACGGTTTGGCCTTGAGTCCACAGGACAACTCACAAAATTTAAAGTTGATTTATCGCAGCATAGCAACCTGCACATAAAGAGATTTACTTGGCAACAACTAACAATAACAAAAGTGTCAAAAAATTACTTTTGCATGAGTCAGATACAAACGCAATCAATAATCTGTGGACATGAGCAAGCAGCAAGCAGCAAGCAGCAAGCAGTAGTAAAAGCCTCCCCGCATGCACATAACAATGAACAGATATACGATTCTTAAAACCAACTCAGCGAATCAGCAAAAACCATTTAATTGCCACCATGTGCAAAGGTTGAGTTGTTAAAAATTGAATAAACAATCATCAGGTTCAAACATTATTGGACAATTAATAACTTAAAAAAAATAGTATTATGGGAAACACCATCTTTCAAATTTAGTTCACACAAAAAGCAGTGCTTATTAGATCATGCACAAAATAGCAAATTTGAAATTTCACAACAAAAAGGGAAGTGATGTTCCGACAAGTTTATTAATAATTTAGTAAACAAATGAGATTTACAATTACGTGTCATGCTTGCGAATAATAGTCGACAAAATCTACAGATGATGCAGAAGGATAAAATATCAACTGTAAAAGGATCAACCCCGCAAGTTCAATGACAACATTGATGGTCCAACTATGATAACAGCGAACGTCGACAACTACAATGTTAACAAACAACATAGTTGCAATGATATAAACAAAGGGCAAAAAAAATCTTAAAAGTAATATGCTATATA
This sequence comes from Nymphaea colorata, assembly GCF_008831285.2. Taxonomy (NCBI): domain Eukaryota; kingdom Viridiplantae; phylum Streptophyta; class Magnoliopsida; order Nymphaeales; family Nymphaeaceae; genus Nymphaea; species Nymphaea colorata. The sequence continues at coordinate 7,577,311 of NC_045148.1, read as the reverse complement.
ATGTTGTACTGCAGAAGACTGTCAGCAGTCCTTCCGGGTACTGGATGAAAGAGCTAATAATATTTCTTAATGCAGGAATAGTATTATTACAAACTGAAATTACCCAGTACCGTGATTGCGAAAAAAGAAAATGAAAACTCTCATCGCTTTGACCCATTTGTGTTACATTTCTTCATCAGCATCCAGTTAGCAGTTTACTTTCTTCTCATAGGACTTAAACCTTACCATTATCTTGTGAGACCTCCTAGCAGAGCTAATCTGAAAGCCAATGTGCAGAACTAATCTGAAAGCCAAGGTGCAGAGGAATAGGTCCAGCATTCAAGCTTGGATACAACTTTCCAATTGACTTGCTTTCATTATTTAAGAGGAGGTCCTATTCTTCACAAAGAACCACTTCAATGAAGGTAAGCCTGGTTTCCTCAGAAAGGCCTCAGTTCAACCATTAGATTTAAACAACCCAAATGCATTATTGCAGTACTGAATATAAACCATCAAACACCTCTGAGTGGAGCATCAACAATGACTTTTAATAAAAACATCTCTACTTGAACCCGTCAGCATTACGATCTGAATGCCTTTGGGTCAGTAATGAGATTCAATGCTCATTCTTACAAAAGACCAGCATAGCTTCCTTAAAGCTACTTCCAATTCCTCCACCCTAACTTATATAATGTTATGCATGTTAGTTAACTTCCTTAGCCAAAGTAATAGTATAGTTGAAAATGTTTGGCATGCACCTGTACCCGTCCTTGGGCTGGCACAGTATAATTGGAAAATTTTACAATGTTTCCACAATGTGTGTCACGAAGTTGTTTAGTCTGGTCACTCCAAGCAATTCATCTGCATTTTAGTCCTCAGATATTGTGATCAAGATGAATACTCTCAATTCAACTCAACAACACCTTAGCCAATATCTCAAATAGGCCTCTCAACATATGATATTTTTGTACAACAAAAGATTTTAACACAATGTTACATAAGGAAATGAATTCTCTTGCTGGGTACCAACTTATTTGATTATATAAGGCAAACAAGGAGACGAGGTTGCCTCCTAGCAGCCAGAGCAAGCAAGCGAGAGAGAGAGAGAGAGAGAGAGAGAGAGGAAGGGAGAAGAACAAGAAAGTGAATGGAAGGGGTGGGTTCTGGGTCAGTGAGAGAAAGAGAGCCTTAACAAAAGGAACACAAAATCTGGTACCTGGATCCAGATACAATTTTTTTATACTGCGATGACATATCTAAAGTTCGGTACTTTCAATTGCCTTTTTTGTTTTCTTTAACTCATGTTTCACAGTGGCTTGGTAATATGTATGATTCTGATACAAAAATTTATATGTTAGAAAAGATCGTTCTGTTATGACACTGAAATTCTGGACAGATCATAAGGATTATGTGAGTCCAACTCACACAACATTGCATTTATTTTGCTTGTGAATAAGATCAGTAACAATAAGAAATTAACAAAACTCTCTATTTCTATATGATATGCACAAAAAAAGACTATAGCCAACAAAGGTTCTAAGAGTGCCTTTAAAGAAAAAGATAAGTTTTTAGCAAATTTTCTTCATAAAGGAACGGAGAGGTTAACAAAAAACTACTAGTTGAAGCATCATAGTTTTGAGAAAATATATCTTCTCCTCCCCATGGTACCGCTCTTTTCGTTTTGTCTAGACCCTGTTATTCTCATTTGAACTACTAGTGTTGCCAGAAGAACCAACAATAGAATCCATGTAATCCAAGAATGGAATTCTGAATCAAACCTTCAGGAGGAAGAAGCCTCCTACCCTTTTATTAGAACATATCAAAAATAGATCTAGGTATTCTATAGATCTACCTAACAAACTCTGTGAACGATTCCATTCTTGTGGTCCAAGAAGCTCAGAGTTAGAAAGATAGATCTATAGAATACCTAGGCCTTTCACATGGACTGCATAACATGAGTTTTAATTTGTCCACCAACTGAATTCGTTCTGCACAATTACATGAACTTAGTTTTGCTACACAATATGAAGTCATGTGTTCCCAAAAGCCAAGGAGAATAGTTACTGAAAAGAGGTTCATTGCTTGCTAAACCAATTATTTAGGTAAGTTGAACTATAAGAACTTCTGACTTCTCTATGCATTTTACCAACTGTTTGTGAAAAGCAAACTATACAGTTTGACATTTTCTGTACATGATATATACTTTTGCAGTATCCCCAGTTGCAAATGGTGATGAAGTGCTTAAGCTCTAGTCTCTATCTCAATCTCTTCATTGAAGAAAAAACTTTGAACCACCATATCTAACAATAGCATCAACTTTAAAAAATAAAGGGAATGGAAATCCTAAAACATCTGACATTTTACAAAATTAGTCCCTTATTAGATAATGAACAATGTTGTTAAGTGCGATGACGTGAAGCTAAGCGCTAAGCTTATGAAATAAGCGCAGCACCCAGGCGAAGCGAAGCATAAGCTTCAGGACCAAAATCGTTGCATTTTTATAAACCACAGAAACAGACTAATTTTTTTAAAAATTAACTTCTGAATCTCTATTTCTAATTTCCAGCACTTCATAGCCTAAACTAAATCTTCAAAATCTCAAATTAATTACCTATTGAAAAAAGGAGTATAAGTCCTCAACGTATTCATCACTGTTTCACCAGCTTGTTCCTCATGAAATTGTGAAAGCAAGGTTTGTGTTAATGGTGGACCGATGGTGGTGAACTTTTACATGATATCATCCAATTACTCAAAGACCAACATATAAACTGTAAAAGATGTATAGGCAACTAACTTGTACATGATATCATCCAATTACTCAAAGACCAACATATAAATCCCCCCCCCCAACACAAAAGAACGAACAAATCATATTGCTCCCTCAAGAAAAGATCGGTCTCTTCCTCCGAATGAAGCTTACGAAAAACAAACCAAGTCCAATCTCCTCGGTCGCCGGAGCTATTCGATTCGATTCTGAAGGAGGATTAGGAAGTCACCGTACAATAAAGAATTTTCGAACAGTCGAAGTCCACCGAGCTCAAGAAGAGCAAAACTAAACGAACGAAAGAGAAAGAAAGAGAAAAGGTAGATAAGGGCGAGAGAGCCAGGGTTCCCGATCGTCCAGTGAGCCCGTGCTAACATGGAAGGAGATGGCCAAGAGACGAGACAAACTTTAGGGCTTCCTAACTACTCGAATCCAGTAAACCATGAAAGAGAGAAAAGGAGAGAAAGACAGAAGGAAAGAGGGGGCTACCTGAACTGGTCGTAATCCACACATCGAGAGATGGAGAAGGCCGAAACAAAGCCCCATTTTGACTAATTCTGAGGATGATGACGAACTCGCTCTTGCCCTCCCACAGTCGGACGATGGCGAAAAGCTGCTTCGGAGGCGGACGGCGGCTACCGCAGCGGCAGTCTGAAAGCGAGGAAGACGACGGCTCCTGCAGCTTTGTTTTGAACGGGAGGACGGCGATGCGCGAGTGGGGTGCCAATGGCCGGGTATGACCAAGACCCGTACTGAATTGATCAAGATCCGGGTCGGATGCAGTAGGAAAGTATCCGATCAATTGTTTTGATTAGTGATGTTAATGGATCAGATTTAAATTGAATTACCTTAACCACATTTATTTTTTTAAATATTTACAATTCAAATTCGGATTTAAATGAAAGTCATATTCAAATTTGAATCTGAAATCCAATTTCACAATCAATCTTTACATGTATATCTGAATTTGAATTTAAATTTTGAACCAAATCTGACTCATTTTCAAAATATAAGAGGGTAGATATAAAATATTTATTCAAACCAAAGATGAGAATCCAAATGCAATCAGATTATTTATGTTTACCCGAATTCGACCAAATGTAATTTCTTAAATCTAAATTAGATCCGATTTTTTAATGGGATATTAATTTTTTTCTTCATAACTGACTTTTTTTTGGATCTGATAGTATATCTTATCCAAATAAGATATATTAAAATACCTAAGTATGATTTAAAATATGCAATAACTGATCCAGCTCCTGCTCCTGCTCAAGATCCCATTGAAATCCAAAAAACATGCTGCCCAATTACATCCGATCCAACCACAAATTTATGGGTGAAAATTTATCTTGTAATTGTCCATTTATTTACTTTGTTATCAGAAAAATTCAACAAACAAAAATGTCCGATTTTCAGTTCAGAAGGAACATTTTTTACTTAATAGGAACGTCAATAAATCTGATTTGGATTGGATGTGCAACCAACCTTCTTAGAAAAAAAATCAGATATGGAAAAAATTCTACATCCAATTAAAGATATCAGATTGGATTTGGATTTGGGAAATGTCAGTCGAACAGATCCAGATACGAATTACTTAATAAATATTCAACCAGATATGGATCATTTAGTCTTAAGTAAGTATTTTATATCTAATATCCATCCATTTTCAAAATTTGTTTCTAATATATTGCAATAAGGTTGAGATTTGGTTTAAAAGTTGGATATGAAGTCAGTTGTGAACTAAAACAGTATTTGGAGTGGATACAAATTATGAATTCAGATCTGGATTCAGATACAAAATAGACGTTTCTTTATTTATAATTGAAGTATGTAAAAATTTGATAAAGTACATCCGATTCGAATCAGATCCATTAATATACCTAATGGTGACTAATTTATGATCAAAACTAAGGCCCCAGATCCATTAATATACCTAATGGTGACTAATTTATGATCAAAACTAAGGCCCCGTAGGTTTAATCTCATTCTCAAATTGAAAATAGTAGGAGCCCACATATGTCTCCAGCATTGCTCTTGCCATCAGATGAGATACCCAAACAACTTAAAAAAAAAAAAAAAAAAAAAAAAAAAAAAAAAAAAAAAAAAACTATTTACCAACAAGAGAAAAGTAGTTGAGCACCTTGAACTGGCATACCAAAGTTACTTGATTTACATGGATTCAATTATTTGCAAGGATTCATATTAGTGATAACATGAAATTGTGCTACATATGTGTAGGAGACACTTTGCGAGTGGTTTATGAATCTACTCCAAAGATAGAGTCGTGAATATACTTCAATATTTGAGATAGATTCATGAGACACTTGCATAATATCCTTTCTGCCAAATGATCTTTAAAGTTGCAAATTCATGGTTTGAAGGTTTCTTGTTACAGACAAGCATGCAAGTATGGAACCCTGCGAGGAAGATGGATGCACAATGATGCAAAATTGCTTGAATGTTTCAATTGATACAAGATACTCATGATCTCAAGAAGAATAATATGTCACTTGGATAATTTTTTGGAAAAATCAAAAGCATTGGATGTTAATCTTATTAATAGCCCTCCATATGTGCAAAAACTAAAGCAACAAAACCATCTCTGTCAAGTCTTTAACAAAAATTCATAAATTTGATTATTCCTTGATTATGAACTCAAACATTATTTCTAAGAACAAAGAAAATGTATCGAAAAGTGCATTCCATTATGAATTGCACCAACTTCAAATGATATAATGCGTACGTAGAAACTGAAAATCCTTAATATTTAAACTAATAAAACTTCATTGTTCGATAATAAGGACGCGTTTGAATTGTTGAAACTAAAACTATAAGTTTAAATTTACTGAAAAGTTTTATTTCTCCACAAACAAGAAAGTTTTTGGAGCGGGACTATTTGTGTGATTGTGGAGCGCGTTTACACCTTTCGCCTCTTTGGAGCCTCTCTGATGCGCCCACAGTCGCAGTTGAAGAGAAATCACATACCTTCTTCTTCAGAGCAGCTCCACAACAACTTCAGCAGCTTCTGCGTCAAACAGGTAACGCATCCTTCCCTTCCCCTTCCCCTTCTGGTTCGCCCTCCCTTTCCTGTTCCCCTTTCCCCGTTACATGCCTTCCCCGTTCTTTTACCCCTTTCCATTTCCCTTCTTCCTAGCTCTTCCCCTGCCTCTTGATCCTTCCCCTCTCCCGTCACCTTCCTTGCGGCCGTTTCCTGCCCCATTTGACGCCCAAATCATAGATGACCGGTTGGGAGCCAATGGAGTCACCAAAGTCAATCCCAGTGCAAACCAGCTGGGAATACACAAAATCGATCCCATTATTTTCATCCTCTTTCTCTAATCACTTCTGAGCGAGAAATAAGTTTTACCATGGCCGCAAATCTGCCTTCCTACTGCTCAGAGGCTCTAGTCCCCCCTTCTTCTCAATTACCGCCTAATTCCCCTGTGATCGACCATGGCATTCTTTCCCTTCCGCTTCTCTCTCTCGATCGAGTGCTGCTGGTCGGCCGGCAGCGGCCATCCCATTCCCCGTATTATTTGCCATTATGGTGTTTTATGCTTCTTGTGAATAATACAATGGTATATCGTGCGTTTCATTTGTTTGCTATAGGCGTTGTGAACGAATTTTGTTGTTGTGCAAATCCACTTTTACATTGAATTAAAAATTGATGTGATTTGTGCAAAAGTACAGATTTGTGGATTTTATGTGTTGTAACAAGGCAGGTGATATTATGAATCATCTTACAGACACTGTTACACTTTTTTATATTTAGGTATTGCTTTAGTTTCTCCTTCCCATCAAACAAAATGAAGTATACCCAAAACTTCCACATTTCAAGAACCTGGTACTGAGTACCCAGAACTTTCTACTTGGGTAGTACCCAGAACTTTTTACTTGGGTATTTAATTCTATCAATTCAAACTGGCCCTAATAGTACCAAACTATTAGTTCTTTTCTAAATTAATATTCTTGCAGTCATTTCCAAAGTTTTGAAATCTATATATCTTCCAGAACTTGTCATCGTACTACAAGAAATGTGACCATGTATATAATGTTCTGAATCTGCCTTAGTGTTTTGAGGCAGATTCATGAGACAATAACAAGAAGCCTCATAGAAGCCTAACAAACCCTTTTGAGCTTGAAGACGACCGGCTAGCTCTCCCAACTCGTTAACAGACAGCCTGAGAGTAACTGAGATAAGCCCTAGCGTTAATGGGGGACTTCAGCTTTAACTTTGGCTGGCCCGTTCAGGCCTAAAACTATCCGTTGAAAGTCCAGCCCATTGCCCAATTACTGGGGAAGAAGTGATACTGAGAGTACAGAAAGTAACACGGATTCCTTTATGCAACTAGTTTAATGTTGGAGAAAGCGATCAGAGATGGATCTTACTATAGGCTTAATATTGTTCACCGATCTTGCATGAACCAAGGTTACAGACTCATAGGTCGATCCAAGTATATCTACGGATTCTAATTATTTTTGAGTTGATTAATCCATCTGATATGCTTGTTAATTTTATATATTTTACAGTTGATGAATATCAGCAGATACATGTTCTTATTAATGAGAGAAAGAAAGCTTAGACATGAAAATTTTTACAACATGAAGCATGTTATCAATCTGTAAGTAAGCGTACCACACTCAACATTTAAACAAAAAAAGTGAACAACTGTACAAGTAAATTGCCCCATGCGCCCACACCCATGCACTGGTGTTAGTTCCAAGGGAAAGTTAACCAATAGTTGGCAAACTCGGTGATCAGAGTTGCAAGTTATCCGGCTAGGATCGTTCATTTACTGAGTCAGGTGCATGGAAAGGAGCAAAGAGAAGTAGATGGTAATCGACCAAGGGATCCAACTACCCGAAGATTAAGTAACTAATAACAATAATAGCCACAATAATGTTCCCCTTTGACATGAGCCCTTGTGTCCCTGAAATAATGGAAGGAAAAAGATCAGCAATGGCTGTTACTTTCTCTTTCAGCCAAAAAAAAAAGAAGAAAAGCCCAGTTGCAGAATTGTACTTAAATTATAATCGAAGACGGGCGTACCTGAAAACTAGTTTTGTATTATCAAATACTATCTTCATTGATTTTTAGAGTTGCATATGGATAGGGATGAAACCAGAAATGTTTTAAGAGACAAACTATAGCTTCAAGGTCGGATCGGAATCTAATTTTCAAAATTGTCATATACGTTTGGCACTTACATATGAAACTATTAAAAATACACCTAAGTTTCTGATATTGCTACAAAAATACCCAACTCTTTTATGTCAATTAATTAAAAAATTTCTTTGAGTTTCTCGCTTTCCAGTCATAATTAATGGGTGATCAACATGAAAAGGATGAGAGAAAGCATCCAGAAGACATGTAGAACTCACCGCTTGTTTCCTTAGGAGAATGGTGGGCGGACGGTGGCGCTGCCGGTGGTGGCGCAGCTGCAACGTTTAAGTGCAGAAACGATGGGTCTATACTGTACATCGCACCGCAACTCTGCGTGACAGATCGGCCATCAGACAATCTGGTGAAGAAGTTGGCGTGGAAGATCAACCCACGCAAGCAGATGCGGCAACCATCGAAGGAAATGTCTCTTGTGCACATCACCAAGCCGTATATATTGTTGGAAGCATTGAGACGGATATCTCCGGTGGCAAACATTAACCCCCCAGACGCATTGCTGGCTGCGAAGGATGATAGGTTGGCCATGAGCAGCATCAGTTGCTGCTTGAAAAGAGCCGGTTCCGGAACCAAGCTACCACTTTCGGAGAAGATAGTGACCGTATTGTTCATTTCCCCGATGAAATTCTCGGTAGAATAGCGCAAGAGGCAGTAGTCGTACCAAGAGTAGTAGGAACAGCAGGTTCGGTTGCTCACCTCAATAGCTTGTAGAATGCACTCGCTGCAATTGCTCCTGGGGATATCCGGCCGGCAGAGGGCAAGGCCATAGATTTGGTCACGGCCTTGGCCGGCAGTGGCTGTGTGGAAGCCAGAGAGAGAGGCGTTAGCATGAAGATAAAGAAAAAGCTGGTTTAAGTTCTGTTGGTAGGTGATACTGGCGTTGCATTTGATGAGTGAACAAACTGAATCTATGGGGGGTAAGGCATCGGAAGGGAGGACCTGTCCGGCAGACAGAATGGGAAGGAGGAAGAAAATGGTTAGGGGCAGGGCCATCATAATAAGGAAGGACGCTTAGATTAGGGAGAAGAAGGATGAAGGATAAGAAGGAAAACATTTGATACTTAAAACTAAGCAAAGAGTCAAACAGAGAGGTGGGATTCAGGAAGACTTGAGTTGAGACTGTGGGCTTTGCACAAACGTATTGACAAAATTTGCAAACCAACGTTCAAGGTCAATGAGGATTGCTTTATATATATATACATATATATATAAAATGAGGCTTTTAGAAAAGTTTACCGGACAAACTTTCAATCTGAAGCAGTGTGAGTAACGTGTTGACAATTGCCTGTACTTACCTACAGGTAGTTTTATATTGATACTTCAAAGCAATTTTTTACATTTAGATGTTGACGCTTCATAAAAAATTAAAATTTATTGCTGGTGCTTTCATGGGGCTTTTAGACTCGTCAAACTTCTAATCCTGGGGCGAAGGTACTGTGGGCAACATACGGGTAATTCCTCGGTACTTTTTTTTTTTCATTGTTGACATCTCAAAGCAATTTTCTTATTTACATGTTCAAGCAGCTTAAAAATTTAAAATTTATTACTAATTTATTTTAATCGGAATTCTTTGGGTGGGTCCGCTGCTCCAATCAATAAATTAAATTCATCCATGCTTACGCTTAGAATAAGCCGAACATAGACACGGCCGGAATAGCCGGGCTGGGCTGGAATTTTATAGGCTTGTTTGTACTATGTAGCACTCATACTTGCATTATATGTATATACTTCTTTTTTCTTTTTACATTATAGTATATGTGTACGTAAACTAACAAAAGTCCATCGCCATATCCAACGGCAGGGGTCGACTCTCTCAGTTATTATGCAATCAAGTTAACAAGATTTCTGTAATTAATTACACCTTCTTTCTCTCATAAATAATTCATGTTTCATAAATGTGTTATAGTAGATCCAAAGTAAACTCTTTCTCAGATTTAGTTCTGGTTAAATATCTCTCTCCTTGCAGCCGTTCCTTTGTTAGCAACGTAGAGCATGCATCAACAGAATATACAACTCTAGCAACTGTTTTGGTGACAGAACCTACAAGGCACTGCTGAAAATAAACAACCCTAACTGCTAGCACTGTTAACAAGCTATAACTTCAATACAAGGTGCAGAGATTGCATTCATATGAACCAAAGAAAAAAGTGGTAACGAGTTAATTTACATGGAAAAAACCCAAATGGTGGGTGCAAAAATGTGATCAATACAATAGGAAGAGCTCTTTGAAGGTCTCAATCCATAAATCAACAGTTTTGAGAACAGAATCCCTTACATTCACCATTGATTTGTCATAACCAAGAGAGAACAAACAAAATAGTTATAGAACCTAGAAAAGGGTTTGAGAAGACATCCAGGAACAGGTTCCTCTCTTCCTCCCTTCTCCTTTCCTTCTTTTCTCCTTACCCAAGCTCTTGCCTTCATCACACATTCACCAATAGCCACAATACATTACCTCTTGAGAAAAATAAGTAATTAGAGTGGCCCATAATTATAATAGAAACTGTCACATATTGATAGACGTGAACCTAATTATAATAGACACTATCACATATTGATAGTATATCCTAAATATTATCGTTCTGGAGTGAATGATAATGCAGCTAAGATCTCTTTAAATATTAACTTCTACAAAGGTCACTATTGTGAGGAGCTGTTTACAGCAATAATATCGATAATCGTTATGTTTGCTAGTGTTACCGTTGAATTTCCTACCCTTTTTATGAAGTCGTCTTTTCCTTATTCCTCACCGTAGATGTAGGCTGTACAGCCGAACCACTTAAGTTTGGTGTTCGTGTGATTGTTTGCTCGTTTTTTTCTGCAGATAATCCGTGACATGGTATCAGAGCGTGGTTAAGTTTCACTCATTTTGTCCATGGCTGAATCTGAAAATTTCCAGTCGATTGCAACCGATGTTACCCAAGAATCAAGGAATTGAGTTCCGATCAGAATCATCTTCTGCGGATTACTACCAAACCTTTTTCAGGGACAGATTATCTCAGTTGGTCAAAATCTGTAAGCTCTTCCTAAGTAGTCGATCTAATGGGAAAATTAAAAAACCGGCTATTTATAGTCTTTGTTTTGAAAAGTGGGAATTAGAGAATGATGCAGTCATGGGCTGGTTGTTAAATTCAATGATTCCAGAGATTGCAAGAAGCCTTATGTATACTACGACTGCGCAAGAAATATGGGACAATGTGAAAGAAGTGTATGGAGATAAGTATAACTTAGCTCGAGTTTATGAGCTGCAACAAGAGATTCACAACTTTTGTCCCGAAGGAAAATCTACATCTCTTCTCCAGTTTGTTGTCTTCTTTCCGAGCACATATATTTTATACCAAATCTTGGTTCAGTACAGGTTCTGATATTATTCTTTTCATTTTCAAAATCGCAGTAATAGTTCTGCAAGAACTTTCTGAATTTGATCTCGATATATCATGGACATAATACCCATCCTTGCATTATTGTGCTTGCTCAATCTATCTTTATGATTGACATTTTTTATAAGACGGCTCATACTTTTGCAAGTGCTTTCAAAATTAGCAGCTTCTAACAGTCATATCTAATCTTGTACTCATGTGATTAGCAGACAACAGAGACAGGTGTGAGCATCATGTGGGCAATTGCTCACATAGGCCCACAAAATGTATTTATTTTTATATTAAAATTTCATGGCAGTTTTTCTATTTTGCATATACGTGCCCTTTAAAAAATTTCAAATTATATAATTAGTACCCATTAGCCAAAATTTCCTGGCTCTGCTCCCATTAACATAATACACTTAAATATACATGTCATTTGAAAATTGGAAGATACTTATTTGCCATTCCAATACTTGTTAGCTTTCTTAATTTTAAGCATTTTTTACACTATTTTGCAAAAAAAAATCTATAAAAATAAAATTTAAAAGCTGACTAATTCGAAATGTTTGCATAAAATTTAAGGCTAGATTTTACCAGTAGAAAGGCTGCACATAAATTGCAGGTGAATTTGAGTAACAGGGGTGCTCCTGGTCCAATGTTAATGTGACACGTAAATCATGACATGAGCACACAGATCAGCAAATGCTCGAGAAATGAAAGAAGCAATACAAATTAATTAAGCATAACACTGATGCTAGTCAATCAGTTGTACACTTGGATTCTTTATTCATAACTAAGTTCTAATTCCTTATTACTGTACAAAGTGAGAGAACCAGGGGCTAATTAAAAGAGCAACTCTGCATAAGCCCACATCGAGATGATGATCATAGCTAGATTTCTTATCAACTTTCCCACCGGTGTTCCTGCAAGCACATGTGCTAGACCATGTCAGCTAGCCAGTCTCTGTTTCTACAAAATTTAATTATCATGTAATTGTTTTGATCGTTTTGTGGTTGATCTAGAGGGAGAATTCTTGCTAACATGCAATATTTTGAAGTTGCACAAATATAAGCCAATATTAAATAATTAATGGCATGAACATTGTTCAGAAGTTAACATGTGTGATCTTAGGGATGTTATCATTTTAATTAATATATGATATATGCTGACCATTGACAAAATTAACCTGGATTATAAAATCAGAGATGTGTTTATAAGGTCAAATGTTGTCCGTCGTGGGTTGAGGCCGAAGAGCGGCCATGATTCTGTTTTGAATATTTCATTCCTTTCCGTTCATGGAACCAGAAATTTCTGTCTGAGGGATATTAATGCTTCATTAAAACTTTTAAGGGGTATGCATAAATAAATAAAATGTAGTACTAATAAGTAAATAAACAATTTATGTGGGCTGGAGCGTGGAGAATTGCATATATCAGCCCATATGTGCCTCTAAAGTTGTTACTATTTATATGGGTTATCTAATTAATATATATATATATATATATAAATTAGATAAACCCATATAGATGGTATATGCCGAACCTTTTCAAAAAAAGGAATATAAAAAAAAGTTAATATTTGATTTATGAGATTCATCTTTAAGGAATGACATCCAATTAGATTCAGATTTGGATATACATAAATACCTAATTAAATTCGGATGCTAATTTAGATCAGATTTATTTTTAAATATATATCTTATATGTAATGTTCTTTCATTTTGAAAATTAGCCAAATTTATTCAAAATTAGGATTCAAATTTGGATTGGATTCTATTTGTGAAATTGAAATTCGGCTTTTCTTCATTTGTATTCGAATATATCCGATTCAAGAATTGGTTGACATCCCTACAAACAATGTTTGTAGGCCATGTTAGATTTGTAAAAAATCATCAAGACTCTTGATTTCTGAATGCATGGACGTTTGAAAAAATAAAATAAAATAAGGCTTTTTGATTTATGCCATTAATTTGTGTTCTTTTTTTTTGTTCTCTTCACCATAGAGTTTGACAATTAATTAGGATGTTTGAAGTGTATATAAAAGGAGTGTCAATAAAATGAAAATACATAACAAAATTTGAAAAAGTCTCCTAATTACAAAAACAATTACAAGAACAAGCCGTCAAATTTACAAGAACAATTACAAGAACAAGCCGTCAAATCCTAATTACAAGAACAACTAATTATTACAAAGAACAAGCAGTCAAATCGAGAGAGATAAAGACAAAAAGTTGGCATATGAAGGCGTACCTTGCATGTTTAACGAGCGGAATGCCCTAGAGGCGAATGACGACGGCGGGTAGTTGAATGGCTCGGCCGGCGGAGGCGGTGCAATTGGTTGCAGTCGGCACCGCATCATGCAACTTCCGGTGGCGGCTTCTAGACTGATCCAATCATCATCAATGTCGGCAATAAAAGATCTGACGGTTGCCAAACAATTCCCACAGCCAGCCTTGGAGATGTCCCTTGTGCACTGTACCAATCCTTCTATCTTATGAGAAGCGTTGAAGCCAATCTCTCCCATGGAAAACATGAACCCCGTCTTGTTGCTGACGGTGGACACAGTAAGATTGTTGAGGAACATCCGCCTCTGCTCCTGGAACCGAGCATGCTCCGTCACGTTGTTTATGCTGTAAGATGCGATTTTGTTCTCGACGTCGACGACCCCGACGAAGTTCTCCGGGGAGTAGCGCCACATGCATTGCGTTTCCCAAGAGAAGGCAGAGGTGCAGTTGGTAAGAATCGTAAGATCCCAGGTGATGGCCTCAGTCACGCATCTTCGGCAGTCCATGCCGGAGGCATTGCCAACGCACATGCCCAGGCCGTGTACTTGATCCGGAGGCCGGCCGACGGTTGCGGTCGTGAAACCGGTGAAGGATACGTTGGCAGCTAGATGGCGGATCAGGCTCTCTCTGTTCCCTATCGAGGTGGACGATCCGAGGCTTTCGAAGCAGACGCTCTCAGCCCTGCCGTGCTTAATCATGGCAGCAGTGATCAGGAGGAGAATGATGCTGAAATCTAGCCTCATGCTGGGAGAAGTAAAGCGGGATCTCCTTAATTTCTGCTCTTTTGGTAGAACACGATGTGGATAGATAATTTAACGACGCCCTTAAATAGAAGTTCAGTGCGGACATTTTGTTAATTTCAAATGGTCTTTTTGTTTTTTTATTTTGATTTTTTGCTTTAGCAATTTTTTTTTATTGTGAATTAAGAGCATTTTAGTCATCAGATCAAGATGGCACATATAAGGTTTCTGCTTGACATCGTTGTCACAAATATAAAAAATAATTTTTTGGGTAACTTTTTAGTGAAATTGTTTTTCTCGAAAAAAATCTGGAAACAAATTTAACAATTAAACAAAACAATAAAAATCATAGAAAACCTTAAATACAGAGTTAGAAATTACTAAAATCTTGAGAAAAAACCATGATAAATTCGTAAATTTTTATTTTGACAGATTTTCAAAATCTTGCAATTTTTTTCCGCTTTACTTGATTTTCTGGTAAATTTTCAAAAATTTCGCAATATCTGCTAACATCGATTAACGGGTTCACTTTCATCTTCTAACGTCATCCAATGGGCACATGCCCATGTGAAGAAACGCTTTAAAAAGTGTTACATGTTCAAAAGTTCAACTGGTTATTAATTTTTTTGTTTCCCAAGATACTCAATTTCTTGAGAGAGAAGTCTTCGATAGTCTGCACACTGAACATGTTTGATTAGAATAGTTAAGAAGCGTGGAAATGCAATTACTTTCAGTGCAAACTGAAGTCTCTAAGACTTCTTTCTTAATCTAAAAGAAAATTTTCCTTATACTTTGAACAAGGGTGACTTTAGTTTAGATATAAATGAAAATGGAGTGATGGTTTACCAAACTAAATTATTATTATTATTTTTTGTCTTAGCGGTTTTCATAGAACAAACTGCACAGATGTAAGATTTTTATGTTTGACGAGATTTTCAAAATCTTGCAAATTTTTTCGTTTTATTTGTTTTGCTTGATTTTCTGGCAATTTTTCATAAATTTTGCAATATAATCTACACTGCTTGGCATCAATTAACTGGGTCACTTTCATTCTCTAACTTCATCCATTGTTCATACGATGTTCGGCGTCCATTGGTCCCATACCCATGTGAAGAAAAGCTTTCATATTTGATATGGAAGAAATAAAAATTCTACATATTCGAAAGTTCAACTGGTTATTCTTGTTTTTGTTCTTCAAGATACTCAATTTCTTGTGAGAGAAGTCTTCGATAGTCAATTCTGAACATGTTTGATTAAAATAATTAAGAAGCATGGAAATTCAATTACTTTCAGTGCAAAGTATTTGTCTATGCTTTCAATCTATTGTAGGGGCGGAGCCAGAAATTTTTCATGAGGCAGACCGAATTAAAGTTTCAAAATTTTGAACAAGGCCAAAATATCATGTTTCAAATTTTTTATATAAAACAAGTAAATTGTTTTTAAATTTACATGTAAATTTGTTAAAAATAAATTTTTTGAGGTAGGGTCAAGATCCGTGCGGGCTCTACCTTGCCTCCGCCCCTGATCCACTGGCTATGAAAGTAAGAGCATGAGGTATTAGAAGTACAACCATTGGGGAACTTCGTGTACTTTTCATTAATTAGATGTGAAGTCTCTAAGATTTCCTTTCTTAATCTAAATTGGTTTAGATTCAAATAGGTTTATTTCATACGAGACAAATTTTGAATTGTCAAAACTTTGTTCATTTGCAACATGTTTGAATAATATAACTATTGGGAGTGACGAACATATGGAGTGCAAGGTGGATTTTAAAGGTTTCCATTTGAAAATTCCTCATTTTCAACATAGTTATCAACATAAAAGGTGACTTTAAATATAAATGAAAAGGGAGTGATGATTTTCCAACCACATTATTTTTTTTTTTTATCTTAGCGGTTTTCATAGAACAAACTGCACAGATGTAATATGAAGCAGTAGCGGAGCCAGAAATATTCGCTGGAGGAGCACTTGTTTAAAAATACTCAAATCTAGTGGGGCACTTATATATATATAAGGGTAAATACTTAATATTCCTATTTCAAGTCCACACCAGTCACAATGTGGCTACGCCACTGATATGAAGCTTAACAAATAGCAAATTAACAACCATGATTTTTCAAGGCATGTAAAATACCTATGGTAGCGTTTGTGGATTTTTTCTATTTACCACATTTGTTAATTTGATTTCATGGAGCTTTTGTTTTGGGCATTGAGAAGTTAACAAACAAAAAAAAATTACTTTAGCATCAAAATTTCACCTCTTTAGGATAAAAGATGTTTATAAAGTCATAGTCACAACAAGGATAAAAGATGTTTCTTAGATCATGTTTAAATAGTTCCATAAAGATTTTGAAAATCACATCTTTGTCTTTAGTTTATCAATGAAGAAATGTTGCCGATACTAAAAGCTTAATATTTGTGTACTAGAGTGCCACGAAGACTAATTTATATATCTCTAACGCCCGTCGGAATTCAAACATTTAGATTACGGTTTTTTGGAGTCTTTAATTTGAAGCTAGAATTTTGTCTCTTTTCAATCTTGACGGGTTTCTAACTTTTTACTCATGTAAGTCGTCACAAACATGGAAAGTAGAATTCTTTTACTTTTCCTCGTAAAAACGTTATTGTGCATCAACTGCCAAACAATATTTTATGAATTATTTAGGAGCCTTTTGGCAACAGAAACAACATATAAATGTTTCATGAATATATAAATGTTTCATGAATCTATTATATATGAATCTGTAGGCACTCATTGTAGAAATAATTTTTCAATAAATTTTAATTTTTTAAGAGACATTAACTATATAACATATAACATAACAATGTGTTATTGTTGCCAAACAGGCTTTTTTAGTGATTATTTGTGCATTGCCCATGCCCTTCATTAATAGACAAAATATAGCCAGCTTCCAAAACCTGTTAAGATCAATTTTTAATTGCTACCAAGATACGTTAGCGACACTAAAGAAGGATGGGTCCAAAGTGTACATTGAACTGCAAGTCACACAAACTATCGAACTAAGAAACTACTGCAGTAACAAAAACGACTAGGTAGTAGTTTTTTTAGAGGCTGTTTGGCAACAGTTCTTAAGAAACTACTAAAAGAAACGGATCTGATTCATCTCATACTTATTATAGTGTTCTATGAATCTACTTTAGTAGATTTATAAAATGATAATACTGTTGTTGAATCGTTTGGCACTAGAGATATTTTTTGAGTGTCGCATGAATGAAACACTACAACTAATATATTATCACAAAATATCATTGCTGCCAAACTGTCCTTATAGCTTTCGTAACTTTATCATCGATAAAGACAATGCAATGCTTCAGGCGGTACATTGTAAGAGGCTGAAAGAATCTAAGGATTATATATATATATATATATATATATATATATATATATATATATATATATATATATATATATATATATATATGCACACGCTCACGAAGCCCTACGGAGCTCAAGAGGTGTTTAAGCACCTCTATCCATGAGACTGCCTATTTTGGTGAAAGCAGGAATGCAATGCAAGCGACGTTCATTACTAACCAAAGTTGACATCATGAAACGTAAACATCAATGAAACTTAATTGGTTTTTCTGTGCTGAAAAGTTGGTGATATATGGGAAATGGATGGCCGGATTGTCTTCACGACTCATTGTCGGTTTCAGTTCTAGTATTGAATCTCATATATATGCATTTTAAAGTTGAATTTAGAGATCTTCAAGGGGGTTGGCTTAATGGAAGGAGCGAGGATTGGTTGTTGGTCAGTTTCTGTATCAAATTGTCGTAGCATCAACTCTATAGGCTACAAAATGATAAACATAAATATGCAAGTTAAAGCATAACATATACATCACACAAAGCTTACTGAATGCAACTGATAGGGAAAACTTCTATCTTCACTTGGGTAGTAGTAGTATTTCTTCTCACTCATCCACAAAAAAAAAGAAATTAGAGGAGGTCTTTGATAGCACGAAAAGTTCTAACATGACTTTGAAAAGTGGGACATATAGTATCTCAAATCCAGGATGCATGATATCTAATATCTAATGTATTCTATGTTTAAACAAACAATGGATTTCAGCTTCTCCCAACGACTTAGACTTCAGATCCACGCATGATTGGACCTCAAATCCACAATGACCTTAGTTCTGCATAATGGCTAACTTTTCACAAAACAAGTATACCAACCACTTATAAATATATCAAAAGCCCCGTCGAGTTTCACTTTCTCTCCTTTATTTGTTAATTAATGACCACCGAATGGGGAAAACGTAGAACAAAAAACATTTTCTTAAAATCTTTTGTACATTTGATGGCTAATCGATCGAATTCTTCACAAAATGGTACACCAAGAAAAGTTTTATCCGCCTAACAAACGGCATCTACGGATTCCAAACTTTGTTTCTCTTGTTTGTTGTTGGCCTCTTAGAGAGAGAAAAAGAGAGAGAAAACGTAAGTTACCAAATGAATATTGGCAGAATTGACTTGCCATAAGTGTCCAGCTTGTGTCGTCTTGTCGACAATCTTATCAGACGTGCCGAATTCAATCTCATTTTGGAATTCTTGAAAATTATTTAACGCACCGATGGATTGTACATCCGGAATCATGAACATGAAATGACGATTAAAAGTTATTTTTATATTATTTTATGAATACATCTGCCAACGAAAAGTTATAATATATATATATAGATAGTTATAGATATAGATATATGACATTGGGTTAATAAAAGTATTTTATCCATTGGACAAAGTTTTTATTCATTTTTTAAGATACTAAAGCTGCTTTTTATATTTCAGGATATGCTTACCTTATGCTTCATCTAGTTTTGAAGGTGCAAAGCCTAGTTTAAGTGTGTCATCTAAATGCCAGTTCGAACATAACAGGTTATTCCATTTTCCATTTACCAGGAAACCTGCTTCGACACTGCTGAATCACTTTCTAACTTCCTTATTTTAAAAAATGCAGCATCTGCTTTCTTGCTTTAGCTTCAGTCTTGTTCTTCAACTCAAATGGTCTTGTGTTTTTTCTTTCACATCATGCAACAGGACTCCTTGTTATGAAAACAAAACAGAAAACTGTTGACCACCAACTTGAAGAATAATAATAATAAATCTTTCATCAATCTACGGAACTACTTCTAAGATCTAACGGCCCTCTCCCACCACGAATCGTTGGTCAATCATCAAGAAATGATGCCTCGCATGAGCATTGCCATGCCGGACAAGTCGGCCCGGAGGCCGAGGGCGGTCCTGCTGCTGCTGCAGCAGCAGCTGCAGCCGATTTTAAGCAGGGTCCTTTACAGCAGGAAACCCTGCACCTTCTCCCGACGATCTGAGCGCCTCTCTGACCATCGATTGCGACCACTCACCAGCGTTAAGTCAAAACGGAAACTACCACCTTTGAGAAGCAGGGAAAAAGAAGGAGAGAAAAAAGTGAAAAGAATGATAAATGAGTTTTGCAGGAAGAAAAATAAAAGCAGCAGCAAAAGTAAAGCTGAGAGACAAAGGGCCTCTGAAACTTTCATCGAGTTCATATTCCTCCCTGCCTCAAACACCAATTTGCCCCCCTAAAGCGACAAACAGTTGGTGCCAAAGAGCAGACTCGAGACGTCCCTTTTGGACAGCGAGAGAATAAATGTGGAATTTTAGGGACCCGAGGAAGGTCTCTCTGTCTGTGCTGTATGCTCCTTGCTTCAATACTGTGTGAAATAGTAGGGCAGGTCCACCATTACCACCCATGTGACTAGCTAGCTGCTGCTGGTTCCACTGCTCTTCGCTTCCTCCTTCACATTCGACAGATGAGATGGACATTAAATGGCTGTTACTTCCTGATCGCAGATGGCACCCCTTTCCCTTGTCAGGTGCCTTGGGATCCTGCCTGCCTTCTGCTTTTTGTTCGATGGTCATCTAGTTAAAATACAACAGAAGAGAAGCAATAAAATGGGGGAATGTAACAGTTTCAAGTTTTAATTGGAGTCCCGCCCCCTTCCTCTTTTTCCAACTTTCAATTGTCTTTTGGGTGGTGAAAGTACTTCATAGCCCAAAACCCCACATTCCTTTTATCTTTAAGGATGCACAACAAGTGGATTAGCATGAGCTCTACTTGAACTTGCTTGTAAAATTTGACTTGAGCTCGACTCATTCTTAAACTAGCTAAGCTCGAGTTGATATGCATGCTCAAAATGTTAAACAAGTTGAGTCATGTAAGAACTCGACCCATTTAAACTTGGCTTGGCTCAACTGTTGAATTATAATAAGGAAATAGTTAAATGAGTAGTAATTAAACAGGTCAATCGAGTTAAACAAACTAACAAATTAAACAAGTTAAAAGAAACGAGACTTGCTTAACAAAAACAAGTTAAACAGGTGGAGTTAGAGTACAATGTTACGTTGTCCTGTCGAGCTTGAACTTGTTCTATAAAACTCTACTTCAGTTTGAGTGAACTCAAAGCCTGAGTTTTCAGTTGACCCAACTCGAGCTCTTTCACGTGCAGCCCCTACCTACCCCCTATGATGTTAAGACATCTTTTTTGGTGCTCAGTACAATGCCTCTTCTCTCAATTTTCTCACTCTTTCTTTCTACGTAGTCTTTTTTGACATGTTCTGCTATTGTTTGTTTCTAATAAAACCAATTGGATCGATGTGGTCTTGGTATCTAGGTCCGCCTAAACGACATTTTCTCATCGTGGGAATAATATTTTATACTGGATATCTTTCGCTTATGCGACTAATTATATACATTCCATACATATACATATGTTTGTTTATTGATTTTGGTGATGTTGTAGGACCAACATAACTAGAATTTTTGGATAACTTGAAAAAACATGTCACAGGTCAATCCTGATGGGGTCAGTCCCATTGGTATGACCTAGTTGGATGGTCACAGCCTCGGCACCCGGTTGGGCCCAGCCCGACACTCGAAACCTAGGTTTGGGCCTGGTTTGATTAAATTTAAAAATATATATTTAATATAAAATAATATATAAATATAATTAATTATAATAAAATATTATATATATATATATAAATATATATATTAACAAAAAAATATAAAATTATCGGGCCCAACTGGGCCGGTTCGATAAAGAATCGGGCAGGCCCGATGCCCTTTTTTTTGGGCCCAAGTTGGGCGGGGTACCAGGTACTCGCCGACAGCCGGGCCCAATGCCCAGCCTTAATCTCACACACATATATAAAGAATCGGGCAGGCCCGGTGCCTTTTTTTTTGGGCCCAAGTTGGGCGGGGTACCAGGTACTCGCCGACAGCTGGGCACAATGCCGCGCCTTAATCTCACACACATATATAAAATTAAATAAATTGATCCAGATTGAATTTTCAAAAGAAAAAAAAAAGTCTCTCCCACTTGATTAGCATCATTACTATTTCTAACATCACAATGCATTCATCTCCCTCTCACTCGTGTAAACCCAAGATCACAGCTTAGCAAGGTGCTTGGATCCAACCATCATAACCTCGGTGCCTTTTGAAGAAGGTTTCATTTGTTTCTTTAATGCTAAAGGCTGAAATGCGCCCCCGACCCCCACCCACATATCCCTAAAGGGTTGGTGCAGTAGACGGTGAGGGGGTTGGTAGACAACTAGTTTTCATTTTGAACTTTTACATTGCTGTAAAAGGAGAGAACTACATGCAAATTAAGGTACAACGAGGGTACTACTCCCAAACATTAAAAGTATCACTAGACCCTAGAGGTAATGGAGATAGAGAAAGAGCTCGGCTTTCATTAAAACAGATATTTCCTCTTCCTCACCTAAGTGCCTTCCACATGGCAGGGCATTTGCCATAAAAGCAAAGCCTAAGAGAAGTCATTATCACATGGTCGTTCTTGATAAGAGAAGGAGATACGGGTTAAGGATGGGCAGAACACTTATGCGATTATACTGCACAGCCTTGAATGACCTATTTGGGGAGGGTTTAGAATATGAATGGGATCTACATTACTACATTATCAAATCTTGAATAACTGAAGGACTACCATGATGGTTGAATTTGCTTAGTTGTGGAAGAGTCACCAACCCCTCCATCTGAACTATAAAGCACCACAAATCTGTTGGCAAGAGAAGCTTCATTTGAGCACAAGACTCCTTTGACTTCCCTCTCGACCCAGCTGTGTTTTGGTTCATTTCTTCCGTTGGGTTTTTCTTGCTGCTTCAATTTTATTGTTAAGTGGTTGGTTGTTATACTTTCTCACCTTTTTTTCATGCTGAAATTGAAATTATTAAGGGAGAGAAGTGGGGTTGGGGGAAGGGGGAGGGTTGGGATCTCTCAGATCAAGGGCCCAACCGCAGTATGTAAGTGGGTTAGGTCATTACAATGGTATCATAGCACTATGCCACACTCGAACTTAGGGTCCCACTTGTACGAATGTATGTGCCTCAAAGAGGGTGGATTGTAACACCCCACTTTAAAAAGTTTATTTTTATGTTAACATTATGAAGAATCTTAGATGACTTATAAAAGGAGTTGTTAAGTGGTCGATTGTCTTGGTTTCTAACATTTTTTAGACTAAAACTGAAATTGGTATGGGGTGAATTAGGATTCATCAAACCAAAGGCGAAGTCTGGTCTGAAATTAGATTGGGTTGTTACACTTGTAGCGACATGAGACCTCACCAATTTACATGCTTCTTCTGATGCCAAACGTCAGCTACCAATGGTGATCAAGGCCCTTTAGGACCCAGTAGCCCTCGAGATCACAAAAAGATGGTCACCGTGGTTTGATCCTACTTTATTTCAAGACCACTTCTTTCCCATTCCAGTTTTCACATTTTGTCCAGTGTTTAGAGTCTTCTTTTATAGGCAAGGTATAGTATGTATTAAGATAGCTATTACCTTGCTGGGATCAATTCATCGAGGCTTTGTATTCGCCTTTCATTGAATGATTCCCAAAATAATGAAAAGGCCTGGGTAGGTCTTAGATTCCACAATCAGGCTTTGGATCGATCAATCCATGAATTACATGTTTCAGTCTTTCTAGGTTCTTTTCCTCTCAGCCTTTTTTTTTTTAAGTCTTTCTGGGTCCTTGAAAATTCAGAGACGAAAACGACACTGGACGTATTCGTAAAAGCATTTGCATTAAAAAAGTACCTCTTTAAGACTTTAAAAAAAATTTATCTGTTGACTTTAAAAGTTACCAAACTATGTAAATGTATGGATGATCCAATAGTCGATTTCTAGTAAACAATTACATGTGTTCTTACCTTAGTCAGAGCCAACATGGTCACTCCCTTTTCCTATTGCGCCGCATTTGGTCGACATTTACATCAAAGATCTTGCATGTAAATATATAGAACTGGCTGAAACTGAATGATGCTTATTGGCAATGGTACGTAGGGTTGGGTTGGATCTCTACTCCACTCGACTTAGAAAACTCGATCTCTTCGGGCTGAGCTTCATAGAGTAAGCTCGAGCTTGACTCGACAATACAACGTTGAGCTCGACTCGTTTAACTTATTTTTGTTAAGTCTGTCTCATTTCTTTTGACTCGCTAAACTCTATACTTGCTCGTTGTTTAACTATTCTTGTGTTATGTTTCGGCATTCATTTTTTATTCAAGCGAGTCGAGTCTAAATGAGTTGAGTTCTTATAACTCCAAACTGACTAGTGTAATATTTTGAACATACATTTGAACTTGAGGTCAAGTCATTTATGAACTAGTCCATTTTTAGTGAGTGATTTCGAGTAGAGCCAGAGCTAGCTCAAGTCATTGTGCAACCCTATTGGTGGGTATATCTCCATCTCTCTCTCTCTCTTTATATATATATATATATATATATATATATATATATATATATATAAAAAGAGAGAAAGAGAGAGAGAGATGGGTTGCTGACGTATTTTGGTTAAACCATAACCATGAAAAGAAATAGAACTATCTATCCTTGGGCTAATTGGACGAAGGGAGAGAGATGGGAGATTTCAGAAACTTGCTGAAAACTATCTATGAATATATGCACGACCAGTGAGGTCGTTTTCTTGACTCCCTTTTTGTGCTGGGGCGCGGCCAGCGAATATGTGGGCTAGATTCTCGGCTCCGCCCCCTTTTTACCCCTTCTGTTCGATGGTCGGATTTTTTCAGTACCATTTTGGATACAGTAAACGATTAAAGGGTGGTTCTGTCAGAGGAGTTGTGTCCGCAGTGATTGGTTTCTTCCGCCACAAGGGAATGCCTTGAAATTCTTTGAGGGCAGCGAAAAATTCTTGCAGAAATCATGTTTTTTTTAGATTGTGTAGTCTTCATCTGCAAGAAACGGCAGTCTAAAGCGTTCGACTGTAAGTCTGTAAGAGGGTTTTTGGCGTTTCTTGAAAACGCTTTGCGAGGGAATCAAAATTAAATGCACCGCTCGTGTCCCATGAACTGATGAGCTGCTCTGTTTCCGGCTCGTCAGCTGCGCATTCAAACTTTTCAAATTGCTTAGCTTTTGGTTTAAGCTCAAATGGTGTTGCTTTTGTTGATGAACAAGTTTAAAGTTGGGTTCAAAACCAATTAGAAGAGTTTCTTCTTTTCCCTTTCTCTCAAAACTTCTAGTTCATACTGGTTTTGAGCTGTTTAACTCAGCTGTAAGAAGGAGACAAGCTTGGAAGCCATTTCACCTGCCCCTACACTCTACTAGCCTATACCTAAACGAGCAATGTCCACGACTAAAAGGAAAGCGATTCCAAGAGCCATGTGTCGCTTCTTTGTCATGCATCAAAGTATTGTTTTTAAAGTAAAGACCTCTGCACAAATCGAAAAATAGATTGATGCCCCTGCTTTATAAACAGAGAAATTGTTGGTTCATGGCTCTATGACTAGAATCTACCGGTTGAAATGCCAGTTTCTGGCACTATAGCTGCTTTCAAATGGCTAAATCATCCACTGGGACGAGTTAAATGCTAAATGCGTCTTGTCCCTGCTAAAAGGCATTTTATCAGTAACATTTAGTGGACTTAATTGGGATTTCACGGACATTTGATTTTTATTTTTTTCTTTTACGCCTCGTCTATATAACCAGAGCAGATGTGACACAGGGGGGGGAGAAAGAGACAGAAGGATTTCGTATCGCCTGTGAGCTGTAAGTTGGACTCCCTTTGAAGAAACTCAAAGGAAGACGCAGAGGGGACTTTCTTACACAATTCCACTCGTGGGTCCTCCCCTTTCTTCCTTGAATCTTTTGTTGGTCGTGTGAAAATATTGCGTTTTCTTCTCAATCTTTCGCCATGGCTTGTTTTTGCTCATTTTTAGCCTCTTTGTTGCAGGGGGAGAGATGGGTTTGGTTGAGAAACTGGCTTGGGCAAATGAATATGGGAAGAGACGCTTACGCAGAGCATACTGGAGGGTCAGAGCAGAGATCAGGAAGGCCGTCAAGAACATGCACGAGCAGAGGCTGAGGTTCCAATATGATGCCTCGAGTTATGCCCTCAATTTTGATGATGGCTCTGCATGTGCAGGCGGGTGTCTAGATGACACCATAATCTTCGCATTGTGGTTCCTGCATTTTATGTACAATGCCAACTTGCAGAAATTAATAGAGAACTTAGAGAAGGAGCGGAAGGTGTGAAAAAATGTATCTAGCTCTTGTGTGTCTTGGCAAATGAATAGAGAATGTCGGTCTCCTGAAACAATTTCTTCTCCTCTTTTTTGTTTTTCCAAGCAGGAGGGTTCATGCCACAATGATCTTTAGATGTCTTACTTGTGATTGCAACATCCCTATCTTCTATGGTCTTTAGGCCACACTGCTCAATCCCTCGAGGCAATCATTTCTGCAAAATCCCTTCGTTTTCCTATTTCCTTTTGCCTTTCTAGTGCAGATTCTTACTTATATACCGTCATGTGCTTCTTTTTTTTTTTTTTCATTCAATGAATTCCTTCCTTTTTTTCATCCCACTCTTCTAGTCTCTCTCTCGCTGTGTGTGTGTGTCTGTGTGTGGATTGGCGTTCTTTTCTTACTGTGCAGATAAATGCTTCGAAGCACCTTAAAGATTTCCCCTCTTCCCGAACGGATACTTCCGTAGCAATTAAAACGGAACGGGTAGAAGGTGAACTGTTAAATGTCAGCCTTGGAAGTCTCGCTGCAAGCAATTTGCAGCAGACCGGTTAATTCTCTTGAGGAAGCCGTAATTCTTTTGAGAAAGTCAATATAGGAAACCATTTATTGGTTTCTGAAACTGCAATCAGCAAGGAGATAACAGTCAGCAACTTTAGATTTAGTCATTCGTATTCAGCAAGTCATTTGAATCTCTTGGTGCGAAAAACGAAGTGGTCTTTTACTTGAACAACAAGCTTCAGTGAAGATACCATGGATAAAATCATAGAACAGATGCGAGGAATGTACAATGACCTCAGACTGGAGAGAAGTGAGAACTACTGGTCTGTCATATTCTCCATTAAATCATTAAGGTCCCAAAAACCATCAGATGCAAAATTCTTCCCAACTGTGGAACTCTCACCCACCAAAAAGTGAACAACTTAGAACTTTCAGCTGATGGAAAATGATGTCCCTCTAGCACACAGCAGAAGAGAGAGCACCATCTACGTTCTATCTCTTTTGATATTCAGATTTAGCTGAGGACAAATGAAATGTTAGGAAACTGCTTCACCCCCAGAACACTGGCTCATCCATGCAATGGGAGAAAGTGACAAAATGAGCCACTGTGCAAATTTTGGAAAGCAATGAAAAAGAACAGATCTTCTCTGCTACATTTCTTGTCCTCTTCCCATCTACTACTGTCCCTACTTTCCAAACTTTGGCAGCTATAGAAACATGGGTTTTCGAGTTCGGTCTTTAGTCAATTTGAATGTGTTTCCTAAGGCCGACTGAAGGAGAAAACCATGGCCGCCGTTTAAATGATTTCACACCGTGAAAGCGTCCGCGTAATGTGGCGAGCTGACTGTGATACGGATCGTCATGGTTTGGTAATTTTTATACTCTCATACAAGCTTAGTGAGAAGAGGTAAATTATGGGGGGTAAATCCCTTTCCAGTCAAACAGCCTAACACGAGGCAATCAAATAGGTGCTGTGGAAGGTGTAAAATAAATCTTATTAAGGATAGAGGTGTAGTATAGTTGGTCAGCTTGAATGTGGCATTGACAACAGTTCTTAATTTGATTCTTATGGACGCTATTTTTTTGACATGTTAGCATGCATGACACTTGAGTTGAAGGATGAACCCTAAAAGTAGGAGAAGTGAGGATGGCTTCGGCTCTCACAAACTGCCCTTATGCTGAGCTTTTTCACGGTGGTCAGGCTCAGAGGCAGGTTGAAGCCTTCCAAACTACTCATAGCTTATAGCATTCGAACTTCTCTAAACTTCTCTGGGAATTGAATCAAATTACTGAATGCTACAATGTAGTGAATTCTGCTGAACCCTTGAACCTGCCAATCAGTTAAAATATAAACCAAAATATCTCACTCTCGCCAAGTCCACTCCGCTCAAGTCAAACAACTCAATTTCCTCATATAATAATCTCATTTTCTTTCTTTGTGGTCAAGAAAGGAATGGCGCAAGGAGCTGTGCATTAATGGAGGGCCAGAACAGGACACTGCATACGATCAACCATTCTCGAGCCAGCAAAATTCGAAAGTGAAACCTCGGGGTCGAGTTTTTCGTTATTGAGACAAGGCCTAGGCGGAGGACACTAGGCCCATTAGGCCCCATCAAGTCAAACTGGGTCAACCACGATCCCCTTGTAAATTCCACAAGACCTAGCTAAGATGAGGCCAAAATCTAGACTAGACCGAGTTGGTCCCACCTGCTAGGCCGGCCGAACAACGAACCCTTTTGTCTTGGCTTCGTGCCAGCATATGTATAGGCCCACATGCCCCTTTGGAAGGACAGGCCTACGTCCACCCTTCAGTTGTCCCTTTTGTAGAGCAGTGCCTGCTGCATTAGGCCAGGAAGGACTTAAATGCCTTAAAAGGACCATACATGATCTCTGGCGTTTGAGAGGGACAATTTTATTCAGTGGGTCCACGGCTCTCCCTTTCATTGAGCACCGTCCATCTGGGAGATGGACGGCTGGCGAAGCACCGGACCGGAGATGGGCCCACATCTGTAGAAGGCCTTCGGGTGGATTTCACTAGCATCCTGTCCAGTCTTGTCCACCATCAACAAAGTGAAACTTTCATGGCCGTAAGCTTGTGACGGTCTTCTAAGAAGCAAACGTTTAATTGCTTGTTTGTTTTATATGATGTTGCTTTTTTTTTTTTGGTTGTTTTGTTGTAATGTATGCATATCTATGGCTGTAAGACAAGCATTGTTGGTGACCCACTTGGTATATATGAAAGACCATTACAGCACAGTTGGTGCATTGTCCTTCTTCTTCTTCTTCTTCTTATTAAGGATTGCCTCTTTAGTCTCTAATCTGCCCTTTAGTAGATCTTCCTTACTGATATAATTGCAGAGGAATTGCCTTCTGTCGGAACCATTCCTAATGGCAGCTCAATGTTTCTTCATCTGAAAAAGAGCATACGCAGCCAATTTGTCTCAATAGACCTTCAGTTTAGTAAAATAAGCAGCTTATGAAATAGTGTTTTAAGGGAGACGACTAATAGCAGATTTGCTTTGGTATTTGTACGTTGTTTTGTTCCATGTAAAGTAATCTATTAGATAAATGCATACCTCGCTAGCAGATGTTGCATAGATCACCCTATTAGCTAATTGTCTTGATATATAGAATTTAAGATCCAAGACAATGGCAAGTGCTTGTAGTGTCTGCAGAGAATGAATATGGGAGACAAATACATCTGGTTGAGAGAGTAAATGAAATCTTGTGTTTAGCGGACAGCACCATCATCATAGCTTTACTCCAAGTTACATAGCTTTCTCCTATGAGCAAATAGGATTGTCAAATGCTACGAAAATAATATGGGGCAAAGAACTCAACCATATTGAGATCTGCAGAAGAATAATTTAGTTGATGAGAATTTCCACATGTATGAACTCAACCAGATGAATCTTCAGGGTCTTCTATGGCTCCGACACCGTGCGGAGAGAGAAAAACATGGTGACATGAACAATGAATATACCAAAACACCGAGAAGAATGCTATACACTTCTCAGACACCAGGGAAAAAACCCAAACCTTAATCATGCATTACAGAATTAACTTTCTCCAGAAGTCCTAAGAGTACTAGAATCGGGATTACTTCTCACCAATTTGAGGTCAGAAATATTCCTGAGCTCTACTTTCACTCCAAATCCTTTAGTTCGACTATCATTAACAACTCTCTGAATATGATTCCTCCACCTAGAAGGACCAGCCGCCATAACATTCTTCCCCTGAAGAACATGAAAATTGATGGAAAGATTTCTCAAAAAATCACATGTCCAACTGAATCCCTTGTGGACACCAGTGTGGATGCAACTGTCATCTGCTAATTTAATTGTTAGCGATAACTTAATGAAACCCCCGATCTTCTCTCGCATTGAGCAAAAAACAAATTGAACTTCACCTACGAGGGCCACAGATCAGGCTGAATATCAGATAGCAACCACACCATGACATCATCCTTTGCTTTATTGCCCCAAGGAGTATTACAAATACTATTATTTAGATATTCCCATATACAGGAACATATTCTGCAAGACCGCATCCCCTTGCATGCAATTCCAAGTTCCTATTCTTCTACAAATTCCAGCTCACCACGGGAAAAGACATAGTCCAGCATCTCTTCACCCACTTGCCTTTGAATTTACAGCCTCCCCATCAGTCCCACATTTCAGATATCATATTGCCAAATTCAATGCAGAAGTCAAATTTAATTGCTACAAACTTCCATATGGCCTGTGCAAGCCTACAATGAATAAAAATATACGAGATCAGACTCATTTGCTTCTTTGCAGACTGGTCAACGAATAACCGTCAGAATACCAAATCGCTGTGATCTGCCAATAGTAAGACATCTACCTTTCACTGCACAAAAGGCACTCCACTTGGCTCTTGGGATCGCTTCCGATTGCCAAATAGCAGGGGTATGTGAATCTTCCTCTCCCCTCTACTTGATTAGCTGATAAATCTCTTCTTTTCATCCTTGCCATGTCATCTTTACTCCACCTCAAAAGTACCTTCATTGGAGTTCAGCTGAACATCTTCGCACTTTACATGTCTTCCCTACAGGGTATACATTTTTGAGTTGTTACATGCAATGGCAGAAATGCTAAAACTTAACGAATTTCTGTTATGTTAGAGGCTTCTATGCATTTCTATTCTCTTACATTCTTCTTCTGCCTTCTAGATCGGTTTCACCTTTAATATCCTTGGCAGCAGTTGCAGGAATATCCATACAGCTAGATATAAGTATCAATGACATACAGCAGCTTCTCACTATTGCCGTTCTAACACCTTTCTATCATAATCTTAGGCATTAGGCTTTTTATGGTCAATTTCTGAGAAAGTTGCCTCTAAATTTAGGTGGTTTTAAATAATTTCTAACTATAATTTTGATGGGCTTTGGCCCAGAATCCTATTTGTTGGGGCTGATGAAGGTTTCTTTGATTAATTATGGGCCGATTTATATTGGGTCGAATGCACCTTTAGGATGATTGTTTCAGAGGATTTTTTTGATGTAGTCACTTAACTCCGACAGCAGAATTTGCCAGTTTCTCCCCTCACAACGTTGTTTTTCAACTTGGGGAAGAAACAATGCCGTTGATGTTCTTGCTAACATTAGCTTGGTGCAGATGAAAGTAACTATAGATATGCATTTATGCAGAATAGAATCCAATTCAAACTCGAAAGTTCTGTGGTTGGGATGATAATCACTTTTACACTCCCCAATACAAGAAGAGAAAACAGTGCCCATTTCGATATAAGATCGCAAACCACAAGATGATACACAAGGGCAAGGCAACTCCTTGTATGAACCTTTTCTCTTGGCAGCAAGAAACCCGTGGCCTACATAACACTCGTTAAGACAGCAATCACCTCTAGTCGGATCCTTCATCCTTTCAAACTGTAGGGTCCTCCAAAGCAGCAGTAGACAAGTTGTTTATCCGGGGATAGGAAGCTTTCTCATCTAGCTGGTTCTGGGCCCAAAGCAACATCTTCAGTAGACTTGGAAGCTTAGGATCTGCCAAAAGATGTCATTCCAAAGCATTCTAGTTAAATAACAGAAGACTAGAAACTCATACAAGACATTTTGGTCCAATGCATCAAGACCAGCATTTAGTAAAACACTAACAATGAGGCAGCATGCTAGATCAACGCCAAAATCCTGTCATCTGGGATAGAAACCTCCCTTAAACATAAAGAAGACCCCAACAATTAAGGAAGTCACATGAAAAGACTTAGTTCTCACTTGATGCACTGGATGATACGAGTACAACATAACTCAGGCTTCAGAAATACACGAAAAGATCAACCCACACCTGCTTAAGAGCAAGAACCCCACCAGATTGAACCGCAAGTTAAAGGTTGCACCAACATTTAACTGGTCCAGATTGGCTGGAATATGTCAGTGTCACCCTTCATTCAAACCTGGTCCACTGTACCATCTTCACATGTCTTGACGGAAATAGAAGGACAAGACTAGCAAAAGACTGGACCACTCATCTACAGTTGGCAATCAAATAAAATTGCTACTAGGCAACATGTTTATGGTTGTGAAATTCAGGAACACATGGTATACTGCTGTGGAGACAATCATTAAATGTTGGTATGAGAAGTGTAATGTTCAGTCAGACAACCAGCTTGCAGACCAACCAGGTGTTGGTGAATTCATGAGAAGCACAAAAGGTAATCCCATGAATTGGACACCCCTGAAGCTGGCCAAACTCAAGAGAGGTTAACCAACAGTTAGCTGGCTGAGTTTTACAAAATAAAATTTCAGCCGCTCTCCAATAAAATATAGACAAAGGCTATGGCTGCATCTGCATATTTTGTGTGTGTGTGTACCTGTTGTGGTCATGCATCTATGCAACTCCATATGCCCCTTGGGTTGTTGAATTATTCATTCAGATGTGTTATGCAATATCCAAGCTAAACATTCAAAATAATTTAAGGCACCATTTGTCCAAACCTTTTTCATGACTCTGGCTTGTAAGAATTGCTGCATTGACTTCACTAGCAGTTTTCAGCCGTTGTGAAATATCCAGAAGTTCTCCCACAGGACAGTTAGACACATCTTCAAAAGCAAGTAGTGCAACTGTTCTCTCCAGTTCCTCCAAAAAACTTTGCTGTAAAAGTTATAACTCTCAAAATGTTAATAAACTTATGAAGCATGACAAAACACCAGAATATAGCTACATACTGCCGTTCCCTGAAAAGTAATTTTCTGCAGTGTAGGAGTTTCTTCGAATATAGAAATTATGCAAAGTTTACCACTTTGAGGAAAACCTAAGGAAAAGACAACCAAGAGAAACAAAACTTTGAGTTGAAAGACACACCTACACGAAACCAACATAGAGAAGAATACACAAAAAGCATTAAAAAATAAATAGATGAAGTTGATAAATAGTGAAAGGGGCATGTGTTGCCAAAATGTGTAATCCCTATTTGGGACAAAGGTAGATCCAATTTATGTTTCTTGCGGAAATAGGAAACCTAACTCATTAAGATGGCTGACAGGCAACTGTGGCATTCAAATCCATGACATAGATATTTCCAACTCTTGTTGTTCAATCATAAGACCACTTTTAGTGCATGAAATGAAGCAACTTTATCATGAAATAAACTTTACTTTTAAGGATACATCAATAGTTCTAAGAGAGGCAAATAAAAGATCCAAGAGCTACACAGAATCTTTCTTTATGGACAAGCTATTAAAGCAGGATATCTAGAAAGATGAGCGAGGATATCTAGAAAGATGAGCGACAGAAGAAATTACATTTTCTTCACCCCTTGGAGCAAGTTCTTCCTGAGCAAACTCTAGAGCTTCTTCTACTTTTCCATTGCGGATTAGCTCTATCAGTCTCTGCTGCTGGAGATGGAAAAAAAGTTGTGGATTTGTGTCCAAGATCTGCACACAATTAGCCAGAAATGAGACAAGTTGAACTATGACTAGCTTTTGCAGATGCTTCCAACCAAAAAACAACCACAATGTGCTAGACCCTTCCCTTCTGAAATAAAACGTTTACCCCCACAAGCTATGTTACATGCATGCACTTCAAAAGACTCGGATGAGAGAACATTCTCCTCTCTCTCTCTCTCTCTCTCTCTATCTATCTATCTATATATATATATATATAATGTTATGGTTCTAATGGAACACTTACACTTATGTTGTGAAAAACTATAACTAATGGTGTCATTATTGCAATGAAAAACCTTATGATACACATCCAACATGATTATCTGATGTAGCTCATGTTTAAATCGTATCTTTGGTCGTATAAAAAAATGAATTTAAAGGTCCTAAAATTGACACATTCTGGACGAAAGATTTTCCAAGGTATTAGAATACCTGCATTAGAGTTATAATTACATGGTCTAAAACTTGTTTTTCACTAAGCAATTGTTTGTAGATCATATCCATAAGCTGGGATGACAAAAACCATATTATTTATGAAAAAGTAAACCTTTTATAGGTGGGTGTAGGTTCTCCCAGGAGCACACACACACACACACACAAAAGCCTAGTAGAATGTGAAAAACTCATGAGCACTAACCTCAGCTGTCCAATTACTTTGACTGGATGGTTTTCAACCAGCAACATTAAGCAATTATCAACCAGTTGGAAAAGTTTCTTTCGATTTGGCAGGTCGTCAGCCATCTGATCAAATTGACAGGACACATAACAGTCATCCCCCAGTTTTCATATCCTACAAGCCCACATCTAAGTCGCATAGGTACTTCAGTAATAACCACTTTGCCATGCCCACGTCGTCGTACCAACACAGCAAAGCAGGTAATTGGACATCAAGTACTTTTTGGACCAAAACTCGTCCAAACTACTTACTTTACTTGATTTGGATTGCTTCTAACTCATTTTTTTTTTTGAGTTATCATTCATTAACATGTACATGTTTTTATTTATATCACTTGTTCATTTAAATGTTGCTACTGTTTTGAAAATTTTGTGGTACTTTTACATATATACTGTCACATAGGTACGGGTGCCGGTATGGGTGCTGGTTCGGCCTATTTTCAAAAAACTTGGGTACGGGGGTACGTATGTACACACACACACACACACACACACATATATATATATATAACATAAATAGGAATTCAAAGAAAATAGCGCATTCATGATTCAAAATTTATAGTTTCTAAAGAAGAAACTATTGAAAAAAATATGAAAACACATCTTTGTATGTGTTTCCTGAGTGTAAATGGTGTAAAGAACGAAACTGAAATCATAAATTTTGGATAAGAAAGGACTCGGTCAACTTTGATCGAGTCTTAAATTGGACGGATGCAGTCCTGGGTACGTTGACCGTACCTGGGTACTGTTTGACCGGTACCCAAGAGGTACCCAGGACAGTACCAGTACCAGCACCAGTGTCGTACCTAGCCGGTACGGGTACGCCACTGGACAGACCCAACAAGGCTATAAATAGGTCGAAGGCACTGAGGGAGGGATCATCAGTTAATTGAAGTTGTTTACTCTGAAAGGAAAGAACCCTGACCTGGGATTAGGGCTGAGTGTGTGCATGTGGGATTGGGGTTGCTTTGTCAGGGTTCCCAAGTTAGCTAGTGGATGCTAACAATGGTATCAGATCTAGGTTCTGTAGAACGCAAGCGCCAGACTACAAAAGAGGTGGGAAATACGTTTGCAAGAACCAGCCAGACCATGGATGGCTTGAATGAGCAGTTGCTGGAATGCCGGCGGATGCAGGAACTGCTTGAAGAATTCCCAGAGCGAGGAAACTGTGGAAAAGTACTTGTAGATGTTTCAATGCCTTAACAAACAACAAACAAAAACGTGGAAGATGATGCTCAAGCTTTAACAACGATACTCTCCTCAAGGAGATGCGTTGGGGTTCCACGGGCCTAAGCCTGTCGAATCAGCCAGGCTATGCACACACTTCCCTCTAGCTTGTGATACCAAAGAAC
Source organism: Nymphaea colorata (assembly GCF_008831285.2). Lineage (NCBI taxonomy): Eukaryota > Viridiplantae > Streptophyta > Magnoliopsida > Nymphaeales > Nymphaeaceae > Nymphaea > Nymphaea colorata. The sequence continues at coordinate 7,541,988 of NC_045148.1, read as the reverse complement.
ACGCGGGTGCTTTCCTCGGCAATCGATGGGAGTATACGGTGATAGACAACTATGGGAGCAACCAAGGAAGTCTCCACTGTTGCCCAGGGACTCCAAGGAGAGGGAGGAACAATTGCCGGTGATTAGAGAACAAGAAATGCGACAACAGCTAGATACCCTGATAGAAGTCATTGAAACACCGGTGTAGCATCGTCCTCCAGCCGGCTGTTGCGGATGATCATCTATGGGCCTCTTCAACCAGCGGATGAGATTCCAAAAGACTACATGCTTCTGCAGCTTGGATCCCAGGTGTATGGCAACCCCAGCCTTGAGTCGTGGAACCCAAAACTACCCAAAGGGTATGACGAGTATATTCTTAACCTTGCAAGCTTCAGTTTATGGCTTCAGCAGAAACTACTACTCTTCCTGGGCAGGGAGCAATACCAGAAATCGTGCATCCCTAAGTGAGTCGCCTTCTGGCCAATCTGGCCCAAGGAGCAGTCCTCAACGATGGACTTGGACGAAGAAATTGACAGACTGGATCAAGGTTATTGGTGGTTAGGAATGAAACCAGGGAGTGAAGGGAGTCAATTGCAGTTCCCAAGACCAAGTTGGGCACCTTCTAAGCACAAACCGTGTTAGAAATCAAGCAGCAATTGGTTGACCAAATCTTGAGGCATCTAAAAGACTAAAACAATGCGAGCAAACATGGCAGAAGGAAGAAGGCAGCACATCCCTTGACAAAGATTGCCGCAAGCATGGAAAAGAAGAAGAAGAAGAAGAAGAAGAAGAAGAAGAAGAAGCTAATAGCTCAATCCTGATGGAGAATGCAAAACACAAAGGCGTCCATCATGGGCTAGCTACTGAAAGGCAGGAGGAGTGGGGTTGGGGCAAGAAGAAGTTGGGCAAATCATGCTAACGCCAGATTACCTCTGCGGCTTGTCATACGATGACAATATCCCTTTGTATGCCTTCACCAGAGCCAAAGCAGTAGCGCCGCGCTTGGTTTTGTGGGGGATCATGTCGTGGATGAGAATAAGATCCAAAGAAGGCAACAACGAAGGTTGGAATGGGAGATCATTAAGGCAGCCAAAGAAACCCCCATGGAATCGAGCCATGGCTTCAGGCCACAGCACAATGACGGAAGATCCTAGAATGGGTGGAGGTAGGAGTCCAGCAGCACATGAAGATGGCCATCCAAGGTACATTTCCGTTTCTTCCTTTAGGCTAGGCACGTTTCTATGTAAACCCGTGCAGCTGCGCTCAACTGGATTGGGACTTCTAGGATGGATAGAGAGAGGGTTCATGGGGTGCACGGCCATATGGCAAGATGAAATAGAAGAGAGCAGTTTTTGGCTCTTGAAGAAGACTGCCTTAGAAATTGAGATCAAGGAGGCTGTTGATGGGAAATTAGAGGTAAAGACAAGGCAGACTCCAGCGGAAACTTTGGGCACAAAGGTTATAATAGAATAGACGGATTCACCTACCACTATGTCCACTCCGCGACAAGAAAAATTTCAGGGCCTAAAACCCAATGTCGCTAAACGCCCATGTGAAGGGCTAGTTCAGTCGGCTAGGAACTGCCCTGCTCGAGTTCATCGTGGATATTCCTATGTTGTCTAGATGTTCAACAAGGGAAGAAGCATAGAAACTCCAAGAACTATAGATTTTACCTAAACATACTGATTTCACACGGGTACTCATGTTAAGGAGGAGTACCCACACGGTACCGGTACAGCCCTGGGTGCGGCTGCGGTGCGGTCAACGCGGCACCGGGTACGGTCAACGTACCCAATATCAATTTCGTCCATTTTTTGACTCGGTCAACTTTGACCGAGTCCAAAGTTGTCCAGTTTTTTATTTTAACGATTTTAAGTTTTTAATGTCTTAAACATCATCTAACGTTAAAATGCTCGAAAACCCTAAACCCCTGCGACGACTTCCTTGGATGCATTTCACTCACGACTTGGGTGGACGAACGGCGGCGACCGGCGATAGCAGACAGCGACCAGCGATGGCAGGCGACGAACAACGACAGTATTTCCTTCAGTTTTCATGATTTTTTCTATTTTCTATCAATGCGCTCTTCTTTCCATTTGTCTGGTGCCCGCAGATGTCGCTTTCCACCGGTTCACGACCGGTGCTATTCCCTTTTTTTTTTTCTATCTTGCGTTCTCTAGCTTTTCTCTTTCTATACTGGTTCTGTGCATATGTTCTTTTTATCCCAATATTATGTTCAGCTGCTACGATTATTTAGCATATGGGATGCGTTTGTTCGCGAAGAAAATCGTGACCGTTTGGGGATAAAAAGTGACTGATCTTATGTAAAAATCGTGACTGTTTGGGGAAGTTTAGTGACTGATATATGATCTTCTGATTTATGAATATGTTATTCTGCTTGTAATTTTTTGATGTATATATGTGCAAATATGTTATTCTGTTTGAAATTTTTTGACATATATATGTAGACGTGCATGTGTGTGTACGGCCGTACCCCCGCACCCAAGTTTTTTAAAAATGGTCCGTACCCGCACTGGCACCCGCACCCATACCTATGTGACATAGCTTAAGGGAGGTTGCGCTTGAAGAGAAAATTAAGGCTTTACACCTTGAGGCCCTTCTAAGGATTTTCAGAGGCTCCCTAACTGAAACATCTTCCCATAGGTCTTGTAACTACATCTGTGAGGCATTATTACCTTCCGTAAGTTGCAAGGTTCAAGTTGGCTTCCACTAGGAGAAGCTAGGTTCACTTTTGAAAGACATGTTCAGATTGAGAATGTTGGGACTTGGGAGTTATTAATTCCCTGCCGGCAGTAGGTAGACGTCTCCATCCACATGAGCAAGAGTACTCTCGGGCCTTAAGAGTTAATGCAGTGTTGCTTACAGCTGAGTCTCCAAGTTGCATCCATCCACAAGTTAAGTATTTAAAAGTTTCATTTGGACATGAATTCCTGGTAAGTGATGGACATCAAGATACTCTCGGGTTAGGCATTATTGTTGCCCAATTCATGCCACAAATTGGATATGCTTTTGCAGACCTGCTACTATGGAAGGGGGTGAATGAGGTTTATATACTACCGAATCCTTGTGAAGGATGGAGACAACTTCATTTGTGATGAATAACCTCCCATCTGTCCTTAAAATCAGAGGGTCAACTGATGATGAACAACAGCTGTGTCATGCACCACAATGGCAAACTCTGGTGGGAATGTCAATTCTTTATGATTCATCAAAGTTGGGTTGCAAGTCTGGACACATGGAAGTGAGCACGACCTGAATGGTGAATGTTGGATTGCTGTTAGAAGGGCATTTGGAGGATCTTGTTCACCTGAGATTAAGGATTTTCTCAAGCGTACTAGAAGGGCATTTCTGAGCACGAGCAGCTGATTTTCAAGTACGTTCTTACACTATCATGGCCATTGTTGAGCTATGTCTTTACTAATAGCCATCACCCTATTTAGCTGCAGTCATGGGAGGACTCTTGTCACACCTTGAGGACAAGGTGTTATTCAAAGGGGGAGTATTGTTAGTAACCGGTTATGGATTTGGATCGGTTCCTAGTTGGGGCAAACTCAATAAGGCTATAAATAGGTCGAAGGCGCTGAGGGAGGGATCATCAGTTAATTGAAGTTCTTTGCCTCTGGGAGGAAAGAGCCCTGATCTGGGATTAGGGCTGAGTGGGTGCGTGTGGGATTGGGGTTGCCTTGTAAGGGTTCCCAAGTTAGCTGGTCATTGCTAACAAATATATATTCCCAGCCATTCTCCCGTACCAACATCTTTTAGAGTTGTCATCCCCATATCTGCATCTCCATCAACAGAACTGATATGAACATGTGCAGTATTTCTTCATTTGAGTTGCCGTCTTCCTCTTGCCTGATTTCATTGTTTGCTGACTTGCCCTTTTTATCTCATGCATTCAGATTTGTGTTTGCATTTTTCTGAAATGTGAATGGTGACTCACTGAATGTTTTATTCAGCTATTGTTTGTTGTCATTACCATGTCCGTCTGATCATTTTTAGCAATTAGCATCTCTTTTTTTTTTGTTTTTTATTTGCAGCAGCAAAAGGCAGCAGCTGGGTAGCACCAAGGATAGCTCCAATGGCTTGCTGGTCCTTCTACATAGAGGGCAACCGCCCTCCCTTTACTCACTTCTTCTTGTATTTTCTGTTCTATAGAGTTTTAATTTTTAATATATTCTATTATTTTCCTTGCTGCATATAGACTGTTTATTCTTTCGGTTCTTTGAACCTATTTGTCATTGAGCCTTGGTGCTTTTCCTTAAAAGTATTCAAATTTAAGTGTTTCAAAAAAAGTATGTAACAATTTAAATATTTCAAAAAGTATTCATTATTCAAATTTTGTTTATCAGTTAATGAATGAATATATATATATATATATATATATATATATATATATATATATAAACCCAGCACCCCGTGATTTTAGAAATTTCTCCTCATCTGCACCCATAAATGTATCCGTACCCCATGTGACACTGGGTGTATATCATATATTTATTTTGGATAGAGAAGTGTTACATGGCATTCCTGTACACTGCTAAAAAACTAGACATGCAAACTGTTGAACAATAATTTTCTTTCTTTGTATGGCAAGGCAGCTTAAATTTCCAAAACATCCTTTTACATCTCTCTTCAGCTCCCTCAATGCCCCACCCCCTTGCCCCTTGCCCCTATTTTCTTTTCCTTTATCTATGCCGAACTAATTGTACAAGGCCGTTGGGGGTTACCACATTTCAATGAAATATCAAATATGCAGGACAAAATCAAATAAAAAATTGTTCAGCAAATGAAAAAGCTGAACAACATAACTATAACACTCATAATTCTGAAAGAACTTCCCACATCCATCACCAAGAGAATGATCTAGCGCTTTAAATGAGTAGCTGCAATCCAGCAGCATTGGACTAATTGAACAAGGCCGCTGGGGGTTACCACATTTCGATGAAACATCAAATATGCAGGACAAAATCAAATAAAAAAGTGTTCAACAAATGAAAAAACTGAACAACATAACCATAACACTCATAATTCTGAAAGAACTTCCCATTCAGGAGGCCTCCATCACCAAGAGAATGATCTATCACTTTAAATGAGTGGCTGCAGTACAGCAGCATTAGGAGCCCATTTCGATCACATTAACTTCCAATCTTATTTTAAAAGTCACGAGCTGATGGGCTCCACCTATTCAACCTCTTTTGCCATTAATGACTGCTCTAAGCCAGCCATACTGGTTTGCATTTGGCCAATTAATTACAACTTTGCCTTTTCTATTCTGCAACCAAGAAAAGCACTGTAACATATAAGATGTTTCAGGAAACACCATATCCATGGAAGTGAAATCCAGTAAGCACCAATTGAAGAGCCTTCTCTATCTGAATTATATAGGCTGCACATCTTCCAGCACTTAATCAAGGAGATAGTGATGTAGAGTGAAATCCTTCATATGACACCCCTGAAACAAGCTTAACTGACACCAAAACTGTAGTATTCTCCTATTCATCCCAGACTATTTTGACCAAGTTCTAAATGCAAAACAGCCATATTATCTTCTTTCTTCACATACAACAATTCATGTTTAAATAATAACACATTTCAAGGGCTCCACATTTTCCATATGACAATATGAGAGTTTTGTCTCCAACATAAAGTAATTCGTTTCACAGGATATTTTCTCCAAGACCAGCAATCCAGTTCCAGCCGAATGTATGAAAGTCAGGATCTTTTAACACTATCAACGAACGGTACCAAACTGGCTCCAGCACAACTGAATAACAGATGTTGTACATTCTAAGATTTTTAGGTGATGCCTATTAGCCAGCAATATTTCAAACTTTTGAAGCCTGTCCTGTGTTTGCAACTTGTTTCACAGGCTAAATAGATTGGACCAAGCAAACCTCGTAATAGCATATTTAAACCATATATGTTTTCTTGACCCTTCAATCAACTCACTCGTCCTAGTACAATGATATATGTTCTTTCTTGAAATGACTCAACTAGTTTATTGGCATTTTGAGACCAATTAACTTTAATCTTCTGCAAAGACCATCCTGACAGAAACTTTGTCACAGCCTGAACTATCTATGGACTGCTCAAGTCTTTCTCTATAATCCCACCCCTACCACTTCATTCAGGTGGATTCAACCATCCCATAAGTATGACCAGGATCTGATTATTCTTTGATCTCCTAAAGCTCAAGCAGATTAGTCTTTGAGGGCTTGCCATTCCCATAGAATGCTTTTCCTACTCCAAGGTCCTTTGGCCACGGGTCTCATGGTCCACAAGGAATGGCATGAAAGATGTTTAGTCCAAACTGTTGTCATACACACCAGCATTTTTCTCAAAAAAAAAAAGTGACAAAAGGGAAAATAAAGGAAAATTTTGAAAAACAAATGCCAAAATGAGAATATCTGAATATCATGTTTGTTTTTCCATTTTCTTTCATTTTTTACCAAAAAAAGCTTTAAATATGTTAAATTTCTTGAGGGCCTCTTTAACACTTCAATAACTATTTGAATGTTTATCAACGTCAAATTTTCATATTTTTATATTATTTTTAATATTTCAAAATTTTTGAATTCCTAAGAGTTCCATGAGGAAAACAAACTTCTTGGTTAACATCAAAGAACAACCTTGCTGATAAAAACCTGTTAACAACGACCTGGACATGGATGCGCCCACAGAAAAGGCCCTGAAATAACATGCTAAGATCACAAAGCTGTAGGTTCATAATTGTACTCTTCAAGAAGTTGGAGACCCACTCCTCCCTAAATTTTAGGTTTTTCACAGTTTATCCATTTAATAAGATGAGGCTCATGATGATTCTCATCATTCAATTGCAGAATGCAGGCAAAAGTAAATTTAAAGGCCAGCATCCAGTGAAGGGGAATACGACGAATCAACAATATTAAAATCGGAAACTGAACTAAATCAGCCAAGCTGTCGATTCAGTGAATCAACTACTTCAGCAATTCAGCTGAATCAATTAAGAACTGGCAAAAAAAGTACCTTGCTAATAAAAACTTGTTAGTAAATAAAATTGAATGGTGGATTGATCTCTTGGGAAGGAAGATCATTGAATAGGCGTAATTATAAATTTTAAAATTAGCCCCATTGTTACAACTATAATTTTGAAACAAGTGCACATGGAAAAAGGTCCAAATTCAGACAAAAGAAACCCTGAATCAAAACCACATGAGTTCTATTGATACTGCACCATAAAACTCCTGAACTCATTACTGGAATCAGCTTTAAGAATCTTCCACTATGCAAGGCAGACCGAAGGGAGCTAGACTTGCCATATTCCAAAACCGCATCAATTATTTCCTCATCATTGATTTCACACATCAAGCTGGAATCTCCAGAGCATTATCAGCCAAACGCATGAGAAGATCACTGGTAGTTTCATTCAAGTGAGCAAATTTTTGAAATAGCTTTTTGCAAACCTCGTGAATATCAGCTGGAGACTCTACATTTTGCCATCCACTAGAACAAATTGATCCTTTTTATTTTCTCCTTCCCCTTAGTCAGGAAAAACATAGTGTTGGGAACCCCCATCTCAGAGCCAGCAATATGTGATCTCAGTTTCTAAAGAGACTTCATCACAAAGAAGGCCATTCAGTTCATTTGACAATGAAGATTCTGATCGTTTAACAGAGATATCACCAACCCTTAAATCAGATTGAACCACTTCAAATTGAGCTTTAAGCTCAACAACTTGCATGTCAAGATTCAGGAAACCATAATTCAACTACCTTTCTATTCCACAGTGTTATTTTCCTTTCACCTCTTTCATTTTCAATATGAATTTTAATAATAGGACAACCCCTCACTCAATTATTCCAAGCCTGAACAGCGATGCGTATGTATTCTGGATAAGGCCAGAAATTACAGAACTGGAAAATTCTATGTCCATATATGTCACATGGGTGCAGGTGCAGGGGCACTGGAAGTGGTGAGAGCATATATATATATATATATATATATATATATATATATATATATACTATTAAAGCTTTAACGGTTTTATGTATATATACTATTAAAGCTTTAACGGTTTTATGTGTCTACATTTTAAATTTTTTTTTATGAAGGTTACTTTGATCTCATTCAAGATTCAAAATTTTATTAAATAAAAAAATAAACGGATGAGAGGTTGAGGAAGTCAACAGTCCTTGATGTCCTTGAAAAAGGATGTCAGGTTTCTTGTCCTTTGAAAATGACTCTCCCCCTTAAAAAAGAGAGGGAGAAAGACAAAGAGAGAAAAAGGAAAAGAGAGAAAAATAAGAGAGAGAAAAGGGGGAAAGAGAGAAAGAAGAGGGAAAAGATGGGAGAAGAAAAGCAGGAAAAAAATATAAGAGAAAAAAGGAGAGGGTATTATTAGCAGCACCCGACTCGGTCAAACCGAGACAGCTCAAATCCACATGTGCACCCATGTCGATACAGGTGCGGTGCCAGTGCCACTTTTTGGTGTGTCTATCTGACCTATATGTCCATTAAAGGGAAATAGATGATGAGTGACATAGGTACACTTCAGTAATACCCACTTTGCTAGCTTGTTGCGTCCAGAGTATTATCAGCCAAACCCAAAAAATTAGGGTGCAAATATAACCCGCTTGTAATGAATCATTTATTTGCAGTAATAACATTCATAAATCCATGAATGGTTAAACACAACCAGCTCAACGTTCAATGTATCAGCATACCATCCACACAGAATACAGCCCAGATTATCACATTGATCACAATACAAACACGATCTTTCTGTGCCTTTGGCTTGAAGGTTACTTTCGAGAAGCATAGAAATAAATTTTCTATTTGATATTGGACTATAAATCTTGGAGGTCCTGATTGACTATCTTACACCATAGACATCTTAAATTCCATTCTAAGTGCCTTGACTTTATTTCTTAAAAGAAATATTTCTGGACACATACTGTTTATGAGATCTTGAAGCAATATCCAGTACAGCAGTACTTCAAACCAAGGCCCATCTGACATATGATCATTTGTCACCTGATAACTAAGTACAGGAAACAAAATATATGGTGTTCCTCTAGAAACCTAATTCTCAGTCACCACAGTATCATGAATATGCATAATTGTAGTCCTTTCTCCTTTTATATGTACAAGTAGCACCAGCTTTAAAGCACAACAATACCAGTAGGTGCTACACAAATGATATTGGAATTTGCTCCATTTTCCAAATATAACTTCCACAAAATACCCAACCTTAAACAGCATTTCCACTAATTCATGCATCTCCTAGAAACTAAGTTATTTGCATATTATCTTTATCACATAATACTACCTCTCGAGATCCAAGCACCTTTTCAGGATCTTTTCTTATATATCTTTATATGCTTAAAGCCTTAAAGTCAATATACAAGCATATGATGATACAAGTCCAAATGCAATCACCACCACATATCGCATTTTGAAATGTAAGAGGGCATTTGATTATATATATATATATATATATATACAAACAATTTTGGGTACACTTATTCCACAAATTTGAAATATTTTATAATGTTCCAAATTTTGTATCAGTGACAACAATCCAGTTATGTTATCTTCCTCATTACTTCTGCAAATGCATTTTTGTAACGAGTACATACATCTCAGGTAAACCAAGCAACATTAAGTTCTTTCTATTTATGCAAAGATACAATACCAAAATTGGTTGCATAATTCAGCCTGCACATCTCCTTACAGAATGAACTATCATATAGCCTCCAAAAGTATGAGAGCAAGAAGTGAATCTCTCTATAAAATGAAACAGAAATCTAGCTTATATTGATTAAGAACAGTATCTTTATCCTCTAGCATCTTTTTACTAAAGAATAAATCCATGCACACACTTCTCCATAGGTATATAGACATCCTTTAATATTTTCAACCCGAGGGGCATACCACAAACGGGCAGGCTTGTTTAAAACCTATGTCACACGGGTACTCCTCCTATGGAGGAGTACTCACACGGTACCGGTACAACACCAGTACCGGTATGGGTATGTTGGTGGGTACGCCTGAAGTGCGGCATTGACCGTACCGGGTGTGGTCAACGCACCCAGGGTCATATTCGACCGTTTTCAGACTCGGTCAAAGTTGACCGAATCTAATGTTGTCCATTTTCATTTTAACGTTTTTAATATTTTCACGTTTTAAACCATTTTAACGTTAAATATATCAAAACCCTAAAACCTTTTTCGTTTCATTTCATTCGTTTCTTCCTCTCTCACGAACGGCGCTCCTCTCTCACCGACGACCACGCACGGCGACAGGCGATGGCAAGGGCAAAGACCGGCGACTGCAGGCAACGAGTGGTGACGGCAGACGATCTTCGGCGACGGCAGGCGGCAAACAGCGATGGTATTTGTTTTTTTTCATCGTTTTCTAATTTTCTATCGATGGGCTGAGCCTTCTATCGTCTCCGGTGCTGGCAGACGACGCTTTTCACCGGCGGAGCCTTCCATCATCTCCAGTGCCGACAGACGGTGCTGAATCCTTTTTCTATTCGTCGCCTGCAAACTATTCCTTCTTTTTTGTTCATTGCCTGCAGTCGGTTCCCATTTTTTTGTTCCTTTTTTTTTTCTTCTGTTTTGTGTTCCCTCTTTTGTTTGTTCTGTTACTTATGTAAAAGTGTATGTTATTTTGTTTGTGCTTCTGCCGTGATTGCCATTGCCATTGTCATAAGTTAATTTTTATAAACTTGTGGATGTTGTAGACACCGTCCCTTTGATGAAACTGATTGCTATGTAGTTCATGGATTGTTTTTCACTCCAAACTGAAAATTTTTACTGTTTGAAATAAGCACATTAAGCGAATTTCTGCAGCCACTTGACCGTACTTCTTACTTTTGTTCAGCTTCTGTATCTAGTTCCTTGTTCTCCCCTTAGTCTCTCGTCAATTCATTCCTACATCTTATTATTCAGGTGGTACTTTATGTGACTGAGGAGAATGAGAATCAAGACCGATAAAGTTTGGATTATGAATTATAAATAATTTCTGTTTGTATATATGTATATGTGCATGTGTGTGTATGGCCATACCCCCGCACCAAGTTTTTTAAAAATGGTCTGTACCCGTACCCGCACCGGCACCCGTACCCGCACCTGTACCTGTACCCGTACCTATGTGACATAGTTTAAAACCTGGCTATATTCCCTGACTATAAAGGGGATGGGTCCTAGGTGCAAGTTGAAGCATGTAATCATCTCATTGCCTGGTACCATCGCAGCTCTAGATCCTAAGGGCAAGGGGAAGGAAGGGGGCTTCGGCTCTCTCTTGGGTGGTGAGATAACCTCTCGCACACCCAAAAATATGCATGCTATGTGAACAATATTAAAAGAGAAGTAATGGAGTTTTCTATGTCCATTTAGTGACATGGTGATGAAAAAAAACAAGAAAACCAACTCACATGTCAGAGACAAATTCATGATGCTCAGTTAACCACCTATCAACCATTGAAAGGAAACTAAGGGTTGGGTCTGGGTTAATGGCCTAATGGATGCCCTCCTTGACCCAGATCACCAGCTTTATATTAAAAAAAAAAAAAACAACAAACAAACTTCAAACCCCTTCCATAAGGTGTGGATTTGCTAAACAGTTTGGATTCAATAAAGTTAAGGGCCAAATTGTGACTCCCTTAATCCATCTCTTCCCGCTATCTACCGGTTTTAGCCATAACAGACATGGGGTTCTTTTGCTAAGGATTTGCTCAAACAGTTTGTATTTGAGAAAGTGATGAGCTGAATCACAAGTCTATTAATCCATCTGCCTCTCTCTCTCTCTCTCTCTCTCTCTCTATATATATATATATATATATATATATATATATATATATATATATATATATATATATATATATATATATATATATATATATATATATATCTGTGTGTGTGTGTGTGTGTGTGTGTGCGACACAATGCAGCATTAGTGGGCCGGGTCCCCAATTCAGATCTATTTAGGCTTTGGATTTGGTTTTATTTGGTATTTGATGTTCTTTAGGATTTAGACCCTTTTTTTTTGTGGGTCCGATATGTGACGCAATGTAGCGTTAGTGGCCTAGGTCTCAAATTCAGATCCATTTAGACTTTGGATTTGGTTTTATTTGGTATTCATGTTCTTTAGGATTTGGACCCCTTTTGTTAGTGGGTCCCAAATCCAATTCGGATCTAGGGCTTAGGCTTCTTAAAAGACCTTTTTCTTTTGTTTTTCACTAATTTTTTATCAAGAAACCCTAATTCCCTTATTGTTATTGAGTTCCCCTTTGTTTTTCGTGCTTTCTTCTTATTCTTGTGTGTTGTTGGTGCTTTTCCCACAAGGATTAGAGTAAAAAACTATAATCAATGCCAGATTGGTATTAGAGTCCAGGCTTTTTCCTCAATCTTCATAATGGCCGAACATCCCGAGGAATAGTCCCACTACGGACAAATCCAAAACCTAAATGGATCCGAATCTGGGACCCAGCCCACTAATGCTACAGTAAATCAGTATGTATGTCTTATAGAGCATATATATACTTTTGAAGTGATGGAAAATCAATGGCACAGGTCCTAGGAAGTTGGCAATGATGAAGTCAAGGATTTTTTAACAATGACTTATATTACATGCATGCTTTTAAATTTTAAGTAAACAAACTATGAGGGGTGCATCTCGTGGGCTAGAACAAACAAAAGTTTTGATATTCGCAATGGCATAATTGCTTGACCTTAAACCTGAATCAAATTCTAATAATTTGTTAGGAATTTTAGGTTTATAAGCATTATGCATATGTGTGATATGCCCAAACATGAATTTGAGTTAGTAAATACACGAATCTAATAGACTAATACAGATCTTGAGGAAAAGCAATCAAATGTCAGCTAAATTTCTTGCTCAACCACTGTCCGTGAGCAACATCAAACATCAGCCCAGGGATACACTTCTAGAAATATAGGAAACTTTCCCAAAGACTCAAGCAATGTATACGCTGATAAAGGAACTGCAGAGGAACTGAAGACTATTACAAGAGCTGTTCAGAAGTGAACAGAGAGAAACACAGAAGGACAAAGAAAGTAAGACCTGGTACCTATTATCTCAGATTAATTCCAAAAATCCAAACTAAGCAACGGTGAAGAAGGATATTGTGAATACCGTGAATTTAGGAAAGAAAATCAAAGCAATAGACGACTGATTACACTTGACATGACAAGAAAGAGCACCTGAATACGAAATAAATGACATATTCGGGTTTTTGAACAAAAACACCACTCTGAAACCACACAAGCTTAAAACTATGCTTCATATAAAAGGAAGACAAAGCACAATGGTGTTTTTAAATGTAACCATGTTCTTATAAATAGAATAATCAGCATTCCCAAGGCCTCATAGTATAGTTATCAATGCTAATTATTAATTCAAAAAGTGCAATACTTTTATCTCTGATTGACATTGCGATCTAAGGATAAAGTCCACAACCAGCATTATGTAACCTCAGAATGGAGTTCACCATTACATTGCCTAGGAAATGCAGGCAAAAGTTTTACTACCACTTCGTAATGAAAACTATGTCATGAATGAGAGAAAAAAGCTTAAACATTAAAAATATTATTAATTGAGCAGAAAATACACCGACCAGGAGAGAGAGAGAGAGAGAGAGAGAGAGAGAGAGAGAGAGGGAAATGTGTACCTCCGGATTCAAGTCGTTCACTTTCTCAATTGCATCCTCAACATTACCGCACTGCACAGCTTTCTTTACCGCCATCCGATCCGTTATCGTTGCCAGGTCGATATCTGCTGTCTACAGATAAGGACCGAAATTGGAACTGTGAAATTGAAGTTTCGGTTCACAAACTGCAATCAATTCCATGAGCTGGATTTAAGAAGAAAAAAGAACTAAAATCGGAATCGGATACGCTCGGTGCCGGACTCCATCCGGAACTTCTCAGCTGCCTCGACGTAGCCCTCGGTGACAAGGAAATTCATCACCAGCTTGTTCATGTCCTCCTTCCGGATCTTGACGTCGTTGAGCTTCTTCTCCCACTCCTCCCTCGTGAACACTTTCTTCGACGACGACTGCCCACAAAAGGAAAAAAAAAAAATGAAAGAAAAGTACCACTTGCGCACACTACAAAAACCCCCAAGATCCCCCTAAAAAACAGAGTAATCTGCCCGAAACTCTTTGAAAGAGGCGGTAAAGGAAATGGGGATCTTCCAAGAGCCACTTTTCCGCACGCACCATGTTTCCGGCAGAGGCGAGGCTGTCGAGGAAGAAAAAGGCGAACGAAGCCAGCGGTGCGTTCACATCCACAGCCGCCTCGAGCGCGTTCTGCTACTAATTCCGTCTGATTTCCCAGCAACGACGCTTCTTGGCGGCCTAAGCAATAACGGACGGCAGGTTGCCGAACCAGAGAGAGAAAGCCGGAAGAGAGATGCTTCCCCGTTCCCCCGCCAGTCTGCTACGAGAACAGGGTCTTGTCTTGAGACGATGGCGTGCTCGGTTAACAATCTTTCTTGGCGGATTATTTTTCTCCTCGCTTGAACATATCGCGATAATAGTATTTAACAAAGACAAAATGCTGTTTGGAAGAACTACGGGGAATTTTGAAGCCTGAGTTTGTGAAAAGCTAGTTGCCGCTTTTAAATTTTTTGGTTTTTTCACGGAAAACTCCCTGAAAATATCGTTTTTCTAAAATTGTCGCCCTTCCAAAAGCATAGCTTAAAGACTTGAAGCTTGTTAAATGTTTCATTTGAAACTCGAAGGAAGCTATGCTCTCCTGGCTGGGTGAAGGGAGTTAAAGGTTGGCTAGTGAATGAGTCGAACTGTTGAGTCGAACTCGAGCCTTAATCGACTTTGTCGAGTTTTAATCAAATTAATATATTGAACGAGTTAATGAGTTTGTCGAGCCTTAATCGAGTCGAGATCGAGCTCAACACGTAACCATGAATATCAATTTTATTCGAACAAGTTTATCGAACCTTAATCGAGTTGAGCTCAAGGTCAACAAGTAACTGCTGAGTAGACCTCGAGCTTCTTCTGTCGATCTCAAGGTTTCATTAGTCGAGCCGAGCTCGAGCTGACTGAATTCATGCTCGACTCGGCTCGTGTTCACCCATATCTCTTGCATTATAAGGGGATGGGCAGGAATAAATTTTTGATGAGGGGGCCGAATTAAAGTTTTTAAATTTTAACCGAAGTTAAAATATCATTTTAAAAATATTTTATATAGAACAATTGAAATTTTCTAAAATTTACATATAAAATTACAAAAAAATTGCCCTTAAACATGGGCCTTAGGTGCAAATTGAAGCATGCAAAAATGTCAACATTTAATACTGATGTAACTCTAAGGACAAAGCAAATACTAAGGGAACACAAGTCTTTTTAACATGGAGAAGCGAAAGAAAAGAGCATCACGAGAAGATATGTTTCTCCATTATATTAATGGTAATTTTATGAGGAAAAAGGGATAAACCGGTTTTGGTTTAACTAGTATGTCATAGTCACTTGTTATAGGGGTCGTAACATATAACCTGCGAGCAGTCACATTTTTCAAAAATCTTTTAAAAATTAGAGCAATTCTTTATCATTTTTTTTACTTAATGTGGGATATGTTTATAATATAAAAGGAAATCATTTCCTACTATCCTTAATTAAATCTATAACTTTTATATAAACTGTCAAATATGAACTTCAGGTGTTGTTTTGGTAACTTGAGAAACAG
Organism: Nymphaea colorata; assembly: GCF_008831285.2. NCBI lineage: Eukaryota > Viridiplantae > Streptophyta > Magnoliopsida > Nymphaeales > Nymphaeaceae > Nymphaea > Nymphaea colorata. Next base: position 7,526,278 of record NC_045148.1, on the reverse strand, counting down.
AAGGGGCAGCTTGAAATGGAGTGGCGAAGCCAAAAAAATCAGCTGGAGGGGCACTTGTTTAAAAATAGACAAATATGATGGGGCACTTATATATATAAAAATAAATATTTAAAAGTTTCCATTTAAAAATACAGAACTTGTAAGAGGCTGGTGTGGGCATGTGGCTACGCCACTGTTGAAATGATCATGATAAGTTTATCATGTTAACAGAATTGGACTTCAGGCTCTTATTTGACAGATTTCCTAGAAAGCGTCATTTTAATTGAAGAATCACAAAATGTGGAAGACCCAAGAAACATAATTTTCACTAAAATTAGGGCAACCCTTCATCTGTTAGTCATGAAGCATCATTAGATTAACAAGCATTAGATGTTGGACAACTGCAGAAAACCGCTGTTATACTTTGTGAATATTATTTAATTCTTTCAAGAAAACAAAGAACAACAAATTTGAGTAAGTTTAGTCTCGCTTACTCCCAAATTTAATTGTTGGGCTAGATGAAGTTAGTTATAGGTAGTTGTTATTTATTCATATTCAAATTTTCCTATAATAGTGTTGTTTTATTTGAATGAATGAATTCTGAAAAAAACTAATTTTTAAATGCGGTCCTAGTAAGGTTGCTCCCTTTGTTTCATTTAATTAGGTTTTCAAATTTTTTTTAAAAAAAAGAGTCTACATTTGGAAAGTAGCATCTTTGATTTTAATTGATAATATGTTCTCAACTCACAGTTTTTTTAATCTGATAATGAAGCAGATGAGAATTTACATGCAAACTTATATCCAAAATACAAAAGCAAATATGCAATTTTTTTTTGTTCCCGAGGGGTTGGCACAATGGCCAGATGGGGGCTGATAGGCAGCCAGTTTCCATCCATGAGGAGCTGGTGCAATGGTTTTTTATTTTTCAATTGAAACGAACCCAGCAGACACAATTCAACTTCAATTTGGGTCAATTATGACTCACCTTAGATCAACCTAGCTTTAGTTTGGTTCAAGTTCAATTTCCCTAGACACTACCAGATTCAAATTTCTACACATTCAGCATCGATTTTAATTCACTTCACTCTAAGTGTCTTCTGAGCTCAATTTAATTGGAATACCATCAAATTTTCATCTTTCTCTAAAAGTTTTTTGTTCAAGCATTGTTCAAATTGGATTTTCCCCAGCTCACCTAGTGAAAACATCATACCAATGCCCTTCAAAATAACTGATTTCCTTGTTTTCCAACTTCACTAATTCACTCAATTAATAGTTTTTTACCATTATATACCATTGTAGATCTGACTTGGCCTAGTCTCGAGGTGTGGGGAGGTCAATTGTCCAAGTTTGACTAATTTGTGGAAGGGGTACAAACGGTCATTTGGCACTACTAACAAGAACAATTTAAGAATTCCTCTCCTATTTTGACCTTTGGGCTTTACCTTTAGGTGAGCAGAAAGAGTATTTCATCCTTTCACTCAGAAGAGAGCTGAAGCTTCCACCCAACCTCTCGTTCCCCTAAGAGTTGTTTGGCAGCCAAAGACACTTTGCTACTATCTCATAAATTTGCACAAAAAAATGAAGTAGGTTTATCAGACATTAAAACTATTGTTTCATGAACTTAGTGCAATATTAAAGGTAGATTCATGGGACAATTACAAGATGTATCTATTACGAAACTACTCCTTACGGTACATGACTTACTTTCAGTTCCTCTGAGTAATGCCCCCTCCATGTTTTGCTCTCTTCTTTTACAACACATAGAGTTGATGCCCCAAGGATTTGAAACAGGAACTAACCGCTTAGCATCCCCCACCACAACCGTTACCCAACTCCCTCAGGGACCTCTAAGGATTACCACTTTCAAATAATCGAAAGCATAAGTTTGTGCCTAGAATGATAGTTTTTGAACTATTGTTATTTTAGGCAGGTCTTGTATAATCTAGCTCATTGTCTCTAAACCTCCCTAATTTATCATCAATAGAGCCCACTAGACCTAGTTTCTTAAAACCTGCCTAATATAGCCTAGATAGGTTCAATATGGTGCATTTCCCCAAAACCTACCTAATTTAGCTAGGTAGATCCCATAGAGCTCATCTTTTCCAAACTTGTCAAATTTAGCCTAGGTAGGCCCATAAAGCACATCTTCCCTTAACCTACCTAATTTAACTGCAGTAGAGCCTACTAACTTATTTTCCTTATACCTCATTTATTTAAGTTCAGCAGGTCCCACCAAACCTGATTAATTGAAAGTTGAAACATAATGATCTATCTACATAGGCTTCCAAGAAACCTAGTCCCTTGAAACCTACCTGACTTACACTTACTGATCCCATTGAACTAAGTTCCCCTACAATTTGCCAAACTTAGAACGCCAAGCTTACTAAGCCCTTTCCTAACCTAGTTACTAAAAGTAGTCTCACATACTTACACCATTAAGTAGACACATGGGAAAAATAGAGTCAATTTGTAGAGTGGATTAACATTCAATTGCGAAGAGGATCAAAATAGCACTGGAGTCCTTTACAATACCCTTTCAAAAACCTTTTCCTAAGGCACATCTATTTCTAACATCCTCTTTGGGGCACTTTTTTCTTTTTTCAAAATCAAATTTATGTTCTTAAGCATGCACCTAGACTTAGGCTGCATCATGCATGACCCCATGATGAAAATGAGGTTCAAAACTTCATGTTCAAAGCCCTGAGGGCTAATTTAGGACTTTCTCAAATCTATCTCTCAAAAGCTTGGTTCACATTCATCGTTCTCTTGTCAAATATATCATTTTCTTCAAAGTCATGCAATGTTTGCTTTTTCTTTCAATCCATTTCAAGGTTTACGATAATAGTTAATAATTTAAACAATAGATAAGCATAATGATTGATTCGGTTACTTGTGATATAGTTGTTATTAATGATCAAGTCTCATACCAATAGGTATCCTCATGGCTCCCTAGTTTTCCAGCAAATTAAAGTGAATTTTGAAAATTTTTTTTTAGAAAATATTTATGTGCAAAATCTCAAACGCATTTGCATGTAAGCAATAGAATAATAATTTTCAATTGGATGAAGGATTGAGCTTAATGGTTCATACTATTGTACAGATTTACAAGATCACAGAATCCAACACCTCAAGCCATATCAAAGTCACCACCTCAAAGTGGGAAGACCAAATGATGACATATAACTATTATTGAACTCACCATTGCCTTCATGTTTGATGGTGGAGTTCCAACCAAATATTGGTTGAAGCATTCCCTAAGGAAGTATGGTTGATAAATCCTTTGCCAATTCTTCACATTGAATATGAAAAGTCCATTTCAGTTTGGTTTAGGGAAAATCAAATTTTATTGCAAGAGAATCTTTGGAACTCGATGCTTTCCATATTCATGTGATTATTCTCACAACAAATTTGAACTAAGGTTGCCACCTTGTGTCTTTATGGGTAATAGTTCGACATACAAAGGATAAAAATGCTTGTATCCTCCAATGAACCAGGAGACATGGTGTTTGATTAATCAAATTTTCCTTTTGAAAAGTGGGAACCTTGTTTTCATTGCTCACAACTATTCAAGAAAGTGCTAGTTCACAAGATGGCATGAAGAAGGTCATTGTCCCACACGACCTACTACTTTTTCAAAACAAGACATGGAGATTCAACACCAATGCATATTGAAGGAAATGAACCTTCAAAATATGTTGTATTTTGACAAAATTTCCTCATGTAAAACCAATATTACACCCTTTCAACTACATTACCACAAAGTTTTTTTTTTTTTGCTCGACTACTTCAAATTCACATCAAATGGCAATTTGAGCACACGATAAAAGAGTAAGGTCGAATCCTAAATATTTTAGCTCTTGTTGTGCCAGTTGAACCATTAAAGAAGCTTGAGCACACCCAAGATGGGCTAGGGCAATGAAGAAGAAATTGCTGTCTTGAAGCAGTGGATGACATCAATTTAGTTCCTTGTGCTGCCTATTTGAATGTTGTGTCAACTTGATGGGTGTTTAAAAACAAAGCTGCAAGTTGATGGAATATTAAAACGACTAAAAAAGCATGCTTGGCTGAAACAACTAAAAGCATGCTCGGTAGCCCAAGGGAATTGATCAAATTGTAGGTATAGACTTTCCCAAAATCATTTCACAAGTTATTAAACCAACTACAATTTTCTAGTATTAACTATTAATTCTCCCTTCTGAAAGTAGGACATAATATAATTAGATGTAAAAAGTGTCTCTTTATATCACAAGTTGAATGAAACAATATATGTTGAGTAGCCTCAAGGATTTGAAAACCCTCCAGAACCTCACTATGTTTGTCAACTTACACAAAGCACTTTATAGATTGCATAATTCTCCATGAACATGGTAAGATCGGCTTGGATCTTTCTAATTACTCTTGAAAGGTTTTTTCTCCAGTATATCAAATACATCTCTCTTTATTTTTCATAAAGCAGAGTGAACTCTTTTCCAACTTTTACATTCCCATCATATAATACTAACGAGCAACAATGATTTTCTTGTTAATGAATTTATTCAAGAACTTAGTCGAGAATTTGCAACGAAAAACTTTCATGGGAAGTTTGCATGGCTTTACTGCAGTTGAGTTACTTAATAGTACGAATAGACTTTTGATAAGTTAAAAGCGATATGATTAGATCTTGTTAGAATATGCAAAAGTGTTGTTTTCTAAACCTTGTGCAACATCAGTCATTCAAAATTATCATGCTCCATTTTCAAAACAAACACTATTTCACAGCTTGGTAAGGAGCCTTTAATATCTTACATTTACATATGCCCCAATATCATTTGCTGTTAACTTTGTCAGTTAGTACATACAAGATCCATGGGAAAACAATTTTGCGTTAGTCAAAAGTATCATCCAATAGATCCATGACACTATTAGTCTACAGTGCAGTGTCTCGCCACAATAACATCCTTGCTTTCATGCTTTTTCCAATTCAGATTGGGCGAGGTGCCAAGAAATTTTTTCATCTACCACTAGGCTTTGCACATTCCTTGGAATGAACTGCATTTCTTAGATAACAAAGAAACAACCCATTACAGCTCGATCCACTAACAAAGTAGAGTATCACTCTATGGCTTCATCAGCTTTGGACTCAACTTGGATCACCTTTATTCTAAAAGATATTGGATTACATCTCTTAGATCCACTAATCTTAATCTATTATCATTTCTGCAAGAAAGTATGCATTGGATTTATTGGCCACACATTTGGTCCCCTTATAACAGCAAGTTGTTGATATTTTCTCAGGATTTGTCTCACTTTACCTTTGCTCATCTTAGAGGCAAACTAGGCATCTCCAGCCCATTGCCTAGTTTGAAGGGGCATGAAAGTGGAGTGACACTACAAAAAACCGACATATTACTGACCATAAGAAAAGAAACCATCAGTAGTAACGGATTTCTACCGATGGGCAACAGAAATTGTCAGTAAACTAGGCTTTTCATCGACAAAATAAAATATCATTGTAAGGCATATCCGTCAGTATTATGAAATATTGACGGTAATCAATTTTCGTTGCTATTGATCAAATATCACAAACATTTTCATTTACCGTCAGAGTTACCTGACTAGTTACCAACAGTTTGTGGTGAGCGTCAGTGTCAGCTGAAGATTTGCTGACGGCCTGCAGTGACTGTCAATGTTATGTCACTATGTAGCGATGGCCTCCAGACCCGTCAGTGTTAACTAACAATATAGAGATGGTTTGGTGTTACCGTCAGTCTTAGCTCAGCATGTAGCGACGGCTTCGACACCCGTCAGCGTTTACACATATACCGATGGTTTGTCGTCTCGTCAGTAAACATTAGCCCTTCTTTTCCGCCGCCAGACCTCACCACCGGCGACTACATGTAATGAAATCACATGCACTCAACGTGATTCTCAGAACGATAACTGGAAAACAATATGAGGATTATGCTAGCAATGAAGATCATCTTAGCAACGAAGATTGCATCAACACCCGCAGATAATGCATATCGTAGTGTATCTTGTTTTGGTAGTTCTTATTTAGCATGCGGTGATATTTTTTAGTGTTGTAAACAAGCTTATAAAATATCAAAGACATACTTACTATCAAACACAATGTTGATAGCTAAGTTTACCATGAAAATAGGTGTGTTATATATACCAAAGCACATAAATCTCATTATTTATTTTTCTTTTTCTTCTGTTAGGAATGGGCTTCTATCTTTTATTAATTTCCGTAATATTTCATCATACCTTCCTTTATGAAAAAATGGTTTGCATGTACACCTCCAGCAAGATTGAACTTGCTTTTTCCTTTCATTTTCATTGTTTAGAATGGTTGTTTTTTCACACATTTTACTTGTTAAACTTAACCCGTAAGTTTTCACCTCGAGGAGTCAAGGGTTTCCTTGAGGGTCTACCCCCTTTCACAGTCGGTGCTTCTTTCTCTATCTCGAACCGTTGGACTTTGCATCTCTCTCTCTCTTTTCTTTTATATATATATATATAAAGAGATTGAGAGAGAGAGAGAGAGAGATTGGTAGAAACCAGACTAATAGGTCAGGCAAGACCACCCTTTGATCATTTTGTGGGTTTTAATAATGTTTTTTTAATAAGCACAAATGAATGACACTCATAGCATCAACATTTTGATAACAGAAAAAACAACATTTTCATAAAAACAATTCGATTCAAAGCATGTTTTATATCAAAATAGTTTTCATAAATATATGAGGTTGTTCATAGGTTATTAAAAACAATTTTCTAGCCAAAATTAAAGGGTTGATGACTTAGGTTTTTACCAATCTCTCTCTCTCTCTCTCTCTCTATATATATATATATATCCCCTCTTTGCTGCAAATGATGGTTGCCAGCCAACAATGGCCCACTCACTTCTCTTTCTTCGTTATCTCTTGCGTCTATTTCTGAATATGTAAGAGATTTTCAGTATTTGTCTCTATGATGTTTTCTGAAATATGTTTATGGAATGCTTGGAAAAGCACAATTCATATTGGGAACATTTTTAAAACTCAACAAAAGATTGGTTATTCATTAGATTTAATTTCCATGTGCCTTCGGCTTATAATCTGCTTGATAGATTGTTCATGCTTGCTATGGACTATGAAAAAATTCCCATTTCTTTTTTAACGTAATGCATCTATTTCAATTCTATTTGTGTATGAGATTAATTTTACTTGACAAAGTCTATTAATTAGATTATTTATCAATGTACTACTATGTTATCTACTTGATCGTTCCAAGCGAAACCCAGATGATGCATATAAATCTATTTGATTGGAGACTTTAGGATATACATTTAGATGAATTTAGCACGTTGACAGTTAATTTCGAGTCATTCTACCTGTTTAATAGTGCATTAACTACCACCATCATATGAACTGGATGCACAATTTGATCTCAAATATGGCATGTTATATCGGGTTAGGTGGCATGTTATAGTCACGTCATCATTTCGAACTTGAAAGGTGTTATTTTAATGGTATTGAGGAATGTGGATCTTGGGATTAGGGGTGCCATTATAGAGGCCATAGAGGCCAAGTGGACCGTTTCTTCTCCTCCCCTTTTTCTCTCTCTCTCTACACTGAGGGGCATCATATATACACACACATATATATATATATATATATATATATGTATATATATATATATGGACATAGAATGATTGAGGGTACCATATATAAATAAGAATTGAGGGGCACTAATCTATTCAATCAGTAAATAAATGAGGTCAACTAATATGGAAATAAGTATATTTTAGGGGACTGGGGTAGGCAACTGCCCTCACAAGCCTGTATGGGGCTCCGCCCTATTATCAAGTCTCTCGCTGCATCCGCCTGGAAGAGTTGCATGTTTCCTCGTTGCAACTAAATTCATAGTTTTGAACATATAGACCATTGTATCTCTCTCTTGGAGAGCCAAATTCCATGGTGTCCCTTGCTTGATGAAGAGGAAAAGTTGTCTCGTGGGTAATGCAACATTTTTACCACTGGCCTTGATTTTGAAGTTTCCTGAAGATCATTAATATGGATTGTACATTCGAATACAATTTATAGACTGCAGAAGACGAATATATGAATCCAAGCGGCTCCAATAGACCCTGATACCATGAAATCTCAACTCATTTCCATGTCGACCATGAATCTTTGTTCATCTTTCATGCATGTAAATGTTTGCTCATCCATCAGTCATGCATCAATTCACAGGCCTCACTAATTAATAAAGTGGGTATCAGGTCCAACATAACAGCAGAGCTGATGAGCATCTCCTTACTGGTTCATGGGCTCTACTAGGATTTGGATGCTGCCGTTAAAGAAGTCAATATATCAAATTTGTATTGGATATCCAATCTAACCGTTTTGACATCCAATTTGATTCAGATCCGATTTAGTTTTAAATAAATAAACTATACCCAATGGTCATGCATTTTGAAAATCAGCCAGATTCGATTCAAGATTTGGGTCTAGATTCAGATATGAATAAAAAATAGGATTTGGATCTGATTTGGATTGTGAGGTCGGATTCTAATATGACTTTTCGTATTTGAATTCAAATATACAAATACGTGAAAAAACGTATACGGCTAAAGGTGTATCTGATTCGAATCCAATTCATTCAGTTCCCTAGCTGCCGTGCACCCAGCCATTGAATACTCACATGCATCTGCGCTGTCTCATCGGGCCATGCATTGAGTTGAATCGTTAAGTTGCCACTTGTTTAATTCGAATCTCCTCATTCAGACAGCACTATTATCAAAGATCTAACTAGATTCGGACCCATTTAAGGGCGGTTTATTAATGCTTATCATCTTCAGTAATCGATAAAAAAAATAACCGTGCATATTTATTTGAGATCAGAGAGTGAGAAAAGTTAGTTAAGATTGAAAAAGAGAATATATATATAAAATATGTATCCTATTACTGCTATCATAAAAGTGGATGGTTCAAATAGATGTGTGATTTGGCTGGTAAGCATAAGGTTCAGCTTGATCGAGCTGCTCGAGACAAGTTTGAGTTTTTAGAACTCAAGCAGATCTGATCTCGACCGAATGACCTCCAACTCAGCTCGAGCTCAAGCAAAGCTCGAGTTTTGTCGAACACTCCACACGAGTTTGAGTCAGCTCAGCTCGACACGAACTTGGCTCATGAACAGCCCTACGAGAGCCCGAATCTCCCAGCAGTTTGCATCTGAAATTATGCAACACCTGGTACTCGACGGGAACAATCAAGTTCTACAATAAAACATATTTAATCCCCAACACCTTGGTCCTGGCACTGCCATGTTCACAGCCACGTTCATCATGTGACAAAAACTATAAAAAATTGCCATGGATCAAGATACCTCATTTTGGCAAGATGGTGGATCTAGAAAATTCTAGGGACACTAGGTATAAAAAATTTTACATTTTAAAAAGTGTAAATGAAAGAAAAAATTATTAAAAAAACGTCAATTAAGAAAAATTTTGGGTTCCGTATATCCCACACTTGTCTCCGTCCCTGAAATTTCAATAGAAGAACACGGTGTTGTCGAAGTCATTTTGTTGTTACTCGGTGGTCGCGCGTCAGCTACCAAATCAAGACAACGTGGCCCATTCCAGGCCTCTGCAAATTTCTTGGCGTCTACTGGAACCTGACGAAGTTCACGAGAAGCGAGGGCTTCCTCTCGTACAGAACAGGGAAGGCTCACTCACTGCTGTTCTTGCTGCATCGCATCTTCTCATGTTAAACGTGTTGGTCGATCGATCCTTGGATTCATTCACCAGCCCTCTTCCGTGCATGTAACAGGCGAAGGGCGATGGACCTCGAGCTTAATTGGCAGTATTCACCACCTCAGACACTGTAAAGGCATCCATCAGAGTTGCTGTGATGTTAAGACTTACGAGCTCATAATGGCGGATAATACAAAGGACATTCAATTTCTGAAAGTTAAAAGTAAAAAGGACTGGAGATATTTTTAAGATATTATCATGGGAGGGCCCAAATATCGTTCTCAAAATTTTTATATACGATAAGTAAAACTTTTTAAAATTTACACGTAATTTAAAAAAAAAACTTTTTTTTTGAGGAGGGGCCGAGCCCCCCTTGGCTATGCCCTTAGATATTACCTTACTTCTAGTCTAAAAAGCATCAAATACCCAGAAGGGCATAGCTCGAACGGGCAAGCCTAGAACAGGTAATGCAATGCATTTTCAATTCAACTAAGGAGGTTATGTTTATAAGTTGAAGCACGCGGAGATCTCACTACATGCTTCGTATCAATACAACTCTAGACTTTGAAGGGAAGGACCTGTAGTTGGTCTCTCTTCTTCGGTGGTGAGATTAATCCTCCCCCTCACCCGAAATTTAGAAGCATAAAAAATCTACATAGATGCGAATACTTGGTATGTGGTGCTAGAGAGAGAAAGATAGAAAGAGGGAGATTTCTCAATGGCATCAGGATGCCATCCTGATTCTCAAAGGATAATGCCCATGACATGCCGCCCACCCCGGCCAACTGCATAACAGATTGTTGAAAATTAGATCTAAAGCTGAAATAAGAAGAAAGACAATACATGGGTGTTCAACGGAAGGCATCTATCGACCTTAGAGTCAAGTGGTGCTCAATATCTTGATAGTTATAATGGCTTTTACAACTGTCTCTAATAATTCCTCATAAATGAATCTGTTACAAAGATCTATATTCCTTTGTTTTAGCACCATCGGTATCTGTTCAGATTTGATGTATTGGAACAGCTGCAGGGAAATCCATTTGTGAATTTATTTACATCAATAATCTCGCTGCAAAGCTAATTTCCTTTTCTGATCAAGGATCTCATAGTCGGTTCTCTTAAAATTAACTAATTGGTATAATATATATATATATATATATATATATATATCTGACAAAATAAAAAAATTCATAGCGAAAAGTAGTGACAAGGTGCCACTAAGCAACAGTAACAAAAATGAAAATGTCAAAAGATAAACAAAAACAAAGCAAGCTAGAACAAATAAACAAGCAAGAACAGTGAGGTGGGGAAGAGGGGAGAGGGAAGGAGCTAATCAGAGGCAAAAGTCATCCTGCATCCAATACGAAGAGAAAAGTGAATATTTGCTTTTACACTAAGCAACACTCGTTGATGTGTCCCTGAGCATATGATTATTGCGGTGTTCTCAAATCCGACACCAAAAACAAATGAGCCAAAACTGTTAGGTAAATTGCCCACCATTGCTGACTGAAGTTGAAAAAGAAAAGAGAAGAAGCTGCCTTGGGGAAAGGGGAGATGGAAGGCCAAGCGGCAGCACACAAACAACAAAAAAAAAAAAGACAGTCAACAACTTCACAGTTGAGAGGGAGAGAAAGATGACACTGGTTAACAACTTGTGGATCCCAAGGTGCTTGAGATGGTCCAGGTATTGATGTGGCCAGCCGAAAAAGAGTCAGACAAAAACCATGACATGAGGTAAGAGGCTAGAAAACCAAATGGCATAATCAGAGAACCATGGAATAGTCAGACCAAAAGTAGCACCGTAATAAGAAGCGAAGGCGAATGAGACAAGACAAATAAATGAGCCAACTGGGGGCATGGTTTGGGGAAAGCTGGTCCAAGTGGGTGAAAGTCAGTATGGTGGAAAGAATATTCTTTCTTTCAGATGTGTAACGGAGATCTGATATACCCAAAGGTGTGCCAAGTGTGAGGGGCAGGAAAGACAAATTTAAACCCAAGAAAAGAGAAAAGGGGCTGATAATAAGTGGCTAGATGTCATAACTAATGACAAAGAAAGACAATACTAGAACCCCCTAAGAGTAAGGACGAGTAACAACATCCCCAGTGCACAAGACAATCGGAGGGCCACTGACCTCCTCAAAGGAAGCACTAGAGGAGACGATTGAAACGGACAAAGGTGGCAATGAGTGGCTTCTAAAGACCAAGAGCATGGAGAGGGATGAAGGCTAACAATGTCGGACCAGGGTGACTGTACCAACAAGGGAGAGGACTTTAGCTTGTCAGACTTGCAGGCAGGTGAGCATCTGCTATTGGACATTAGCCGCAGTGGGAAAGAGGATAATGAAAGACCAAGATAGTCAAGCGGTAACAACGAGACACTATAGCCAAAGCACACTTCTAAAAAAAATGCAGTTGCATGATCGACAAGGAGGAGAAGCAACTAATACTTGGTAGCATTAATAGAAAGCCCAAAAGCCAACTCAAAAAGCCGAAGCAACAACCAAACTCTAGCAATCTACTGCTGAAATACAGTACCGAAGACGATAAAATAGTCACATAGTGAATGACGGAGAAACCAAACAAGCTAGGGAGCAGCAACACGTTTAAAAAGTTAGAATATGATGTAGACCTAAAGAGGGCAGCAAAAGCATCAACAACGAGGTTAAAGAGAAGAGGGAGATGGGGACAACCTTGACAAAGCCCATGACGCAGTGAGAAAAACTGAACGACAGACCCGTTGAAGGAAATGGTCATCTGAGGCCTAACAACTACATTACGAATGTTATGTCCAAAGCCGAACCCATGGAGGAGGTGAAATAAGAAATCCCAACTAACCGAATCAAAAGCCTTAGCGATATCAAGCTTTAAGGATAAAAGATGGAGAGCATAAAGAGCTGATGGAATGGCCAACCTTATTTGCCAAGAAGACTGCATCATGCAACCATCTTCCAAGAGAAAATGCAACCTGAAATAGGCTGGTGAGCGTCCTTGCTAGTGTTAGATAGTTTATTTATTTGATAAGTTGTTTGCCCCTTTGATGCTGCTTTAGGTTTCTTGGATATACTCAACCTGTCTTAGCTGGTGCTTAAGAGTCTGTTTAGGTGCCATAAGGTCGTATTAGTGGGTAATTGCCAATTGATGAAGATAATTGGCCTGAAACCCTAGTAGTTTGTCTATTGCACAGCATTGAGGGACTAGTGACCTCGCAACAAGTTTTCCTGCAAACCCCATCAACTCTCTTAATAATTCATTCTGTCCTGATCTATCATTGGGTAGTGGTATGTCTATTTTAGGCTATAGGTTTTGTCTGAATAAGAAGATCTTTGATGTCCAGCTCTATCCGCCAGACACCATAGCCAAACCCAAGCATTCTAGACCTTGCAACCGATCTCAACCTCCACCCCAGATCCAACAACAAATCAAGGGATCCAAGAACCACAACCCTAGGGGATAGAAGGGAAGAGAAAAGGGCTTCTGTTTAAGATTTCCCTTTCATCTCATTCTGTAATGATTTTAGTTATAGGTTTCAGGTTGATCAACATGGAAGTTTAAATTCATTAATTCACATTATTTGTCATGGAATTGGATACTCCAAGAATAAGGTATGACAAAAGATGGCATTTACACACTCAAATTTAAAGTTCTAATTAACTAGCTAGAAACTTAGAAAATAAAAAGTTACCAAAATTCATAGACCATCTTCTATTTATAAGAGCAAGAGAGTTCTAATTCAATAGTGTTGGACCTTTTAGGGGTCGTTTGGTAGTAGGGATATTTCATGACTGTTCCATGGATCTGCTCCAAATATTCGACTAGATTTATGGAACAATTGGAAACACTAATATACCTCAAGCACGAGGGGACATTTATGTGACACTCAAAGGATGTCCCTATAAACTATTATAGTTCCATGAATATTGCCCTGATCTTTGGGATATATTTATAAAGAACACTATGTTATAAGGTTTTATTACTCTGTCTCAATCCTTGGGCAGATTCATGGAACAAGTAGTAGAAGCTTTTCGCATTACCAAATGGACGCTTATGATATATTCCCTGAGAACTGAATAAGATTGGGGTCCACAAGCCACCTATTAGCGTTTAAAATGCCAGGTAGGGCCTTGAGGTATGTGTGGTAATACTGCATTCAATAATGGGGTGCACAAGAAATGAATCCTGGCTTTAACTAGGGTCTCCGTGGCACGAAGGGGCTCATTCAAGTTGCAGATGGCTCCAAATGGAGTCGATATCTCTGTTTAATTATAAGAAGCCAATCGCCATATCACATGTATGAGGTATACCAACATCAATATGGAAAGAAAATGCATGCATCTGTATATACTTCTGATCTATCATCTACGAAACATTTTCTCATTCTTTGTGAGTTAACCTTCATTTTCAAGCAAATTATCAACTCAACCAAGTCCCTATGTCGATCAATAAAACTGCGCAAGTAAGCATGAAGGGGGCTAGAAGTACACAGAAAGTACATAAACATTTTTATGAGAAAGATTAAATATTTAGATCAGAAGCGGTAGTGGGTTATAATTAATGTAGAAGATGGCTTTTATCATTCAACCAGCCTCCCGCCAGACCATTTACCTCAACATTCAGGATGATTACACCGCAATTTGCAGAAAGGAATTGATTGACTGAAGGGATTCCAGACTGCAATTGCAGAGTTCTGCCCACCTAGGTAGTAGGCCTCATGAAAGACTTCGGGTTGAAAAACATTGATTTCTTTCCACAAAACCTGTAGGTATCTCTTGGCTACTGCTCTCTGCCTGTCCCCTGCCAGAAATTTGCTCTTCCGTGATGATGTCGAGATCCTGCAGACCTTCATTTTCAATTACGTTTGATCGCAAGTAAAAAAAAAACGCATGAACACACACATACACACACATAACGCTACTGGATGCTGGATAATTGTTACCAAAGAACCATAAATCATCCCTCATGCTACCATAAACCGCCCCATGCCATAGACCGTTGTTAATAAAAATGTAGTCAATTCTTTTTAGCATTTATTTTTTAAATTTTATCCATATATATATATATATATATATATATATATGCTTCGTACAGGAATTCCAGCACCGGTAGCAGCATTTATACCTTCACCCATGTGACCGGAAAATCCCTGTGCATTGCTGTGCCTACTCAAAGGAAAAAAAAAAGGATACCCGAGTATACACTGTTCTAAGTAGCATATAACATCTATTCCTCTATGATTACATGGTGATATAAGATTTTAACAATCATTAGCATATATATCATCTCTCCCTCTATATATTGTCAGAAGGCACTCTTGCAGGTCATATAAAATTCTACCATATAGTGATAGAGTGCCTAGCTTCATATAGATCTTTGAAACTTAGCTGATATGTACCCACGAAGTGGTTCTTCATGTGTACATCCACACATAAAGGTCTAAGAGAGCATGTGCCTTCTTGTGAAGAAGCTAGGGCCTATATATTAATGTACTAGCTGTAGAAGGTTGGTCCCCTATAGGGACAGAATCCTCTAGCATCACTTGTCTTCATTGCTTACTAAGCCCAGATGTTGGCATTTCTCTTAGATTGGTTATATAGAAATTGAAAGAGAAAGAGTAAGTCAAAAGTGTAAACAACATTATAAGCCTTGGTAGCCAATCGATAATTCTAAACATAACAACGATAGCCAAAGTTATATATAGGGAAATCTTCTGCTTGATACTTCATTGCCACCTTCTCCCCCAACTACAATAACACTGTAATGTGCAAGGGCATTCCCCCTTATTTCTTGTGGAGGACACACAAAGCAGATTATTCACGTCTAGTACCACTAAATAAATGTGAAGAAGGATAGCTGGCCTCATTATTTGACCATGGTCTCTGTCTCTTTTAGCTTTTTAATTTCCAAGTACATCCTAGGGTTGAGCAGGGACCAGTATCTTTTAAGTGGGCACTCCACTTAGATGGACCACAACTAGGTATTTGTAGCTTTTAGTGTGTGTTTTATAGCCTCTGTGCCCGATCCATGGCTGATTTTATGATTCTTTTATGTGGGACCTATATTGTAAACAAACACTGGATTTTACCACTATGTGAAAAAGAAGATTTGAGGTTCTCACCTTATATTTGAAATCAGATGGGAAGGGGTTGGATGTTAAATCCACAGATTTGAGATTCTCAGCGGCGTTTGATTACCTCGGATTTGATATCCATAGTTATGATGTGAATATGATGTGACATGCTTTTGAGGATGTGACAAAAAATCTATGGTAAAATTCATGGCTTGTCAAACTAAGGATCATAAGTCAGACCGAAGATCCACACTTAAATCCTTATAATTTTACTTCTTTGCATTGAGAAAATAACAGAGTTGAGATCAGAAGGGGGGGAGTTGATCCTAAATGCATCGTTCTCAGATCCTAAGGATATCAAATCTGTGTCTATCAAATGTGCCCTCAATGATCTCAAATTACTTCAGCTTTCAAATTTGATGTTATCAAGCACACTCTTAAGTCTTGCTGTAGGACATGCGCACCCTGGTCCACAAGTAGCTAGCCACTGCTCCTAGTATATATAAAATTACCTTAATGGTGCAGACAACATGCTCCGTAACTTAAATAACTAAGAAGCTTTACCTCTTTATGTGGGGTGCAATATTGATCAAGTCGCGGAGAGCTTTAAAATTACCATTAATGTGAAATAATGTAAGGACTGTTCCTTTTCTTTCCATTTCATCGTATCAATATACAAACAAGCCTAGCAGGAGCACACGTGTATACTGCTACTGATTTGTGTGTTTATATTTGTATGTGGCCAATGGTTGTAAGTTGCATACAACTACCCAAGTAAAGTAGCTCGGTCTTCAAAACTCCAATCCAAACAAACTCACACCACTTTTTCTGTCTCTTTTCATAACATTGAATGGTCACTGCTACCCACATTAAAGAAGAGAGAATAATGAGTTGTCAGTTCTAACCAGCGATGAATTGTCAGGATCAATATAAATTTTCTGCTAAATACTAGTCCAAGACGCACATTGAAGAACATAGATCGAAAGTTGAAACATTAAGGAACTCGTTTCAATTGCTTGAGAAACTGTTGTACCAACCAGAAACAACGAACTAGATGCATCAACAAATTGAAGCCATTATTTCATCTTTTCACTACGACATCTTTTGAACTTCCATGTGTGGTTTGCATTATATTGATATCAATTAGATCCTGGATCTAATAATGTTATTGAGTTGTTCACACTCTTCTCAGCAGTAGGCCGTGCTGCAGAACCTCTCAACCGTGCAGCTCTCAAGGATCCTAACAAAGAGCTGGTTCGTGGTGCACCTAGGAGTCTTGAATTGGCTCAGCGACGCTCCGTCTCTCACAAAATGGTCAAGGATCTTCTTGAAGGTGCCCTTCTCCACGATGCACAGCTCAAGCGGCCCTATGGAGTGCGACTTCCTGGCCACCACGTAGCCAGGGTCCACAAAGGACTCGTCCATCTTCTTGCAGCACTCGGCCAGGAGCCTCGTGTCGGCCCTGCCGCCATGGCCGAGCTCCCAGTATATCACGTAACGCCCCGGCGACGCAGAGAGGTTGGCCGTGCTGGTGAAGTCGACGAGCTCGAGGCCCGAGTCGTTCAGTAGTTGGCATCCTTTTGCTACGACCAGCTGCAGGTCCCTCTCCGTGTTCTTGTCAATGTTGACCGTCAGAGTGAGCTTCCTTCTGCAGACAAAACTCAGCTTGGGGGATCTATTGTGGAAGCCTGAGACCTGAACAACGTCTCCTAACCTGTACCTGTAGAGACCTGAAAAAAGAGAGAAGCCAAATCAGAGGCACACCACACCGTAAGAAAAACTTTGTCCAGAATGAAGTCAAATTATTCAGTCATGTGGGTACGATCTGCCCAAATACCTGTGCTGGCAAGTGGATACTACGGCTGCATTTAAAACTTAAAAATTTTATGTTTTCAAACTTCATGTTTTCTTTAGTTTTGGTTTTTCCTTCTTCTATTTCTCTTCTACCTAAATTATGTAATTTCCTTTCATTTTTCTTTAATTTGAGAATTTTTGTTGATTATTATATATATTGTTTATATTTATGTATACACTCTATCCTACCTAAATTTTCTAAAAATTGTAATACTTGAACTCACTTAGCGGTATACGTACTCAAACCTGAATCCATACCAGTACCCATGTGACTTAGCTTGGATGTTTTATTATGGAAAGATTATGCATGAAAGAACTTAGCAATCTAATTATCCGCTAGAAGCCATGAAAGTTCTTGCCCTTGGAGGTTTGAGGCTGAAGCTGGTTATGTGTTTTGAGTGCTCAAGAGAGGGATTAGTGTTCAAAGCCCAGAATGACTAAACTACCCATCATGAGAAAAAGTAAGAACCCTCCCCTAAAAGGGTAAAAATGGGGAAGGAGGGACATGCATGTTTAGGAGAAAAACAATATCGTGCACATATTCACATGGTACCAAAGGTGGAGCCACATATTAGCTGGTGTGAGGCCTAAATTTTCCTTCATTTGTATATTAAGGTCTTCTATATGTAAATGTTACTTCAAGTATGAAAATCTGTGAACCAGTGGCCCTCCAGAAAATTTTTCTCTGCCACTCCGTGGTACCACTGCCCTCTCTTTTGAGAAAATGTGAGCTTTGACCTGTGGCACCATTCAAATATTTTGTCTGTGAGTTGAGTAAGAGGTGGTGAATGCGGTGATAGATTCCATTAATCAATGCGTTATCAGATCAGGACAGAGAGCCGCACATCCCAAAATTCAACACAATTGAATGCTTTCACCCTATTTCTTGACCAAGCAATGAAAAAAGAACATATGGACATGTATCTTGTTTGACAATGATCAGAATGTTGCTCAATGACCATGCTGGTGAGAATAGTCTGCAATAATATAGCTTCTGCATAGGATCGCTCATCACTAAGCTCCCAATCAAGAACAGCTAGAGATTGTCGGTGAATGAACCATGGCCACAGAGAGGGAGAGGGGCTTATAAGGCTAAGATCCGACCACGTTAGCTTTAAGAACGGCAACCCTCAACCAGATCAACACTTCTCAATATCATGAAGATAGTATCCTCCCGAATCGAACTGAAGACGTGGTTAATACAGGCTACCCATTGCACTACCCATCACTTGTAATGATCAGGAGAAATTGATCAAGGCAGTGCAGCCAACTAGGTGAAAGGATTGCCCTGGAGGTGGGCGTCATACAACAAAGGTGGGGTGCCAAAATATTTCTAAAAGCTCTAATGGGAGCAAGTGAAGTTGAGATCTCATGATGGAGTTGAAGTTGCCAGTAATGTTCCAAGGGGCATGATTGAAATCCCTAATGGCTTCAAGGTCAGGATAAAAGAGGCATTCATAGAAGGAAGATGAAGGGTAATATACTGCAGTAAGGATAAAAGGAAGGGCTGAAGGAGACTTGGGCAACCATGGAGGGGGCAAATTAACGAGCTGTGATAAATCAAAGAAACAGAAGCAGACAATGCTCCAAAGAATGGGAATGCCACCACAAGAATGATCAGCCGATTTAAAAAAGCACCACAGTCTGCCAAATATCATGGATGAAGGCATATGTAATATCATCCAACCCTGTCTCTACTAGAATGAACATGTGACGGTTGAATTGCTTGATCCAGTTAGCAAGGTAGCAAACCTTGTTGGGGGAGAGCAATCAAGAGGATGAAGCTCTCTCGTAAGCTTAGAGAGCATAAGGCTAAGGTCATCTGAGGGAAGTTTATGGGGATGAGTGCAGCAGTGGGTGCACGGGGAGGGGAGTGGCTCATTAGCCAGGTGTGAGATAAGATAACAAGAGAAAATGATGGTAGACGAGACGAAATAGCAGCTGAAATGATGTCAAAGATGAATCTCTACGAGATATAGAGAAAAATAATGGCAGAGGAGATGAAGAAGCAAGTGAGGGATGTGGGGAGTGGACACAGGAAAGGAAAGGGTGTCTACTTAAAGTCTCTATGATCTAAAACGAGTAAGAAAGAGTCTGATGTTTAAATTCATAGATCTCAAACCTTGAGGTTCTTAGAAAAGAGTAAATTAAGAATAATCAAATGCCACATGAAAAGGAATTAAACAATGTTGGCATTAAAAATAAAAGATCAACCACATACCCTTCGATGAGAGGCCGGGAATGAAAGATCAGGTGAGCACGGAAGAGGCCTTTAATGCATGACAGCCAACAGGCCATAGCCCAAGGATTAAGGGCCGAATAAGGGGCATCAAATGGGATTGGCCGAGTTGGTCCGGCGACAAGCCCCATCCTCCGTCGGTGGCCGTAATAATGACTTCCACCTATGAAGTTATGGGGGCCAAGCCCACTGACGACCCTGATGGCCGTGACAGCGCCCACACCATGATGGTGGGAGGCATCCATAATTATCTCTTCTTTCCCCTTCTACCGCAAAATCTCCTGTGGTGTGTTCGGTAGATAGCACTTGACGTGAAATTTTTTTGTATGAGAACTCATATATGGCAAGGGTGTTCACACTCAGAAGATTCAAAGACTCAAAAGTAACCGAGGTTTGAATCCGGTGATCACTGTTAAGTGACAAACCTGACATCCCCATTAAAGGATTAATGCAAGTTAAAACCTTCAAAGCATAAGGATATGAACTTGGGAGTTTTACTGTCGGCAGTTTTCTTTAAATAAACATACAAATAAGAAGTCTTACTACTATATATGAAGAAGAGGATTCGAGATCCTTAATATACGACCAAACTTCATATTTCAAGTTAGATGGGAAAGGAGTTGATCCCAAATTTCAGCATCTAAGATCCTAATAACCTTAAATCACCTCAGATTTCACATCAACAAGCAACTAGTTAAAACTACTAAAAGCCTCTCATGAAAATTCCATGGGGAACCAAACAGACAACCTGTTGCTTCCCCACTTGGCAAATTGAGAATGATTAGACACATGAGGTGTCCGCTGCTTGATCTAGTTTTATCTCTGACGGTCTAAGAATTTAAGTAATGTTAAAGTTAGTGAGAGGGTCACCTTACTCAGTTCTGGGCTCCCACACCGATCTACACCTTTCAAAAACTGGCCTCCAAGAGAGCATCCATGGAGGACGGCCAAGTATACAGAAAATGGAACTTTACTTGGACGGGACCCACTTGTCCGGCTTGTCACCTCATGTATGAGTCATACAGAAGCAAAATAAGAGCCACAAGATGTGAAATGCGTGGCTAATGACTCTAACAATAGACACAAAAACGAGACATACTCGTCTGGTCCAAAGATCAAGACCACTTGAGAAAAAAGGAGGTTGTACTTATCCAGGTTTGGACTATGGTCCACAAGATTGATTCTGTAAAACGACGTGTAGGATCAACCCATGTAAGCCATATAGATAAGGCTGTCCCTTGATATGATTTGACTCGAAGCGCCTGTCCATTAAGATGGTACCAACTTTTTTCTGTCCAAATTTAAGATCCAAATCTGTGCTTCATTAACCGGAATTGAAGATCAATCCTACTGTGAAATTGAGTAATGTTTAAGGGTTGTGTTCGAATGCAGGAAAACTTTCTACGGGAGAAAATCTAACAGGTGGAAATGGTCCCAGAAACTTTTGATCCCCATTTCTTCTTTGTTTCAGGATAAGTTCGGATAAAAAATCTCGGACAGGTAGATATCGAGATGTTTGCATGTGGTCCTGAGTTCGCATCTTTTGAGAGGAAGCCTTCCCACATGAAAGAAACCTTCCTGCATTCAAACAAGGCCTAGGTGACACAGACAAAAGAAGGAATGGAGATGATGAAAAAACTCCAACGTGGAGTACAACAAGAATTCTCAAATCCAATTATTTTTCTAGGTTTTATATATATACATGTATGTATATATATCATATATATATAAACCTAGAAAAGTAAATGGATTTGAGAATTCTTGTTGCACTCCACGTTATATATATATATATATATATATATATATATATATATATATATATATATATATATATAGGATAAACTGCGCAAAACAAAAGATGGGTATAGCTAAATAGAAAAGTTAGACTGAAAAAGACAAAGCAAATGTGCAGATAAGTAGAATTAGATTACTTATATGAAGATAAGACAGAGACATGAGACTAGAAGAGTTAAGAGACTAAGGCCATGAGAAAAATTCAGAATCTGTGAAACTAGAAAAGCAGGTATAAAGTTATTGCCGCTTATGAAATATGGAAGGAGCCGAAAATAAATCTACGTGAACTTTGATTTTTAGAATCTAAGATTTAAAGAACATTTCTAGTTCGTCTGCTCTGAGTAGCACTTGGAAGGGGACAAACCACAGCGTCGATCCCAAGCAGAAACGCGGTTTCCTAGAATTTCTCAGTAAAAGGTGCAGCCTTTGATAGAGCACCAAAGACAGACTACCACCAAAGAGTGAGTCAAAACTACCAGTTTCCAAACGGTGGGGCCCATTCCAAAGTGCCAAAAGCTGGTGGCAGACCTGTTCAAAACGTGGGGTTTTTAATGGTGAAGACGGTAGTAAGCCTGTCCTTAGGTGTGCCATGTTCGGTACTGAGATTGCTCTACTGAAGTCTAACCAAGCATGATCTGTGGACTCTCTCTCTCTCTCTCTCTCTCTCTCTCTCTCTCTCTCATAGGGTGGTATTTTTCCTACCTGTGAAGGTGGTGACAACAACTTCATATTCTTCACCAAGTTCCACTTGAGAGAGTCTCACTGGCTGGGCCTCAGTGAATTCATGCATGGCAGCAGCATCTTGGCTCCTGTGTCTATGAAGAGGCAGAAACTCAAAATAAGCAAAAGTTGGGACTACAGTGAAGGAGACAAGCTCAGGAGGAGCGGCAGGGTCTATATTGGCACCAATCCAGCATTCTGTAGCCCCATAGTCTGCACCAACCAAAGGCAGGTGGCCCGCATAATGCCTCAGCTTCTTCAAGTAGGGCAGCATAGATCCTGTCATGATGGAATATATGTACTTAGCATTGGGCCAAAGTTGGGGAATCACACCATACCAATCCTTCAATTCCATGCATTCTTTCTCTATGATTGAGGCCAGAAGCGGGGCAGGGGAGATCAACTCAAGGACTGCTTTTCTCATGACGAGGGATGTGATTCTTGGGCTCAGATCACCTTCTCTTATGTCCCTGCAGATTTCCTCCCACAGCTGCTCAAATTCCCTGAATGCCTCGACTATTGTGTAGGCAAAGGTGGAAGTGACAAACTCCACCTTTTCTGAGAAGAACAGTCCCAAAAGGAGATGACAGTATGTTGATTGCTTATGGTCTGAACTAGAGATGACCTCAACAGGGCTGCACGTGAACGCCTTTGTTTGCTTTTGCTTTATTTTGAACTCCGCACTGTCAAAATAATGAGTGGTTGCTGTTCCCACCTTCATCCCCCCCTTCGTTTGAAATTGCTTGCCACTGTAAATGAATTCCAAAATCCTCCCACCAGCCTTAATTGGGAAAACCCTGTAACAGCAGCCATCATTGAAAAAGGAAAAGGTTTCAGCTTTTTCCTCAATGGTCTCAAAAGCAATGAAACCCATAAATATGCAAAAGAGTACAAAGAAATCCAAATTAGTATGTATTTTCAGAAGCCAAGTTCAGAAAAAAAGGTGAGAACGTTTAACACTTAGTGGCTTAGCCCAAACCTTGACCTATAGGCTGCTGCCAGCCTGAACATATGAACAGTAGATTGAGCACTATGACTTGTAAATGGCAGGTACTTGGGTCTTCCTTCTGTTGTCCCTGAGCTGCAAATTTGCATAGCAGGATTCTTATCAATAGATAGCCTTGACAAGCATATGGAGAAAGAGAGAAAGGGGAGAAAGAGGGAGAGATAGACTTTACCTTAATGAAAGAGTGGTAATTGGCTGTTGAGTGAGTATGGGAGATGAGTCTCCGTCTGCAATCCTCTGAATGTAAGTTTCATAATCTGCATGCGTTGAAAGTGGTAACAATGATGTGAAGTATGACTCGAGAGCATGGTCATCCACCTCATCAACCTGGACCTGTCCCAGCCATTTCCGGAGGTACTCTGTTCCTGAATTCTGGCGTATTATCTTGCCAAGAATGCTGGTCTGTACCTCCTCCGCATCCCTGGTAACCTCTTCAAACCATTGTGTCATGCCCTCCTCATCTTCACCCTTGTTGATCATGGCTTCCTTTATTCTTCCTTGGAAGGGCAGCCTGGCTTAATGTACAGAGGGGTCTTCAGGAAGGATCTTTAAAGAATGGGCTGTTGGGTGTTTTTATGGTTGGTGAGGGAGGGGGAAACCTCTCTATGGTACGACGCCATGGCTACCACAGAAACACTTATCGCTCTCCCTCTCCCTCTCTCTCTATCTCTCATATATGCCAATGCAAACTTTCATAAACTCAGACTGCTGGCTTCTTTAACCAAAAGGAGGTTGTGGCCTTGGGCAGCTGTTATCAACACAGGCTGCCCATAAAAATATCACGGCGCCAACTTGCCCTTTCAGCCAATATTGCAAGGTGGGTTCATTTTCTGAGGCCGTACACTAGCAGCAGCAACACAGTGGTGCGGCTCACAAGGCTTCATTTTGCGTGTCAGAATCCACCTTTGAATTGAAGGGTCCTTTTCTTTTTGTCAGGTGCAAAGGAGAGTGCCTTCGCGCCTGGAGAGATCATATGCATTAATGGTCACTTGGGTTCTTAGGATCACAATGGTGACTTTTTAGTTCCATTGATACCGAGGGCTTCAAGGTGGGGGGAAGCAAAGAAACAGGAGGCCCTTGTGCATCTTTTACTTTCCTTTGGTTGTTTTGGTGACGGTGGGAACATGGCAGGTCGCCTCTGACGTTCATGTCCCTTTCATCATTTCCTTATTTCACTGCAACTTCTCAGGGCCACAGCCAGCCACAGATATTTTTTTCTTCTTTCCGATCTTTTATCAGCTAGTGAGGTAGCTAAGCGTTCCATCTTAAGTCGAAGAAAGAAAACCAAATGAAAGTGAAGATCTTCTCTTTCATTGTTGAGGAACGCTGGCTTTTTGTCTTCTTGCTTTGAAAGTGCATATGTTCATGATCCAAAAGGGGGGCTGGTTTAGTGGGCAGGCTGCGGCTGTGTGACGGGCAATAGCAATTCAACTGCTACGAGATGAAACCATGTGTGCTGCTGCATTCACATGAGGAAATCGTCTCGTTGGTGACATTTGCAGCTTAGTGATTGGCTCCTATCTAACAATTTTTTCCGGCCTTTCCAACAAGTCAAGCCTGTTTTCTTACTACGAAGTAACAATGTGAAGACCCAAATGGCGAGAGGATTTTTTTTTTTTAAATTAAAAAGGTGGATATATAGAGATTCTAAGGCAAAGGTGGCACTATAATTGACCCAATGATAATCATGAAGCCGCAACAAATTATTGGACACGATGATGTGTTGGTTTTCTTTTTTTTTTTTCCTTTCCTTGGCAAAGGCAAAAGCTAGCATTGCCGACATGCAGTAATTTTAGAAAAACGCAGTGATCTTCTTCAAAGATTTCGACTGATGATGGCAGTCAATTCAACGAGTCGCACTATCTTTGTCATAGTTCAAAGAGATCATGGTGGATCTCATTGCTGAAAATACTCCACTATGACAAATATCCCATGGAACTTTACATGTATTGAAAATTGTATAGAAATAATTAATATACAAGATGTTTTCAGTCACAGGACTGCCTCATTGGGCGTTGGAAAAAAAAAAATATTGGCTTAATATTTAGCAAATGATAAGTCCTTAATTTTCTTTGTTGAAGATCTCAAATTCAATTGGTAGAGAGGTAGATGAGTGGCGGTTCATGAGAGGTGAAGCCAACCCCCATCCCCCATCCCCTATGGTCCAAGGCAGATTATGGTGCACCTTTCAACTCATGAATCATGTATGCTACAGTTTGCAACCTAGATGGGTAGCACCTATGGGAATCGAACTAAGGATGTATCATCAACATAATACTTAAGTAAACCGGCTATGCTAGGTCCTTCGGAGCAGAGGTAGATGAGTGATTTGCTCTTATATAAGAATTAAAAGGCAAGGATGACTTTGCAGAGAAAGTCTACAGATAGTTGGAAAGAGTTGCTGTCGAAAAGTGTCACCGCACTCTAGGTGTGGGCATATTAGAGAGAGTTGTGTCTACTACAAATGGGGCCCCATGAATAAGAAGCTGGGTGTTATATTGCCTCCTATATGATTTGATCTCAAAATCTTTAGAATTTTTTATATCAATGAATTTAAGACTTTATCTTCTCTAGTTTTAGGTCAAACTGTAAATTAGTGAACATGTAGATATCCTGTCATGAGAACTTTCTTTTGTTGCCCAATATATCATCACCTTGCACTGACAGTAAGAAAGTGTCTCTCATGGTGTACGCAATACTACCGAACCACCTAAAACTCTGGTGTCTACATTGTTTAATATTCATTTGCTTTATGTACCGGTAAATCCTGCATGCGTTGTCATAGTACCAAAGCTCTTTCTTTGGTCTGCCTACATGTGTGCCCTATATGCTGATTCTTTCTCCATAGATGACAATGATCACAACAAGTCCAAATCAATGGAGCGCCCCAAAAAGCACATGTTTGAAGATTACCACCACTCTCCTAAATGGAGCAAATTAGTTAAGCATATGGTTGTAATATCCTATAAGAGGGATATGGAGTGGAATGATCATTAGAGTTGGTTCATGAACATTTGTTGTCATAGACATTATACTACAAACAAATTGGAAGAGAATGTGACACAAAACTTCATGCTTAACTTTGTTATCATGAATGACTCCCATCCTTTATGTGGTAGTTCCAACCCATACAGTGATTGCTTCACATATTTAGCATTGTTGCTTGCTGCAAGCATAACTCTAAAGAAGAAATAAGGTGGACTAGCCATGTCCAAGAATGAGAAACAAAATAGTTTCTTCAAGTCCCCTTGAACAAGAGTAAACTTTGTAAAGATGATTAGAATACACGTTCATATTTCCAAGAGCTATAGCTAGTTGTAGCTCCGAGGAGTTTTATAGTTGTAGCTCCAACTGAGGAGTTTTAGTATAGCTTTTTAACATGTAAATACAATAGTTGTATGAGTTGTGAAATAAACAATCATTGCTAAATTGCATCAATAAATCCATAATAATGACAAATATGCTTTCACTAGGAAGAAAGGCAGTGGTAGGACTATCAAGGGCACACTTTGTGATGCATGTCTATGTCATTGTTGAACTTTAATAACTTGCTACCAGCACCATGCCACATTTTATAGCATGTCTAACTCATGAATGGTGATGAAACAACTTAAGTTGACATACGTATTGGACCTGTCAAATTATGGTAATAACATACTCGTCCATTTTCAACCCTATTATATTGTTATTTTAATTAGCACATTGGTTAAAGGAAAAAAGAAGAGAGAAACTTTGGTTGACATATCAACCATTCACTAAAAAGGATCTCATGATTTGCATGTGTACCTTCATATTGAAAGTGCTGCATATCCTACACCTTTAATTCTTCTTAAAGAAGATTACATTTTTATAAATACTCATTTTGAATATATATTGCACATTAAATGAGATGAGAGATCAAGAAATTACTTAGTTGGAGTTATAAGAAATTGAGTTACTCCTTTACCTGGTTAAGCAATTGAAGGAACATCAAAACTGGCCACAAAAAAGATAGTTACATTAAAAAGAGATGCAGTTGTTTAAATGTTATATATGTATTTGAAATAGATAAAACAGCTTATTATTAAATAAACTTCTTTATAAGTAGCTGATAATCTAGGCAATGTGATGATAATCTCAATTTATTCATTGTAACCAAAATTCCACAAAACATGTATAACTTCTTATATATATATATATATATATATATATAACATACTCAATTTAACGATTATGATTTCTCATATGCTTAGTTTCTGAGTTCCAAGTTGTTTCATCTCTATTTAAAGAGACACATGCCATCCCTCCTTCATTCTTGAGGTTGAGAAGATTTTTTATCCTCAGCCAGTTGGTCAGACATCTATTAATTAAACTTATCACTCTTTAGAGATGGAAACTGCGGGCCTCCATGACTAATTTAGAAGTTGCTTTTGAGCTGCAGCGACTGTTCCATTTCAGTTTTGGAATTCAAGGCAGTTAATTGGAATAAATGCCTATTAATTCCTAAATCAACATGTAAGCATATGACCAAGACATCTAATTTCACAACGGGAAATGGTTGAGGAAGCTCTACTATGCATACATTTTGTTGCTATCTTAGGAAATTGTGTGCTGACATTCCATATATGATGTTCATTTTTGTTGAGAAGGCCCTTTTCTTGATGAAGACCTCATTTGAAGGGGAGCTTGCATATGTTTTGTCGTTAGAAGAGGATGGGAAATTGATGGTATCAAAAAGAAATACAACGAGTTACGTTAATTAGAAAAGGTAGAGCATAACATTTATGGCAAGTCATCTCAACAAAAAAGTAGTGCAGTCAAACCAACATGCTAAACCCCAAGACGAGGATATAAATGCGTATTGTTAAAGCTCTCCCATGCACACACACACACGCTATCAATAGAAGAAAAAGATTAAAAAAAAAATACAGAAAATTTTTACGTGGTTCAGATACCAAAGTTCTCTACATCCATAGCCGCATAGAGATTTCACTAACTCGGAATTAAAAATACAAGTGATAACTGCTCCCTCTTAAGCATGAGAAAGAATTAGGGGAACACCACAAAACAACAAAATTACAATAATGCCCTTACACATTTTTCACAGAAATTAGAGAAGTCTATCAAGTATCAGTAATTACCATGGATTGGAAGGTGGAAAGGTGGAAAATAGTTCCCCTTGTTTTGGGTTTTACCCTTGTTTCGGTTTTTATTTGGTCCTCTTGGAAGATGTTGTCGGAAGTCTAATTTGGGTAGTCCCTATCAACTTCATGTACTGATCCGTTTATGTTGTACTTATTCTCCATTTTTTGTTACTGAAGATGGAAGGCCAACTATCCCCAACCACGTGAGGGAGGGATATTCCAGTTTGTAGACGGACGAGCTTGATGGCGATATATACAAAGTTGTCTGAACTGCGCTGTGTGGCCGATTCAACTGCATTATGTAGTAAATTTTAACTATTTTTTAATATTTTAAATTTTTGTATTTTTAATTCATAGATACATTTCTAATTTACTTGTTCATTGTCTCAGTACAGTATATTCACCGGAATGTTTGCAACATTGGACGTAGTTGGCAAGAGTAACGTGGTTACTCGAAGGAAACAAGCAAATGACTTGAAAAAAAATGCATATGGAAAGATAAAACCAGAAAGTATGTTTTGAACATCTCCTCCGTTTCTTACGTCTATCATCATGTTAAGCTCATATACAACTGGGACTCTCTTATACTGACGCCGGTCATTTTTTCTAATGAATCCAAAAAAAAAAATCTGGCAAAATCTTTTGTAACAGAAGCAATCAAACTCAGTGATGTACATTTGAGAAGTAGTGGTAGAGCCAAAAAGAATTCACGTAAACTTTTAATTACACAGTGACTAACTTTAAATGTATATACAAAATATTGTGGCAGGGAGATCAGATCCTCTCTCTTCTGGTTCACATGTGGCGCTACTCGTGTCATCAAGAATTTCGTTCTATTCATAACGCCAATGATGCATGGTCGCCCATGTATCTTTTCCAAAGTTTATAAACAGCCAAATATTCTTGAAAAGGAAAAGGAGAAGCTACCGTAAGCCGTATGATTAGATCTCAGTGCCTTGCCCATCACCAAGGAGAGACCAACTTCTGGCTGGTGCAAGGAGCTGGCCGGCCTGAGTCTGCCGAACGTATATATGCAGCTTACTTTCACTGTGCCAACCGCTCCAAAAATTCATACTTTCACCTCATCTTGCTCCTGTAGATTTTTTCCCTTTTTTTTACTTCCTCGGCTGAGCAGGGAACTTCAACTTAACCTTTTCAAAGGAGTCCTTAGATTCTTCAGATGTACTCATCCTACTTTGGATTGCAGATTCATCGACTTGTTTTTTTCATAAAGAGGGGTGCTCATGGAAACAGAACCATGACTGTCTGCATGACAGCGACGTTTCTCACCACCATGGCAATGAAACTCTTACGACACCAAAGGCAGCTAATAAAGAATGTCAACATCCAACAGTTGGTTTTGTTCAATGTCATCTGATATGTTTCTTGGGAGGATGAATCTCCATGTTGGGAGTCCAGGACCATTGAGTTCTAGTGATGATGCTTTTTTTCTGTATAGATCCCATTAAGGTAGAACAGGTTTTTCTGTAAGCTCAGCTAGCATCTAATAAACTGGTAGGACTCTGCAAAACCCCAGTGTTCTCTTTCAAAAGAAAATGTCTACATTAAGTCAAAGAAAAGATTTGTTCACCTGGTTGAGCTGTCTTTTTAAGTTGAAGAAAATCAAAATGCCCAATATAATACAAAAGAACTAATCAACTCCCATGTGGTTTTAGATAGAAGAGATGCTCAATATGCAGCATACAGTCTAGCGACCCAGGTTAGCAAGATTTTGAGATGAATGACTCTCGAGTCATTCATCTCGACTCTGTTCAGATGGCATATCAGGGTCCTGTATATGCAGAGGCGCTGCACCATAGATGAACCCTGGAATAAAAGGATGAGTTTCTTTATTATGCACTAGCCTCATATCTGCAAAACTTTCGTGTTGACATTTCTCAAGATGGATGCCAATTAGATGTGCTCACTGCAGGTGGTGAGCAGATGGTAAGAAGGGAGAACCTGTCAAATGCAATGTGACATGCTGGTGAGATTTTGAAATATTACTTTACTGCCTTATTAATTTACTAGATGTCAACTATAGCAGTAAAAGATTCATCTTTTTTATTAACTGAATAGTAAGAAGTCCGTATTCTCATGCCTTCATATTAAAGGAGAAAAAAATTCATGACACTCAGGGCATCTCAGATCTCACACATATTCTTTTGACATATCTTATCCTGATCTCTCATCGAACTTGAAAGCCATGAAAGGGAATGCCTTTTTCCAACGGTGGGAAACGACCAGTAGATTCTTGTGCTCATTTCGGAAGAAGCGTTAACTGTGCGTTATCATTATCTTTCTCTGTGCACGGTTCAACCCAACTAGAAAGGAAAACACTGGAGTAGAAAAGGGCACGTTCTATCTTTATTGAGGAGAAGAGATTGCCTCTGCTTTTCAAAAAGGAAGATGCCTACCCTACTCAACTTCATCTATTGAAATCGAAAGCCATGAAAGGTCGCCTTCCAACGGTGGAACTAAGACCAGTACATACTGTAGATTGTTAATTTTACTCGTTTCGGAAGAAGTGTTAACTGTGCATTCTCTTTTTCTGTGCAGAGTTCAGGTCAACTAGAATGAAAACACTTGAGTGGAGAAAAAGAAAAGGCCAGCTTGCTCTTCATCATTGAAGATGCCTAACATTCCCCAATTGCTAGCTAACCAGTTTACCAGGAATGGTACACTGTATGAAATGAAATGACCGTAGCTGGCCGTGGGAGGAGGAGAAGAGAGACGCTAGTGTGGTCCTGACGATTCGATAAGAAACCTTGCCTCTACATACGCAAGTTGACGCTAAAAGGACGCTTCCCTCATGAAAGGTGATGGCGTCTGACAAGTGCTCAGCAGAAAACCAATAGAGAGAGAGAAATCAGGTCCTTGTACTTTCACCAGTTGTAAATATTTCACCAAGTTTAGTAAACTTTGTGCTCTGGGAATCGGATGTGCGTGACTATTTGTAAAAACATGCAGTAACTTATGAAGGAATGAGAAAAACAGGGCCCTCTTTGAATTTTTATAGTCAGCCGCGCGAGTTCGATACAAAATGAACTAATTGAAGTTATTTAAGCTCGAACGTATATATCTAAAAGTTAGCCACCTTACTAAAAATTTCAACTACAGATTTTGTGCTCATGTTTTAAAGGCTAATATATTATACATGGATTGCTTAAAAGCCAAAGTCAAGATCGGGTATGGTGGCGGTCATCAGCCTCATACCTAGCCAGTCTAGTTGTTTAAAGTTTCCTAACAGTTATGGGAAGTTTGAGAGTCACGTTTCTTAAACTGGTAGATCTGATGTGACATGACCATTCTGATGCAGAAGGAGCTCCGTAGCAGAATCCAAACTCAATTAATCTAAGCAGCTCTTGACGTTAAAATCCGTAATTAGCAAGTTATATTATGTTGCAATGGCGTAATATCATGCTACATTTCTGTAAACAAGAAACACACATCTTGCACCAACACACAGGGCATCTCAATTCTGCAACGCCTAAGCATCGTGCATGCCACTCTGAGTTGCGGACTATGATATGATGCATGACCCACTTCCAATTCATGATATATTTGTATAGTACAACAGGATAAAGTGCCATATTCAGCGTGGCTTCTGGTTCTTGAGAAGTAGCATCTGAGAGGTCATATCTACATAGATACCAAGTAAAAGATACCAACCGCACATCTAAATAAGTTTGTTGCCCTAAATACAAGCAAAAGAGTGAACAAGCTCAGACCTCAGAGAAGCTCAGCCACATTTTCAGCAAATCCAATTATGCGGTGGCAAGCCGTGTTAAGCTAATTCAGCTCCCATTTTTATGTCGATAGAAAATAATTGGAAGCTGTATCAGTTTGGAAGTTAAAAAAAGAAAAAAAAATCATCTGCGAAACCTCTCTACAAGTTTCTCATGTATAATTGCGTCGACGTACTTTACATGAAGATTACAACGCTTGAAAACTAATTAAAATTCCTTGAAAATGCAAAAGGTCCAGCATTGGCTGCTTATGGTCCAACAAATTTTAAGAAAAAACAAACTAATGAATCATGTACATGGAAAAACTTCTTGGGAAAAAACAGCTACATTATCTCCACAGAGGCTGCAGGTTTATGATGGTATGCAAAATGAGGAACTGAGAGCTGGAGGCAACACACAAACCAGGTGAGGCCCAGCTGGATTGCAACTGATATTAGCCACATCAATGCTTGGCAAAGTAAGATGTGGAGGTCGGACATATCCTGCTGCCAATGGCATGCATACGATGGTGATTACTAACCGGGAACCTGTGCATTTTCCAGTGAAAGGATGAAGCATAATCACAAAATTAATCATAAACAAAGAAAAAAATACATAATCAGATGAATATATGTTCTGTCCATAAAATGCTCCTGACAAAAAAAAATTACCATTTGAAAGGAGGTTGTCTATGAGAGAGAAAAATACAGAGAAAGAGAGAGAGAGAGACCTTGATTCAGTGATAATGATACATGGCCGCGCTTCCTCCCAGCAATCATCCAGTTTTCTGGATTTGCATTAACTTCATATAACACCTCATCCTGAAATAACAAAAAATAACCAATAACTAATTAACAATTGAAGTCCTTAATATTACAAGAACACGACTATATGGTAATGAAATGCATATTATGAAACTTAGACCGTCTTGTATATCAGTATCTAGTGTACATGAAAATCTTTTATCAACCATTTGTGTAATATTCGTGGTTCTTATTTTATGTTCATGGCTTCTGATGCCACCTCTTTGAAAATCAAAGGCTGTGGTTTGCAACAAATGCGACATAGTAAAATTTGTCTTTGTTTTTTTTTTTTTTTCAATCCATTGTGACAAAGACAAGAAAAAAATCCATATTGGAGTGAAAATACATTACAAAGACATATATCCAACTATTCACTTTTAGATGTGTTGCATTGCTAAAAGCACAGTCACGAATAACATCTCGGAGTTTTAAACGGCGAGGTTTCTCTCGGGTATAATACAGCGAGCTTGAAAAAAAATGGGGAAAAAACGGAAAAATATGGTAAATTTTTAAAAATTTAAAAAATAAAAATGGGGGAAAATAAAATAAGTGAGAAACTAATAACATGAACATCAAAAGATAAGTAGATTTGCAACAAATAAAAAATGAAAAATGAAAAAAAAAACTGTTTGACATTAAAAAAACTGAAAAAAATGAAAAAGTGAAAAAAGCTGAAAAAAATGCGAAAAAAACACGTTTTTAACGCGTTTTTTTCGTTTTTAACATTTTTTTCAAAAAACACGTTTTTTTAAGTTTTAATCTATCATGTTTTTTCGTGTTTTTTCTCAAAAAAACGCGTCTTCTGTGAGCCTGAAAGCACCAAACCAAGGGTAAAACTAAACGATACTTACAAGGTGAAAAGGTGATGTATCATCTTTGGATTTCTTAAAAGAAAATGCACTTTACCCCAGGTAACCACTATATCAGCTTAACAGGTAACAGAGATAGAACATACGAGTAAACAGGGAGTGTCCATGGTACTCACATTATTAGAGCAAGATGGACTCTTCTCAATGTTCTTCAATCTTTCTATTCTCCATTTCATGTTGACCAATTGCCCAACTCTCAGGCTCTTGGAAGGAAAAGGTAGAAAACCAACAGCAAGGCATGGATCAAGAACTGGCCTTTGTAAGGCAAGTGCACACTTGAAAAGTAGCTGCTCCTTCTCACAGGTTTTCTCAAAATCAGCATGATCTAGCACCATAGGTAGATGTGCACCGATTGCTCTATTACCGGCAATGTCGTACCTTACATTCAGTATGCTATCAGATTTAGGTAGCTTCTGGTCATCTGAAAATTCAATTATTTATAAGGTTCTACAACTGGCCAAACATTAAAAAGCAACTTACACTAAACTAAGAAGCACAATATATGAGCTCAGGATGAAACAAACAAATGAATATTACATCATCCAATCAGTAGAAATAGTGAAAAATGGCCAATACCAAGCAAAGGAAATAGTTTATACTTTATACATGCTGCTTTATGGATTCAGTTGACAGTGAAAAGTACAATGTTTTTGCTAAAAGCGAACAGGGAAAAGAAGAGCAGTGGACATGCACTTGCAGTAGAAAGAGAAACAAGAAAACAGGTAGACCAGCAAACAGGGAAAACCGGAAAAGAAGAGCAGTGGACATGCACTTGCAGTAGAAAGAGAAACAAGAAGACAGGTAGACCAATAGATGCATGATGGGTTTGGCGGGATAATAGGAAAAAAAACCCTGTATGTGTCATCATTTTGATACCAATGGAGAATATAAAGGAGCTGCTATGGTCACAATTGAAAACATTATACTAGTTTAATAAGAGCTTGTTTAACATGTTCAGATCTTACTAAGAAAGAATTCATCAACTTTAAAATAATTCACACCCCAGTGTCATTGAAGAAACAAGGCATGGACTGAAAGAAGTTTAAATATCAATACCAGCAAAGAGAAGCCATCAGCATATTAAAGCAGCTGGGGACATAGGCAGAAGGAAATACTAGAACCCCTAAAAGCTCAATTTACAAGGTCTGAAATAGCAGTGTTCTTTTTTCATTATTTTTTTGACAGCACGCCTCACTTGACAAGATATTTTTCTCATCAGAAAATGTAATATCAGCTATGGGTTTTGCAGCATATTCAAAACAAAAGCAGGTTACCTATAGGAGAGATGCATTCTGATCTGATGCAGAACATGAGTCCAGCTCTAGATGATGAGCAGATGACAAGTGGAAAGAACTCTGATACTGGTCGTCCATCAAACTTTCCCACATGAATGAAGCCATCTTGAAGTTCTAGCCATGCATCATAGACCGTCACTGTTCCCTTCACTTGTGAATGTAAAATTACCTATAAATATCCACAAACAATGACGGCCTGTAAAATAAGAAACTTAACCAATTTTTGAGTCAATTAAGAAATCTACAAACAAAACTGGCAACACTTCAAAGAGAACAAAAGAAATTAACACTACTAAAACCAACACTAGATAATGAGGATCAAAAAGCAAAATTCACATCAACTTATTAGGTGGATCAATTGAAGCAACATGCCATTGAACATCAAGTTGGAAAAATCATGAAAAGAACCAAAAATACCAGAGACAGGAAGCTGAGAAAGTATACAAAGATTGTGAGGCTAGAGCAAACATTTAAAACAAAAGATGAAACAAGAAAGCAGGGCATTCTTTTATATACGGTACCTGCAAAATCACCGTACCATCATTGCATTGATCAGCAACACGGACACTCACGTGAAAAGGGTCAGTAAAATGTACGGCTATAGTCCTGGAAGATAACATTTATATGGTTTAAGATGGCGCCAGAGAAGAAGAAAGAGAAAGGATAGTATGAAACAAAGTACCTTTCAAATGTCTGGTTATGGGTAGTCCCAAACTCGAGCTTCAATGCAATTGTCCTCATTCCATCAACAACACTCTGCATCTGGGGGACAACTGCTCACAGCACAAATATAATTCAGCTGGAAATAGGAAGACAATGACAAAATACAAGAACATCAATTTTCTTAAAAATAATCTTGACCTGAATAAGTTCCTTGTGGTAGTTGGTCATCAACAGCACGGACGGGGAACCATAAGATAGAGGTTATATTGCTTGCCCAGTCCGGCAATTGCAATTCACCATTTTTAAGTACTAATTTTGAGCATCCACTTGCATTCGGAGAAACACTATCTTCAGAGGTAACTTCTGACATTGTTGACTGTTCGGAGCCATGAAATGCCTTCTGATCTGCCTCCATCTCAACCATGCATGTTTCATCAATACATAGGCCTGGACCAGTTTCTATGTGTAAGATAGCACCTTTAAGGGAATAGTTAATAGGCCTTATAACTAAGCCAACCCACTGAGTTTCATTCATTAATAAAGCAGATGAAACAGCTGCTGCAACATCAACCAAAGGTCTTGGCTTGGAAACCTGTGGCAAGCCAGTTTTAACAATTAATAACAGTTTCATCCATTACAGAAAGACAGCTAAATAATGTGAAGTTCTAGCATTAACAAGGAAGTTGCAGAAATTTGACCTTGCCAAACTAATAGCTCAAAATTACTGCAAAGTTGGTCTAAGATTATAAAATAAATTACCTTTAAAACTGGCCGAGTAGGTTTCTCATAGCTCATAAAATCATCACTATCGGGAAGATCACCTTTTGAGAAGCTATGTGATCTAAACCGCAACTGTCCTATCTGTCCAGTTAAAACACCCAACACGTACGACCCTGGGTGCTGGGGTGGTACGAGAAG
The DNA here is from genome assembly GCF_008831285.2 of Nymphaea colorata. Classification (NCBI taxonomy): domain Eukaryota; kingdom Viridiplantae; phylum Streptophyta; class Magnoliopsida; order Nymphaeales; family Nymphaeaceae; genus Nymphaea; species Nymphaea colorata. The sequence continues at coordinate 7,489,505 of NC_045148.1, read as the reverse complement.
TGTAACATTATTTTTTCCAGGCTTTAGTATAGGTGAATCAGAGCTCTTGATTGCCTGAAATCAGTGAAATTGAAGAAACAGGGATCAACATCCTTCCACCAAGCCAAAAAAGGAAAACGAAAAAACAACTGCTCTAACCTTGACACCTTCATCTGCACTAAATGTTGCTATGAGAGTGAGACTTAGTGATTCAAGAGAAATATCATCAGGAAATCCACTCCATACTGTCACTGACAGTGTTCCAGGATCTCCATCACACAACTCCAGCGGTGGCCCTGGATTTCCTGAAAATGTAATTAATGATGACACATCTAAAGGAACTGGATGCTTCATTTCGCTGTGAGCAAGGCGCACGACCTCTGATTGGAAAGCCTCACGCTCCTTAGTTAAAAATAGGCTTCTTTCTAAAGAAAGCAATCTGACGCAGGAAGAAAGATAGCCAGCTTGATCATTGAGTTGCTTCTGACACTCGGCTAAATTAGGAAGAACTTCTGCCAAAAGATCATGCCACCCTTCACCAGCATAAAGTGCACAGACCTTCTCATATGACTTGGCAGCAAGATCAAAATTCCCATGCCTAAAAGCAAGAGCTGCAATCTCACCGTCAAGGACAACTCCATGCCTTTTCCACCATGAAAGATGATAATTATCAGCTGCACCTTTTGTCAGCTCCAGATATTTTTTCTACATCCACCGAGAAAGAAAATGTCTGAATCACGTAAAGAAAAATCATAAAATCTGAAAGAAATGCATGAGAGAGAGAGAGAGAGAAAGAGAGAGGGAAGGAGCAAATACAAGGGCATGTTCCACAAGTGTAAAATTTTCAGGAGAATGATAACTGCATATCACCTAATAGAGCACGTGAGCTGCTGGTAAAATGTCCAAAGTACCTTTCCAGAAGCAGAAGTAAAGCCTATACCTCAGTCCCTTAATACTACATGCATAATGCATGTGCGAGAGCAGTCATAAAGTAGGAAAATCATTTTTCTTGAATCAATTTGGTAATGCCTTTGAAATAGGAAAATGTGGCATGAGAAATAATGACACACTATACTTTCAAGCACATCGTGGCTTTGAGATTGAAATGCTTTGTGTTTACATTGCCAACGAAGAAACCTTTGTGGCACATATTTACCTCAAAATTTTTAACTGATGAAAGGGATTCCCAAAGATCAGAATCAGATATTGTACAATGCAAAGCATGTTCTGCAGCAACATAGACTTCTGAAAGCTTCATAGGACGATCAACATGAACTCTAGATAAAGATGATTCAACATTTCCAGGTCCTGAACTGACTCTGGACATGGAAGGTTTTTGGGCTTTATTTAGCGGAGATGTCATTGATATACCATCTGAAGCTGGGCTGCCACACATTAGCTGTCTAAGGAACCGAATACAGAAGAATGCAGAATAATGAAAAGAACAGAGCAACAAGAACTTTCAAACCCTGGTTGAAACTATAAGTAACTAAATGTTTAGATTACCCATCCTTCACAATCAGATTTTGATGGCCATCAAAAAGATCATATATGTTTCCTGCTGAAAGTGATGCCCTACGTCGATTTGCTTCACGAAGAAGCACCGAAGGTTCAAGAGGTAACAGCTTCTTCTGAATTCCAAAAGGCTTGACTCTTGGATTTGGTTCAAGCATCTGCAAAATTGAATAAGACAATCAGTTGGCTTGCCAGTTTTTCATTTTTCCCTACATTTATTTATATATGTCACAAACTGGTAGAAAGCTAATGCAATACCCAAGCTTGTGGAAGGACTTGAGGGCAAGAAGTGGTTACCATGTAACTCAGTCCTTGTGCAAGACATCATACAATCTAATGGCATAAGAATCTACTGAAATTGTTCCTAACATGGCATAGGACAGGACTGCTTCAACCATAGCTGCAACTATTATTGGTATTCAGAAACATTTAGAGGCACTTATTGTGCCTAGCATAGAGCAAGACAGGACTGGTACTGACTTATGACACTTTTTGCTTTAATGATATTCACTGACTTGAACACATTCCCAAAAGAAAAGCATCTAAATGAAGGAAACGTAGGACACAGAAAGTCCACTTTACGAACTCGTATTCCGATAAGAGAAATGAAAACAAAATATATGAAAAGCAGCATCAGACTTGCCTTTTCCTTCTCAAGTACCAAATGCGAAGTGTCTGAAGGAACTAACGGCCAAGTAGCAGGTTTAGGCCAGGGCAACAAGCTCAAAGAGGCACTGCATGACATAATGAAAGATACATTTAGCACATTCAAACAATGGCAAACACAATAATAGAAGGAACCAATAATAACAATCAATCACATAGAAAGAAGAAAACTTGTAGCAGTAGTGAACAACCCGTCATTGATAAGCAGATTGAACTCAGAGAAATCAAATAAATAGCAAGTAAAGGATATGAGACCAACATATTTAAGAAATAATTTATAAACAGCCACTTAAATCAATGGCAAGTAAAGAGCATGAAAAAAGGACATAAAAGCTTTGAATGGAGAGATTAAATAAAATTGATCAGTTGACATAAGTATGGATTCATTATCTGTTGATTACCAGGGAATCAGGGATTCTTGAAATACATGCAACATATTACCAGAAATTGAGATATACCTATTAGCAGGGCTTCTTTCTATCTCCATTCCATAACCTATCAAACATGCCAACCTCATGAACTGCATTCAAATCAAATTGGCATCAGTAACATCAGGAAAAGCCAGAACCGTTGTAATTGAGCATGTCGAAGGACGTGAAGGAGAAAAATGCTAAACAGAAATACCTCTCATACCAAGTAGTAATCATGACCAATGAGATTCAAGTAAATAATGAATGGCTGACCAAGAAAAGGAAAATGATTTTCTCCAATGATTTGATCAGAAATAAGACATATCAAATGGAAGCAACAAAATAAAACATAGAAGGTAAGGACATCAGCCTAGCCACCACGACAAAAGCCCATGGAGAGAAAATCCCATATGTTCGATAATTAAGATGACTAAGTGTATTCTGTGATTGGTTGTCACAATTAACATGCTAAAAAAAGAAAGCAATTTTAGTGTCAATTTGTCAGTATTGTCTTTCACCCAGTCATGGTTCTGGGCATAACATATGGACTTTTTAATTAAAATATTTTGGCACATAGTTAACTGCCAATTTTTGAAGGTTTAAAAGACCAAAATCTAGATTTTCATGCAGATATGTGAAACGTTTTCCTATATACAAGCTGACTCTTCAAAAAGTTGTGTGACTGTGTGTAACACCCCAAAGATTGAGTCCCGTATTGAAGATTGTGATCTTCAAGGGCTTATAAAGGGGATTATTGAATATATGGTTGTCCTGGTTCCTAGCCTTTTTGGGGTTGAAGCCGAAACTACTAGGGGGTGGGTTGGGATCTGCCGAACCTAGAAATGAGTCAGGTTGTTACGGTGGTATCAAAGCCGGTTCAACACTCGGACCTAGGGTCCCACACGCACGGACGCGTGTGTGTTAAGGAGGGTGGATTGTAACACCCCAAAGATTTAGTCCCGTATTGAAGATTGTGAGGGATCTTCAAGGGCTTATAAAGGGAGTTATTGAATATATGGTTGTCCTGGTTCCTAGCCTTTTTGAGGTTTGAGCAGAAATTGCTAGGGAGTGGGTTGGGATCTACCGAACCAGGGGCCGGAACCTGGAAGTGAGTCAGGTTGTTACACTGTGTGTATGTGTGTCTAGATTCTTGAAAAGGATTTTTTTTTTACCATTTATATTCAACTGCATAATTTAGTTGTGTCTTTCAAATACCAAATTACAAAACATTGGCAGTAATTTGAATCACTTTTCAAACAAGGCCTTTGATTCAGGTGGTTCAGCTATACTCCTGTAATTTCTTGTCTTAAATATGCCAGCAACTAGCAACCTACTGTTGATAATAGCTCCACACACCTGACTAGGTAGGTCAGCCTGAAGACAAGTTGAATTAGGTGTATAGTCTGCTATTTTTTGATGCGTGATCATTCTATTAATAAGGAAATACTGGGGAGGCTTTACTGAAGGACAAAGGGGAACTAGAAAAACAGTAACTGAATGAAGCATCATGTGAAACTGTAAATGCTTTTCTCACCCTAGGCATAAAGCTTATAAAACATGTCCACGTGAGTTCTTCTAGATCAGTTGCTGAATTAAATCTGGAAGCATCCAAGTAATATGTCCTTAAAAAATAGAGGGTCTCTGTACTAAAGAAGTATCAGAATGAGAGACCACCAAATTTAAGACATTGTTCCCTTGGTTTGAAAAGTATCAATCATCATTCAAGATGCAGGAACCAAGATACTGCAAGCATTTGGGCATGGTGGAAGAGTACACCTGACCAAAAGCACCAAGAATTGAGACCCCAGTTTGTTTTAACCAGTAGTAGCCAGTAGATTCCTTATTAATAGAATGAGATGACTTTTGAGTTTCGAAGTATGATCATAAAAGGAATTATTCTTCCTATATTGAAAAATCAGAACTTGAGAATAACAAAAAATTGAAAATAGTAGCTGAAAATATTCAAAATTATAGACACCATCCATTGGTAAATTACTCATACTCTATAGCGCACAATTATGCCAGTTTGCAAGCTGAATATTGAAACTTGAGCAGCTTCACATATTAATGACGTAATAAAGAACTTGCACCTTTTTATGGTAAAAGAAAAATTACCTTGACCCGACTAAGTGAGTAAAGATCACCTTGGACGCGATAGAATTCCTTCTCCACATCAGGTGCAACAAGTCCACTATCATAACGGGGGGCGGTCTCATTAATCAAAGCAAGGCAAGCAGTTATCACCCACACTTCCCTCAAACAGAAGGGCAGGTTATTCTGCAGAGGAGTATCCAACAGAAAGAGAGAGAGAGAGAGAGAGAAGGGGGAAGAGAGAGACAGAGGGAGTTGCCTGTCAATTACATACCCATTTAGAAAGGAATCCTAATATGAAAGAAGAAAGCATATACATACTTCATGTAGTGATAATGCCTTTGAAAAACTAATAATAAATGAATAACCCCTTGTTGCAACCTCAACCGGTCGATTTAACTTGAACAAAAGCTGCATTCATTAAAGAAAAGAGTGAAATGCAAGGAGATGGTTGAACATTTTTCTTGTCACCTTTCTTAAAAGCATATGCAGATGCAGATGCGCTACATAGAATTATTAACAGGTAGAGCTGCAAAAAGGAGAGACCAACAATATTTAAAGCATATATACATACAAAAATACACACATATATGTATATATAAAAAAAGGATTAAACATCACAAAGCAAGCCACACATATGCAACAAACTGATAGGAAATACAAACTCAATAAGTAATAAGCTTGCTAAGCACTCTAAAAGGGCAAAAAAAACTGTTTTTATATCCAGCAACATGGTCACCATGCCGCTTAGATTTACTTGCTTAGACAATGTGCCTTGATGCCCAACTTTTCACAATAGTAAAATGTAGGCAGATTATATCTAGTACAAAAAATAACTTCACTAAATAATTTCAATTCCACAATGTATGCACAGAATTTTTCCTATCTTTCTCGCTTAGAATCTTAAGAAGCCATACAACATTCTTTGTTTTTATGACTTCAGAAAAAGCAGATATTTGACTAGTGTGGAAAAAGGTGACTAAAAACCAGGAAATGCAAAAATCAATTTCCAGGAACCAATCATTCCTCGTCCTCCCATAATCACTTTCAGCTAATTTCTACAGTTAGTTGTTTACATCATCTGTCTGCAAGTGGCTCATCCGAGAGAAAAGCAGATAGAAAAGAGCAAAAAAAAAGTCAGTGTACGAGTTTCAATAGTACATAATGAAACAGGTGTCAAAGGGAGACAAACACAATCCTTTCCTGAAGAAAACCACGTAATTTCCAGCAATTTTTAGCAAGTAAATAGACAATCTAAAAACTAAAATAGATGAGAAAGAAAAAAGATATAAGATATGCTCATATACTTTAAATTTAAGCTTTCTATGTTAACAATACCACGTTAATGTTAGATGCATCCACGAAATTTGATTTCTTAAGTTCATGATGAAATATCATTAATATCATAAAAGTGTTGTGCCAATATCATTAATAACATTAAACTTTTATGATTTAATATGCAAGAAATGAAGGAGAATTAAAGCTATGTGAAGGCAACCAAACGTTAGGTCAATCAAATGTTCACTTTCTGCTAAGATTGTAATAACTAATAAGAATCTAATTTCGATTTTTCCAAATCATTTAACAATAATATAAAGGTACAAGCAGGATTAAAAGATAAAAAAAAAATAATAAATCTAACACTTTAGTCTGCAATAAATACAGTAGTTGTCTGAAAATGAAAAGAACTGGAGAGAGATTTTAAACAAGTCACTAAACGCAGATGCATTTATTCACAATTGATAGTAGATGCAGTGCATAGAAGAGCAATAGACCAAACATACAAAACACAAAATGGTCTCTCCACAGCCAGTCATCCATAATATCAAACAAATCATTCTCTTCTTTTGGTAAATCTATCATGGTATACATAAATTTGATGATGGTGAGATAGACAAGATATGCACCTTAGACTGGCAGGCAAAAAGATACTGCCGAAACTCAAATTCCCTAAATGTATCATCCAATACGATGTCAGATAAGGGCTTGCAACTTGGCTTTAGGATCGCAGCCTGGTCGTCACCTTTGTCCATGCCACCAAAATCTTTCTGTTTACTGTTAGGAGTATTTACTGCATTTAGAAACAAACAAGTTCATTAATTTCTCCTTGAAAAAATTTTCTAAAGTGAACCATAACTGAAAGACAAAATAAAATCAAACTAAACATGTAATATAGCTTAATATTTACATTTGTTTTGCAATATATTTATATATAATTATATATTAACAAGTTTTCTCTTATTTAACATAGACAATTACAAAAAGCATCAGCAAGGAAGCACACATCTCAGTTTGATCCTATTAGCTTGGGAAATTTTGAAGATCTAGAGCCATGGATTGAAGAAGAACCAACTGTAATATTTGATGAAGAAGATCTTCAATGCTTCAACCTTGGAGCTGAAACAACAAAAGAATTTGTTGATCAAGGAGAGCCTGCTGAATATGTTGGTGAGGATCTTCAAATTCATGAAGATGAAGATGTAGATGAGAATGAGAATGAAGATTATGAATGAGAATCGAGACTCGAGAGTGCTTTCATTTTATATGTAGTGGCATTGAACATTTTCACAATTTCATGATAATCTTGTGATGTAAATCATGTAAATGTAATACATAACATTTAGAACTTATTTTTTTATGTGGTATCTCATAGACTTATGAATTTTATGACTTGTTGTGCTTTGTAGAATGATATTGACATATTGCTATGAATTTTCATGTCTATGAATGATGAACGCGTAATCTTATAGCAATAATAAGTCTATCATTATCTAAAACATGTTTTTTATGAAGAACTTATTATTTTTTATTTTTACTGATTTTTTATAATTTTTTCGATTTTTTCAATTTTTACTGATTTATTATTTTTTTTAAATTACGATACGGTACCATATTTTACGATACGGCATATCTCAAAGCGTTTCCGATACGACTTATGATATGCTTTTTACAACATTGATATACTCTAGCCGCACCCCTACGCCAAGTTTTCTTAGATGTGCCACACTGGCACCACCCCACACCCATGTGACACAGGGCTCAAGTAGTGTACACTGTAGGTCTAATCTTGGTCCTACCTAGCCAAGTTTTTCCCTCAAATTTTTTTTCTTGGCAATACACCCACATTTAGAAAAGGGTTTCATGCCATGCCACATGAGCAGGATAAGGTATGGGTGCTGATATGATAGAGTAATTTTAAAAAAGTTGTGTGTGGCATATATAAACACACACCACACACACATGCTGATAGCCTCTAGGCTCTGTCACACAGGTACCAGCACGGTACCAGTACGATACGGGTACGGGTACAGGTACGGCCTTGGGTACCGCAGGGTACTGCGTTGACCGCACCCGCTCGGTCAAAGTTGACTGAGTCCAAATTTGTTTGGTTTTAATGTTAATGATTTTTACATTTGAACTTTTTAAACCATTTTAATGTTAAAATTTTTGAAATCCTCATTTTAATGTTCCACTTCCCTCTTTTTTCTTCATTCTTGCTTCGTAGTGTTGGGATTCGTTTTTTGCTTCGCTAGCTCCTTTATCTTGTTATGTAAAAGTTTATGTTGTTCTTTTGTTTGTGCTTATGCTTTGTGATTTTCTTCGGCCTCAATTGAGCAGTAAATTTGCGACTGAGGGGAATGCGAATCAAGAATGATAAATTTTGGATTATGATTTATGAATATGTTATTTTGTTTGTAATTTTTTGATATATATATGTGCAAATATGTTATTATGTTTAAAATTTTTTGACATATATATGTATATGTGCATGTGTGTGTACGGCCGTACCCCCGCACCCAAGTTTTTTAAAAATGGTCCGTGCCCGTACCCGCACCGGCACCCATACCTGTACCTATGTGACATAGCCTTTAGGGCTATCAAGGGACTGGCGGCAGGGAGAAGAGAACGAGAAGGGGAGAGAGAGAGAGAGAGAGAGATTAGGAGGAAGCATATATACACACAGACATAGGAAAACTGAATTTGACTACATTACACACAAAAGGTGAATATGCCTAATAGTCAAAACCACGCTGTCACCAAGTTGACCTGACAAGCCACAAGTCAACCCATTAATATTTGAAACCTGAGCAACATAAAACCTTGAAGGGAACAAGATGCATTCACATAAGCTGTCACAGTTTTGATGGCATGAGAGTCACGTCCCTTCTCCTGAAGTGCTGACACTGGTACAGCAGCCTTTAAAACATGCTCGCATGACCCAATATGTGTCATCTTAACAGCAGTCCACTAGTCATGCAACTAGACACTAATGTGCAATCATTAATGCAAACAGAAAGATCAGATTGTCTACAGGAAGAGACATTAACACAATAAAAACATAAGCAAGAAGTAATTCAAGAAAAGACAAGAGAGAAGATTGTCAAGACAAACCTGTCTCCAGGTAGCAAAGTTCTAATTCATCGTATTCGCGCAATGAATCTTCATGGAGATGAGCCATCTCAAACATGAAAGCTAAGCTCTCCTGTAAAATAGCAAAAAAGTGTAAGAATCCACCAGGTGAAAGAAGAACAGATGCATAAATTGAACATGTGCATACATATAATTAATAAGGTGCCGTGATGAAGGACTGGATCATATTAAGACCTGATCCACATCCGAAGTGTATTATCACCTAATCTATATAGGCGTGTTTGTGTATGGGCATTTATGTATTATGTTTGTATTGCAGGACAAATATATCCAATAAAATATTGCAAGTTGTAACCCTTATACATAATGAATGAGAAAAGGTGATTATCCACATTGAGAATCGTGACAGGGTTGGACCCCAATCTGTGTGTCTTCTCTTTTTTCTCCTCTATTGAACAGTTTCTGCTTTCCTCTTCTAAACATGAGATACGACCAGATGAAGGTCAGATCAAGGTCTCGCTACTGACTCCAAAAATATGACTATAGAGATCACTTATTAAAGTCCAGATATGCATTTTCATCAAGTTTTCTTATGTTCTCTTCCTTTTGCTCCGCATTTTTTCTACCAGTCTATTCTTCAAATTAAATTGAACTCTTGATCTCGATATCTGCTGTGTTTGGGTCTCCTTTTTTGAATATCCTTTTCTCTCAAAATCCTTAGTCACCTTCCTTAAGTATTGTCTTTCTCAAAAATCAAAAAGAAAAAAAACTTAATTTTTCTAAATCCTAAGTATTTATAATTCTTTACTTCATCCTTGAAACCTTAATTTCTCAACTTTCTGTATCTCAATATTCTCGTGCATTAGTTGATATACCTTTCATTCAGCACATATTATTTTTTCTACATCCTTCTCTGCAACCTTATTTCTAGCCCTAATTTCAACATGGATCATACAAGTGCCTTTGTCATGATCAGTCTGTCAATTCTAGTTTCCAACCAATCTACACAACAGAACCAATTACATATTGACACGATCTGAATTCTACCCTTTCCTCCATTTTTGTGGGCATGGACTCTTCCTTTATTTTTTTCTTGGTTTTTTCATTTTTTGCATTTCTTGTTACTGCATTTTATTTTCACATTTTTGCATTCTATTTAGGTCTTCTTTTAAATTTTTTAAAAGCTTGCTGAGATTTTCCTGAGATTTTCTATTTTGTCATACTATACCTGAGAAAAAACTTGTCATCTAGAATCCGTAAACGATGCATGTGACAATGCTTTTATCCCACCATTCATGACAGACAAACAAAGCATAACTAGATACACTAGCAATCATCAAGCAAATGTCGTTGAGATATCCCAACTGGTGGCAGATCTATTTAGAAAAGGCTAACAGAGAACAATTTTTAGTTCTTGAAATGCAAGTTCTCCACAGTTCAATGCCATGCACAACTTGAGGAACGCTAATTAGGAGTCACATTCATGGACTGTATCAAACACAGATGAGATTCAACTCCATGTTTATTACCAAATCTGTATAGGCATTGAACTGCGGAAATCATTGACAGGTTGAGCCCCAATCATTGTGTCTTCTCTTTCATCTTCTTTGTTTACAAATTCTTTTGTTGTCCTCTTCTAAATCTTACAATAACCAGTAAACATAGTAAACTAATTAATGTCAAACCAGCCACTTCAATGACTTCTGAGATTGCTTTAGTCAAGATTTCTGCACTATCAGATAAGACCATAATAATAAATTGACTTATAGTTACAATCATGTGTGCATGTAAACTCTATATGGACAAATGAT